>NC_083872.1:82289183-82914183 GCF_032452875.1 Bos javanicus | reverse complement strand
CCAGGGCATCTTCCCAACCCAGGGACTGAACCTGTATCTCTTATGTCTCCTGCATTGACAGGTGTATTCTTTACCACTAGTGCCATCTGGGAAGACCTGGGAAGCATAAAGCCTTAGAATTAAAAGTCATGCCACAGAATCTTGAAGCCTACATCAAAGTTATCTGCATCTTTGCTCTCTCTACTCTCAAGGGAAAGACTGCCCTCAGAGATTCTCTCCTTGAAGCCACATTAACAGTTATCAAAAGGACATACTGAGGTTTCCAGTGATCCTTGAGTTTTATCCAGTATTGTCCAAAGGAATCCAACCAGTATGACATGAAAAAACTGTTAAAGTGTGCTTGAAAATGCATATCTGATTCAGGTTAAAAGTTTCAAGATGAAACAGAAATGACAAAGTTGTTATTTATGCAGTCACTGGCATAGAGACTGGGCTTTGGAGTCAGAGGAACCCAGGTTTGAATCTTGATATTGACCTTTCTTGGACAGGTTAATAAACTGTTTCTTTAAGCCATTTAATACAGTGCCTGACATACAATAGCAATTAATAAATGGAAGCTATTTTAAAAAATAAATCCCTCTGGCCTTCTGAATCTTCCTACCACATTCCAAACTCTTTCTTACTGCAGGGCTACTCTTCTACATGTTTCTTTGCCTTTCAGTTAAACATCTTTATATTCAGTTAAACATCACCATACCTTTAGCTAAACATCTCTGTATCAGTTTTCTGACTATCCTATTCAAGGTACCCCCCTTTTTCTTCCAGAGCATGAATAATATTTGGATTTTAAAAGATTCTGTGTTTTTATTAATTCAAACTCAGCACATTAAAGTTTCTTTCCATGGGAATTCCCTGCTGCTTCAGTGGCTAGGACTCCACGCTTTCACTGCAGAGGGCATGGGTTCAATCCCTAGTCAGAAAATGAAGATCTCACAAACTGTGTGGTATGGCCAAAAACTTTTTTTTTCCATTTTTAAAACTAAGTTATAATTTACATAATGTAAAATTGTATCTTTTATTGTACAGTTCTGCAAGTTTTGAAAAATGCATACTATTGTTTATCCAGCACAGTGAAGATAAAGAACACTTTGATCACTCCCCACATCCCTCATACTCTTTTATAGTTAACACCTCTCCCCAGGCTGCTAGTGTCCACTCATCTACGCTCTGTCTGTACAGCTCTGCCTATTCTAGAATGTCACAGAAGTGGAATTACATAGCATGCAGCCTTTTGAGTCAACCATCTTTCCTTAGCATAAAGAATATAATTTGAGATTTATCCATGTTGTACACATCAATAATTTGTTCCTTTTTGTTGCTGAACAGTATTCCCTTATATAAATATGCTACAATTGATTCTTTCACTAACTGAGACATATTTAGATTTTTTTTTAGCAATCATTAATAAAGACACTGTAAACATTCACTTGGGTCTACCCTGGTGGCTCCGTAGTGAAGAATCTGCCTGCCAATGCAGGAGATGTGGCTTCAATCTCTGGGTAGGGAGATCCCCTTTAGATGGAACTGGCAACCCACTCCAGAAGCTTGCCTGGGTAATCCCAGGGACAGAGGAGCCTGTCCTCTAGTGGGCTAAGGTTTATGGGATCTCAAAAGAGTTGGACGTGACTTAGCGACTAAAACAGCAACAATACCACACTACCATGATTACTGTAGCTTTATATTAAGTCTTTAAATTAGGTAATGAGTGTATTCAGTTTTGTTCTAATTTTTTTCTAAGTCAAATACTACTTTTTATTAGACTTTATTCCTTTTCTTTTTTAAACTGAAATTGTATTTTATGTTGGAGTAGAGTTGATTAACAACGTTGTGTTAGTTTCAGTTCAGTTCACTTCAGTCACTCAGTCGTGTCGGACTCCTTAAGACCGAATGGACTGCAGCACGCCAGGCTTCCCTGTCCATCATCAACTCCCACAGCTTGCTCAAACTCATGTCCATCGAGTCACTGATGCCATCCAACAATCTTATCCTCTGTTGTCCCCTTCTCCTCCTGCCTTCAATCTTCCTCAGCATCGGGGTCTTTACCAGGAGTCAGTTCTTCCCATCAGGTGGCCAAAGTATTGGACATTCAGCTTCAGCATCAGTCCTACCAATGACTATTTAGGACTGATTTCCTTTAGGATTGACTGGTTGGATCTCCTTGCAGTCCTAGGGACTCTCAAGAGTCTTCTCCAACACCACAGTTCAAAAGCATCAATTCTTCGGGGCTCAGCTTTCTTTAGAGTCCAACTCTCACATCCATACATGACTACAGGAAAAACCATAGCTTTGACTAGACAGACCTTTGTCAGCAAAGTAATGTCTCTGCTTTTTAATATGCTGTCTACTTTGGTCATATATTTTCTTCCAAGGAGCAAGCGTTTTTTAATGTCATGCCTACAGTCACCACCTGCAATGATTTTGAGTCCAAGAAAATAAAGTCTGTCATTGTTTCCTCATGTATTTGCCAGGAAATGATGGGACCAGATGCCATGATCTTCGTTTTTTGAATGTTGAGGTTTAAGCCATTTTTTTCACTCTCCTCTTTCACTTTCATCAAGAAGCTCTTTAGTTCCTCTTCACTTTCTGCCATAAGGGTGGTATCAACTGCATATCTGAGGTTAGTGATATTTCTCCTGGCAATCTTGATTCCAGTTTGTGCTTCATCCAGCCTGGCATTTTGCATGATGTACTCTGCATTTAGGTTAAATAAGCAAGGTGGCAATATACAGCCTGGACGTACTCCTTTCCCAATTTGGAACCAGTTCATTGCTCTGGGTCCGGTTCTAACTGTTGCTTCTTGACCTGTATACAGATTTCTCAAGAGGCAGGTAAGGTGGTCTGATATTCCTGTCTCTTGTAGAATTTTCCACAGTTTGTTATGATCCACACAGTCAAAGGCTTTGGCATAATCGGTAAAGCAGAAGTACATGGTTTTCTTGAACTCTCTTGCTTTTTTGATGATCCAACGGATGTGGGCAATTTGATCTCTGGTTGCTCTGCCTTTTCTAAATCCAGCTTGAACATCTGGAAGGTTACAGTTCACATACTGTTGAAGCCTGGCTTGGTAACTTTTAAGTACAACTTTGCTAGCATGTGAAATGAGTGTAATTGTGTGGTAGTTTGAACATTCTTTGACATTGCCCTTCTTTGGGATTGGAATGAAAACTGACCTTTTCCAGTCCTGTGGCCACTGCTGAGTTTTCCAAATTTTCTGGCATATTGAGTGCAGCACTTTCACAGCATCATCTTTCAGGATTTGAACTAGCTCAACTAGAATTCTATCACCTCCACTAGCTTTGTTCGTAGTGATACTTCCTAAAGCCCACTTGACTTCACATTTTAGGATGTCTGGCTCTAGGTGAATGATCACACCATTGTGGTTATCTGGGTCATGAAGATCTTTTTTGTGTTGTTCTTCTGTGTATTCTTGCCGCTTCTTAATATCTTCTGCTTCTATTAGGTCTACACCATTTAGTGTACCCATCTTTGTATGAAATGTCCCCTTGGTATCTCTAGTTTTCTTGAAGAGATCTCTAGTCTTTCCCATTCAATTGTTTTCCTCTATCTTTTGCATTGATCACTGAGGAAGGCTTTTGTATCTCTCCTTGCCTTTATTTGGAACTATGCATTCAGATGAGCATTATCTTTCCTTTTCTCCTTTGCCTTTTGTTTCTCTTCTTTTCTCCGCTATTTGGAAGGCCTTGTCAGACAACCATTTTTCCTTTTTGCATTTCCTTTTCTTGGGTATGGTCTTGATCACTGCCTCCTGTACAGTGTCATGAACCTCTATCCATAGTTCTTCAGGCACTCTATCAGACCTAATCCCTTGAATCTATTTGTCACTTCCTCTGTATAATCATCAGGAATTTGATTTAGGTCATACCTTAAAGGTGTACTGGTTTTCCCTACTTTCTTCAGTTTAAGTCTAAATTTGTCAATAAGGAGTTCAAGATCTGATCCACAGATCTTGTTTGCCGACTGTATAGAGCTTTTCCATCTTTGGCTGCAAAGAATATAATCAATCTGATTTCAGTATTGACCATCTGGTGATGTCCGTGTGTAGAGTCTTCTCTTGTGTTTTTGCCATGACCAGTGCATTTTCTTGGCAAAACTCTGTTAGCCTTTGCCCTGCTTCATTTTGGACTCCAAGGCCAAACTTGACTGTTACTCCAAATATTTCTTGACTTCCTACATTTCCATTCCAGTCCCCTATGATGAACAGGATATCTTTTTTGAGTATTAGTTGTAGGTCTTCATAGAACTGTTCAACTTCAGTTTCTTCAGCATTAGTGGTTGGGGCATAGACTTGGATTATTGTGATATTGAATGGTTTGCCTTGGAAACAAACAGAGATCATTCTGTCATTTTTGAGACTGCTCCCAAACACTACATTTTGGACTCTTTTGTCAGCTATGGAGGCTACTCCATTTCTTCTAAGGAAATGGAGCATTAGTTAGTTATTAACTATTTGTTCTTAGTTAATAACTAACTATTGGCTAATTATTATTAGTTAGGAGTATTAGTGTGTGTCATGAGAAACGCTGGACTAGAAGAAACACAAGCTGGAATCAAGACTGCCGGGAGAAATATCAATCACCTCAGATATGCAGATGACACCACCCTTATGGCAGAAAGTGAAGAGGAACTCAAAAGCCTCTTGATGAAAGTGAAAGTGGAGAGTGAAAAAGTTGACTTAAAGCTCAACTTTCAGAAAATGAAGATCATGGCATCCGGTCCCATCACTTTATGGGAAATAGATAGGGAAACAGTGGAAACAGTGTCAGACTTTATTATTCTGGGCTCCAAAATCACTACAGATGATGATTGCAGCCATGAAATTAAAAGACGCTTACTCCTTGGAAGGAAAGTTATGACCAACCTAGATAGCATATTCAAAAGCAGAGACATTACTTTGCCAACAAAAGTTCGTCTAGTCAAGGCTATGGTTTTTCCTGTGGTCATGTATGGATGTGAGAGTTGGACTGTGAAGAAAGCTGAGCGCCGAAGAATTGATGCTTTTGAACTGTGGTGTTGGAGAAGACTCTTGAGTCCCTTGGACTGCAAGGAGATCCAACCAGTCCATTCTGAAGGAGATCAGCTCTGGGATTTCTTTGGAAGGACTGATGCTAAAGCGGAAACTCCAGTACTTTGGCCACCTCATGCGAAGAGTTGACTCATTGGAAAAGACTCTGATGCTGGGAGGGATTGGGGGCAGGAGGAGAAGGGGATGACAGAGGATGAGATGGCTGGATGGCATCACTGACTCAATGGACGTGAGTCTGAGTGAACTCCGGGAGTTGGTGATGGACAGGGAGGCCTGGCGTGCTGCGATTCATGGGGTCGCAAAGAGTTGGACGCGACTGAGGGACTGACCTGATCCGATCTGATTAGTGTGTGTTAGTTTCAGGTGTGCAGCAAAGTGATTTAGTTATACATATACATGTATCTAGGGGGCTACCTCAGTGGCTCAGTGGTAAAGACTCCACCTGCAATGCAGGAGGCATGGATTTGATCCCCGGGTTGGGAAGATCCCCTGGAGGTAGAAATGGCAGCCCACTCCAGTGCTCTTGCCAGGAGAATCCCATGGACAGAGGAAACTGGCCAGCTACAGCCCATAGGGTCGCAAAGAGTCGGACAGGACTAAAACAACTTGGTATGCAGGCACACATACATGTATCTATTCTTTTTCAAATTCTTTCCCCATTTACATTATTACAGAATATTGAGCAGAGTTCCCTGTTATAATAGGTCATTAATTTTTCTTTTAATTTTTCAAAATTGTTTTAGCTCTTCTACTTTTCTTGTCTGCTTTTCCATGTAGATTTTACAATCAACCTGTCAATCTTTCTGTGATTTTAATTGGAACTACCATTAATTCATAGATACATTTGGGAATAATTAATATTTTAGCAATAGCAACCCTCCTGATTCATGAATACAGTATTTCTCTCTATTTAGGTCTTTGATTTCTTCCATCAGGGTTCTGTAGTGTTCAGTGTACAGATATTTCACATATTTTTAGGTTTATATCTATTTCATGTTTTTGGTTCTGTTATAAATGGTACTTTAAAATTTTCAGCTTCTTATTGTTCAGTTTAGTTCAGTTTAGGTGCTCAGTTGTGTCCGACTCTTTGTGACCCCATGAATTGCAGCACACCAGCCCTCCCTATCTATCACCAACTCCTGGAGGTTACCCAAATATCATGTCCATCGAGTTGATGATGACATCAGCCATCTCATTCTCTATCGTCCCCTTCTCCTCCTGCCCCCAATCTCTCCCAGCATCAGGGTCTTTTCCAGTGAGTCGACTCTTTGCATGAGGTGGCCAAAGTACTGGAGTTTCAGCTTCAGCATCAGTCCTTCCAATGAACACCCAGGACTGATCTCCTTTAGGATGGACTGGTTGCATCTCCTTGCAGTTCAAGGGACTCTCAAGAGTCTTCTCCAACACCACAGTTCAAAAGCATCAATTCTTCAGTGCTCAGCTTTCTTCATAGTCCAATTCTCACATCCATACATGACCACTGGAAAAACCATAGCCTTGACTAGATGGACCTTTGTTGGCAAAGTAATGTCTCTGCTTTTTAATATGCTATCTATGTTGGTCATAACTTTCCTTTCACAGAGTAAGTGTCTTTTAATTTCATGGCTGCAATCACCATCTGCAGTGATTTTGGAGCCCCCCAAAATTATTGTTAATAGCTAGTATGTAGAAATACAGCTAACATTTTGTATATGACTTTCCATTGTGACCTTGCTAAGCTCATTTATTAATTTTAATAGTCTTTACATATTATTTGAAAATTTTCACATAGATAATTATGTCATCAGCCAAATAGAGACAGCTTTCTATCTTCCTTTCCAATCTGTGTTCCTTTCACTTTCTTTTGTTGCCTTATTATATTGGCTAGAACTTCTAGTGTGATGTTGAATAGGAGGAGTGACAGCAGATAGCAGACATACTTACTTAGTTCTCAGTCTTACAGGAAGAACAAGAGCATTAAGTGTGATATTATCTGGGCTTTTGTTTGTTTTTAAATTGCTCTTCTCAGATTGAGAAGATTTCTTCTATTCCAGGTTTACTGAGTTGTTTTTTAAATCAGGAGTGATACTGAATTTTTTAAATAGCTTTTGCTGCAGCTGTGAATGATCATGTTTTTTGTTCGTTTATAAATCTCTTGATATGGTGAATTATAATGATTGATTTTTGAATGCTGAACCAGCCTTGAATTCCCAGAATAAATACCATCTGGTCATATTATCCTTTTTATTTGTTGTTAGATTCAGCTTACTAAAATGGATCTTTAACGTGTATGTTAATGAGAGGCTTTTTAGTTCCTCTTCACTTTCTGCTATAAGGGTGGTGTCATCTGCATATCTGAGGTTATTTATATTTCTCCCCGTAATCTTGATTCCAGCTTGTGCTTCTTCCAGCCCAACATTTCCCATGATGTACTCTGCATAGAAGTTAAATAAGCAGGGTGACAATATACAGCCTTGACGTACTCCTTTTCCTATTTGGAACCAGTCTGTTGTTCCATGTCCAGTTCTAACTGTTGCTTCCTGGCCTGCATATAGGTTTCTCAAGAGGCAGGTCAGGTGGTCTGGTATTCCCATCTCTTTCAGAATTTTCCACAGTTTATTGTGATCCACATAGACAAAGGCTTTGGCATAGTCAATATAAAAAAAAAAAAACTTATATTTAGTATCAAAGAAAAAATTGGGATGTTTTTGTACAGTTCTCTATTTTCTGGATGAGTTTGTGTAAAACTGGCATAATTTCTTTCTTAACTGTTTGGTTGAATTCACCAGTGAAGCCATATTGCCTGGAGATTTCACTATGGCAAGATTTTAACTACAAATTTAATTTTTTTAAATGATATAGTATAGGATCAAAGGGCTGCACAGCCTACCTAGCTCTGGAGTATATTTCAGTAGTAGAATGTATCTTTTAAAGAACATTCCCTTTTCATATAAATTAATTTATTGGCTTAAAATTATTAATAATATTTTCTTGTTATATTTTTTATTTTGAAATAATTGCAAATTCATGGGAATTTTCAAAGAAATATATAGCATAACCCCATGCACCCTTCCCTCAACCTTCCGAATGGTAGTATCCTGCCCAACTCAAAAGCAATGAGTTGGTACTTTACCAATGATACTAATGGTATCCTTAAAACCAAGAAATGGATATTTGTATTAATATTAATGACAGAGCTCATTCAGACCTTACCAGTTATAAGTGCATTTTACATTTCTGCTTCTATATCCAGTTAGGACTACACTTCTTTACAATTATCTAGATAACTTAGAATGTTTTTTACTTTCTTGAATTGCATTTATGACTTCCCATTCCAACACAATTACCACCCAAGAGTCCCCCTTATATAGGAATAGGATTTCATTTTTGAAAAGTCAGGAACGATCTTTCAAGATCAAAAAAGATTATCCATTGGAGATTTTTCTTAAGCCACAGGACTAAGTCCCTCTCTTGGTCTGTTTGCAGCTTATTAAGTGAGGTTGTATCCCTGGAGGGCCAAATTGAAAAGCTGGAATCACACCAGGACCTTGACTCTGATCAGGGGGTAAACATGGAGGTAAGCTGAAGGCTTGGGGAAAAATGGCGAGGTTGTGGGGACTCTGTAACCTCTTCCCACCCCATCTGTTGTTTAACATGTCATAAGAAGAATTATTTCAAATCCTGAAAGATGATGCTGTGAAAGTGCTGCACTCAATATGCCAGCAAATTTGGAAAACTCAGCAGTGCCCACGGGACTGGAAAAGGTCAGTTTTCATTCCAACCCCAAAGAAAGGCAATGCCAAAGAATGCTCAAACTACCGCACAACTGCACTCATCTCACACGCTAATAAAGTAATGCTCAAATTTTTCCAAGCCAGGCTTCAGCAATACATGAACCGTGAACTTCCAGATGTTCAAGCTGGTTTTAGAAAAGGCAGAGGAAACAGAGATCAAATTGCCAACATCCGCTGGATCATCAAAAGAGCAAGAGAGTTCCAGAAAAACATCTATTTTTGCTTTATTGACTATGCCAAAGCCTTTGACTGTGTGGATCACAATAAACTGTGAGAAATTCTGAAAGAGATGGGAATACCAGACCACCTGACCTGCCTCTTGAGAAACCTATATGCAGATCAGGAAGCAACAGTTAGAACTGGACAGGGAACAACAGACTGGTTCCAAATAGGAAAAGGAGTACATCAAGGCTATATATTGTCACCCTGCTTATTTAACTTCTATGCAGAGTACATCATGGGAAATGTTGGGCTGGAAGAAGCACAAGCTGGAATCAAGATTGCGGGGAGAATTATCAATAACCTCAGATATGCAGATGACACCACCCTTATAGCAGAAAGTGAAGAGGAACTAAAAAGCCTCCTGATGAAAGTGAAAGAGGAGAGTGAAAAAGTTGGCTTAAAGCTCAACGTTCAGAAAACTTAGATCATGGCATCCGGTCCCATCACTTCATGGGAAATAGATGGGGAAATAGTGGAAACAGTGGCTGACTTTATTTTGGGGAGCTCCAAAATCACTGCAGATGGTGACTGCAGCCATGAAATTAAAAGACGCTTACTCCTTGAAAGGAAAGTCATGACCAACCTAGATAGCATATTGAAAAGCAGAGACATTACGTTGCCAATAAAGGTCCATCTAGTCAAGGCTATGGTTTTTCCAGTGGTTATGTATGGATGTAAGAGTTGGACTGTGAAGAAAGCTGAGCACCAAAGAATTGATGCTTTTGAACTATGGTGTTGGAGAAGACTCTTGAGAGTCCCTTGAACTGCAAGGAGATGCAACCAGTCCATCCTAAAGGAGATCAGTCCTGGGTGTTCATTGGAAGGACTGACGCGGAAGCTGAAACTCCAATATTTTGGCGACCTCATGCGAAGAGTCGACTCACTGGAAAAGACCCTGATGCTGGGAGAGATTGGGGGCAGGAGGAGAAGGGGACGACAGGATGAGTTGGCTGATGTCATCACCAACTCGATGGACATGAGTTTGGGTAACCTCCGGGAGTTGGTGATGGACAGGGAGGCCTAGCATGCTGTGATTCATAGGGTCGCAAAGAGTCAGACATGACTGAGTGACTGAAATGAACTGAACTGAACAAGAATTAAAGGGATTTCCCTGTCAGTCCAGCGATTAAGACTCCAAGCCTCTACTGTAGAGGACACAGGTTTGATCCCTGGTATGCTGGATCTGGTGGTCAGTTCTGAGCGCATTTTGCCTGGGTACCACCACTTCTATTCTCTAACAACATGTAAAAAATCTAGACTTTTCTGTTCTTCCTAGAAACTCAGTCAAATTTGGCAGGTTTTCATCAGTGCCACTTAAAATAATGAAGAGTTCCTTAAGAGAAAAGTTCTCATCTTAATATCTGTATCCCGACACCTACCAGTACAGAAAAAAACACGCAGGCAATATATATTTGTGAAGAACTGCATCCCTAGAACATAAGAGATAGATTTGTGTTTGTCTTTGATGTCTTCATGAAGAGTTCTTATGTTGGTTTTCACAGTATCCAAAGCTTTCTTATTGTTTTTGTCTCCTTGCATTTCTTAGAGATTCTTAGAAAGGTTTACTTTTCCCTTTTTAAGAGTCATAGAACATTAGAAAAGTAGTGACCAACTTTGGATAATAATTAACTTTCAGAGCCCTGGCTGGTAGTTTTTCTTTTCTAATAAACTTCAGTCATTTGAAGAACAGTCTATAAAAATGGAAAAAATCTGTGTCTAACTACATCTTTTTTTTACTGAAATTGCCAGCTTCTGCTTTAGTTCAAGCCAAGTTGAAATTAAGTAGGATTTCGAAAGAAAGAGAAAAATGCCTCTTTTTTTTTTTTTTTAATTTTATTTTATTTTTAAACTTTACATAATTGTATTAGTTTTGCCAAACATCAAAATGAATCCGCCACAGGTATACATGTGTTCCCCATCCTGAACCCTCCTCCCTCCTCCCTCCCCATACCATCCCTCTGGGTCGTCCCAGTGCACTAGCCCCAAGCATCCAGTATCGTGTATCGAACCTGGACTGGCAACTCGTTTCTTACATGATATTTTACATGTTTCAATGTCATTCTCCCAAATCTTCCCACCCTCTCCCTCTCCCACAGAGTCCATAAGACTGTTCTATACATCAGTGTCTCTTTTGCTGTCTCGTACACAGGGTTATTGTTTCCATCTTTCTAAATTCCATATATATGCGTTAGTATACTGTATTTATGTTTTTCCTTCTGGCTTACTTCACTCTGTATAATAGGCTCCAGTTTCATCCACCTCATTAGAACTGATTCAAATGTATAGTAGAAAGTAATATTTGTTTAGACCTCTTACATATTAAAAGCCATGCACAGATTTTTCAGCAAGGAAAAAACTGCTTTAACTATGGCTTAGTGCAACATTTTGATGTAGCAACTTCATTTTGTGCTAGTTGGAAAGTCAGCTTTTTTTTTTTTTTTCCAGTATCTAGGGCTTTGGAAATTGAAAACTATGAAGAAAGGGAAGAGGACAAAGGCCAAGAAACATTTTTCCCCTTAAAAAAATTTCCTCCAAAAGTCAGAAAATACAGAAATGTGGGTTTACCGGAGGAAAGGACAGGGAGGGATGGATATCAAAAGAATGAAGAGAGGAAAACAACACAGAGACAAATGACAGTGAGATTAAAAAAACAAATCAACATGGGCTTGGGATAATGTGAAAAGGGAAAAGAATCCAAAAAGGAATGGATATGTGTATAACTGAATCATTTTGCTGTCCACCTGAAACTAACACAACATTGTAAATCAACTATACTCTAGTATAAATTTTTTAAAATAACTTAGAAATATAAATAAATAAATAAAATTAAACAGACATATTTTGCAAATGTAAAAAAAATATGAAAAAGGAAGGCATCATGAATATGTTAAGGGGATTCTCTATCCTGGAAATATATAGTTTTGTATACACTCTAAAAAAATGGGCACAGACTTGAAAACTAGAAACAGCCCAAATATGCACCAACTGGTGAGTGGATAAACTGTGGTATGTACTAAATGATGGAATGTTTTTCAGAGATTAAAAAGAGATTTCTTAATCATCCAACAACATATCTAAATCTCAAGTGCATGATGCTAAGTGAAAGAAGCCAGACTTGGAAGATTACATACTTCACGATCCCATTTCTGAAAAAGGCAAAACCATAGGAATGAAAAATAGACTAGTGGTCACTGGCTGCAGTGGGGAAAGGCCGGAGAAAAGAACACAGAGAAGTTTCTGGTGTGATGGAAATATTCCGTATCTTGCTGTAGTGCTGTAGTGGTGACTGCATACCAGTGACATACAGTTCATACAGTGACGCTTTTAAAAGATAAGTTTCACGCTATGTAAATTATACTTCAATAAACGTGACTTTAAAAATTGACACAACTCTGTCCTAAGACTGAAGACTGATGGAAAAGGCTGTGTAAAAACAAATACAGTAATATAATAAGTAAGGGACTTTAAATACAGTTGTTACAGAAGCAAAGTCCTAAGAATGGCTTTAGGTTTACTCTGGTAGAGGAAAAAGTGAAAGTGAAGTGCAAGTCACTCAGTTGTGTCCAACTCTTTGGGACCCATGGGATTCTCCAGGCCAGAATACTGGAATGGGTAGCCTTTCCATTCTCTAGGGGATCTGCCCAACCCAGGGATCGAACCCAGATCTCCCACATTGAAGGCAGATTCTTTACCAGCTAAGCCACAAGGGAAGCCCAAGCAAACTGGAGTGGGTAGCCTATCCCTTCTCCAGGGGATCTTCCCGACCCAGGAATTGGACTGGGGTCTCCTGCATTGCAGGCGGATTCTTTACCAAGTGAGCTATTGTTAGAAAAAACTATAGGAAAAGCAACGTGTGGGAAAGTTCAAGGAGAAGTAAATTAATAAGTAATATCATTTGTATGCAGGTCAGGAAGCAACAGTTAGAACTGGACATGGAACAACAGACTGGTTCCAAATAGGAAAAGGAGTTCATCAAGGCTGTATATTGTCACCCTGTTTATTTAACTTATATGCAGAGTACATCATGAGAAATGCTGGACTGGAAGAAACACAAGCTGGAATCAAGATTGCCGGGAGAAATATCAATCACCTCAGATATGCAGATGACACCACCCTTATGGCAGAAAGTGAAGAGGAACTGAAAAGCCTCTTGATGAAAGTGAAAGTGGAGAGTGAAAAAGTTGGCTTAAAGCTCGACATTCAGAAAACGAAGATCATGGCATCCGGTCCCATCACTTCATGGGAGATAGATGGGGAAACAGTGGAAACAGTGACTGAATTTATTTTTCTGGGCTCCAAAATCACTACACATGGTGACTGCAGCCATGAAATTAAAAGACGCTTACTCCTTGGAAGGAAAGTTATGACCAACCTAGATAGCATATTCAAAAGCAGAGACGTTACTTTGCCAACAAAGGTTCATCTAGTCAAGGCTATGGTTTTTCCTGTGGTCATGTATGGATGTGAGAGTTGGACTGTGAAGAAGGCTGAGTGCCAAAGAATTGATGCTTTTGAACTGTGGTGTTGGAGAAGATTCTTGAGAGTCCCTTGGACTGCAAGGAGATCCAACCAGTCCATTCTGAAGGAGATCAGCCCTGGGTGTTCTTTGGAAGGAATGATGCTAAAGCTGAAACTCCAGTACTTTGGCCACCTGATGCGAAGAGTTGACTCATTTAAAAGACTCTGATGCTGGGAGGGATTGGGGGCGGGAGGAGAAGGGGACGACAGAGGATGAGATGGCTGGATGGCATCACTGACTTGATGGACATGAGTCTGAGTGAACTCCGGGAGTTGGTGATGGACAGGGAGGCATGGCGTGCTGCGATTCGACACGAGAGTTGGACACGACCGAGCGACTGATCTGATCTGATCTGATCACATGTATTGAACTTGCCTGTTGCTCAAGTGGTAAAGAATCTGCCTGTGATGCAGGAGACCAAGGTTCAATCCCTGGGTTGGGAAGATCCTCTGGAGAAGGGAATGGCAATTCACTCCAGTATTCTTGCCTGGAGAATTCCACGGACAGAGAAACCTGGCGGGCTACAGTTCACAGGATTGCAAAGAGTCGGACACAGTTGAGTGACTAACACACACACATCACACATATTGGCTCATTTACTTCTCATGAGTAAATGGAATGACTCAAAGCATGAAAGGGGGAGGAGGGGGAAATTGGTGAAAGTATTTAAACACACACACATCCGAAACAAATTTATGAGAACTTTAAGCTGAAGAAAGGACTTTGAAGTAACCTGATATTGAGTCTACAAAGCTTTCTGAAATATCTGTATGAAAATAACTTTCATCCTGAGACTGACTCCTATCTGAGTTACCTTTGGTGCAATTATCTGATAATTACCGTGTAAAGATATTTACTAGGGCACTGCGTAAACTGTGATTATTATCTCACAGCTCCTTTTTAAATAATTAAATTACACAACTCAGGGATTGGTGATGAAAGAACTTAGAGAAAAAAAAAAAGAGGGTTGTAGATTATCCATTTTCTATAGGCAGTTTGAGGGCAAACACTCTTATTGCTTGTATCCAACAAGCACAATGCCTAGCTCCATGGCCACTTACATAGGATGTGGCTAATGACATATTTTTGATTTGATTTAATGTTGATTTTGCAGATCAGCATCCAGAACAGGATGCAAGAAACTCCAGCTTCTATTAAATCTCAGACTATTTGATCATGAATGAGCATTCTTCTAAAAAATTGTCATTTGTTCTTTTTCAGTTTCACACGTCATTCATTACAACTTTTGTTCTATACTCTTTTGTTTTAAAGGAGAAGATCATGGAGATTAAAAAGCAAATAGGAGAAATGGATAGCAATTTTGTCAAGGTAATGATATAATGTCTTTAAGGAAGAAAAATAGTTCTGCAAAGAAATCTCAAATTTTAGTGAATGGAATCCAAAATTCAACAAAAGAGACTCAGAATTTTAGACCCAGAAGGGAACTTATTATTATTTATGCCCATATTTCTACATGAAAAGAGTCTTGTGCTTGCTGTCTAATTAAAAAATATTACAGTACTGATGAACTTATTTTCAGGACAGGAATAGAGACACAGCCATAGAGAACAACAGACTTTTGGACACAGCAGGGGAAGAAGAAGGAGCAAAGAACTGAGAGAGTAGCACTGAAACATACACATTACCATATGTATAACAGATGCTAGTGGGAAGTTGCTGTGTAATAAGGGAGCTCAACTCCTCGGTGCTCTGTGACAGCTTGAGGGTGGGATGATGGGGTGGGAGGGAAGTTCAAGAGGGAGGGGATATATGTATACTTATGTCTGATTCACATTGTTGTACTACAGAAACCAATACAACATCGCAAAGTAATTATCCTCTAATTAAACATAAATCTAAAATAGAATATAAAAAATATTTTTCTTCTAACAAAAATAATGCATGCTTATTTTAATAATTAAAAAATTATAAAAATATTGCAAAAAAAAGAAATATAAAGCCACTCTCAAAAATAAACACAGTGAACATTTTAGTATATTTATATTCTTCTAAATGTTTTAATACATATATTATAATATTATTATTTTAATGAGTTAACATTATATATATTATTTTCAAACTTGCTTTTTCATTTGGCATTTTTCTTCCACAACTTTCTATGCCACTAGATGTCCTTTTACTTTTTCACTGTTTATGTGAGGCAGGGTTTGATTTTGGAATTTATTAAACTTATTTTGTTAGATATTTGTGGTTTTATAATCAATTATAAACTATACCTCAAAAATCCATATATTTTCTTGCTTTTGCAAGTAATTTTTAAGGATTAGTTTCCATAAATGGCACCTCCTTGAATCACAGGACACTCTTTTTTCAGTTAAGGCTCTGCTTTTCAACATATCCTGCAAGTCTATTATGGGATGATTAATTAAAAACCTTTCTAAGCATTATTTACTTAGGACATATGTGCAATTGACATTTGCATCTTAGAAGAGGATGATTTGCTTTCAGCCCATGTCTTGATCTTTCTGAGATACATGGGAAGAAAAGAGGAATAAGACACTTTTTGTGGATAGCACTTTTACTAAACTCTAAGGCCCAAGTATCCAAACATGATGAAGACTTACATTTATATATTGTAAATTTTAAAATATTTAGAAAAAATAGAGTTTTATTATTTTCTCAGAAACATATTATGTTTTTCCAACTAGTGTCCTGGTAAAAGTTTAAGAAGCAAGGAGAGAGTAGTGGATAGAGAAGAAAATTATTTGTAATATGCTGCTATTGTGCAAATTTATATCTTTGAAGTACTGAAAATAATTTATTGATCTTGTGGTAATACCTTCTGCGATTTATTGTGATTGCGTGATGAATTTTTTCTAAGAGGAAGGGTTTTACTGAATAAAAGTAAGTTTCAGTGAAGCCTCCCTACAACTTAGTGATATCAGAATGAGTATGGTTTTATTGTATAAACCAGAAAATGTAATTTCTATTTTACCCAAAATTGTGGGTGTCTTTTCAGGAAGATGCTTGTGATGAAGCTCATAAATTAAAGGAAAAACTTGTTGCAAGAATAGAGGTAAGATTTCACAGTTACACAGTTCAAATAATGATCAAATGAAATTATTTAAATCTACACACAGAGGTCATTCTTTCCCTGGAAGTTGAGTGTATACCACACACTGGTCTCTTTCTACCCCTTTCTCCCCTCCTGAACTTCTGCTTTGGGGTGCCAGAATGTCTCACAGGTGTGGTGTACTTCCAAGCTCTCATACCCTGGGGCTGCTCCTACAGCTCCTCCATCTGCAGCTTATTCTCCATGTCTACATATTATCCACTCTTCAAAGCTCAATTCAAATGTCCTCTCATCTCCCAGACCTCCCCTAATCTCCCTTAGCCAGAAAAGTGACTCCATCTGAACTTCTCACGCAAGAGTTTATACACTGAGGTAAATGTGAATGCGTGAGTCAAACAGTGAATTAATGAATGAATGAACCTGTCACCAGTTCAGAGGTGCTTAATCATCCCACCTGTCCTAGAGGAGAAGTCCCAAAACCAAGCCTCAGCTACTGTGTCCTCACATTTTTTACTTTCTCTTTAGCATGTCTATAGTATCTAATGAATATATGCATTTAGTTGTTTATTGCTTACCACCCAACCCTTATAGACACACATAAAATTCTTTGTCCCTTTTGTTAAAAAATACATGCATAATAGAATGCCCATGTCTTGTCTATTTTGTTACCTGCCACATCCTAGAATAGTGCCTGGTGGAGTCAGTCAAATAAATATGTTTTGCATAGATGAAAAAATTGAATAGTTGAATTCAATAAAAGAAGAACTATATTTCTATCTGAATACTCTGTGAATGTGTAAGTTTCTTTCCTTAGGTGAGTACACAGTGAGTACACATGACTCACGTGTGATTTGCAACACTCTTTACGTGTTCTGGAGGAAAGATACTTGGCATCATCTCCAATGAGAAGGGCAGACAATGAGAATCATTTTTTAAAATGATTGCTCTTTTTGTTCCCAGAACTTTTGCAAGGACATGGCTCTGCTGGATACAAAGTTGGGGATGTACCAAATGCAAGGGAATCCAGACTCTCAGAGTCCTGAAGAAATGGGCATGGATGAAAAGGAGCCCCTGCTTCTTCAGGCTTCATCACCATCCTTGGAGGAGAGCTCCCCTCCCCACATTACAATGTGGTGAGTTAGAGACAGGGACCTCTGGAGGCTGACAGAGTCCCCAAAATGAATGGACTATAGTAAGATTGAATTTCGTTGAGGAATTTATTTTATTTTTTTAATAAATTATTTATTATTCTTCTTTAAAACTTTAAGTTGTAATATTTTTCTTCTTCATATTTTTAAAATTTTCAATCAGTATTTTCTTTCATTTACTGGCCACGTTGCATGGCTGGTGGGATCTTAGTTCCCCTACCAGGGATTGAACCCAGGCTATAGTAGTAAAAGCACCAAATCCTAACCACTGGACAACCAGGGAATTCCCAAGACATATACCTATTGCAATAGATATAGATATAGACATAGATACAGATATTTCTTTCTTAGCATTTTAGATAACTACATATATATGTATTCTTGCTTAGTCACCAAGTCATGTCCGACTCCTGGCAACTCTGGAGTGTAGCCTGCCAGTCTCCTCTGCCCATGGCATTTTCCAGGCAAGAATACTGGAGTGGGTTGCCATTTCCTTCTCCAGGGGATCTTCCCAATCCAGGGAATGAAACTGCATCTCAAGCATTGGCAGGTGGATTCTTTACCACTGAGAAACCTGGGTGGCCCCAGAAAACTACATATACATAAATTTTAAAGGATGGTGTCTTCAAGCTAGGATGCAGCCACCTCTACTGAAAGAACATACCTGCTAAGCAGATTTGAAAACCTTTGTTTGCTAGACAGGGTGGCTCTCCCTTGTATGATATTGAAGACACACGTACTGGCAAATTCTGACTCTGGATCTCTTTTTCTGGAGATGCCATACCATCATATATGCCTTGAGTAGTATTTTCCTCTAAGAAAGCTATTTTTTTAATCTTTTTATTTTGTTTTATTCTTTTGTTAGAGAAAATGTGAAAATTAAGTAAACTCTGGCTATGTTTTCACACACAAACACATACATGCACAAATACTGTTAACTCAATTTTATAAAAATATAATGAAAATGGCATAAAACCATTTTATCTCTTTTGCTTAAGAAAGCTCTTTTAATTCTTTATCCCCAAGCACTAACCCAAGTAGAATCTTTCTTTTGTGTATGCACATTGTACTTAGCTCATAATCCTGACATAGTGCCCACAGCATACTATTGCAGTTAAATTATTTCCAATCTGTCTTATCTTAATAACCCATGGGCTACTTGAAGGCAGGAGTCTTGATCATTTGCAGATATTAAATATAAAATATGTCCATCATGCTCAACAAATATTTAACTTATTTATTAATTAAAGTAACAGGTGAAGAGTGATGTTGATGGTGAAGTAAGGACCATCAAAGAAAACTTCCTCCTCCATAAAACTCAATGAGAGAGCTGGAAAAAATTGTCAGAATCAACTTTTTCACAATTCTGTAAAGTAAATCTTTAGTATTCAGAAAAAGATAAAGAACTCTTGAAACTCAACAGCAAAAGACAAACAGCCTAATTTTCAGTATAAGCAAAAAACTTGAATAGACATTTCTTCAAAGAAAATATACAAGTGGCCAAAAATCATTTGAAAATATTTTCAGTGAAAAAGCACAATGAAAGCATTATTGATCTTTGGGGAAATGCAAATCAAAATCATGAGATATTGGGAATTCCCTGGCGATACAGTGATTAGAACTTGGTGTTTTCATTGCCAGGGCCCAGTTCTGATCCCTGGTCAGGAAACTAAGATCCCATAAGCCAAAATAAATAAAAAAAGAAATAATGAGGTATCACTTTACATCTCTAGATCAGTTCAGTTCTGTTCAGTTGCTCAGTCATATCCAACTCTTTGTGACCCCGTGGACTACAGCACACCAGGCCTCCCTGTCCACCACCAACTCCTGGAGTTTACTTTATACCACTAAGATAACCATAATTAAAAAGACAGATGAAGACAAGCATTGGAGAGGATGTGGAGAAATTAGAATCCTCAGACAGTGTTAGTGGGATTGTAAAATGGTGCAAACACTTTGGAAAACAGTTTGACAGTTTCTGAAAATGTCAAGCTACCATATGATCCACTTGTAAGTATGCACCCAAAGAACTGAACATATATGTCCACATAAAAACCTGTATATGAGTATTCACAGTAGCTAAAAAGTGGAAACAATACAAATACTCATCAATGGATTAAATAGGTGAACAAAATGTGGTATATCCATATGATAGAATATTATTCAGCCATGAAAAACAATAAAGTACCTATACATGCCATAACATGAATGACCCTTGAAAACATTATGCTAAGTGAAAGAAGTCAGACCCAAAAGGCTACATATTATATCATTTTGTTCATATAAAGTAGTAAAAGTGGGAAAATCCAGGTCTGCAGAAACTAGATTAGTGGCTGCCAGGCCTAGGGAGAGTGGAAAATAGGGAATGACTGTTTTGGGGAGGAATTTTGATAAAAATTTTCTGGAATTAGTGGTGATGGTTGTACAATCTTGTGAATAAACTAAAAGCCACTGAATTGTACAATTTAAAGAGTAAGTTTTATGGCATGTGAATTATATCTCAAAAACAGACAAATAAGTGAGTAAGTGAATGCCATTTGGTGATCACTTAATTGTGTTATGGGCTTCCCAGATAGCTCAGTTGGTAAAGAATCTGCCTGCAAGGCAGGAAACCCCAATTCGATTCCTGGTTGGGAAGATCCCCTGGAGAAGGGATAGGCTACCCAGTCCAGTATTCTTGGGTTTCCCTTGTGGATTAGCTGGTAAAGAATCCGCCTGCAATGAGGAGACCTAGATTCGATCCCTGGGTTGGGAAGATCCCCTGGAGAATGGAAAGGCTACCCACTCCAGTATTCTGGCCTAGAAAATTCCATGGATAGTCCATGGGGTCGCAAAGTGTTGGACATAACTGAGTGACTTTCATTGTCACTTAATTGTGTTATACAGGCAGATAATCCAGGTTAGTTGGTCATCTTTCATCACATAATTGGCTTCAGAGATGGCTCAAGTGGTAAAGAATCTGCCTGCCAATGCATGAGGCCCAGGAGACATGGATTCAATCCCTGGGTCAGAAAGATCCTCTGGAAGAGGAAATGGCAACCCATTCCACTATTCTTGCCTGGAGAATCCAATAGACAGATTTGCCTGGTGGGTTACAGTCTGTGGGGTCACAAAGCATCAGACACAACTGAGCACGCACACACAGCACAGAATTACATCCTAGTTAAAACTGTCTAAGACTTTTACGAGTCTCCTGTCAGAGAACTGGAAACATTCTGATTCCATTTAAGCATATTTATACATTATCTCTTTTCAGGAAGTTTATCTTACAATGTCAATTATTCTATACCAATTTTGCTGTTTTTAGCTTCAGAGGGTGGCCTCTTCCTGGTATTATCCCCAATCCCTCAGTTCTCTTATAGTTTTCTTCTATTTATTAACCACATATAACGTGAACATTTGGAAAAGATTAAAGATTTTATGCAAGGAAAGTTCTTTTTTTTTTTTTTAATTGATGTTAGGGCTTCCTTGGTGGCTCAGACAGTGAAGATATCTGCCTGCAATGCAGGAGAAACTGGTTCAATCCCTGGGTCAGGAAGATCCCCTGGAGGAGAAAACTCACTCCAGTATTCTTGCCTAGAGAATTCCGTGGACAGAGGAGCCTGGTGGTGATGTGAAAAGTCATACATGACTTAGAAACTAGGCAGCAATAACTGATTATATTGAAGTTATAGGATTATAGTTTTTAATTTCTCTGTTTTCCAAGTTATCTGTAATTTAGAAAAAAAACTATTTTCTCTTTAAATATTAATGTTAAAATGTGGCGTTTTTGTGGGAAATGTCCCAGCTTAGTATTTCCAAATATGATTAATTTTGGAATTTAGGAAGATAGTGCTTATTTACTAGGTATGTTTTGGTAGTGAGTCATTTTGCTTTGCATAAGAAGGAACAAATCTAGATTTAGTGCTCCTGGAGGACAGGACATTTCTGCTTCACCTTGCTAGCCATCAAAGCCTCTTTCAAATAGAGTATTTTAAGATCATTGGCTCTTTAATAAATATGTGAAGTAGAAGCAATTATTTGTGTACCTGCCAAGAGATAGCCAGTGGCAGTAATGCCAAGAAACTTGGCTCAGTTTCATGGAATCCAAAGAGTTGGGTCACAAAATATATGCATAACTAGCTTTAACTGTGCCCTAGACTTTCTCTTCTGAAAAGTATTATAGAAGGTAATTATCTCCAGGTAACTGGATTATCTGTGACATTTCTTTTGTTCTGTCTGTCTTTCTGGATTTTCCAGATCTTCTACCCTAATCGTGTATTGCATTTATAATTAGATAATAATGCAAGAACTTCAAAGCAAATAAATACAATGCAAAAAGGGCATGTCTGGTGGTAAGATAAAACTGCTGATAGAGAGAGCTGAATTCACTTGTCACATGGTATTTTGTACCCTGAGGAAAATCTAGCTAGCTGGCTGTGCCCTTATTTCTCCCCAGATAGACTTCCTGTACCTCACAAGTGAAGTAAGGGTGGCAATAACCACGAAAATGTGAGACTAGCATTTCAAATAAAAGAGCTCCACAGAAATCAGGGTTTCACTGTCTCATGGCTATAGAATCTTAGAATTCCAGTGCCAGCCCTAGGATGGACTTATGTCTGTCTACTCCAAGTTCCTTCTTTTGCAGACATCAACAGCAGTTAAGAGAAGTTCAATTACTTACTTGAAGTTGTAAAGCTATACAGATGGAGGAACCAAGAGTCACATCAGTGTGATTTTCTTCAGAATGTTCTTTTGTTTGTTTATTTACTTATCTATCTATTGATTAATTGGTTGATGTGTAGCTGATTTATAATATCATATTGGTTTCAGGTAAAAGGGCTTACAAGGTGACTCAGTGGTAAAGAATCCGCCTGTGATTGCAGGAGATGCGGGTTCAATCCCTGGGTCGGGAAGATTCCCTGGAGGAGGAAATGGCAACCCACTCCAGTATTCTTGCCTGGGAAATCCCATGAACAGAGGTGCCTGATAGACTGCAGTCTGTGGGGTTGCAAAAGAGTCAGACACAATTGAACGCTCTTGGACAGACTTATACAACATAGTGATTTAATATTTTTATAGATTATACTGCATTTACATTTATTATGAAATAATAATTAAAAGACGCTTACTCCTTGGAAGAAAAGTTATGACCAACCTAGATAGCATATTCAAAAGCAGAGACATTACTTTGCCAACAAATGTCCATTCAGTCAAGGCTATGGTTTTTCCAGTGGTCATGAATGGATGCAAGAGTTGGACTGTGAAGAAAGCTGAGCGCCGAAGAATTGATGCTTTTGAACTGTGGTGTTGGAGAAGACTCTTGAGAGTCCCTTGGACTGCAAGGAGATCCAACCAGTCCATTCTAAAGGAGATCAGCCCTGGGTGTTCTTTGGAAGGAATGATGCTAAAGCTGAAACTCCAATACTCTGGCCACCTCATGCGAAGAGTTGACTCATTGGAAAAGACTCTGATGCTGGGAGGGATTGGGGACAGGAGAAAAAGGGGATGACAGAGGATGAGATGGCTGGATGGCATCACTGACACGATGGACATGAGTTTGAGCAAACTCCAGGAGATGGTGAGGGACCGGGAGGCCTGGCGTGCTGCGATTCATGGGGTCTCAAAGAGTTGGACATGACTGAAAGACTGAACTGAACTGAACTGGACTGGATAGCTATACTTCCCTGTACTATACAATATATCCTTGTTGCTTATTCATTTTGTACATAATAGCTTGCGTCTCTTAATTTCTAGCCCTATCTTGCCCCTCCCCTCTGCCCTCTTCCCCACTGGTAGCCACCAGTTTGTTCTCTACATCCTTCAGATGTTCTTAACCACAAATGTGTTTCTTTCCTTCTAGGAAACGTGCACTGAGGATTTTCATCATGTTTTATGTCCTCACCTTGACTGGACTTTCATGTTACATACTGTTTTTTGATGCTACATTTATCTTTGAAAAGGTGCTCCCTACAATTCTTGGGCGCCGCAGGATGTGGGAACTGCGGGAGATTCTTGCACCTTTCTTGAATTTGGAAGTGGAAGACTTGCTACCGTCTTAAAGATACAGAAGTTACTGTTACCCTACTGAATTTCTTCTCAATAAAATTCTGGCTGTTCTTGTATTATGATGGTTAACTTACTTTTTAAAAAACACTATAGAGTGGAATATTACCCAGCTATGAAAAAAGAATGCATCTGAGTCAGTTCTACTGAGGCGGATGAACCTAGAGCCTATTATACAAAGTGAAGTAAATCAGAAAGAGAAAGATATCGTATACTGACATATACATGGAGTCTAGAAAGATGGTACTGATGATCTGTTTCCGAGGCAATTTCAAAGGAGATGCAGATGTAAGCAACAGACTAACAGTCACAGTGGAGGAGGGAGAAAGTAGGATGACTTGAGAGAGTAGTATTGAAACATATACATTACCATATGTAAAGTAGATAGTGGGAATTTGCTCTTTAATACAGGGAACCCAAAGGTGGTGCTGTATGATAACCTAGAGGAGTGGGACAGGGAGGAGATAGGACGGAGGTTTAAGAGAGAGGGGACATATGTATACCCATGGCTGATTCATGCTGATATATGGCAGAAACCATCACAATGTTGTAGAGTAATTGTCTTCCAATTAAAAATAAAATTAAGAAACAAAACACTAGAGCATGTTTTGTGAAGGACATTATAGTTATGCAGAGAGTGGCTGATAAGATAGAAAAAAATGAAAGCAGTTATCTTTACCCTCATGACTCACAATGAATTTTCGCACACATTTTTAAAAACATTACTTTCAAACTACTAGCCTCTCTTCTCCCCCAACCGTGTGGACATTGAGACTACTAAGTATTACTTTCATGGATGGTTGTTCCCCCCATTTTGACCTCTGATATCTCAGAAAGGAAAGAACAGAATTCTCTCCAGTTTTACTTCGGTTGAATTGGAGCCTTACAATGGTTGTCTAGGGAGGCCTTATAAATAGCTGAGAAAAGAATAGAAGCTAAAAGCAAAGGAGAAAAGGAAAGATATACCATTTGAATGCAGAGTGCCAAAGAATAGTCAGGAGAGATAAGAAAGCCTTCCTCAGTGATCAGTGCAAAGAAATAGAGGAAAACAATAGAATGGGAAAGGCTAAAGATATCTTCAAGAAAATTAGAGATACCAAGGGAAAATTTCATGCAAAGATGGGCTCAATAAAGGACAAATGGTATGAACCTAATAGAAGCAGAAGATATTAAGCAGAGGTGGCAAGAATACACAGGAGAACTATACAAAAAAGATTTTCATGACCCAGATAATCACAATGGTGTGGTCACTCACCTAGAGCCAGACATCCTGGAATGCAAAGTCAAGTGGACCTTAGGAAGCATCACTACAAACAAAGCTAGGGGAGGTGATAGAATTCCAGTTGAGTTAGTTCAAATCCTAAAAGATGATGCTGTGAAAGTGCTGCACTCAGTATGCCAGCAAATTTGGAAAACTCAGCAGTGGCCACAGGACTGGAAAAGATCAGTTTCATTCCAATCCCAAATAAAGGCAATGCCAAAGAACGTTCAAATTACCGCACAATTGTACTCATCTCAAACGCTAGCAAAGTTATGCTCAAGTTTCCAAGCTAGGCTTCAATAGTACATGAACCTAGAACTTCCAGATGTTTCAAGCTGGATTTAGAAAAGGCAGAGGAACCAGAGATTAAATTGCCAACATCCGTTGGATCATCGAGAAAGCAAGGGAGTTCCAGAAAAACATCTACCTACTTCTGTTTTATTGACTACGTCAAAGACTTTGACTGTGTGGATCGTAACGAACTGTGGAAATTTCTTAAAGAAATGAGAATACCA
The DNA here is from genome assembly GCF_032452875.1 of Bos javanicus. Taxonomy (NCBI): domain Eukaryota; kingdom Metazoa; phylum Chordata; class Mammalia; order Artiodactyla; family Bovidae; genus Bos; species Bos javanicus. The sequence goes on along the minus strand of NC_083872.1, from coordinate 82,888,622 downwards.
GACCACCTTACCTGCCTCCTGAAAAATCTGTATTCAGATCAAGAAGCAGCAATTATAACAGACATGGAACAACGAACTGCTTCCAAATTGGGAAAGGAGTACAATAACGGACTGGTTCCAAATTGGGAAAGGAGTACATTGTCACCCTGCTTATCTAACTTTTTTGCAGAGTGAAAGTGAAAAGTGAAAGTGAAAGTCACTCATTTGTGTCCAACTCTTTGCTACCCCATGGACTATAGTCCATAGAATTCTCCAGGCCAGAATACTGAAGTGGGTAGCCTTTTCCTTCTCCAGGGGATCTTCCCAAACCAGGGATCAAACCCAGGTCTCCTGCATTGCAGTCAGATTCTATACCAACTGAACCACAATTATGTGAAATGTTGGGCTGGATGAAGCACAAATTGAAATCAAGATAGCCAGGAGAAATATAAATAACCTCAGATATGAAGATGACACCACTCTTATGGCAGAAAGTGAAGAACTAAAGAGGCTCTTGATGAAAGTGAAAAAGGAGATTGAAAAAGCTGGCTTAAAACTGAACATTCAAAAAACGAAGATCAGGCATCTGGTCCCATCATTTCATGGCAAGTAGACGGGGAGAAGTAGAAGCAGTAAAATAAAAGCAGATTTTATTTTCTTGGGCTCCAAAATCACTGCAGATGGTGACTGCAGCCAGGAAATTAAAAGATGCTTGCTCCTTAGAAGGAAAGCTATGACAAGCCTAGACAGCATATTCAAAAACAGAGATAACACTTTACCAACAAAGGTCTGTCTAGTCAAAGCTATGATTTTTCTATTAGTCATGTACGGGATGTGAAGTTGGACCATACAGAAGGCTGAGCACTGAATAATTGATGTTTTTCAATTGTGGTGCTAGACAGGACTCTTGAGAGTCCCTTGGACTGCAATGATATCAAACCAGTGACTCTTAAAGGAAATCAACTCTGAATATGCATTGGAAGGATTGATGCTGAAGCTCAAGCTCCAATACTTTGGTCACCCGATGTGAAGAGACGACTCACTGGAAAAGACCCTGATGCTGGGAAAGATTGAGGATGAAAGGGGAAACGGGAAGCAGAGGATGGATGGTTGGATGGTATCACCGACTCAATGGATCAAACTCTGGGAGATAGTGGAGGACAGAAAAGCCTGGCATGCTGCAGTCCATGGGATTACAAGGAATCGGACACAACTTAGTGACTGAACAGCAACAACAATTTGATAGATAGTTTTGAAAGCCAGACTGGGACATTTTTATCCCAAGTTTTGTAGGTAATGTTGAAAAAGTGAACATTATTTGCAATATGAAAAATAGCTATAATGAATTGTGCAAGATTAATAGAACCATGAAGAATAAATTGGAGTGTGTGGGCAGATGGAGTGTGAGAGATTTGTTAAAAGGTCATTCCGTGGTTCAGCTGAGCTAAAGAGGTGAGAATGGGGGTGAAAAGGAGATGGTGGGTGAGGTAGATATATAAGGGTGGGTTTTATGATATTTGCTTGGGTAACAGATGCGGGGTTGGAAGAGTGGTGACAGGGAGGTATGGAATGCAGCCCAGTTCTCTTCACATTTGAATTGGTCTTGAAGGATGGTTACTATTTTCATGACAAAGATGAGGGAAAGATATTTCAGAGAAAAAAACATTATGAGTAAAACTTAGGAGCCATAAATGGAAGGCAGAGTCAGGAACAGACTTTGTATGCTTGTATGTTCTTTTTTTATTTAAAGAATTTAAAGAATTTTTTAAAATATAATTTTTGAAAGTTACTTTCCATTAATTGCATTCCCTGTGCTGTATAATACATCCTTGAGACTATCTTATACCCTATAGTTTGTGCCTCACTTTTTCCTACCATGTTACTCCTGTCTTGCCACTGGTAACCACTAGTTCTCCATATTTGTGAGTCTGCTTCTTTTTTGTTGTATTTTTAAGATTCTACATATACATGATATCATACAGTATATTGTCTTTCTCTGTCTGACTTACCTCACTTAGCATAATGCCCTCGCAGTCCATCCATGTTGTTGCAAATGGTAAATTTTCATTCTTTTTTATGACTGAGTAATTCCACTCTGTGTGTGTGTGTGTGTGTGTGTGTATCACATCTTCTTGATCTTTTCATCTGTTGATGGACAGTTTAGGTTGCTTCCGTATCATACCCAGCGTAAATAATGCTGCTATGTACATTGTGATACATGTATCAGTAGCTTGAAATGTGAAGTTCGCTTGTGAGTAGTTCTCAAGCTGTGATGTTTAATAGGATTCTACAAAGAGACTTTTAATTGCACATTTGTCTGGGGCTTCCCAGGTAGCTCAGCTGGTAAAGAATCCGCCTGCAATGCAGGAGGCCCCTATATGATTCCTGGGTAGAGAAGATCCCCTGGAGAAGGGAAAGGCTACCCACTCCAGTGTTCTTGGGCTTCTCTGTTTGCTGAGACAGTGAAGAATCTCCCTGCAATGTGGGAAACAGGTTCGATACCTGGGTTGGGAAGATCCCCTGGAGGAGGGCATGGCAACCAACTCCAGTATTCTTGCCTGGAGAATCCCATGGAAAGAGCAGCCTAGCAGGCTGCAGTTGTGTCGCAAAGAGTAGGACATGAATGAGCAACTAAGCACACACAGAGCAGCACTTCCAGAAATTCTGAATCTTTAGGTCTAGTGTGAATCTCTAATATTTTCCATGTTAATCATTTCCCCTAGTAATTCTTGGGGCTCAAAGTTTAAGAACTACCATGCTATGCCACGGGCAATAGTTACCTGGAATTTTAATTTGACTGAGATCTCATACGAGGTTAAACAAGAGGTGAATAAATTTACGGGGCAGGCTAGGAGTCAGGGGGATGAATGAGGGAATTTCCAGGACATACAGAAAGGGAAAGAGCTAAAAGCTCTGGGAACAATGAGTAATGTATTCAAAAAGTCTTGTGATAGTGAGAATATGCTGACAGAATAAAAAAACAGTCACAGACTTGTTTATAGATAAAAAGACTGTTCAGACCAATTTGTAGACAGAACTTGGAGTGTGTTTTTTATAAGCTCCAGGTAAACTCTCACTGCCGGGAACAGTATCAGCTGATTTATTTGTAATACCAAAATAGAAGCATCGAGTTTAGCTCAAATAGAGCTACTTATTGCAATAAGTATATAACACAAATAAAGAAGTAAGGTAGAGAAACTAGATTCTTTTAAAGAATAAATTAATATTTTACTAACTTCCAAGATATGTTTTATTAGGATTTTCACTAAGATGGAATCATTTTCTCTGTAGGATGAAGATCCTGAAAGTAAAAATGGTGCTATTTCACATCAATTTATTTCCCATTTGTCAGCATCTCAAGCTGGAAAGTTGGATATCACAGTGTTCTCTACTGAGAGAGGGAAACATTTTGTAGAGCAATGTAATATTAAGGTGATATAAATGTCTCTGTGTGGTAATTCCTTTTACTGCTTTGGTTGGTGTTTTATTTCAGATCTTTAAAATGCCATATTCAATTGAGTCAACTGCTATGCTCAAGGTTGCTTACAAAAAATGTTGGAATCACCCTTACAAATATGGCCTTGGTTTTGGATTAGGAGAAAAGAAAATGAGTGGTCTCAGACTCTCCATTTGTCATGTTTTTTTGGAGTGAACACAGCTATGCTGCAGCGAAAGGAGTTTTAACTTGGATTCCAAGTTGAGTTCAAGTCACAATCTGCTGCCAACTGTATGCCAATCTCCACCTGTCCCCCACCCCTACATCCTCACTCAAATAGAACCCAAGGACGTTCCCCAGCTGCTCAGTGTTGGCTGCTAAGAGCTCACAGCAAGCATCTTTCCTGGGATGTGCCTTTGGTCAGAGAGACCTGTTTGACACCTAAGTTTCCTCTACCTTTCTTATATCCAATGACTGATCCAGGCCAGGGTACATTTCTGAAGGGCCATTCCAGACTCAGAGTTCCCATGGGATCACTTAAGGTCTCTAATGCAAATGTATTGCAGTCCAACTTCTCCCTCTTTTCAGTCCTGTTCCCACCACTCTCTTTAAATGTGATGATCTTGAGAATATTCTCTTATAAACATAAACTGGGGCTTCCATTGTGGCTCAGCTGGTAAAGAATCTGCCTGCAATGTGGAAAACCTGGGTTTGATCTCTGGGTTGGGAAGATACCCTGGAGAAGGAAAAGGCTACGCATTCCACTATTCTGGCCTGGAGAATTCCAAAAACTGTATAGTCCATGGGACTTCAAAGAGTCGGACACTACTGAATGACTTTCACTTTCATTTTCAAATCTAAACTGAGGCCTTCATTTCAAGCTCCACTTCAGGAAACTTGACTCAAGACACAAGTGGAAAAGAATACTAACCAAATGAGAGCAAACAAAGACTTGTTTATTTGCAGCTTGCTAATTGGACTGCAAGGAGATCCAACCAGTCCATTCTAAAGGACATCAGTCCTGGGTGTTCTTTGGAAGGAATGATGCTAAAGCTGAAACTCCAATACTTTGGCCACCTCATGTGAAGAGTTGACTCATTGGAAAAGACTCTGATGCTGGGAGGGATTTGGGGCAGGAAGAGAAGGGGATGACAGAGGATGAGATGGCTGGATGGCATCACCGACTCGATGGATGTGAGTTTGAATGAACTCCAGGAGATGGTGATGGATAGGGAGGCCTGGCGTGCTGCGATTCATGGGGTCACAAAGAGTCGGACACGACTGAGCGACTGTACTGAACTGAACTGAAGGCAAGAAAGTCAATCACCATTACATGTGTTTTAGCAGAGACTCTTGATGAAAGTGAAAGAGGAGAGTGAAAAAGTTGGCTTAAAGCTCAACATTCAGAAAACAAAGATCATGGCATCCGGTCCCAACACTTCATGGGAAATAGATGGGGAAACAGTGTCAGACTTTATTTTTCTGGGCTCCAAAATCACTACAGATGGTGACTGCAGCCATGAAATTAAAAGACGCTTGCTCCTTGGAAGGAAAGTTATGACCAACCTAGATAGCATATTCAAAAGCAGAGATATTACTTTGCCAACAAAGGTCTGTCTAGTCAAGGCTATGGTTTTTCCAGTGGTCATGTATGGATATGAGAGTTGGACTGTGAAGAAAGCTGAGTGCCGAAGAATTGATGCTTTTGAACTGTGATGTTGGAGAAGACTCTTGAGAGTCCCTTGGACTGCAAGGAGATCCAACCAGTCCATTCTGAAGGAGATCAGCCCTGGGTGTTCTTTGGAAGGAATGATGTTAAAACTGAAACTCCGGTACTTTGGCCACCTCATGCGAAGAGTTGACTCATTTAAAAGACTCTGATGCTGGGAGGGATTAGGGGTAGGAGAGAAAGGGGACGACAGAGGATGAGATGGCTGGATGGCATCACCGACTCGATGGACATGAGTTTGAATGAACTCCGGGAGTTGGTGACGGACAGGGAGGCCTGGCGTGCTGCGATTCATGGGGTTGCAAAGAGTCAGACACGACTGAGCGACTGAACTGAACTGAAAACAAGGGAGTCAATCACCATTATATGTGTTTCAGCAGAGACTCAAGAAGGCAGAGGATTGGGAAAGCTTTATAGGGGAAAAAGAGGAAGGCTTTGATTATGCCCTAATTGAAGATTATTGGCCTGGGGAAGATGTTGGTGGACTAACCAGAAGCAGGGCATCCTATGTAGTGGTTGGCAGGTACATGTTTGACTTTTTCTGGTTGGTCCAAAGTTTAAAAGGGGAACAAAAATTAGGGAAGATGTTAACCATATCTTTGTTTACACATTAATTAATCGAGGAAAATAATATCTGCCTCATGAGATAGTTGGATTAAAAGATCTGATGTTTAATAGGTTGTATGGTGTTATTGTTATTATTGTTATTATCATGGACAATATTTTTAAACATGTTATATTATCTAATTAAGAATTTGGGGTCTGAAGTAAAAGAGAAGAAATGATTTTGACACACTATTTCCTGCAGTAAGAATGAATGAACCACAAATTTTGACTTTTGTTTTATATTTTGCTCATAGTCTGGCAGAAAATCTTGTTGATTGTATCTTAAAGACATATGCAGAGTTCAGCCACTTCTTGCCACCTCCCTGATACCAACTACCTTGCAAGCTGCCATTACTACAAATATCCACCAATTCTCTTTGATTCTCTATGATTCCACCCTTTCCCACATATAATTTAGCAGTCAGAGTGATATGGTAGGTCAAATCACATCACCCCTCTGCTCCAAAGACCTTCAGTGGCTTCCCATTTCAGTTCAGGTCAGTTGTTCAGATGTGTCCAACTCTTCGACCCCATTGACTGCAGCAAACCAGGCTTCCCTGCCCATCACCAACTCGCAGAGCTTGCTCAAACTCATGTCCATCAAGTCGGTGATGCAATCCAGCCATCTCATCCTCTGTCGTCCCCTTCTCCTCCTGCGTTCAGTCTTTCCCAGCATCAGGTCTTTTTCAAACCACTTCATTATTCTCGCCTTGAGAACCGCATGAACAGTATGCAAAGGCTTCCCATTTCTTTCAGAATAAAAGCCCAAATCTTTACAGTGGCCTTCAATGACCCAAAAGAATTGAAAATTTACATACACACAAAAACCTGTATGCGAATGTTCATAGCAGCATTTAAGAACAACTAAAAAACAGAAACAATTCAAACATCCATCAACTGATGAACAGGTAAGCAAAATGTGATATTTGGGTTGGTGCAAAAGTAATTGCAGTTTTACATAGTTGAAATTTGACATTTGATAATAGAATACATTCTTAAATAAACGTGGTTATATTATACATCATTTTTAAATGCATATTCTCACTTTTTTTTTTTGCTAATGACTTATTACTTGCACTTTATTTTATATTTATTTTAGACTAGCGAAATGATGTTAGACAAAAAGCAAATTCAAGCGATTTTCTTAAGTTCAAAATGGGTGGTAAAGCAGCAGAGACGACTCGAAACATCAACAACACATTTGGCCCAGAAACTGCTAACAAATGTACAGTGCAGTGGTGGTTCAAGGAGTTTTGCAAAGGAGATGAGAGCCTTGAAGGTGAGGAGCACAGTGACCGGCCATTGGACGGTGATGATGACTAACTGAGAGCCATCATCACAGCTGATTAAGTGAAAAGTTGCCCCAGAACTCACCGTCGACCATCCTATGGTTGTTCAGTATTTGAAGCAAATTGTAAAGATGAGAAAGCTCAGTAAGTGGGTGCCTCATGGGCTGACCCAAAATTGAAAAAGTTGTTGTTCTGAAGTGTCTTCTCTTATTGTACACAACGAGCCATTTCTCAATCGGATTGTGGGATGTGACAAAAAGTGGCTTGTTTACGACAACCAGTGATGACCAGCTCGGAGGTTGGACTGAGAAGCTCCAAAGCACTTTCCAAAGCCAAACTTGCACCAAAAAAGGTAACTTGGTGGTCTTCTGCCAGTCTGATCCACTAGAGTTTCCTGAATCCTGGTGAAACCATTACATCTGGGAAGTATGCTCAGCAAATTGATGAGATGCACCAAAAACTGCAGCCCCTGCAGCCGGCATTGGTCAACAGAAGGGGCCAAAATATTCTCCACAACACCTGACCACGTGCGGTACAGCCAACGCTTCAAAAGTTGAATGAATTGGGCTGTGAAGTTTTGCCTCATCTGCCATATTCACCTGATCTCACCAACCGACTGCCACTTGTTCAACCACCTTGACAACTTTTTGCAGGGAAAATGCTTCCACAGCCAGTAGAATGCAGAAAATGCTGTCCAAGAGTTCACTGAATCCTGAAATATGGATTTTTAAGTTAAAAGAATAAACAAACTTATTTCTCATTGGCAAAAATGTGTTGATTGTAATAGTTCTTATTCTAATTAATAAACATGTGTTTGAACCTAGTTATAATGATTTAAAATTTACAGTCTGAAACCACAATTACCTTTTAACCAACTTTTAATGTATCTGTACAATGGAGTACTATTCAACTACAAAAATATTAAAGTAGGGATACACATTATAACATGGATGACTCTTTAAAAAATTATGCGAAGCAGAAGAAGTCAGACACAAAAGGTCACCTATTGTACAATTCCGTTGATGTGACATGTCCAGAACAGGTAGATTCATAGACAAGGTAGATGAATGGCTGAGGTTGAGGAGTGACTGCTAATGAGCACAGGATTTCTTCTAAAGAAATGCTTTGGAATTCGATAATGATGATAGTTGCACAATCTTATGAATCTACTAAATAGTCACTGAATTTTACACTTTAACATGGTGGATTTTATGTTAAATGAATTATATCTCATTTTTTAAAAATGTCATTTTCTTAATGAGACCTCTTACGATTGTCATGTTTAAAATTTCAGTCCTCTCATCCCCTCCTTGTCCCTCCCAATTGTTCTCCTCTGTTCTATTTTTTGCCATGACTTCTAACACAATATATAAGTTACTCATGTATCAGGTTTATTGTTTATCTGTCTCTTCCCACGGAAATGTAACTTCCACAAAAGCAAGAATCTAAACTGGGACTATATAGACACCACATTATCTATATGTATAATAACAGAAATTATTTGCCCATAAGACCATGGCAATACTAGCAGAGTAATCACTAAGAAATATTTCCTCAGAATGATTCAGTTCAGTTCAGTTCAGTTGCTCAGTCCTGTTCAACTGTTTGCGACCCCATGGACTGCAGCACGCCAGGCTTCCCTGTCTGTCAACTCCCGGAGCTTACTCAAACTCATGTCCATTGAGTTGGTGATGCCATCCAACTATCTCATCCTCTGTCATCCCCTTCTCCTCCTGCCTTCAATCTTTCCCAGCATCAGGGTCTTTTCAAATGAGTTGGCTGTTTGCATCAGGTGGCCAGAGTGTTGGAGCTTCATTTTCAGCACCAGTCCTTCCAATGCATATTCAGGTCTGATTTCCTTTAGGATTGACTGGTTTGATCTCCTTGCAGTCCAATGGTCTTCTTCAGCACCACAGTTCAAAAGCATCAGTTCTTTGGTTCTCAGCTTTCTTTATGGTCCAACTCTCACATCCATACATGACTACTGGAAAAACCATAGCTTTGACTAGATGGACCTTTGTTGGCAAAGTAATATCTCTGTTTTTTAATATGCTGCCTAGGTTGATCATAGCTTTTCTTCCAAGGAGCAAGCATCTTTGAATTTCATGGCTTCAGTCATGATCTGCAGTGATTTTGGAGCCCAAGAAAATAAAGTCTGTCATTGTTTCCATTGTTTCCCCATCTGTTTGCCATGAAGTGATGGGACCGAACGCCATGATCTTAGTTTTCTGAATGTTGAGCTTTAAGCCAGCTTTTTCACTCTCCTCTTTCACTTTCATCAAGAGGCTCTTTGGTTCTTCTTCACTTTTTGCCATAAGGGTGGTGTCATCCGAGTATCTGAGGTTATTGATATTTCTCCTGGCAATCTTGATTCCAGCTTGTGCTTCATCCAGCCCAGCATTTTGCATGATGTATTCTGCATATAAGTTAAATAGGCAGGGTAACAATATACAGCCTTAACATACTCCTTTCCCAATTTGCAATCAGTCTCTTCCATGTTTGGTTCTAACTGTTGCTTCAGAATATTTTAAAGCTGAAGGGTAATAAGGTATGGATATCTGTGTGAGAAATCTGTGCTGGAGAAGACTCTTGAGAGTTCCTTGGACAGCAAGGAGATCAAACAAGTCAATCATAAAGGAAATCAGCCCTGGAAATTCACTGGAAGGACTGATGCTGAAGCTCCAATAGTTTGGCCACCTGATGCGCAGAGCTGACTCATTGGAAATGACCCTGATACTGAGAAAGACTGAGGCCAAGAAAGGTGTGACAGAGGAAGAGATGGTTGGATGGCATCACTGACTCAACAGACATGAGTTTAAGCAAGCTCCAGGAGTTGATGAAGGACAGGGAAACTTGACGTGCTGCAGTCTATGGGGTCGCAGAGTCGGACAGGATTAAGTAACTGAACAACAGCAACAACAAGGGAGAGATAGTCAAAGTTTAAAATAAGGTGTAGGACATCCTGAGGGAGGAAAAAGATCTGTGAGAGGTTTGCACCTGAATAAAAGATTAAAGGGAAAAGAGGAAAACATGTTCTGTGTATGGCAGGTGAGTTTCCCAGTTATGCTAGCTAAAGTCATTCTTACAGACCCTGAAACCATCCTAGGCTAGAAAGGAGAGAACAGATTGAGCCAACAAATGTAGTAAGATGTCCAGTTCTTACTGGGTCGCAAGGAAGCAAAATTAAATTAATTGGCCAGCAAAATTTCACCTAACATTGTACTGCTCACCTTGGTTTAGGGCTGAATGAGACAGTATCTTCAAATCAAGGGTTCCCAGGTTTATGGCCAAGCAGAACTGGAGAAAGTTAGAAATTTCCCACAAGACACTTAGTTTGAAATGGGGGATGGTGTATGTGAGGGTGGACCTGTTAGTTACCTAGGAGATTAGTTTCAATTTTCATATAACTTCATGAAGTGTAAATCAATTAAGTTTTTGGTTTTTATGTGTTTTATTTTTTAATTTCAGTTTTTGGATCTCTTTTTCTATCAATCATGGTTTTTAGGAGACTGGTTAATATTCAGTGTCACAGAACAGTTACTAACCATGTGTTACATGGTTTTTGTCTCAATTTGACTGCTTAGGATGATGGTTTTTCTTTATTTCTTTTAATTTGTAACTGATATTCTATTATTTTATTTTTGGCCATGTCACACAGCTTGTGGGATCTTAGTTCCCTGAACAAGGACTGAACCCAGCCCTTGGCAGTGAGACCATGGAGTCCTAACTACTGGGCCGCCAAGGAATTCCTGACTGATTTTATTGATACAGACTAATTTCTGAGTGATGTTGCTTAACAAACAGGACAAAGCACAAAATACTCCAGCAGAATGTCTCTAGTCACCATTTCCCACTTCCTCCTCTTATTGCTCACATATCTACCCTTGTTTGATGTGACTCTGGATTAGATCCTGATTGACCAAGGCAATCATAGTGGCCCCAATCCCCTTGCCAGTGATTGCTTTAGATGTAAACATGTGATTCAATTCTGACCAATGAGATTTGAGGATTTATTTACTGAGGGAAGGAATGTTTCTGAGCAAAAGTTTTCTTTACCTTAGAAAAGGGAAGGTGCTAAGTCACTTCAGTCATGTCAGATTCTTTGTGACCCTATGAAATGTAGCCCACCAGGCTCCTCTGTCCATGGGATTCTCCAGGCAAGAATACTAGAGTGGGCTGCTGTGCCCTCCTCCAGGGGATCTTCCCTGGAGGGACGAACCCACTGTCTGACATCTCCTGCATTGGTAGGTGGGTTCTTTACAACTAGCACCACCTGGGAAGCCTGGAGGAAGAGAAGCGTGGTTCCTTCTGTCGATATTATTTTAGGTGTCACTGTATGCAAGTGGAATTTGGGTCTAGGTGAAGGATGAAACTAAGGCTACTTGAGTTAAGGGACTTCTTTTAGTGATTGAACCACTGCTTTACCAAATGCCTGTGTTGTCTCTGTGGTTGTTTTGTTTTCCAGAATAAAAACAAGCAGTAGTGTCTATGGTGACATTTGAGTTTACTAAATGAAGAGCATTTGACTAATAAGCAGTCCCATACAAGGCCAAATGTCCTACTGATGTCACTTGATGAGATCCAGGCATTTTCAAAACAATGCCAAATGTGATATTCTGACCACACTACACAGTTCAAGTTCCTTTGTGTGGATACAGAAATAATTTGTTTCTTATTTTCATAATTTCTTCCTTGAGATACAGTCTGTGTGGCACTAAGGGGAAAGTGAAAAGTCTTTTCTGAAAGACCTCTGTCTTGGGGGTACTTTTAATGATACAAATTGCTTCCAAAGTGAGTGATGTTTTCTGTGCATTTGGAAAAGTGCATTGTTTCTTCTCAGATTGAGGTAATCTTTCCAGGAGAGATTATGGCTGATTGGAGAGAGAATACTCATGTGACTCCTGAGACCTTCACAGCCTGTGACACTCAGGCTTTCAGGGGCTTATGTGAAAGGTGTTGAGGAAGACAGCAATGAATGCTTTTTGACTCCAGCATTAGGAGCACATGAACTCAACCCAACCTCCTTTGGTGGTCTTGCAGAAATGGCTACATTCAGTTTTAGGGTAGATTGCTACTGCTAAGTCACTTCAGTTGTGTCCGACTCTGTGCAACCCCATAGATGGCAGCCCACCAGGCTCCCCCATCCCTGGGATTCTCCAGGCAAGAACACTGGCGTGGGTTGCCAGTTCCTTCTCCAATGCATGAAAGTGAAAAGTGAAAGTGAAGTCGCTCAGTCATGTCCGACTCTCCGCAACCCCATGGACTGCAGCCTACCAGGCTCTTCTGCCCATGGGGTTTTCCAGGCAAGAGTACTGGAATGGGGTGCCATTGCCTTCTCCCTAGGGTAGATTAATTTCAGCAAAATTCTATCCTCTGTAGTGGTGGTGGTGGTGATGGTTTAGTTGCTAAGTGTGTCCAACTCTTTCAATCACATGGACTGTAGCCCACCAGGTTCCTCTGTCCGTGGGGTTTCCAGGCAAGAATATTGGAGTGGGTTGCCATTTTCTTCTCCAGGGGATCTTCCCAACCCAGGGATCAAACTCGCGTCTCCTGCAATGGCAGGCAGATTCTTTACCGCTGAGCCACCAGGGAAGCACATCCTCTTTAATACAAGAGCACAAATGTGGATAATTATAATATGAATAACAACAGTAACAATTATTGTTATTAATTAATAATATAGCATGAAATGCTTAGACAGCATCACTGACTCCTTGGACATAAATTTGGGCAAACTCCAGGAGATAGTAAAGGACAGGGAAGCCTGGCGTGCTGGAATCCATGGGGTCACAGAGTCGGACACGACTTAGCAACTGAACAACAACAACAATAATATAACAACACGTTAAAAAGATGACAGTAAGAACAAGAGCCATGTTGTTTGGGAAATGGTTCCTATGATCCATGGACTGTGTTAAACACTTCACATACATTTTATTATTTAATCCTTACAAGTATTTTGTGGCCAAGTATTGTTATCATTCTCATTTTTATACATGAGGTAACTGAGGCGCAGAGAGGATAAGTAGTGTGATCACAGTCCCATGATAAAGGGTAGAGTCAGGATTTGAATCTAGATCTGTCTGGCTACAATAATCCTTTTCATATGACACACAGCCCCTCAAAACTAGATTGTAAGCTCGGTGAGAGCTTAATGAATCAACGAATTAACATTTGTTGTGTCAAGCACAGCTTCCACCAGTACTGAAGCTTCCAAATACCACCTGCCGTGTTCCGCCTCTCCAGCATCATCTCCACCATTGAGCACTGCTCCCAGGAGTCATGTCAATACAAAGGTCATTGACATAGTCTTGGAATGGCCAGCGGTCCACTCTTTACCCACAGACACCAAGACCAGGGACTACAAACTTTTCTGCTTCCTTCGCTGTCTACTGCCCTCCCTGAATCTTCTTCAGGAAGCTAAAGCAAGTCCAGTGACTTTGTCTAGTACTTAGGGCCTCTCTGCACCAGACAGTAAGATTGGACCTTCCTTTCTCACTTTCTGGGCATGAAGCTACTCAGTTTCTGTCTTAATCTGGAAACTTGTGTTCTCTAGGTGAACTGGCCACGTGCTCAAAATTCAGATTTGGTCCCACGACTTCTTTTCCTTTGGAAGAGCTTTTGCTACATGTGATTGATAGATGAGCAAAGCAAATGGTTGACTGTCTTATTTAACAGTAGAGGTTTAACAGGTGGGAGGCAATAGTATACCTAGATAATATTGGCTTAAAGAATAAAGATTTTTTTTTTATAATTTTATTTATTGGCTATCATCGAGGTCTTTGTTGTTGTGCAGGCTTTTCTCTAGTTGTGGTGGGAAGGCTTCTCATTGTGGTGGCTTCTCTTATTGTGTAGCACAGCTTTAGGGCATTTGGGCTTCAGTAGTTGCAGTTCCTGGGCTCTAGAGCACAGGCTCAGTAGTTTGTGGTGCACTGGTTTAGTTGCTCTGCAGCATGTGGAATCTTCCTCGACCAGGGATTGAACCCATTTCTCCTGCACTGGCAGACTGATTCTTCACCAATGAGCCACTAGGGAAGTCCAGTCAGGGCATTTATTACCTCATGTGATGAATTATCTGCAGCTAGGGTGATTAATTAAGCAGCTCAATAATGTCAGTGTTTTCAATCACCTTATCTTACATTTTCTTGACTTTCCCCTTTTGGTCTCAAGGTGGCTACTTCAAACATGTCCCCATGGTACAATGAGGAACAGAAGAAAACAACAGAGGGAAAAAACATTTTTCCCAGAAATTCCCAGCAGACTTCATCTTGGGAACCCTTGGCCAGACTAGATCACAGGCTCCAACAAACCAATTACTGGTCCCGATCTGCCACCCTCCACACTCCCCTGTACTTGTGACAACAACAAATACTCATCCCGTGCAGCTGTCACCAGGGAATTTCCTCCAAAGAAACACCAGATATACAAAAGGTTAATGTTTATCTCTGGCTAGAGGGATTGCAAGTGATTTTCCTTCTTCAGAAACTTTTATGCAGTGAACATGCACTACTTTTAAAAAAGATTTCATCTTAAAATAATTTTAAACTTATTGAAAATTTGCTAAACGAGTAATCCTACATATCATTTACCCAATTCACCAATATTTAACATTTTGCCACTATTTGCTTTATTAATTTCTTTCTCAATAAATTTTCTGAACCATTTGAAAGCCTGTCCATATTGTTCTTTTTACTCTATAATAATTGAATTAGATCAGATCAGATCAGTCGCTCAGTCATGTCCGATGCTTTGCGACCCCGTGAATCGCAGCACGCCAGGCCTCCCTGTCCATCACCAACTCGCAGAGTTCACTCAGAATCATGTCCATTCGGTCAGTGATGCCATCTAGCCATCTCATCCTCTGTCGTCCCCTTCTCCTCTTGCCCCCAATCCCTCCCAGCATCAGAGTCTTTTCCAATGAGTCAACTCTTCCCATGAGGTGGCCAAAGTACTGGAGTTTCAGCTTTAGCATCATTCCTTCCAAAGAAATCCCAGGGCTGATCTCCTTCAGAATGGACTGGTTGGATCTCCTTGCAGTCCAAGGGACTCTCAAGAGGCTTCTCCAACACCACAGTTCAAAAGCATCAATTCTTCGGCGCTCAGCCTTCTTCACAGTCCAACTCTCACATCCATACATGACCACAGGAAAAACCATAGCCTTGACTAGACAAACCTTTGTTGGCAAAGTAATGTCTCTGCTTTTGAATATGCTATCTAGGTTGGTCATAACTTTCCTTCCAAGGAGTAAGCGTCTTTTAATTTCATGGCTGCAGTCACCATCTGCAGTGATTTTGGAGTCCAGAAAAATAAAGTCTGACACTGTTTCCACTGTTTCCCCATCTATTTCCCATGAAGTGAATACATATATCCTAAAAACAAAAATGCTCTGTTCCAGAGCAACAGTACGGTTATAAAATTTAGGAAATCTAACATCGATGCGTTACTTTAATCTACTATCCATATTCTAATCCTGTCAGCTGTCCTTTATAGAAATTCTTCTCTAGCAGGATCTAGTTCAGGCTCGTATATAACTTGTCTTATTTGTTCATCTGGACAGCTTTCTCAGGTTTCTTTGTTTTCCATGCCACGGACATTTTTTAAGAGTAGGCAAATTATTTTGCATTATGTCCTCAGTTTAGGTTTGTTTAGTGCTTCCTAGTGATTAGATTCAGATTTATGCATTGGAGGCCAGGCTATTACCTAACTGATACTGTGTGCATCTTATCTTTAAGCATACCAAGTCCAACTGGTCCTCATTAGTGATGCTAATTTTAATCAGTTGGTTAAGATGTTATCTGGTTTACCCATAGATATAAGGATTTCTTCATATTTTCATAATTTAATAAAAATAATATATCATGCTTTTGGTTGTACAAAGAACATTCAGTATACCATCAACGATTGCAGAGTTTGAGAAACAGAATGGGGCTTTAAAGCATCAAGTTGCAGAGAAGAGATTAAGGTGTGAGGAGGTAAAGTAACTTGCCCAATGTTAGTCTCTAAGACCAGAGAATACTCTTGTCTGAGGTCTGCCACCCTTCCCATCCCACTATACCTGAAAGCAAAGCACAACAAAAACTTTCCTGGCCCACCTGTCACCAAAGAACCTTTCCTTGGAAAGAAGAAATCTGGTGGCTCCTCTCCTTGCCACTCTGTACTATAATACTCCCAGGTCTTCCGCCCAGACTCCAGATCTGTTCACATTAAAACACTATCCATGTCCAAACTAGAAATGGATTTCCTGTTCTATCATTTAAATGAGTTACCTTACTCGCTGGTTATCTCAGCAAACTTCTCACTGCTTACTGCTTACAGCTTGGAGCTGGTAAAAGAATGAGATAAAGAGGCTACACTCTGGTATGCTGGTTGCACTCCAAAGAGGTGCCTTTGTGTGAGTAGAAGAGTAGTGATTTTTTTTTTTTTCCTGGCTAGAATCAGAGTTAACTGTGCTATTTTGAAACCTACCAACAGCAGAGACTGTCCAAGAACCTATAATTGTAGAGAGGGACTGTCTTTTCTGGCAGTGGTGTCTGGGTGTGCAGGTTGTAAAAGGCAGGAGAGGCCCAGCAGTAGATTCAGTCCCAGGAGAGCTGAGGTTTGGACCCAGCGCTATCATTATACTAATATAGCTCCTGTGTTGCCATGTTGTTCAACCAGAGCAAGTACTGACCTTTCAATACCTCTGATTTTCCTCCTGGTGGTAAGAAGAATCAATCTTACAGATTTATACGGGTGTAATATTCATATGGGGCCTTCACTGGTGGCTCAGGCAGTAAAGAATCTGCCTTCAATACAGGAGAACCTGGTTCAACCCCTGAACTGGAAGATTGCCTGGAGAAAGTCATAGCAATCCACTCCAGTATTATTGCCTGGAAAATCCCGTGGACAGAAGAACCTGATGGGTTACAGTCCATGAGGTCTCAAAGAGTCGGGCATGACTGAGTGACTGAGCGCAGGCGTGCGCGTACACACACACACACACTTATACAGGTATTTGTGAAGACAAGTAGAGCAGAGTGAATGAAACAAATTGTATACCCTTCTGCAATTCAGATGCAGCAGTCCTAGTCATACCTCAGAATATGAGGAAATTTGCAGATAGAGTATTTAGAGAGATAATTAAGTTAAAATGAGGTCATTGTGTGTGTGTGTGTCACTCAGTTGTGCCTGACTCTTTGTGACCCCATGGACCGTAGTCCACCAGGCTCCTCTGTCCATGGGATACTCCAGGCAAAAATACTGGAGTGGATTGTCATTCCCTTCTCCAGGGGATCTTCCCCACCCATGAATAGAACCTGGGTCTCCTGCATTGTAGAAAGATTCTTTACTATCTGAGCCACCAAGGAAGCCCAAAGTAAGATCATTAGGGTGGGCCTTAATCCCAAGACCAAGTGATGATACAGAAGGCAGCCATCTACAAAATAAAAGAAAACCTTGGGAAGAAACCAGTGCTGTCGATACCTTGATCTTAGACTTCTAGCCTCCAGAATTGTGAGAATTCTAGGACTAAAGCTCTCAGTGAACATGAACGGTGATCAAGAAAGGTGTTCAAAATTTAACATTAAATGTCTTGCCTGAAAAAAAAAAAATGTCTTGCCTGAGATGAGCTCCAGGATCAAAAGAATAGTTTGTTTTCTTTATTTATGGCCAAGGAACCATCAGTCGGGGGAGCGGAGAGTGTGTATGTGTGTTTTGGGGTGGGGACAGTGGGAAGGGAAAGCGACAGGGATTCAGAGCTGAGAGACTGCTAGGGTGAACAGTGCAGACTGTCTGATAATTTGCTTATTTATGGTCTTAGAATATCTGCTGCAGGGCATGAAATTTCTTTCTCCTCCCCCCTCTCTCTTCCTGCTCCCGAGGAAGTATGCTCCACTGAGAGTGGCATTTGGATCCCCAGAGCTTCTGTATTGCTGCCTGACTTTCTGACAAAAGTGTTATTATTTCCACACATATGACTCTTTTACTCTATAAATAAATAAAGCTTTAGAAGGCAACTGAACACAACCCTGATGCCTAAAATAGGGCAAGACAAATAAAGCTGATCCTTATAAATTTAATCCTCATTAGGAGGTAAAGAAAGTCATGGGATTCTGAGTGGCACTTTGGAAAGGGGCAGATAATTTCTTTGACATATTTATTACCTTTTGAAAGCCAGCTAGTTTGAATGGATTAGAATAAAATGCTCAACACTAATATTTTTTCAAGCAGTAATATCATATAGAAATAATTTTTGGTACAAGACATAAAATTCTTAACCTTCTGAAGTATTTCAGTAGATTTCAATTTTTGGTAAAATAACCTTTCTTAAAGCAGGGTCAAATCTAGGTTCCAATACTTTTTCTTCCTAACATGATGCTGGAATCACTGATTCATAATACGCATTGATTGCCCTTTTGGTGGCAAACCTTAGACCCTTTCAGAGGAATCCTACTAGAAAACTGAGTCTGTCCTTGGACCAGTGGTCACTCTCACAAAGATACTCATGAAAGCAAATTGGGGTTGATTGAGAGAGGCTTTATTTTTAAGGAAACCAGAAGATGGTAGTAAGATACATCCTGACTTTGTTCTCATTGTAATTAGGATACATCTAAAACTCCTTTAAGGCCCTAAGTGAGATGGCTGCTGCTATGAGAGGTGGTAGAAAGATAAAGCAATATTTAAGCTCCTTTTCCTTTGGCCTTTGTTCATTGCCCCTGTAATCACAGGCTCTTCATTCTAGTTGCTTAGAGAAGGAATGAGGTAGAACAGGGTCATGTAATTAATATAATCATATTTAATTAATATGTAATGATAATTACACGTTGAAAACAAATACGTTCTGAAATTCCCACAGCATGTGGCAAAATATACCTCCAAGACAGACAGAGGCTGGCCCACCATGGTATCGAAAAGGAACAGGATTTAGAGACAAACAGTGATCAGTCTTGATCACTAGACCACTTCTTCAGAACTTTGATCTCATTTCAGAATAAAAACACTTCACTTGTCCTATTTATTTCAGGGAAGGTAAATGCTCTCATTTATTATCTCATTTGAAGTCATGGTATTAGTTAGCCTCTTTCAAGTGGGAAGGCATTAGAGCAAGTTCAGTTTACCTCGGGTGACAGAGATTTAGCGTGAGTTCCCGGGAATGAAGGAAAAGCCAGGGAATCATTGGACCACCAAGCCTGCCCATGGTTAAGGATTCAACAGGATCTCTACGTGTCTATCCTCCTTGTAACTCTGCTTCTCTCTCAGCAGACTCTAATGCCAAACTGGGTTGAGTCATACTACTTCCTACTATGTGACCTCTGGTGTGCATGCATGCTAGGTCACTTCAGTCATGTCCAACTCTTTGTGACCCTGTGGACCGTAGCCTGATGGGCTCCCCTGTCCATGGGATTATCCGGGCAAGAATAACAGAGAGGGGTGCCATGCCCTTCTCCAGGGATTTTCCCGACCCGGGAGACTGAGCCCAGGTCTCCCGCATCTCTCGCATTGGCAGGCAGGTTCATCACCGCCAATGCCGCCTGGGGAGCCTGTGACCTTGGGGAAGCTATTTAAACTCTCCGGCTTAGTTTCCACACCTGTGAAATGGAAACAGACTTCACAGGGTTGAAGTTAATATATTTAAAGCATTAAAAATAGTACCAGGCACACAGAAATTGGAATTTCCTATTATCATTTTTTTTAATTTTATTTTATTTTTAAACTTTACAATATTGTATTGGTTTTGCCAAATATCGAAATGAATCCGCCGCAGGTATACACGTGTTCCCCATCCTGAACCCTCCTCCCTCCTCCCATTATCATTTTTATTATTGTTATATTTTTTATTACTTCTGCAACTACTGTCCACTGCCCTCACGGTGTCTACCACTTCATCTGATTACTACCTTTTCTGTGTGAGACTCTTTTACCCACTTTTTTGTGTGACTCTCAGCATCCATCCCTTTCTGCTTTATGTTTTACTTGAGTGATTTTCTTCTGACCTCATTTTCTTTACATCATGTTTCTAGTTATTCATGCTTCTGTTTATTGCCTTCATTCTGCAGGCCCCTTTGCTCTTTCTCTGCTCTACTGTATCATCTGGTTTTGTTTTCTTTTTAAAGATTTATTTATTTATTTTATTTTTGGCTGCATTGGATCTTTGTTGTTGCACTTAGGCTTTCTCTAGTTACCAGGGTGAGGGGAACTACTCTTTGTTGGGTGGAGTGGGCTTCTCATTGCGGTGGCTTCTCTTGCTGCGGAGCATGGGCTCTAGCGTGCGCTGGCTCAGTAGTTGTGGCACACAGCTTAGTTGCCCTGGAGCATATGAGATCTTCCCAGAAGTGAAGTGAAGTGAAGTGAAAGTCGCTCAGTCATCTCTGACTCTTTGTGACCCCATGGACTGTAGCCTGCCAGGCTCCTCTGTCCATGGAACTCTCCAGGCAAGAATATTGGAGTGGACTGACATTCCCTTGATCAAACCCGTGTCCCCGGCATTGGCAGGCAGATTCCTAACCACTGGACCACCAGGAAAGCCCCTATCATCTGGTTTTCTATGTGTCTCACATGCAATGTCTTGAGAGAGGATTTGATAGGGCCCCCTAGGAAATATTCAGTACAGAGCTCTGCAGAAGAGTCCTATGCTTGTTTGTCCCAGGCTGCTGCCAAGTTTATACTGGATTGTTTTGATTTGAGTGGGTGTCTATGGTCCAAGCTGTACTGTTCAAGGTGGTGAGGGTCTCAGGATACTAAGTGAGAATCCTGTGTGTTGGGAAACATTTTAGACTCCTCCAGAAGAAGGGTAGTCTCATTCAGAGTGTCATGGCACCACCCTGAATGCATTTTTTCTTTAGAATTATTGCTATCCCGTTTATAGATGAAAAACTGAAACTCAAAAATGTCAAGTGGTCCTAGGTCTTATAACTCAGTGTACATGAAGTGCTTTATTTAATTTTGCCAAATAAGAGGTGCTATTTTTTACACTTCCTTTTATCAAGAATGGGTGATGATCTTTTTCAGAGATGGCGTCTTGTAATGTAAAAGGTAGTTTTTCTATGGCTATTCTGTTACATCTAATTCAGAATTTAAACAATGTAGGGTCACATGGAGATTATATAAGGTAAAATAAGAGGGAAGAGATTTAAAGTATTTTAAAGACAGACACACAGAAGTGATAGCTGTCATAATTCCTCTTTGCTTCTTTCATACCTTAACTAGTTTAACAAACCACAGTACTAATTATCTGGCAATTCAGATGTTACACAATCAGCATTCATCAGTGGAGAGGCTCTTCTGGAGATAGAATCTGGAAGAGCAAGGGAAAGTAGCAGAGAAACATATTTTTTATAGGATTTGAGCGATAAGATGCTCCAGCCTGAAGATTAGTTTATCAGCAACTTGTTTCAACTTGCAAGAAAGTTCCTTTAATGAAAACATTTGTCTAAACCAGTTGTCCCATCCTCATCTTATATCTGTTTTATAAACTCATTAACATCTCATATCTGTTCTAAAACTCATTCCTCTTAATCCGTGTAGACAGAGGCTTCTGGATTAAAGTCTGACATGCCATTTTAAAATATAAATTCTAGTTATGTAGAAGAATTCTAGTTAAAGATTAGGAGAGATTGAATAAAGTAACAGTAACTTAATGATGATCCAGGTGAAAAGGTGAGTGAGGAGGAATTAATGGGTCAGTTGGAGGCCTGGGTTTCCCTTGTGGCTCAGCTAGTAAAAAATCCTCCTGCATTGCAGGAGACCTGGGATCGATCCTTGGGTTGGGAAGATCCCCTGGAGGAGGGAAAGGTTACCCACTCCAGTATTCCGGCCTAGAGAATTCCACAGACTGTATAGTCCCTGGGGTCTCAAAGAGTCGGACACAACTGAGCAACTTTCACTTTCGCTTGGAGGCACAGTCCAGAGAATGGGGCACACCACTATGTCAAACTAGATACATTTTGATTAGTAGTGAGCTATGATATATTATTTGAAAAATGAGCCTTAGTTATATTGTAGCAGGTGAAAAATCTAGGTGGAGTTACTGGTTATGAGTAATGCCCTATTGTTGATCGAGCATGTTCCCAGGACCTCTAAAGAGGTCTGTGCACAGTGCATGTTGGTAGGAAGAAATGGCAGTGACCTGTCACCCCAGGAAAGACCTGACAGCTTGCAAAAAGGCTTGACTTGCTTGGGAAGAATGCTATGCATACCATCTGCCTGGAATGGAAAATAAGAATTACTATTATATACTGAACGGTCCAACTCTCCATCCTGTTGACCTCTCTTTGAGTAGAGGAATCAGACACACTTTTATGAAACTGAATTAACTGTATTTATAAATGGGATGGCTTGTTTAAAGGAGTTTTAATTTGTTCAACTGAACCATTAATTGAACATTAATCAAATACCATGAGAACAAATAGTTTCTATTTTTAGTTTAAAATTTTCCTTTTATAAATAGAATAATACAATGGAAATGTTGAATGTAACTAGGTATTTGGATTTCTCTGGTGGATAGCCAAAGAAAAGCCACCACAACCTGGGTTGCAAGGAAAGAGTGATTAAAATAAGACTGCTGGGACTTCCTGGCCAGCCAGTGGTTAAGACTTGGCCTTCCAATGCAGAGGCTGTGGCTTCAATCTCTTGTCAGGGAGCTAAGCTCCCACATGACTCATGGCCAAAAAGCAAAACATAAAATAGAAACAATATTGTAACAAACTCAATAAAGACTTAAACAATGGTCCACACAAAAATGTTTAAAATAAAATAAGACTCTGCTTGGAATGAGATGTTGGGCCTATTTCTAACCTGTCCTCCATGGGCAGTCAGGGAATGGGAAGGAGAACTGGGTTCACAAACGATGCCAGTGGTGACAGCTGAGCAGTAACTCAGTATTCAGCTGAAGAATATTAAAATGGTATCTGGGTTATCACCAACACCGTGCATAGAATCAGACAGAATAAGCGGCAATTTCCTCTAAGAAGGAATTCTAAAGCTAAGCTTGTTTCATCTGAATTTGGGTTCATGATTTATACCATGTGTTCAACCCCCTCTGTGTTTGGCAATGTGACTAGGATGAGAGCAATTTGAGGTACCCAGGTCCTCTAGGATCATGCTAGTGGGGGTTTTTCTTGAACTTCTAAAGACACAGCCTACAGTAGGTTAGAAGTCTTAATCAAAAGACAGCCTCATTCACTCATTTGGTGAATTTTTGTTGAATGTCCATAGGACGATGAATGGTTCTAAATTCTGTAAAGAACATAAAGATGAAGCAAATTGGCATCTTGCCCTTAAGAACTGTAAGGAACTTACAGTCAGTGAGAGCCATAAGCCATATATAAAAATAATAGTACAATTGTTTTCTGTCCTAAGATAAAGGAAGATGTTTACTAATGACTCATTATGTGTCAGGCGACGTGTTTTGTTATCTTGCATATGACATCAGATTATCACAACCACCCTGGGAGGTGGACTTTAGCAGAAATGGGCAAGGATTCTTCTTAACTGAGGAAAGAGTCTTAGAGAATATGGGTGCAAAGTCATTCATTTGCAGAGTGTGTGAGTATAAAGCAGAGAAGACGATACATTCAGAAAGGCAGGTTGGCGGCCACAATGTAAGGATCTCTGGATGCCAGAGAGGTGTTTGGGCGATGTTCACTTGTTCTGAAAGTACCAAGAGTGGTCATGACTGTGCTTTGGAGAGCTGAAGATGGAAGCCTATAAAGACCAGTCAGCGAAGGACACAACTTTTATGAGTGGGGTCAGCCTCTACTGGTGTCTGTTTCTAAATAAACTTTGGGCCTGTACAGGCTTGGGGGTGGGAGGAATAGAAAAAGCCAGGCTGCTCTCTGCTACTCCAGAGCACAGAGCTGAAAGAGAGCAGATTGTGGACAATCAGTGCTTTGGGGAGATAAAGAAAAGATGGCTTGCAGTCAAGGAGACCTTGGTTTTCATCCCAGTTCTGGATGTCCTAGAGCAATTTACTTATGTAACCATGCTGAACCTTTGATTCCTTATGTTAAAATAGGGCTAATGACACTCACCGTACAGGATGGTTGTGAGGATTAAAAGACACAAGACAGAGGGTTTTGGGAAAATAGTCAGAAAAGCAGGATATGGGTTTCCAGGAGAAGAATTTCAGTGGTGGTATGTTCTCTCAGCTTTTGTGCCCCTTGTTGCCAGATAAATTCAGAAGGCCACTTGTCAGGACCACAGTAGAAAGGGATCTGGCATCCAATAGGTGGTTATACCAGATGACCTTTAGGGTCCATTTTAAGTTCTAGTGCTGCTATTCTCTGCAGGTTTTCCCCCCCTGCTTTCACAGTGTGCCCTTCCCAACCCCACAGTCATTATTATCTGACAAAACTCATAGGTCAGGCTGATCATAGGAATAATTTGACAGAAAATACATATCTAGACCCTCAGAGTTGATTGGTGTTGAAGCCACAGGAGCTGTAAATGGACTTTTTCATTAAATAAGTTAAGATCCAGGATAATGGGTAGACACTGGGTATCCTATTTTGCTCCCCTCAATGTCCTGATACTTTGGGGCTTCCCCAGTACTCTTGCCTGGCAAATCCCATGGACAGAGAAGCCTGGTAGGCTGCAGTCCATGGGGTCGCAAAGAGTCGGACACGACAGAGCGACTTCACTTTCACTTTTCACTTTCATGGATTGGAGGAGGAAATGGCAATCCACTCCAGTGTTCTTGCCTGGAGAATCCCAGGGACCGGGGAGCCTGGTGGGCTGCTGTCTATGGGGTCACACAGAGTCGGACACGACTGAAGCGACTTAGCAGCAGCAGCAGCAAGACACCCAGAGGCCATTGGTTTCAATCTATTTATTGAAGAGTTAGATCTCTTTGCAAAATGAAGTGCTAGAGTGAAGCCTAAATGAATGGATGGGCTTCCCAGGTAATGCTAGTGGTAAAAAACCTTCCTGCCAATGCAGGAGACGTAAGTGATGCAGGTTCCACCCCTGGGTCAGGAAGATTCCCTGGAGGAGGGCATGGCAATCCACTCCAGTATTCTTGCCTGGAGAATCCCATCCCATGGACAGAGGAGCTTGGTGGGTTACAATCCATATAGGGTCTCAAAGAGTCAGACAAGACTGAAGTGACTTTGCATGCTTGCAAATGTATTGATACAATAGCTAAGAGCTGTAACTCTAATTAAGGGGGAGGGGAGGGAGAGGTGGGGAGAAGGAAGCTGAAATCTCACCCTCTGGGTTCCTTTCTCACCCACTCTGGAACCCCTGGTTGGACACTACCGCTCCAGCCCGGGCCTATTTGCTGTTTTCCTCTTGAGTCTTCTGTTTTCTGGACACAGATGACAGCTGTTATCACTCCAGCTGCAGAGGGGATGGGAGGCAACTTCCTGTTATTCTATCCTGCCATCCCTGTGGGGGTGGGACAGTCCCTCCCCCCATCTCCTGCTGCTGGAATGTGAGCCAGGCAGGCTTCCTATGACTGGGACTGGAAAAATGACTGGTAGCCATCCAGCCGCTGTTGGAGAGCATCTGGGAGAGCAAAGCAGAGCAGGCTCCAGACAAGTGTGTCCCTGACTGAGGGACAAGGAGGAATGGGTGGCTAAGAGGCAGGTTAAGTGGTTGGTGCAGAAAATGCCTGAGGCCGTGAAGGGTTGCTGCATGAATAGTGGGAGAGTAAGAAGAGGGGATTGTTGCCAGGGCACTAAGATTGAGAAAAGGAAATGGGGAGAGATAGTTAAGGTAGCTCAGCTGGTAAAGAATCCACCTGGAATGCAGGAGAGTCCTGTTTGATTCCTGACTCAGGAAGATCCCCTGGAGAAGAGATAGGCTACCCACTCCAGTATTCTTGGGCTTCCCTGGTGGCTCAGACGGTAAAGAATTGCCCTGCAATGCGGGAGACCTGGGTTCAGCTCCTGGGTTGGGAAGATCCCCTGGAGGAGGGCATGGCAACACACTCAAGTATTCTTTCCTGGAGAATCCCCATGGGCAGAGGAGCCTGGCAGGCTCCTGTCCATAGGGTTGCAAAAAGTTGGACATGACTAAGTACAGCACAGTTAAGTAGTTATGGTTTCTAGCTATGAGATTGTTTGGGGTTGGGTGCATTTAAGGAAGGGAGCAGGGTTAGAGGTGATCTGCTAATCCATTTTCCATCCTATATTTTTATTGAATGTTTTTCTTGAATTGGGGGTAAGGAATACAGAGGTATTAGGCATGGGCAGCCTCTTCAGAGTCTGGGAAGATAGGAAATGAATATAACTAGACATAGATAACCATATGTTAACACATCTATACAATTTCAGTAAGGATTGTAATAACCTTTGATGTGAGTATATTAAAGTCCCATTTTATAAAAGAGGTGATTAGGTTTCTGATGGATATTTTAATGACTAGGTCTTCCCAGGTGGCGCTAGTGTTAAAGAACTTGCCTGCCCATGCAGGAGATGTGAAAGATGCAGTTTCCATTTCTGGGTCAGGAAGATCTCCTGGAGTAGGAAATCGCAACCCAGTCCAATATTCTTGCCTGGAGAATCCCAAGGACAGGGAGCCTGGAGAGCTCCAGTCCATGGGGTTGCAAAGAGTTGAACATGACTGAAGCAACCTAGCACAGCACAGCACAAAGTTACACGGCAAGCAAGTACAGAACTAGACAATGGACCCCTTTTTCTGTCTGCTGTAGGGCACAGCAAGGACAAGGACTTAAGGCTTTGAGAGAAGAGTAGGACTTAGCACACAGAAGGGGATTAAAAGGTAAAAATTTCCATTTACAAAATAAGTAAGCCATAGGGATGTAATGTACAACATGGTGACTATAGTTAATAATACAGTATTACATCTTTGAAAGTTTCTAAGAGAATATATCTTAAAAACTCTCAAAAACAAAACAAAACACCCCACAAAGCTCTCCCAAACAGAAGAGTAGGTAGGATTGGATTCCAGGTAGGCCAGTAGGTGAGATGCAATCAAGAATCTGGGAGTAGACCAGTTTGCCGTGAAATGTTTCCCATTTCACTGGGAAGGGGAAACACTGGAAGGGGGAGACAAGGTGGGAAAGGTGCATAGAGCCCAGATCAGAGAGTTTTAAATGGCCAGCAAAGAATTGCATGGCAAGAGGGACCTGATTTAGAAGGGGAAGATGCTGACAGCAAAACCAAACAGTGTTTTAGCAAACTCATTTGGAAGTAGTGCATAGAAGGACTTAGAGGTGGGGGAAAATGGATTCAGTAAAGTTAGGAGCTTGGAACAGTGTAGGTTTGACAAACAGCATAATGTTGATAATATAGAAATTGGTCTGTGAGAGCAGTTGCTGGGGTCGGTGGATTTTTTTTTTTTTTTTTTTTGGCATTATAGTATGTGTGTAGATTGTGGGCAATCACTGCTCTAGAGAGAAGAAATAGCTTCAGAATCCAATAAACCTTGGTTTCAACTGCAGTTCTGGAGCAATGTACTTATGTAACCTTGCTGAGCTTTTCATTCCTTTATGTTGAAACGGGGCTAATGACACTCACTTTACAGGATGGTTGTGGGAATTAATTCAGACACACTGGTGGACTCTGTGCATCCCTTCTACAATTTGTGGCAGAATGGCAAAATAAGCACGTCCTCATTCATCAGAAAACAAACAATAAAAATGAAGAGAAAGTCAGTAGTCAATTCATTGTAATTCCAGAAGATGACGGATAATCTATCTTTATCTCATATAAAGAGGGCCACGTTTCACAATTCAGTCCTGCCTTGGGGCAGTTATTAGTCAAACTGAAAGACCCATTTCCTGAGAATCTCTCTGTTCTGTTAGCCAGGGTATAGCCTGATAGCTGCCAGGGTAAATGTTAGTTAATTCTTAATTGATAGCTCAGCCACTGCAATTGATTCCATTCAACAATAATTATTCTCCTGTGGCTTGCTGAACTCAATTGTGAGATTTCCACCCCTTTTCAGTTGTGTATAAAAACAGCAGCCCTGCTGTCTTTAAAAAAAGGTAAAACAGTAATTTTTCTTACTTCAGAGGTTCAATTTTATTTGCCTGGAAGCTCGCGTGCTGTGATTTTCGTCACTAAAAGCAAAAGCAAACCGCATGGTCGATAACGCCCCAGGGTTAACAATTTAGAGCTGGGTCGCAGTTTCTAGGATTGTCCTCCCTATCTTCTCGAAGAGCTTTTGAAGTTCTATATTTCCCGTTCTAAGGGAACGCCCAGCAACCCCAAGATAAAAGGGGAGCTGAGCGAGCTGGCGGTTTCCTTTATTTGTCTGACTTCAAGCTAGCCATTTTCTGCTGCACGCGCCGCCGGACTCGGACTTGCCCGTGACACACAGGCGACTGTTTTTCCTTCAAAGGGGGGCTTGGATAGGTTAGTTTCGTTTCTGACCTGGGGGATTGGGAAATGCGCCAAGAAAAGTTTAAAACACCACCTGCAAGGATCTTCTTCGTACCATGATTCTCCTTCCCTTACAGATAGCAGGAAAGGCAGCATTTTTTTCCATCAACACCCACTTCCAGCCCAGCGCCGGGCTCAGAGAGGAATGTGTAAAATTAGTGGGCTCCTCTGAGTGACAGTCCGAGGGCCCAATCAGCGCGAACCGCGGCGCGCCGACACCCCTCCCGCGCGCTCTCTTTGGCTCTTTCCCGCGGGGAGGGAGGTGGGAGGGCACGAGGGAGGGGAGGTACCTGGGACTGGGAGTGATGTCAGCTCCCAGCTCGGTGCCTGCCCGGATTCCTGACATGGTGTAGGGCCGAGAGGGTGGGGAAGGCGGGAGCCGGGCGAGAGAGGACTCGGGGCAGCCAGCCTGCGGCGGGGCCGGAGTGCCGGCGCTTTGAACTCCGGGCGAAGGTGAAGCACAACTTTTGCAACTCGTGCTGGCGGCTCTCCTCCCCCCCAGGTAAGGGCGTTTGGCTCCTCTCGGGGACCGGAGTGTAGTGGCACCGTTGTGCGGTTGCAGCTGCTCCTCCTTTTCACCGCTCGATTTCCTTTTCCAGCTCACTCCAGTTTCCCAGTGGGAGCGGGCACTTTTTGGTGGGTGGGGTAGGGCTTAACTCCTGGGGCTCCTAACTAGCTTTTAGGTGAAAAATACCTCCAGGACTGGACGTGTGAGATCTTGTCTGTGTCCTTAAACACCGCCCCCTCCCCAGTCTGCTAATAATACTTAAGAACCCCAATCAGAGAAGTGTGTGTGTGTGTGTGTGTGTGTGTGTGTGTAGAGGGGGCTGTTATTTTAAAATGTCACAAAAAGTTTATGAAATATCGACTCAAAAATTATGATGAGAGAGAACAAAAGTTTTTGTGTTTTATTGGCTCCTCTGTGGTCTGTTACATTTAAATGAAAGTCTGTCATTGTTATTCATATTTTT
Source organism: Bos javanicus (assembly GCF_032452875.1). Lineage (NCBI taxonomy): Eukaryota > Metazoa > Chordata > Mammalia > Artiodactyla > Bovidae > Bos > Bos javanicus. Next base: position 82,859,289 of record NC_083872.1, on the reverse strand, counting down.
TATATCATAATATAAGAAATCCTTTTTTATAGTTCCGTCAGAACGTGAGAAATTCACTTGGAGTGTATTAATTATGAGCTTGTGGGAAAACCGGTCTCTTGGGGGCATGCTTCAACGCCGGTTCTTTTTCTCTCACATCTTAACGGAGGATCCCTTTGGTTGCCTACGTTGTGAATCTGGAAAGGTTAGAAAGGCATTTGAGAACCTTCATATCCGTTTTCTGTGTCTGTTTGAGGGAAGGATGAGGGCTGGTAGTTGTTTTCATGGATCCTTTTTAGAGAAGGGAGTTTTAACTGGGAAATGTGGCCGAAGGCGTGGCAAACAAACTCTTAATTATAGGAACATGAATTTTTCAACATGTGGGGCCAAAACAAATTCTGCCTTTCAATAAGAATTGCAGGGAGCAATAGAAGAAGAACTTGATCTCATGTCCCAATTCGGTCTGTAGGGAAAGGAACTGCAAAAGGATATTTAGATAAGCCGAAATACAAAATTCTGTTTTTTTGTTTATTTCCGGTTTCAAACCCTTTAGCTGTTTCTTGCTTGGTGATTTTGTGTGCCCAGGTTACTAACTGGGTATGATTGACTTTCTGGGGAAAAAATTGACCCTATACACTGATTGAGAACCCTCACTTATCAGTGCTGAAGGCTCTTTCTTTTGGGGAAGCAAAGAAAGTATTTGGGCTGGGACTCCTGAGTCAAGTTTCCCTTTTCTTTCACCAGAGTGCCTCAGCAGTGAGGATCCTTCCATTGCCAGGTCGGGAGGAGACGGGCGTGGGCTTCTTTGTGAGTCAAAAGCTGCATCCCAGGTGCCAGTACGTCAGGGCATTTCCGGGAGAGGAGGAAAGAAAGAAGCCACAAATATTGCATCTAATAATCCCAGGTCGGGAAGTGTGGAGACACGGGACTTTGTTGATGGGGTTCTCTGTCTTTCTAGCCAGATACCAGTTAGGTTGCAGGGCAAAAAAGAGGTGTTTTGTTTTGCTGTTGTTTATAAAACACCTAAGGGCTTCCCTGGTGGTTCAGTGGTAAAGAATCCACCTGCAGTGCAGGAACCACCAGAGACATGGGTTCAATCCCTGGATGGGGAAGATCCCCTTGAGGAGGAAATGGCAAACTGATCCAGTATTCTTGCCCTGAAAGTCCCATGGACAGAGGAGCCTGGCGGGTTACAGTCCAAAGGGTCGCAAAAGAGTTGGACACGACTGAAGTGATTGAGCACACACTCATGCACGCATGCATAAGACACCTGGATCTGTATTGTTCTTAAAATTTTTAGTTTGCACAGGTTGGATTAAGAGTAGATTTTTTTGCAAAGAGGAGGTGTGCTTCACTGAAAAAGCCTATATATTTTAATTTTGATCTGTGTTTTGGACTGAGAAACAGAAATTGGCTAATGTCACTGAAATAATGGTTACCGAGTCTTTGCTATTTATGTTCTGTGAAAGTGAAAGAGTTATTTGTTCAGTCCAGTCTGACCCTTTGCAACCCCATGGACTGTAGCCCGCCAGACTCCTCTGTCCATGGGATTTTCCAGGCAAAAATACTGGAGTGGGTAGTCATTCCCTTCTTCAGGGGATCTTCCCGAACCAGGGATCAAACCCAGGTCTCCTGCATTACAGATAGATTCTTTACCATCTGAGTAGAAGTACATAAAACACACTGTATTTTCCAATGCACTTTTTCAGCAGGAAAGTCCAGGAGGTGAGGTGGAATTCCTGTGGGCTGGTGAGAGCTCTCTGAAGCCTTGACTGATGGAGTATTCAGACTGCTGTTTGTAATACCGAAAGAAAGCTGCAAAAACCAGTCAAGTAGTATCTTTAGGATGTTATCTTGTTTTCCAAATTCAGATTTATAATTCTTTCCAAGAAATGAGTCCTTGCTTACTGCCTTGAATATAACAAAGCTTTAAATTGCATTTGCAGTTTGAGTAGCAACCTTTACATTTACATACTTATTTTTAACCAACATTTCTCTTTCTCCATCTGTGTGTAGGAGGCAGATGTGGTATACTAAAACACAGTATGTTCAAAGGACAAAACTTGAAAGATGTTTGAGTTGTTGAGAAAGGTAGAATCAGGTTTTGGTTAAATTCTTTGACCAGCTACGATAGCTCCTTTAAAAAATGGGATAATCTGGCCGTTGTGGACAGATGTTGACTTGAAATTCAGGGCACACTGTTGTTACATATCAATAGTGCCTAATTTCAGGGGCATTCTAGTCATTTTTTGAAAACAAGTTCAGTAAGAGAGTGTTCATTAACTGCTTAGGTAGTCTTTTTGTTGCTCACTGTGCTTGCAGGAGATAAATCAGAACAAGGTCAATTCCCTCCCCACCCCGCCTCAGTTACTGACTCCTGCTGCTGCTAAGTCGCTTCAGTCGTGTCCGACTCTGTGCGACCCCATAGACGGAAGCCCACCAGGCTCCCCCGTCCCTGGGATTCTCCAGGCAAGAACACTGGAGTGGGTTGCCATTTCCTTCTCCAATGCATGAAAGTGAAAAGTGAAAGGGAAGTTGCTCAGTCGTGTCCGACTCTTAGCTACCCCATGGACTATAGCCTACCAGGCTCTTCCATCCATGGGATTTTCCAGGCAAGAGTACTGGAGTGGGGTGCCATTGCTTTCTCCGAGTTACTGACTAGCTGACTTCTTTTTAAAACCTTTCATATTCATGAACTACTTGTACTTTTGTAGTTAATTTAGTTTATGTTGGTAATTTGTCACATTAAAAGTAACTTTTTGAGGTTCTCATCTCCCATTTTAAAAAATACCTATATCTTCAAAAGCACATCTTTCAAACTGTTAACTAAAAGACCTCATTCATCACTCTTGTCTTTTCAGAGATATTACTACATGTTTCTGATCTGATTTGAATTACCTTTTCAAAACAGTGAATGAATGAGTGAATGAATGTATGAATATCCATTCACATTTGGGTCTGTGTCTTGATTCTTTACTAAAGAAATGTTCCTTTAAGGTGCACACATAGGCAAGAGATAGTATTAGGTTGGCCAAAAAGTTTGAGTTTTTCTGTAACATGGAAAAAACCTAAACATACTGTTTGGCCAACCTAATACATAATTATGACATTTTTTTATTCCCAAAGATTTCCTTAGAAAGTCATACTAGTTTTGAAAGTAAGAAAAAAATCCCAGTTGAGCATCTGATTGTGAAATCTTTCAGGAAACCATGATTTTATTGTTTTTTAACCATGGTGGAACAGATGTGTTTAAGTATGGGATCCAAAGCTGTTAAGGTTACTGACACTGGGTGTTGTTTTAGGACAAATGAAACAAAGTGTCTGTCCTCTGGCCAGCATTTCCCTTCAACTAAAAGTTGATAATTTCACAATTAAATCAGTCATCCAGCTGCCCCCATGTTGACACTATCCAATAACTGCTCTGGGCTTATGTAGTTCCTTGAATCTGTAGTGTATTATGTCATCACTTTCTCAAATTCATCTCTGTGCATGTCAGAATGATTTTCCTAGCCAAAAGCCTATAGCTTTTGTCACATGTTATCACCACCATAAAGACTGATGCTTCATTAAATGGAGCTAATGGATTAAAAAAAGAAAGCTGAACTAACCCACCCTAGAAAATACAAAGACTTTTCTATTTTTTTATACTCTTTATTTAAACAGTAATTATTGATGCCTGTTTGGCACTGGTTGCTGTTTCAAAAAGCCAAGTGGTGAGGGTTTCTTTTACATCAATACTTTGCCCCATGTTTAAGGATCTAAGACACCAAACAACTGGATTTTAGATGAAACAGTGGGCCCTTCCAGGAGTTTTAAGTTTACACACTCATTAGGCAGCTTTTGAAGAAGAGGAGGGTTTGAGTGAAACCTCTACCACTTCTCTTTGGAGAGCTTCTATTTCTGAAATGTGGGTTTGGACTCTGAGGGATCCAGGTGGGTATGTTGTCTTAGTTTGTGACTGAACTTTGGTTGCATGTCTCCCTGGAACTTGGTGTGACTCACAGTTTGACTGGCCCACATTCACATCCTTGTTTTTCTTGGCAAACGTAAGGAGTTCAGAAAAGAAACCGCCAGGTTTCCGTGTGGTGGTACACCTAAAAATGCCCATGACCGAAGGAATTGTGCGAACTCAGATTGCACTGAGTATCAGTCATTCTGGTAAAGACTCGTTTCACTGACATGGATCATGAGGGAAGAAGATCAAATACCATAACTTTGGGGACTGGCTGTAGATTTTGTGGACATCCTTTGAACTCCAGAGTAAGGCGAGGTCTTTTCACCTCTCCTTTAACTTAGAGAAATTAAGCATTTGACAGAAAAACAAATGCGAGTTCGAGAGCCGATACGCTGATTCCTAGTGTTGCGTGTGGGGTAGCAAAGGAAAACTTAATTTTACCTGATGAGAGAGAGAGACTAAAGATGCTGTTTTCAGTGACAAGTCCATTCATAAGTAAGTGGCCAAATTCTTTAGGCACACAAGGTAGTTCTTGGGAAGAAGTAGGTAGGCCCATTGGGAACTCTTACCGTTTGCTTTGCATGCATGTTACTCTGAACTGTATTATTGAATGTGGTTTCATGTCATCTTGTATTTCCTGTGAGCCTAGGATATAGCTCACAGAAGTCCTTTTGCTGGCTTTCTGTCACCCTCTCTCCATATATATCTTTTCACAAATATAATCTTCTCATCATAGAATTGTATGAGGTTTTTATGAGAAAAGTTTGAACTTTGAAAGAAAATGTAAACAGGCTAAAGCTCTATGGCCTACTTTCTTAATACAATAACTTGAGAGTGTGGCTGTGGTTGCATAAATAATATCCCTGGAACCATTACCTTTTTGTAAAGATAATGCTTCTCGTAACAACACATGGTCGAGGATTTTATTTTGCTTGAACTGAAATTTGAACACACTCTACGTTTTATTATGAATGATGGAAGAGTCAGAGGAGCCTGTAAGCTCTCATCTAAAGTAACTGGACAGCGAGTGAGTGGGAGGAAGGGAAACAGTGACGACTCACAGGAAACACTGAATGAACCTGTGAGTCGGCCAGGACAGTTTGTGTGAAGTCACCTGGGTCTCAGTGTTTTTCCTCTGGATCAGCTGCTTGGATGCGTCTGTAAAACTTTCTTCCGACCTCCACCCCCATCAGTGGGTGACTTTGCTCAACCAAGAGGGCTTTTAAACATAGACTTAAAGTTCTTTTATTGCTTTCTTCTCAAGGTACCGTGATTCTCTAGGATGGCTTGCACTCTACATTACCCTGTGGAGCAGACACAGCTAGGTGTGCAATCGTTTCCATCCTTCCCACTTTTTACTGGTGGTCAGTTAAAAACAAAACAAAACACACACACACCCCCCCCCCAAAACTTGATTTCCCAGAATCCCTTGCAGCTGGGTGGTGTCTAAGTGACATCGTCCTGGCCAATAAGATGCAGGTAGCTGGGAGGGGCTCTCCCACAGACTCTCTTGCCTGTTAGGCTATTGCTCTTTGTGCTTCTCGTTCTCTCTTCCAGGATAATGGATGCTGTTTTCTAATTGCAGAAGCTGTCTTGTGACCAAATTCAAGAAGCTTGAGGGGTAAGTGGGCTGGGAAGCTGATGGCCTTCTGGAACGCTGTACCAGACTTGGTCTGCCCACCTCTTGATTTATTTTGAGAAAAATAAATCTTCATTTGATTCAACCACAGAAGTTGGGTCTGTTACTTGAAGCCAGATGGGATCCTGACTGAGTTTAAATTTTAAAGAAGTCATAGTTCTTTTCGCTCAGAATTAAAAGGCATCATCCTGGATGATTAAAAAATGGGTTGGACTTTGGAACCCTGCATACTCTCAATTTGAATCTTGGCTTTGCTATTCATTACAGACTAATCTTGACAAAAAATTTAATGGTTTTGGGTCTCCATTTTACTGTCTGTAAATGGTGGTACTGGTGTTTGTCTTATGGAATTTTTGTCAGTATTGAAGTGAAGTGAAGTCGCTCAGTTGTGTCTGACTCTTTGCAACCCCATGGACAGGCTCCTCTGTCCATGGGATTTTCCAGGCAAAAGTACTGGAGTGGGTTGCCATTTCCTTCTCCAGAGGATCTTCCCGACCCAGGGATCGAACCTGGGTCTCCTGCATTGTAGGCAGACGCTTTACTCTCTGAGCCACCAGGGAAGTTTGTCAGTATTATAAAATGTTAATAGAAATAATAATAATACATTTGGTACATAGATTTTTAATAAATGATGGCAGCTATTACTAAAGAATACCATAGTGAGGAGCCTGAAGAGGGGGAGGTAAGTAATTTAACTTTTAGTAGGTTCTCAGTAAACATGGTTTGAACAACTGAATGGTGGGTTAACTTTATGGCTGTAGCCACTTGCCTCCATCTGTTTACCATTCATTCCAAGGCCCATCTATTTATCTTCAGCCCCATCTGCCTACACTGGAATACTCGGAACTCTTAGGTTCTCCGAACTTTGGTTGAAAAAGCAAAAGATGTTCTTACGACAGTTTTATTACCTATAACCAAAGAGATGAAGTGGATGTGCTCCAGAGTCAGAGAAATGTAAATTAGACTTTTCTGTCCTTAACTATGTGATTTTTGTCTTCTGTGAAATGGGAATAATTGGGTGGGTTATGAGAATTACATATGATAATATATGTGAAACATTAACAATGATTTTCCTGGCATACAGTGAACACTGGATTAATGACAGATATTGTTACTATTTTGTTAAACAGTTCTTGACCTTGGTACAAGATCATCTTGGAGATATAAGGGCAAATAAAACATGGTCTTTACCCTTAAGCATATTCATATAGAGAAGATAGGGGAAGAAATGGAATGATCTTCCTTATACATAATCATAATGAAAAACAGATTTAGAAAGCTACTTAGCTGTTAGAAAGTTGGAGGAAAATATACAGATTTAAACAAATGTTTATTATATGTATTTTAAGGAAAAAAGTCACCAAGCATGTCAGTGCAGGAAAAAGTTGCTAAATGGAGTGATTTGTGGGGGATAGGATGAAGATGATGGGAAAGATGAGGGGCCTTTAATTTTTTTATGTCTGTTTTACAGCCTCATGAATTACTCTTGAAATATAAAGAGTATTAAAGTTTAAAGAATCAGTTTGTGGGGCTTCTTGGAGGTAAGTGGTAGAAGATGGTGCTATGAATTAGTAAAGGATTGGGTTTAGAGGGGTCCTACTAGAGAAGGTGGGATTTCAATGGGATGAGTAGGAAATGTTGAGACATTGGGGGGGACATGAACATCCTTGGGTTTGAAACAAAGCATAGAATATAGTTTTAGAGAAAGATAGGAAGATCAGTATTGTTAATAGAGGTAAGATATTCTAAAGCCAGATCTTAGAGGGATTTAAAAAGAGTGACAAGACTATGCTTTAAAATGAGTTGTGGGTTTTTTTGTAAGGTAGGGAGGGATCTAAGAACTATTATTATTTTATAAAAATGACTCTTGAAATAATATGTTGAATGTTAGGAGGGGTATATGTGGCGAACGGAGTGAGGACAGATAGAACAAGAAAGGCACACAGCAAAAGTTGAATTTAAATAGGAAATATGATGAATTAAGATTTAAGTATCTGAAAAAGAAGATTTAAACATCTAGAGTTTGCAATTCATTGGGACCCATGATAACTTACCTTCATTTTCTCATTGTCTAAATGGGTTAAATCATAGAACCTGTCTTGTTAGGTTTTTAGGAGAATAACAACAACAGTATTAATAATAGCTAATGCCTACTCAGTGTGTACTAAGCACTATTCTAACTGTCTGACATATTTCAACTTAGATTTAATCCCTACATCATCCCTAAGAAAAGGTACTGTTCTTATTCTTACAAATGAGAAATCCGAGGCACAGAGAGGCTAAGTGAATTTCCCAAGGTCACACAGATTGTGTGTTGGACAGGGATTTAAATGCAGGTAGATACAGTCTCCAGGGTCAGTAACCTCAACCACTTCGTATTACTGCCTCTGGCTTAGTTCTGTACTTGACATGTTAAAAGCTGCTAAGAATTGTTCGTTATTCATGCTATTCACATCATGATGTTAAGCACCAATTTAGACATTTAGGTTTGGAGTGTAGGCAAAACCCTTGAGTGATAGACCATCTCTGTAGGGTTGCTACCTAAAGAGCAAGAGTAGGTGAGCTTGCTGAAGAAGAGAACGTAGAATAAAAAGAGAAGAAAGTACACAACCCACAGGGAACTCTTGACATGTAGACATAGTCAGGCCAAAGAAAAGAAGTTATTAAAGGTGATAGAGCAAGAATAACCAGGGAGGTTGGAAGGGAAGAGGTTGCCGGTGGCAAGGGAATGAAACACGCCCAACACAAGTGGACCATCCCCACCATCCAGTGCTGCAGACCTCTTACAGGACGAGCCTGAGAAGTGGCCCCGAGTCCAGCTGCCAGGTCATCTGTGGGCTAGGAGAGCAGTTTCAGCGCAGTAGCCACGGAATCCAGAGGATTGAGGAAGACATGGGCGGTGATGAACCCGAGGCTGTCCTGTTAGCCCAGCCTTTCAAGGAATTGAACAGGGAGAGATGTGCTCTGACAGTGTGGGTTTGATGATGGTCCAGGCAGAAAGGGTAATATGAAAGCAGCAAACAAGAAGGGGAAAGGAAAGGGATAGACTGAAATTCGGTGGAGAATGTGGGTTAGCTTTGAAATCTGTAAGAATGCTTCTTGAGATAGAATGAAAGAAAGGTTGCGGGAAATTGAGGAAAGAAATGTGATTGGAAGAGATAAGAGCTGAGTGAGTTCACCCCAGGCAGTCTGCCTTTTTTTCCTCCCCCAGTCTAATAGGAGGCAGTGAGAGGAAATTCATAGACAAGTAACTCAGGCTCCCCAGAGCTCTCAGGATTATTGAGACAGAGGAAACATTTGAAAGAATGACAGAAGTCTCTCATCTAAACAATGCAAGCTGACACATTTGCCAGGATGTATCTCCAGGCAGGAAATTAATTTATTGAAGTGGAAAGTAGTGGTACAAAAAAAGAAGAGGGGAATGAAATGAGACAAAGGGATACCTGACTGTATGTGAAGGAGGAGTTTTTAGACACCAGACTGAATGGTTTGCAGAACAACTTACCAGGGGAAATCCGAGAGCTCTGAGTGACGGGGAAGCAGCCCGGGTCTGGGACCACAGGCTGGGTTTGGTTAACACTGAACCACAGAGCACCAGGGAGTACTCTGAAAGAGGGAGGTGTCCAGCAGAGAGACTTCTGCATCATTACATGCTCTGGTTTAACTGGCTCTGTGCATCTTCGAAGGGGGAGAGAGGGGTCTGCCCAGCCCACCCATCCCGGGACTCTTCCCCAGAGTGTTGAAGTTAGAGATGACATAGGAAAGATGAGGATGCCAACGTTGGTTGCCTTTAGAACGTAACTAACGTGTAAACCGAACACAAGAGGTCATGAGAGGAACTCAGAAAGATCTTTGGCTGAAAGACATTGGGTTGCATTGTTTCAGCAGATTTGATGTTGCAATGATGTGAGTTGTATAAGAAAAGGACTGAAGTAATCTAATAGTTAAGAGTGTCGGACTAAAACTCAGCACCACTCCCATCAGCCCATAGGTGGGTCCTTTGCGGGGTTGCTTTGACTGATGTCAGTATAAATGTATCCAAGTGTGGGCAGCATGCTTAGATCTGGGCATAATGTTCTTGAGTTCAGTGATTCTCAGTGGGGCCAGCTACATACTTGTGGAGCCCAGTGTATGATGAGAATGTGTGACCCTCTTGTTCAAAAAGCAGGAAAAAGTGCTGTAAAAGGTACTAACAGGAAAAGCTTTTCTTTTTCTTCTGTCATCTCTCTTTACTTGTCATGGTGTTTATTTGCTTTAATGTTATTCTGAGTGAAGTGAAAATAAAAATCATCAGCATGAATTTTATTGTTCATCTTTCTATTATGCAGTGCCAGTGTGAAATGCAAATATAAGAGCATTTAACAACTACACAGAATTACTGAAATCATGTCTCTTAGTGTTTCGTGGTTTGTAAATGCATTTGTATATTCTTTTTATCAGAACAGAGGAAACCCTGCACAAACCTGGCTACCGTTATTTCACATCTCAATTTGCACAGTCTATTAGTCTTGGCTTATGGAAGGAAAGACTGAAAGGAAAAAGAACCATGGAGTTGCTCTGTCTTTCCTTCTCCTGTGCTGTCATTGTCAGCTCAAGTGGTTGGTTAATACAGGGGAGTGACAGGAGTAAGAGAGGATATGAAAGGAGTGTTTGGTTGTTTTTGTTTCTTAGAAACACGCTGCCTTGTTTCTGCGTGTACAGCGGATTCTGGATGGAAAGGAAAGCATGGCCTCTTGTGGCTGTCAGCACCCACCCACCTGCTCGCTCAGTTGTTTGTAGCACATTTACCTTGAACTCGCTTTGAGTCCTGCTGAACTCGATGCATCGTGAGCCTGCCAAAGTTCTGTGCTTCTGGGGCATTGCAAACACTGTATGAATAGGGCGGCAAGGAATGGTGGCCACTCTTATTAAACAGATCTCCTCTGCTTACGTGCACGCTCCATTGTGCCATCTGACCTTGTTTATAGAACACAAGTTTAAATTGTGAGGAATTTCGACCTCATTTATGAAAAAAATTCAAAGTTTAAATTATTAGGAATCTTGATGATGACAGCAGAGTGTTAAACCAGATATGGGGTCTTTCTGAGCATGGGATTCTGTATGTGACTACAGGTTAGAAGTTCATGAAGATTGCCCTGGTTCTGGGAAGTTAAAGAACTCACTTTTAAGCTCGAGCTACCCTCTGATCTTGAAGTCTCAGCTTCATTATCAAAGTTTACAATGGGTCAGGTTTGAGTGGAGTGACCTAGAGACCCTTCTCCTGGCCATCAGCCCTGTCATTTTTGCCTTTCAAGTGTTTTCTGAATGACTTTTCCTTCTACCAATCCCTTAGTTTACGTCATCATCTCTGATACAGACCGTGCAATTAGTCTCTTCCCTATATTCTGCACCTGTGACTAGACAGATCTTCCAAATAAACCTTTGGTACAAGCCCTGCCTGGTCCTTTCTCTGATCTCCTGTCGGCTCAGCCTTACAGCAGAATTCTCAGACTCGTGGATCTGGGATGGAGACTGCCTGCAGACAAGTATGGCTTGAAATATACAGTATTTTAAGAAATTTGCGCCAGTACTTAATTTTTTTGGTGACTTCACCAATGGAAATTTACATTTAACAAAGAGAAGATCTGGCTGCTCTGGGCTCCAGTTTTCAAACAGGAGGACCACCTGTGGACTTGAGGAGGAAGATTGACTTTTTAAAAAAATATTTATTTGGCTGTGTTGGGTCTCAGTTGAGGCACGTGGGACCATCATTGTGGCTCATGGACTCTCCAGTCGTGGAGTGTGGGCTCCAGAGGGCGCAGGCTCTGTAGTTATGCTGCACAGGCTTAGTTACCCCAAGGACTGAACCCACATCCCTGCATTGCAAGGAGGATTCTTAACCACCGGGCCACCAGGGAAGTCCCAAGATTGACTCTTTATTCTGGCAAAGCCTTCACTTTCATGGATCTAGAGCATGCATTTGCCTGTTTGTCTTCAAGGAATGCTGTGAAGGAATTAGAATGCTGATACTTTAACTTGAGAAATTAAGTTCTCCAACCTCATAGTGTAGCAGCCCTTATTTTCTTTTTTGTTTTGTTTTGTATTTTAGCTCTTGATTGCCTTTTTTAGGAGAAATACTTCCCAGGTCTCACCTGATCAGTGTCACCACTGTGTCACTGTGTCACTTGTGACCTCATCTGATCTCGATTCTTTCTCTAAGCTTCTCTCCTGTGCTCACACCCAGGCTCTGCCCCCCTGGCAATGCTTTAAGGCTGCTTAGCTCTTCTACTTTTCCTACTGTTTGTTCCTGCTTAAACTCTCATCTTTCCTCTAGCCCCCATTAAAGCAGTTCATCAGGAGACCCTTGCTGAGAGCCTCAGTCTGAGCTCAGCCTACAAACTCTTGCTGGAAGCAGGTAATAAAATCTTTAGAATTTTAAATGCTAAAGGTAACGGCAACCCACTCCAGTATTCTTGCCTGGAGAAACCCATGGACAGAGAAGCTGGTGGACTACAGTCCATAGGGTCACAAAGAGTCAGACACAACTGAAGTGACTCAGCACTAAGTGGACAGTGAGTTCAAGTCGTTTGTGAAGGTTCCTCCCAGCCCAGTGATTCTGAGAAGCCGTAATTCTTCCAGTGCTTGTGCCTGTATGTTACCATGCATTTGGTTATCTAGTTGTTTTTTGAACTTGTGCGTTGTGATAGGAACTTTGCTTATGTCATCTCACTTAATTATGAGTGTGGCACTAGCATTATCTTCCTCTTACTGATGAAGAAACAGCGTTTCCTCCAAAACTGGTGCTCCAAGTGGCTGATCTCTATTTATATCTTATTTCTCCAAATAGATTATATACTTGTTGAAGGCCATGACTCTGCCTTTGTTGCCAGGCCCTACTACCCAGTCAGGAATCAGTGAATGTTTTAGTGATGAGAGTAACGATTTTTTTGGCTAGTGTGCATTGAGGCCTAGACAAGCCTCTATGGGAATGTGGAGGAGACTTGAGTAGTATCCTATACTCTAAGATAGACCTCCTACTGTGCACAAAGACAGGATAGGGTTTTGATCTTGGGCTGTGGATTTAGGTGGACCTATGGCTGTGTCTCGGATAAGGCGATGGCACCCCGCTTCAGTACTCTTGCCTGGAAAATCCATGGACGGAGGAGCCTGGTGGGCTGCAGTCCATGGGGTCGCTAAGAGTCAGACACAACTGAGCAACTTCACTTTTGCTTTTCACTTTCATGCACTGCAGAAGGAAATGGCAACCCACTCCAGTGTTCTTGCCTGGAGTATCCCAGGGATGGCAGAGCCTGGTGGGCTGCCGTCTGTGGGGTCGCACAGAGTCGGACATGACTGAGGCGACTTAGCAGCAGCAGCAGCATGGCTGTGTCTCAGTTTCTTCATTTGTAAAATGGGGTCAATAATAGTATTTTGTAGCAGTGGTTTTAAACTGGAGTGATTTGGGCCTGTAGGAGTCATTTGGCAATGTCAGAAAACACTTCTTGTGTTACAGCTGGGGGTGGAGGCAAGACTGGCTTTTAGTAAGTAAAATCCAGAGATGATGCTAAACATCCTTGCAATGCACGGGTGCTTCTCCCCGCATCAGCAACAGAGAAATACCCGGCCCCAAACGTCAGTAGGGCTGAGGATGAGACACCCTTCTTTGTAGGTTCCTGAAGATGAAACAAGATGATGAATATGATGAGTTTGGCATAATTAACTGTCACTCTAAGAAAACCATCTCAAAGACTGAGAAACCAGCTTTTGTGGATGGGGGGCAAACCCTAAAACGCCTCACTTCAGAACATCTGTGATTCTTGCCTTATGCTAAGGATTTCATGCTTTCCTGTTTAGAAGTGACAGACTCACTGGAGATTGTGTGTGCCACACTGTGTACTAACATGAGCTGGCATGGATTTATCAAAGCTGTAAAAACAATTATTAATTTTTAGGGGGTTCCTGGTAAACTTCCTGCTTGCTTAACTAGAGATAATTGTGGTGTGTGAGTTTAAATCCTCTGATGGAAAATGTTTTGATTAGTGAATTTCCAAACTATGTTTTGATAAGTGGGACATAAGAAGTTTTTGTTTTCACATCAAGAAGCCTATTGTTTTCATAACCCTAAGTTTAAAATGAAGCCGCTTTCTCCGTTTACTGCCTTACCTGCTTGCTGCACAGTTTTGGCATTTGTAGGAGTAGCTTGAAGAACTGTTGGATTTCTATCTGTTGTTTTTTTTTTAACTTGAAGTTGAGACTATTATTTAATATTTTTATAGTTACAAAAATAATATATGCACCTTCTAGAAGATTTGGATGATATGGAAAAAAACATAAAGATGATACAGTTTAAAAAAAATAGTCCTCAGTATTCTGTCACACGAAAATACAACTACTGTTGCTGTGTTTCCTTCCTTTTTTTCCATTCATATATATTTTTTCATATTTGAAGTATTCTGAATGTGTATTTTTGTGTCCTGTTTTTACTTACATTGTTTTATTTGTTTATTTAATTTTATTTAAAAATTTTTTTCCATTGTACTGCTCAGCTTATGGGTTCTTAGTTCCCCGACCAGGAAATGAACCCTGAGCCCACAGCAGTGAAAGCACCGAGTCCTAATCACTGGACCGCCAAGGAATTCCTCTTAATGTTGTTTTATTTGCATGTCCTCACCCGACTACAGCACCTCTAAATATTATTTCTAAGGACTCTAATATCTTCCATCTCTTGGTGTTTCATGGTTTCTTTAACCCTATCACAGCACACACAGCCTGTTTTCAGTGTTTGCTGAGCATCTTTCGGCAGTCAGCATTTTCTGCCTTTCAGACCCTTCCCATCTTTACAAGAGATGACAAGAAGCAGCATCAAAGGGTGTGGGTCACCATGCATGGATGTCTTGGTCCGTGTTGATATCAGTTACCAAAAAATAGCAGAGTGATATTCTCACTTTAATAATGTTTGTTAACTTTCGAGGAGAAAAGATATTTTCTTTTTCTTTTTTATTTATTTGATATTTATGAGGTCAACCATGTGTATGACTGTCGGCTCTATTTCTGGCTTAACTGTTCATATACTTTCCCCATTTCATCTATTGGGAATTAGTATTATTCTCATTTGTCATGAACTCTGTGTATTTCACTTATTAACCCTTTCTGATAGTTATTGCAAATATTTTCACCTAGTTTTTTACCCTAATTTTTCTGATAAAATTTTTTTTGTTTTTAGTGGTGTAAAAGTTTAAAAATTTTGTGTAGTCAAATCTATTGATTATTGTTTTCCACCTGGGGTCTTCAACCTTCCTTCACCTCTACTCAGATGAACCCTTTCTACTCTTAAAGTCACCGTGCTGAGTTATCAGTGTTTAAAATTCTATCCCAAAGTAGATTGCTATCAAGTTTCCTGATGAGGATAAAAGTGCTGAATCTAATATGGACACCCACTGTGTACCATGGAAAACCCTTCACACCGGAATGTGTGTGCATGTGTGTGGGTGAGAGGGGTGGGTGGAGAGGGAGAGAATAAGGAAAATTGATGAGAAAGGATGAGGCTCTTGTTAGGCCCCTGATCATTTGGTTTTGTTTTAAATTTGCTTTCCCTCAGGATGGGAGTGATCTTGTTGCAGGCAGCAGGGCTCCTAGAGGTTCCCAAATGGCTGAGTGCCAGGGACCAGCATCTGGCTGAGCAAACGGTGTTTGTACCTGGCCACAGAATTGGCCCCCAACAATTTGTTTATTTAGTGCAGGAGAAGGTGGACTGAGCAGAGACAGGCCCCTCCACACCTCACCATCACGTTCCACTCTCTCAGGCTCCAAGCTGTGTGCTGCTCAGCCTTGTGGAAGTGACTCCTTGCCCTGCAGATGGACTCATATGAGCCCACAGCCCTGCTCATCTGCGGGTCACCAGCTGTGTTAGCTGAAGCCTAAAGAGGGAGGTAGCGATAACAACCAGTGCTCACTCGGTTGTTCTTTCTGCAAAGCCCTTTTACTCGGGCTTTTTAATGTGCTTCTCACCTCAACTTTATGAGGTTAAACACTATTTTCCTCTCCATTAACTTGGAGGAAACCACCAATCAATGGAAGCATAATTAAAATCTGGAGCTTCTGATTGCAGAGCTGATCCTCTGTTTATGAAACAATTCCTTCGTTGTAATTTCTGGGTGTAATTTCTCGGCGATGCCATTGCGCAGAGGGTAGCAGCAACTGTTTTAGATCTTCGAGTCAGACATGTGTTGGATGGAATACCAAGAGTCATGTCATAACACTGTGACTTGGTTTTCTCATCTCTAAAATGGAAACAACAGTGTCTGCCTTGTAGGAATGTTAGATTAAGTGGAGATAGGACATGCAAGCCACCCAGCATAGCACCTGGCCCTTTTATTGTGGGAGCTCAGATGTAATGATTGTTTCCTAGTTTCAAAGCTGAAAATGCTCTTTTTTTGTTTAAAAATTTCAGAATAGCTGGTTAATCTGCTTAGACTTGTGAAATTTTAGTAAATGTTATTTATATTTAAATGCAAGAAACATTTCTTTATCTGCCCTACTTATTTTCCTGTTCAGTAGATTTTCTCTTCTGGTGTGGCCAAGTCACTTCTCTGAAATCCTTTTGCTTGGAGAATTTTGTGATGAACCCCCAGTTTAGAACTATACTCGCAGCCAAAATAAAACATACTTTGTCTATGTGTTTACGTAAAAAGCACAGACAGTTCTTTAGAGGAGCAATAACCCAGGCATTCCTTTACACATAGTTGAGAATTTTGGCATTATTCATGGAGTTGTTACTTGTCCGTGAATCGTTAAACATTCAGGTAACAGAGAAGCCTTAAAAAAAGTTACATAAAATCATAAGAAAAGACAAAGTTATTAAATAACTCAGGAGAAAAGTTGTTAAATAAATCTTTATTTTTTTCATACCATATAAAAGTTGGGTTAGATCTCGTCCTTAGGCTAGACCTTGTGAACCACTTAAAAAAAGAAAAAACTTTGCTAATATTATTGTTACTTCTGCCTAAAGAATTTCAACATGAGAGTTATCTTGCCATTTGACTTCTATTGTATGTTTATTCTGACCTTTCCATTTTAATAAATTGAGTCAAGTAATTACAAGAGTTATTATTGTAGAATTATGTTATAACCCAACACAGTTTTGTCTCTGTGGAGTTAAAGATAACACTCTTCAGGAATCTTCTTTAGGATATGTGTTGGGTCTTCTTGTTTTTTTCTGTCCCTGAAGCCATGGTTGCATTTTCAACAATACATCAACCTAGTATTGGAATAGGGAAAAGTGAATGAGAATGGGGCTTTATTGGATTAATAGCTGATACTCTTGTTCCTTCTCTGAGAAATTTACATCTGCAGCCATGTGATTTTCCCATTCCCTGCCCTTGCTTTGGTAGCAGTGGAGAGACAAGGATGGGAAAGTGTTTTTAAAATTTAATTTATATAAATTCATAAATTAGAATTGTACTTTTGTATAATTAATACCATATGTATATGCTTTACAGGAAACATGGTTAAAGTTAAGTATCAGTGATTAAGTGAAATTTACATGATTTCTCAGTTCCCTTTTATGTCTCAAGGATCAAAGTGAGGCCAAATCTTTTGACTGTTGCAAACTGAGTGCAGTACATTGTAGAACGCCACACCCCATTTTAATGATCAGTAGGCACTTGTTTTCCTAAAATTCCAGGTCCATTGTTTGATTTCTTAATAATCAGTGAAAGTGGACATTTGGGGGCAAAGGGGTTAGCGGTATTACTGGTGAAGAGAGTAGGTTAAGTCTGGAAGAATAAAATTGGTGCTGACCTGAGTACTGATTTACAGGATACAGAGAACTTAAGACGAGGCTTTGTGATCCTGAGATAACAATCCAGTTCAGCCCTGTGTCAATCACTTCAGCCAAATCACTGTGGCACTAGCCCTTTGATCAAAGCCTGAGAACCCAGCAAGTTTTAGCAGGCATTTTTTGTTGCTGCTGCTTGGCTTGTGGAGTAGGAAGAGTAATAAGTGCTCATTAGCATGCCCACCTCTGTAATGCATCCACCTGCAGCACAGAGATGCTTGCCTCTGGTCCTGAAACCGTAGCATCCCCACCTGATCTCTTCAGCCCCGGCATTTTTGTACTACAGAAACAGAATGTCGACTTGGCAAGAGTAGAATCCACCAAGTGCCTCAAATAACAGTTGCAAAACCTATTGACCAGGATAGGAAGGGTTTCCTAGAAGGAATTACTGTGTCCAAGAAATTAGTGAACTGTTTAAAGCTTTTTCTTCTCTTCTCTCCTCTTGTATATGTGACTGACATGAATCTGGATAGTCAGAGACACTGAATACTGGTCATCTTATAACTTGATCCCTTATCCTCTTGTTAGCCATACTCCAGAGGCTGTGGTCTGTATCAACAAAGAGTTTGGAGTGTTTGGAGTCAGAGAGAGAGCGCTTTGATGGTGATTTGTGACCCTGTTCAGGACTCATGTCATCGGTAGCCTTTGTTCCCATGAAATAGAGATGTGTATATGAGGGTGGAGGCTGTAAAGACAGGAGGAGGGAGACAAGGTTTGGGGGCTTTGTACACAAGCCTGGAGAAATATGTAGACATGCTGCAAATTGGCAGAGTTTTATATGAGAGGACCCTGGGACCAAGAATCTGCCAGTCTGATCCCAACATTGATCAGCAGTGTCATCCTGGGCAAGTCATCTGTGGTGGTGGTGGTTTAGTCGCTGAGTAGTGTCTGACTCTTTTGCGACCCCATGGACGGTAGCCTGCCATGCTCCTCTGTCTCAGGCAAGAGTACTGGGGTGGTTTGCCATCCCCTCACCATAGACTCCTCCTGACCCAGGGATTGAACCCAGGTCTTATGCATTGCAGGCAGATTCTTTACTAACTTCCCTGAGCCACCAGGGAAGCCACACGTAAATCACTTAACCTGACATAAAGTTGAGATTATAACAGCCCAGGCCTCATAGAAAGAGTTGTGAGGGTCAGATGAGACAGTGTGTAACAGGCCATAAAACATGAAGCAGTAGTATGGTTTAATTTTTTTTTTTTTTGGCTGAACTGTGTGGCATGCCAGATCTTAGTTTCCCGACCAGGGATCGAACCCCTATCCCCTGCATTGGGAACATGGAGTCTTAACTACTGGACCACCAGGGAAGTTCCTGCAGTAGTTTTAAACTGAGTGTTTCATAGGGAGTACATTATCTACATTTTTAACATTCTGAACCCACCCCTCTGGTGATGAAATACACTGTGTAGGCACCTGCTTCTCCTCTGACTTCTACTCCTGAGACATCTCTAACCTCATCCCTGGACCCTAAGCTGCACTAGAGTCTGGATGACAACAAGGTAGTTCCTTGAGGTTTTCTGGGAGATGGTGCTATGCCCCCTTGGCAACACGGTAGCAGTAGCTCTTGCTACCTGCTCAGGCCTGTCTGCCATCTGTTTTCTTGGGGATACAGTAAAGAGTACAAAGTCATCAGTAATCAGTCAGCTCTAGGAATTGTTTCTTGTTCCTAAAAGTTTGGAGTTTTGGGGATAAAATGTTCAGGTCTCACTGTCATACTTACAGGTAGGCCCTTTCAGGTAGCTTTAAAGATTTCCTCGGATGTGAAGTTATCAGACAAGCGTGTCAGATGTGGGGAGGGGTACACTCCAATGGTCAAGGGTGACGGCTGCAGCTCGCACCCTGTGCTTTGGTGTCAGTGTCCAGGGTCATGTGATGTTGTGATACACAGATCATTCACCTGGCCGTGTTTCACCTCCTTGACTTTTGAAGCTGTGATGCTCCTGGGCTATTTAAACTCCTGTCCCTGTTGACCACATTGGGCTGGTGTTCAGAAAGCAGCCTGAGCTGGTTATGAAAAATGTATAATTTTTAAGCAGAATCACAGGTAGTTTTCAGAGACTGTTCAGCCTTCACAGGACCTCTGATAGAAAATGTGTCTCTGGGACCTGTAACTTCCTTGACATGATTTAAGAAATAACTTTCTACACTTAGAAAGCAGCTTGTTTTGGCTGGGTTGGCTGGAAGCACACCAGAAGGTGGGTGCTGAAGGGGTTTAGGGGCCAGGAAAAGCAGATGGCAGGACTGGGCAGAGAACAAGCTGACTGGCAGTGTGGGAATGACTGAAGCCCTGAGTGCCCTTATGGGGAGCTCTGGAGCCGGGGGGCCTGCCCAGTTGTCTTCAGTTGAGGCAAAGGGCTGGACCTGTGTATTCTTGAATCAGCCAATGGTTGGCAGCTGGCTGCCCCTTCCAGGGGCATTACCTGAGGACTTTCTCTGTGAGCCAGCAGCAGCCAGGGATGCGTACATTTGCCCTAAAAGTGAAATCTGGCTGGAGCACAGTAGTGACCACTACCCTGTCCCAAAGAAAGAATCTAACCAGCCCCTTAAGAGAGAAACAAAGTACGTAGCACCAAATTTCCAATAGTATGGTAAGTCCTTTTATCTGCAAAGTTAGAAAGTTTGATCCCTTAGCAAAACTGAAGGAAGAGGTCATACCCCTTTGTTACTGATAAATCAAACAGATCTCTAGCCTCTCCGAAGTTTGAGACACTTGGATAATATTTATACCTGGTTATGGTACCAGGGCCAGCTTCTGTACTTGTGAAATGGCTGACCCGTAATTGAGTAATTTTTCCCAAGTGTGAATTATTTTGCATATTTGGAATATTAATCGTATATGTACATGAATGCAGTTGTTTCTGGGATCTTTAATTCATGGTGAATTTATAGGATTGGTGGGTCACCACTACAAAAAGCAGGTAAGGCACACAGACCGTGAAACTCAGAACATTCCAGGGGACCCTTGGGATGGAGGGTAGACATGGGAGAGCTTCTGTTGAAATCACCTGATGCAGCACTTTAGTCATGGCTGAGGATAATGATTTAGGAGTCACGTTGCCAAAGGATAAGTTACTGTGCTTTGAAAAAGTGAATCAGTTTTCTGGCATTTCCAAAAGCCAGTTGTGCTCAGCAAGCGTCTGAGACTGTCTGGCATGGCTTGTGGTGTGAGTGGGATGAGTAAACAAGGCCAGAGTCAGTTAGTCATAATATCTTTCCAACTGCAGATCAAGTCATCTGCAAAACTGAACACTGCATTTTATTTTAGTAAGTGAAGGTGGTGGTAGGTTCTGCCCACTCATCATCTCAGCAGTTTGGGTGTGCGTGGATGATCTGGGCCTGGCACCAGCAGAAGTGGTAGAGTTTATGTATCCTGACCCATGGACCTTACTTCCAGTGAATCCCTCTCAGTTCTGGAGTGACCCTTGTATTCCTTCCTTCAGTCTGCATTATCACCTGTGCTGTGCTAAGTCACTTCAGTCATGTCTGACTCTGCAACCCTGTGGACTGTAGCCTGCCACACTTCTTTGTCTGTGGGATTCTCCAGGCAAGAATACTGGAGTGGGTTGCCATGCTCTTCTCCAGGGGAATCTTCCCAAACCAGGGATTGAACCCATGTCTCTTAAGTCTCTTGCATTGGCACACGGGTTCTTTACCACTGTTGCCATCTGGGAGGCTCAATATTATCACCTGGGAACTCTGTAATGCCTAGTCATGGGAAATGTTACCAACCTGTTTCCATTATGGATGGAGTGGAGAGAGAAATAGGTCAGTCTCCCTTATTCAGAAACTGAGCAATTCAGCTGCCGTGGCCTTAGCTTCTGTATTAAAAACACACATCTCTGAACCTCTTGGAGGAATGCAATGATTCGATGGCTGTGTGATTTACCATCTGGCTAACTTTGTTGCGTAGAAATGGTAGACGACATGAAATAAAAAGCTCTCCGGGTTTCCTCAGCTGAGAAGGAAATTAATGCAACATAGCTTTCCAGGTGGCTCAAGTGGTAAAAGAATCCACTTGCCAATGAAGGAGATGCAGGTTTGATCCCTGGGTTGGAAAGAGCCCCTGGAGGAGGAAATGGCAACCCACTCCAGGATTCTTGCCTGGAGAATTTCATGGACAGAGGAACCTGGTGCACTATGGTCCATGGCGTCACACAGAGATATCTGGACACCACTTAGCGACTGAGCACACACACAGTGATCGCTGTAGAGGAAGGGCTGAAGGAGAGATTGTGGAACACGGGCACTTGAGGTGTATCTTCCTGAAACCTCCACTGGGAATGATCTTTCTCCCTGTGGTCCTTGGTGTGGAGATTTGATAGTGCAGATATCCTACCTGGGGCCAAGGAAAGTTATATGTCTTCCTCTGGCTTCTCCATTTTTCTAAACATGCCTGCACATGTGCATTTATCATTGACTTTCTGGAAAGTTCAGAAGAGGAATCTCTAGCTGTGGCTTTTCATTGTGACTCACATCTGCAAAGGATGAATAAAGAAGAGTTTTTTGACCAAGAGGTGCAGTCCTGCTGAGAGAGAAATAATTGCTGTTTGGAGAGAAACTCTCAAAGAACCAGAAGTTTAAAAAAAACCAGAAAAGAGGACTTCCCTGGTGGCACAGTGGATAAGAATCTGCCTGTCAGTGCAGGGACACAGGTTCAATCCCGGGTCCGGGAGAATTCCACTTACCGAGGAGCAACTAAGCCTGTGTGCCACAACTGCTAAGCCCAAACTCTGGGGCCCATGTGCCACAAATACTGAAGCTAATGTACCTAGAGCCTGTGCTCTGCAACAAGAGAAGCCACCGCAGTGAGAAGCCTGCACACCACAATGAAGAGTAGCCCCTGCTCGCCACAACTGGAGAAAGCCCACATGTAGCAACAAAGACCCAGTGCAACCAAAAGTAATAATAAATAAAACTTAGAGAAAAGAAAAAGCTAGAGGAAGCCTATTGAAGAAAGGAAGAACCAGAGGTGAGCTGCAGGGTGCTGCTTGGAGCTATGGGAAATAAATCTCGAACAAGTGAAATGGAAAAAGTCAAATGTAAAACATTGCCTGTTAGGGCTGGCTAGAGTCCAGGGCAGAGGCAGCACCACTGGGCTTGGAAACCCACTGAAACTCATTCCACACAGAACTGCCCCACCCACATCTACTCCATCTGCCTCCATCCACCTGGAGCAGGAGGTCTGACATGTTCCTGGGAAGAATACTCTTGGGTTGTTTGGAAAGTGAGACCTTTCGGAGAGTCTTGCCTCCTTCTGCAGCCAATGTTCATAATTTCTTCCAGAGAAGGCGTGGTGGTTAAGGACACAGGCCTGGGGACCAGGCAGATTTCAGTCCCTTATTAAGTTGTGACTTAAACACTGGGCCTCAGAAAGCAGGAATGCTGATGAAGTCAGTTATGTTTCATAGAGTTATTGTGAAGAGTTAAGTGGAGCTTAATGAAGTAAGTGCTCCAAACTGTGTAACTGTTACTACTGAAAGAATTATAACTGGATTTGGAAAAAGCACCTTCCTGAACTCTGTCCCTACCATACGAACTTTGAACCTGCCCTTGGCATCTGCAGGGATTTAAACACTAGCAGAGGCCCTGTTGTGGAGCTGGACAGTAATCCGAGGCCCTGGGCGGGTTGTTGAAAGCACCTGCATGTCCTTGCACAGGGCTCTGGGTGTCCATCCATGGCCCCTCCTGAGGACTCTTGTTCTTAAAGCCCCTGACCTTTTCTGTAGGCAGTTCTGGCAGGGACATCCAAACACATTAGTTTGGAATGGGTCTGGGTCCTATTTTTAAATTTTCATGGATAATGGGTTGTTCCATTAAATATATGTGAATATTGATTCACCTCCGAAGCATTTCCTATGTACAGGTCACTGAACCCATAAAGGTGCAGAGCAAAATGTATGTCAGGGCTGCCTGTTGTATGTTAGGAGGTTGCATGATTGTGTTATTTGTGCCTTACTGCAACCCTAAGAGAGGAAGGTAATATCAATAGTTTTACAGAGATTAAATAGTTTGCTTAAGATTGGAGATAATGCCCGCTTTCACTGCATGTAAGGCACATTTCAGTTTCAGTGAGGTTAAAATGAGGAAAAGTTTATCTTTTTAATTAATGAAATGTAGTTAATAGCAGAGTCTGGATGCTACCCCATTCCTGTCTGATTTCAAATCTTGTGGATTTCCGCCCCCCCCCCCCCCATCACAGGTAAGAGCTTATCTTATCTGACTGGTAAAGATTTAAAGAAGCACAGAGAAGAAAACTAATGTGTGTGTTAGGACTTACAAGGGCAGCAGTACCATAAGAGTTGGTGTTTATTGACTACTTATGGTGTTGCAGTGCTTTTCTGTGCTATAATTCACAAGAGCATTTTAATCTGTACAGTCACTTTGAGGTGGATACTGTTATATTCTTTTTTATAAACAAGGAAACTGAGATAAGTACTCTTATCCCCATTTTCACATGAGAAAACTGACACAAAACTTCCCGGGGTCACATACCTCACACTAAAGGTGAATTCTGTAACGTGGTAGTTAAAAGTTCAAATTTATTTACAATCATGACAGATCTGACTAAGGTTCCAGAAGAGTGTGATCTGACGGAGGAGTGCTCCTTGTCCTCTGGGAACACCTACTCCAGCCCTGGGTTAGGAAGAATTCTCAAGGGTGTGGCGCCTCAGCCAGGATGGGAATGTCCGTCTCTCCATTCGCTGCCACTGTGATGCCAAAAATAATCGTGGTTCCCCTAGGTTACAGACCTCAGTTAGTCCCATCTTTCCAAACCTGGCGTCGACTAGAAGAAACTGACTTTATTTATAATTTATATCCTCTCCATGTCCAAAGAGCAAGTGACGTAGTTTAAAAGGAACACTGTAAATAGGAAGTTGTTTGAGAACTAGAAGACTGGCTGCATGGAAGTTCTTGGAGTTCCCCAAATAGGAAAATAAAACCAAAACATTTGATGACATTGTGTAATTTAAGTTACCTGCAGATGACCGGCCAAGTCATCATTTGACAGCTTACATGTTGAGTCCTGCGTTTTCGGGCCCCGGGAGAACCCTGTCTATGCTTACCCACCACCAAATGGCCGAAGTCTCTGTAGCAACTCAACTAGTACTTGTCTTTTCATTTTTCTCCTATTCCTTTTATGGAATTAGGGATTTTTATCTCAAGTTGATGTGTTGCTAAAGAATGTGAAGATTGTGTGCCAAGCTGCCATCTAGAAATAAAGCAGAATATATTTAAATGGATAGATTTTTCTGTCATTTAAAAATACGTTTTGACAGATTCCAGTGCATAAGTAGACAGATATTTAAAGACGTTGAAAGTGCCTGTAGAACATGGAGTCCTGAATTCTGATTAGCAAACTGTATTCCAGGTTTGTTTTTTCTCCTCAGGAACCCCGGACCTCAGTTTCCTTATCTTTAAAACAAGGGAGGTACGTTAGACATCCCCAAACTTCTCAGGCTCTAAAACCTTTTGGTTCAAACATTTCTAATAAGTTCTAACATGGCTTTTGTTTTGATTCACCAGCGTGCCTGCCTAAAGCCAAAGTTGAATTAGTTCCTTTGTGAATTGTATTGTCAGTGAATTGAAACGGGTACTGTGTTTTAAATTCTGATCACCTGTAGACTGCCTTTCAAAGGGAAAGTGTTGTGGACATTTTTCTTTCACATCTTTTGAATAGAGTGACTCATTGTTAATGAAGAGAATTGAGCTGCAGTAGGTTTGGGGGGGTCAAGATGCTCCTTTGCTGCAGTAATCCCTGACAGTTGACCCCAGAGCCAGTGTCTCACTGGGCTGCCTTGAACCGCGGTCAGGAACACTGATGCTGTGGGTCGGCTTCAGGGAGGGGCAGGAATGGAGAACAACTGTTGGGTTAGCTTTGCCTGAGGTCCAGCTGGGCAATGGCACCCGGAAGTCGGGATGAAGGGATAGATGGTGCTGAGGATGGGAGAGGAAAATGCATTCATATTCAGCTCACTGGACCAGAGTGTGATTCCAAGTCCATGTCTCCCTGGGGAAAGGTTCTTCTTTCCTCCGGTTCAAGGCTGTTTGGTGACACTGAGCTAAAATACTGCGGCATGACCCTGGTCACTGCCCTGGGTGGGGGCAGGGCAGGGGGCGATTGAAAATAGAGATGAACTCAGGCGATGCTTCTTCACATTGGTGACTGACAAGTGTGATGGCTCCTGCGGACCCTCAACAATGCTGCCTCTATCGTGGCTTGGCCCAGCTGGGTTGGGGATTGTGCTCACCAGGGCGCTGTTTGAATGCTGTTTTGTGCCCTGCTATGTTGCGTTTTCCTGCGCCCTTTCTGGCTTACAGATAGCACGCCCCTACTGCTGTTCTCTTAGCTGTCTGGAGGCTGGAGGCCTTTGGCTGCCCTGCTGGATAACCAGCCCATCTGCCATGTATGAGCAGACTTCATAAATTGCCCTGCAGAAGCCAAAGCACCCAGCATATCATGGGACATGTTGCATGATGTATGATGGGAAAGTCCCCGTGGTTGGTGAATTCTCAGTCAGCAGCCTTTGTATTCTATGGCTAACTCTCTAGGAGTCATGACTACCTATCGATTGGTGATCTGTGAATTGAATAGAAAACAATTCTTGTCTGTAGCGTTTATCTGCAATGATATGATAAAGAAAAGATCCTTAAGAATGCTCCTTGATCACTTTGGGCCTTATACTCAGGGACTCAGCATGCACTGGGGGAGCCATTCACATCACTTACGTCACTCATCTGATTTCCTTAGTAATTCTGCATACCTTTGAGACCGTTTTTGAGTGTTCTCTGTTAGAACAGGGAGATGGAACTGGCTGTGCATGCTCAGTCACTCAGTCATGTCCGACTCTTTGCAACCCCATGAACTGTAGCCCGCCAGGCTCTTCTGTCCATGGAATTTTTCAGGCAAGAATACTGGAGCGGGTTCCCATGCCCTCCTCCAGGGGATCTTCCAGGCCCAGGGATCAAACCCACGTCTCTTGCATCTCCTGCATTGGCAGGCGGATTCTTTCCCACTGCTCTACCTGAGAAGCCAACATCAAATGGTTCTGATCTTTGGTGGCCTCGGCCTGCAGCTGTCTGAAGCAGGATTTCAGTTCCCACCCGGAGACTGAGGTCAGGCTGAGGCAGGGAGAGTGCTGAATCATAACCACTAGACCACCAGGGACCAGCGGTCAGTGACAAGGCCCTGGCCCGTCACCATGTAGAAGTGAATTTCCGCCTAGAGACAGATTGTAGTGCAACAAGTAAAGTGTTTATTAGGAGGAAAATGAGCACAGTAGGTGTGCATAGACCTCAGAGAGTCCCCTCGTGGTGGTTTGAAATCACTTTTAGGGGACATTTCTTCTGGGTTTCCTTTGGCCAGTCATCTCACTTCGCCTGGTTCTAAGTCCGTATTTGGTGTATCTCAGGGTGCTCCCATGTGTGCACATAGCTCTCAGCCAAGATGGATTCTAGCCAAAAGATCTATGGGTAGGTTGACATCACTCACTATGAGGTAACGCCCCCTCCCTTTTGACCTCCTGGGAGCCTTTCTGTGCATGTGTAGTCAGAAAGATCTCTATAACTTCAAGAACGAGAAGTATGTGGCCTCTGTCTCTTCTTTGGGCAGTCCCCAGCCTCCTCCATCATCATACTTTTATCGAGTTTCTGATGTTACGGGGTTTCTGTCCACAGGAAACGGTTTAGCCTGGGGCCCTTCTATCTCCTGCCTCAGTTCCTACTGTTTTTCTCTTCTCCAGGTCTCCCAAACTGAATAGCTAGGATGCTTTCTGAATTATATGCATTGTTTAAATAACTGGAAAGGCAGTTTATAAGTGCCTTGCTAGGTGCGCTGGATAAACCTGCTGCCTTACAAATGAAGGAGGACACAAAAAGGCCACTGTGTGAAATGCCAGTGTTTCAACAGAGTTTAACTTGATACCAGGGCTGCTGAACAATCCCCATCTGGTTAACACTGAGTGCTTAGATGCGTGTTATGGTAAATGCATTAAAACTGGCAACTTGTAGACATTAGCTGGCCGTCCTGTTGAGGCTCTGGTTAAGTTCGGGAGATAATACTTAGCCAAGGGAAGACAATGCCGGGGACTTCCCTGGTGGTCCAGTGGTTAGGAATCTGTCTGCTAACGCGGGGGACTCAGGTTTGATCCCTGTTCAGGGAAACTAAGATCCCATGTGCCTCGGAGCCACAAAGCCCTTACACCTCAACGACTGAACCCCTGTGCCACAACTAGAGAGTCCTTGTGCCGCAACAAACATGATGCAACAGGGATCCCGAGTTCCACAACTAAGACCCGATGCAA
Source organism: Bos javanicus (assembly GCF_032452875.1). NCBI lineage: Eukaryota > Metazoa > Chordata > Mammalia > Artiodactyla > Bovidae > Bos > Bos javanicus. The sequence goes on along the minus strand of NC_083872.1, from coordinate 82,831,597 downwards.
CATTTTTTTTTAAATGTCATAGCTGGTGCTGGTGAGAGAGCTCCACACTGGGACCAACAAAATTGTTTTTAATCAACTATTCCTTACATGTTGCCATTCACCAGTTCTCTCAGCCTTGTGAAGCTGATTGTTCTATTTAAAATGATTGCTTAATGAAAATTTGTATTTTCTTTGGTTGAAAAAAAGAAAAAGATGTGCATTAGGAGGAAATGACTTGGAGGTTAGCTCACCACAGTGTTCTTATTCAGCATTTTCATCGGTGTTGGGAATTGTGGTTGAAACATAGCTGGGAGAGACAACTGATGACAGTCAGAATCCAGAAGGTAATCTGTACATGACACGGTAAAGTGAAGCTGGTAATATTTTATTTTTTGAGCTGGTAATATTTTAATTAACAGGGTTATATGTCCTGTTGTGATTTTACATCTTAAAAAGTTAAAAGTGGTGTAACTTGGTTTGACAAGCTTCCTGGGGGTTGTTTTCAAGTGCAAAGACGGTGATGCTATGCTAACAGAAAGTTAAAGGAAGGGGACCTCACCACGTTCAGCAGGTTTCATGTCCAGTTTCTTGGAGACAATGGTCCGTTTGTGCTCCAGGTCAGAGATCCTAGTGCTGGACTCCATACATCCCATTGTAAGAGGAATGTTGCCAAATCGGAAGGTTTGCCATGGTGGGATATAGAGACAGTGTGACCAGAGGTCTGGAAATGATGCTCTGTTAGGAGTGGTTTGGAGAACTGGGACTTAATGTCCTAGGAAGTTAAGGGAGACAAGGCTGTTATTATAAAACTTGTCTGCTTGCCAAATAGGAGAGGGAATAAGCTTGTATTGTTTGATCCCCAAGGACAGTCCTAAACTGTCAATGAGGCTGGGTGGGGCAGGCAGGCTGACTCAGGGAAGGCAGGCCCTTCCAGTAACTGACTAAATCTAGCCCTTTAGAGGAGGTGGTAGGATTCATCCAGATGTAATAGAAAACATTCAGGCTTTGAGTGGGAGCCTGAATGTAGATGTTGGCTCAGGTCCCCTTAACAATAAGGTTCTATGATTTTTGTAAAATGGCCAGCTCCTCCTGGTTCTTTTCCAAAATTATTTTATTTGGAGAGCTAGCATGGTGGAAGAAAGGCATGGTGGAAGAAGGGCATCGCTTTCCTGTGGCACCGGTTATGGAAAGTACAAGTGCTTATTTCTGATGAGAGCTGAAAAAGCTCTGGAAATTTCTCTAAACATGACTTCTCTAGTTTCTTATTTTCTGCAGATCCTGTTAAGACTATATGTTCCTTATTCCTTTCTTTGGTTTTGTTTCACTTGAGTGGGCTAAATAATAGTGATTATTATATGCAAAAAAGGTTGCTACCGGTTTGTTTGTTTGTTTTCCTTCCTGATGTAAAAGCTAAGCCTTGTTTTCCTCTTCTTGGCAGAAAATTGTGCTTTTCTTTAGAGGAAATCATAAATCAGGGTTGAAGGCAAAAAAAATTTTAACCTAACTTTGCCCCTTTCTCTAAGGAGTGACAGTCACTTGGCTATGATACAGCAGTACAAAACAGAATTAAAGCATTAAAGCCTTTTACCTATTAGCAAGCTTGTATTTTCATTGGCTCAAATCCTTTTAAGGAATATTGTTTCGGGGGGAAAAAGCCCCTGTTTTATGTTAATGGTCCTGATTCTTTTATCAAATATATTTACTTTTTTAAGCATACTGGGTACCATTTTACATAATATTATGAATAGCTTAAATCATGGTCTTATGGTTGAAAGAGGCTATGCATTGGAAAGAAATTCCAATTATTCATTTGTCAATGTTACTCTTTCATTCACTGTTTAAAACTTAAATTGTGAGACAAACTGAATTATGAGAAATGAATCCAGGATATTTTGAAATTAACAACTATCCTACTGAAATAAAACTACTTCCTGAGTACATCTGTTGCTTTTGGAGTATATTTTGGTATAATAACATACCAGTTTTGAGTCATCTTCTTGTGGTTGATATGCTGGTTCCAAGATCTGCTTGGAGAAATTAAAAGTTTGATGTAGGTTTTTGGTTTTCTACATGCCTTAATGTAAGAATTAATCTCTTAATGTAAGAATTCTGACATACAGGTGACTTCACTTTCACTTTTCACTTTCATGCATTGGAGAAGGAAATGGCAACCCACTCCAGTGTTCTTGCCTGGAGAATCCCAGGGACAGGGAAGCCTGGTGGGCTGCCGTCTATGGTGTTGCACAGAGTGGGACACGACTGAAGCGACTTAGCAGCAGCAGCAGCATGCCCATTAACATTCATTTCTGTATTTAAATGAAAAAGATATTGAAAGAAAGAGACTTGAGTCTTTATGAAGGTTTCCATTCTTTGCCAGTGATAACATTATCACAGAATGAAAAACCTGTTTGGGGATATCCTCGCACAGCAGCTATCATAGTAATACCCCTAACTGATAAAAGGCTAAGTGATGTGGGCTTAGCTTACGTTACTAGTTATACAGATTTGTGAAAGCTTTGATTTCAGTTTACAGGAGGTAGGAATTCAAAATGGAATCTCATGTTTATTGTTTCTTTCTCCTGAGAATCTGGAATGTTGTCCGCATTAGGAATGTTGTCATTTACTGAAGGAACAGGAAGTGTCTGTTGTGCTTTGCTGTTGGCAGTCTGGATTTGTCTTGATTCAGAAGAGTGCACTGACCAGGAGAGGGCACATTGGAAGAATGGCTCGCAGAATTGCTCATAAGTTATCTAACTTGGAATTGTTGGAGGCTAATAAATTAATCTACTTAGGCCTGCATTTCTAAGATTATTTTACATTTGCTCAGGCATAATATTTGGAGGAAGGGGGAAAGGTATTAAGAATCTCGAAATTTCAAAGACCTCCCTTTTACGAGTCCCCCTGAACAACAACAACCAAAAAAACCACTTTGAGACAAGGCTTACTGACTTGTCCAGGTGACCTTAGATTTTAATTTCAAAATCTGAAATTGCATTAAGTTCTCTCATTTGATAACCCCCCACTTTGGGCTGCATATATATTTTGGGGGGAAAAAAAAGAGGGAGTCTGCTTTATAATCTCTTAATAGCTTGAGTTATTTTTAAATTAATGAAGGAAAAAAATATTCTCCTCCTGCTGAACTTTTTGTATCAAACTAAAGTTTTTAGAAGTAACATCATGGTGATAATACTTACTTTTCCATAAGGAGAGGGAATAATCTGAAAAAACTGAAGTGTGTACGTGTTTATCAAGTACCTAAAAAGTCTGTAGAATGATAGTCCATGTCGACATTTACACGGCTACATTTACCACCTCCAAGAGCTCTGTCTTTTCCATATCAGTTTCTATACTCATGTTATTTTTACAGATTGGTCAGTTCATAAAAAATTTCTGACACTGTAGATATATTTTGTCTAAGTGCTAAATACCCCCGTAATAGTTTTATAAGCGAAATGAGTGATGTACATTTATTGGGGACAAACCTGAAACTACTAGAATGTGACCTGCTTTCTTATATTTTCAAGTATTCAAAGAAGTTATAGATTTCTAAATAGTTTCTCTAGATTAGTTTGTTTTCTGATAATTCTGGATGCTAAGAATCACTAGTTCTTTAAAGGATCTCATCTTATTTGAAGTTCTACTTCTTTATTTCTTGGAGTCACTTTGTTGCTTCAACAAACCCCAGCATTCTTCACGTGACTTTGAGTAGTGGTGTACACTGCATACAGTAGTAATGAGTGAGTATGTTTGAGTGGAAGTTGGCTCTCAACTTATTTGGGGATAAAATTATTAGGCATTTTATATTTTACAAATGCTTTATTAGCATGTTCACATATGCTGTTTCTCATACTTTTGCCCTTTCCCTAAAGAATTTCCCAGTCTTTCCAAGGTTATTTGGTGTTTAGAGCCTGTAATTGATTTTAAATGAAAAGGGCTACTTCCAGTAATAAGATCATCCACCCAAGAATGGAGAGTGCTTATTTTTGTTTTATCTTTCTCTTTCTAGAATGGAAGCAGTACAGAAAAGTAGGAATATGTGTAATTATATAAGATATTTTATATTGTATATCACACACACTATCCTATGTGAGTCAAGAAATGTTAGGTTGGCGCAAAAGTAATTGTAGTTTTGCATTGTTGAACTTTGCTATTTGATATTGGAATACATTCTTAAATGTGGTTATGTTATGCATCATTTTAATGCACATTTCTTGCTTTATGTTTTTTTTTTTTGGTAATGAATTTATTTTAGGCTATAGAAATTCTGATGTTAGACAAAAACCAAATTCGAGTGATTCTTTTACCTGAGTTCAAATGGGTCATAAAGCAGCAGAGACAACTTGCAACATCAACAACACATTTGGCCCAGGAACTGCTAATGAATGTACAGTGCAGTGGTGGGCCAAGTTCTGCAAAGGAGACAAGAGCCTTAAAGATGAGGAGCCCGGTGGCTGACCATTGGAAGTTGACAGTGACCAATGGAGAACCATCACTGAAGCTGATCTTAAAACTGCATGAGAAGTTGCCTAAGAGCTCAGTGGTGACCGTTCTGTGGTCATTCAGCATTTGAAGCCGGTTGGAAAGGTGAAAAATCTCCGTAAGTAGGTGCCTCATGAGCTGACCGAAAATAAAAAAAATAATTGTCGTTTCGAAGTGTCGTCTTTTATGCTGTGCAGCCACGAACCATTTCTCGACTGTGTTGTAACCCGAGATGAAACATGGATTTAACAGCGACAATCAGCAACAACCAGCTCAGTCATTGGACCAAGAAGAAGCTCCAAAGCACTTCCCAAACCCAAACTGGCACTAAAAAAAAAAGTCATGTCATTGTTTGGTGTCTGATCTACTGTGGGTTTCTGAATCTCAGTGAAACCATTACATCTGAGAAGTACGCTCAGCAAATCAATGAGATGCACTGAAAACTGCATCTCCAGCAGCTGGCATTGATCAACAGAAAAGACCCAATTCTTCTCCACAACGCCTCACCACATGTCACGCAACCAACACTTCAAAAGTTGAATGAATTGGACTACGAAGTTTTGCCTCATCCGCCACATTCACCTAATCTCTCGACAACCGACTACCACTTCTTCAAGCATATTGACAACTTATTGCAGGGAAAATGCTTCTACAACCAGCAGGAGACAGAAAATGCTTTCTAAGAGTTCATCGAATCCTAAAGCATGGATTTTTACACTATAGGAATAAACAAACATTTCTCATTGGCAAAAATGTGTTGATTGTAATGGTCCCTATTTTGACTAATAAAGATGTGTTTGAGCCAACCAGTCCATCCTAAAGGAAGTCAGTCTTGAATATTCATTGAAAGGACTGATGCTGAAGCTGAAACTCCAATACTTTTTGGCCACCTGATGCGAAGAACTGACTCCTTGGAAAAGACCCTGATGCTGGGAATGCTTGAACGCAGGAGGAAAAGGGGACGACAGAGGATGAGATGGTTGGATGGCATCACTGACTCAATGGACGTGAGTTTGAGTAGGCTCCAGAAGTTGGTGACAGACAGGGAGGCCTGGCGTGCTGCAGTCCATGGGGTCACAAAGAGTCAGACACAACTGAGCGATTGAACTGAACTGAGCCTAGTTATAATGATTTAAAATTCATGACGTGAAACTACAATTACTTTTCCATCAACCTAATATCTTACTCATTTCTTGAGGGCATTTGGGGAAAATAGTTTCAGTATATACTGCTCCTCCTGCATCTGACCTCCACACACAAAAACCACCTACACATAAACACAAACATGGTGCTTAAGCTTGAGTATGACCTTTAAATTGTATGTGTGTCTCTTCTCAAAATAATCATAAAGGACCATGTATAGAGGGCACTGTACTAGGTCAACTAGGAAGTTATATTATTGCCAAGTCTTATTAGCATCACTGGAGGTAACAAGGTTAAATGTACTTACCTTACCTAAACTTGCCATTAACCTGTTTTGCAGAATATAACTCATAGCCACCATAATGATTTTTTAAGCACCACAAGTATATATGAGAGTCTCATCAGTGCTGAGTAATAGTAATGGCTTTGTATTAGCTTATTATTATTATTTTTTAATCTTTAAAGAAAAAAAAAAAACCTTTTCAACCATAGGAGTTTCTCATTCTTCCTGGGGTTAGAGGAATGTGATGGTTCAAGGGGGAAAAAAAGCCAAGCCTGTAACACAGTATCAGAACTCTCTGTTATTTCACAATTGGATCATAGGGATACCTATGGTATTTGAGAACCTAATTATAGTTATACCTCATGGTGTAATTATAAGCTCCTTTCCTTCCAGACATGAAAATTAAATGGTGAAATTTCTGTGCACATACCCAGCACCCATGTGGAACAAACCCTGCTATTTCCCTACATGAAAAATGAATGTAATTGGGCCAAGTTGACATTTAGAGAGGACACACAGACTACGAGATGGTAAAGTTGTTTATTCCTCCCCCTCAGAAAACAAAACACTATAATCGTCATTTAAACTAGAATGTTGAATGCAAGTAGCTGAGACTTTTCTTAATGATAAAGTCTTTGTAATAATGTTCATCTGTGGAGAGAATTTGTGTTGACAGCTAAAAATCACACGTGGGAAACTTGACACATCTGAATGTTTTCAAAATTTGCACCCAGAAATTTGTCCTCTTGTAAAATATATTACTGCATTTTATTATTTGAAAATTAAAGCTTTTTCTTTTCTTCTCAAGCTGCCTCAGTAATCCTGCATTTTAAATATAAATTTTAAATGTAAATATAATTATTGGCTGTCTCAGATCTTGACAGAAAAATAAAGACTAAAGGAATAAAGGATTACAGATTGGCCTGAGAGCTGAGTTTACCAAACCTCAGGGACGAATTAAATGTGAAATAAGTTCATTTGTTTCTGTGGTTTAGATTTGGCCTCCTTTGCCACAGAGCCTCATGGATTCTCTCAGTTTGGGTTTTGGAAATTAAGTTGAGCTGGACTTGTGTTATCTCTTGGATTGCACTGGTGTTCAGAGGGAGACGCAGGGAGGAAGCCCAAGTTAGGTTGACACATCGCCTGCCTCCCATGCACGCTGCAGATGACAGGCACATTTTAGTTGTTCCGTACGTAAAACAGACCTGGCTGAATCTGTGCTGGGCGGTGATACTAACAGATATAGGGCCCCAGGGACTCTAACTATGTGCTCAGTACTGTGCGAGTGCTTTGTTTCCATCAGAACAGCCAGAAGAGGTGGGTATTATTACTTACATTTTAAGCTAAGTGGACTAAAGTTTAATGCACATTGAGTAAATCTAATGGACTCCAAAGTGAGGAAACCAAATTCAGCTCTCCTGATCCAGAACCCGGGAGCCTAACCACTGTCCCCAGAGCACCGCTGGTCATTCAGTTCTGTCCACTTGAAAACTAATTTGACATTCTACATACCAAACCTTTTCTTTTGAATAATAAGTAAAACGGGAAAACAAAAGTTCCTAAGTTGTCATCCCATTATGAAGAGGTAATTATTTCTAGATTGAGGCTTCCCTGGTGGCTTGGACAGTAAAGAAAAAATCTACCTGTGATGCAGAAGACCTGGGTTTGATCCCTGGGTCGGCAAGATCCCCTGGACAGGGAATGGCTACCCACACCAGTATTCTTGCCTAGGAAATCCTATGGACAGAGGAGCCTGGTGAGCTATATTATATAGTCCATGGTGTCACAAAGAGTAGGATATGCCTGAGTGACTAACACTTTCACACCTAGTATTTTTGAATTTCAGCTCCTTTTAAATGCTATTTATATATTTTATTTCTTTGGCTGTACCAAGTCTTAGTTGAGGCATGCTGAATCTTTAGTTTCAGCATGCAACCTCTTAGTTGCTACATGTGGGATCTAGTTCCCTGATCAGGGATTGAACCTGGGCCCCCTGCATTGGGAACACGGAGACTTGCCACTGAACCACCAGGGGAGTCCCTTCAGTTCTGGATAAACTGTATCTTTTTTCTTGTATGCAGAATCCTCTGATGCCTTCTCATTTCCAACGTCTTTAAAATGGCACAGAAGTCCTGACCTTCTCTGACCTCTCCCCCTTCTCCTTCCCTCCTGGTTTACTTGGTTGCAGCCACAATTGCTTCCTCTCTGTTTCTCTAGTTCTCCTGCCCCAGGACACTTGGACTTGCTGTTCCCTCAGCTTACTACAAGCTTACCCCCAGAGAACCACATGGCTCACTCATTTCCTTCAGAGCTGTGTTCTGATGTCACCATGTCAGAGTCACCTTCCCTGACCAGCTCACACAGAATAACAACCCTCCTCTGTTAGTTCCTGGTTTCCTTACACTGCTTTCTTCTCTCCATGGTATTATCACTGTCTCTTATATTTTCACTTGTTTATTTGTATATTTGCTGTTTCTAGGCAGGGCCTTTGTTTTGTTTATTGCTATATCCATAGCAACTAGACACATGTTTAGCACACAAGTGATGCTGCATAACTATTTATTGAATAAGATAAGGGGAAAGTGTGTGAGTATGCTCACATGCCTGTGCACACACGTATGTGCAGAGTCTTATACATGGTGTTTTGTAGCCTCCTTAGTATGTTAGGGCTCGTATTCCATTGTATGACTATTTTGTAATTTTCAAAATTATTAGGACTTTTGGTAATGTAAATGTCTTACTCATCCTCTGGGTAGAAATTACTCAAGTTTCTTTGGACTTACATGATTTGTTAACCTCAGTTTGTCCTTCAGATAGTAGTTGGCTTTGATTTTATTTTTCCTTCACTTTTAATTCACAGAACTGATTAGTTGCTAACTCCTACTGGATTTCCTCCCTCTCCATTTTACACATCATTATTCCTTATTCTCTTTGTTATTAGCCATTCTTTTGTTTGAAGTCATAATTGTGCCATGTTTTCAGAAATATTAGAGGAAGTGGGCTCTTTAGATGCTAGCGTTGGGCTTAATTCTGATTTGTCTAACTCGTAGTTCTCACTGAGGCATCAGTTCAGTTCAGTTCAGTCACTCAGTCGTGTCCGACTCTTTGCGACCCCATGAACCTCAGCACATGAGGCCTCCCTGTCCATCACCAACTCCCGGAGTCACACAAACCCAGGTCCATTGAGTCGGTGATGCCATCCAACCATCTCATCCTCTGTCGTCCCCTTCTCCCCCTGCCCTCAATCTTTCCCAGCATCAGGGTCTTTTCAAATGAGTCAGCTCTTCGCATCAGGTGGCCAAAGTATTGGAGTTTGAGTATTTCTTAACGTCAGTCCTACCACTGAACATCCAGGACTGATCTCCTTTAGAATGGACTGGTTGGACTTCCTTGCAGTCCAAGGGACTCTCAAGAGTCTTCTCCAACACCACAGTTCAAAAGCATCAATTCTTTGGCGCTCAGCTTTCTTTATAGTCCAACTGTCACATCCATACATGACCACTGGAAAAACCATAGCCTTGACTAGATAGACCTTTGTTGACAAAGTAATGTCTCTGCTTTTTACTATGCTGTCGAGGTTGGTCATAACTTTCCTTCCAAGGAGTAAGCGTCTTTTAATTTCATGGCTGCAGTCACCATCTGCAGTGATTTGGGAGCCCAGAAAAATAAAGTCAGCCACTGTTTCCCCATCTATTTGCCATGAAGTGATGGGACCAGATGCCATGATCCTCGTTTTCTGAATGTTGAGCTTTAAGCCAACTTTTTCACTCTCCTCTTTCACTTTCATCAATAGGCTCTTTAGTTCCTCTTCATTTTCTGCCATAAGGGTGGTGTCATCTGCATATCTGAGGTTATTGATATTTCTCCTGGCAGTCTTGATTCTGGCTTGCATAGTTTTGTTGATTATAAAGAATGGTTATGGTAATAATTTATTTAGCAGAGTTATTTTCAGGTTTAATTGAAATAACTCAAGAGCAGTGCCAGTTTATTATTATACACTGATAAATCCAGGTAGATTGGATTACTTGTATCATCATCTTTTTTTTTTTAACCTCAGAATATAAATGAGTATGGTAGGCATAATCCTGAAGATGTCCTCCCAGGATTCCTGTCATTTAGTTGTTCAGTCAGCACTAATCCAAGTACAACTGTGAAGGAATAGCATGCTTTAAGGTAGGGAGAGTAGCCTCAATTGTCCAGGTGGCAGAATTCAGCATTTAATAATTTTTTGTTGAAGTATATTTATTTTACAATGTTGTGTTAGTTTCAGATGTATAGCAAAGTGATGCAGTTATACATGTTAATATATATTCTTCTTCAGATTCTTTTCCATAATAGGTTATTATAAGATATTGAATTTCTTTCTCTGCTATTTCTTTTTGTAAAGAAGTTCTTTTGTTTCATTTTTTAAAAGATTCCACTTACAAGTGCTATTAAATGATAGTTCTCTGACTTACTTCACTTAGTGTCCATCTCTAGGTGTTCATCTCTAGATCCATACATGTTACAAATAACATTATTTCATTCTTTTCTATGGCTCAGTAGTATTCCATTCGTATATGTCCCATGTCTTCTTTATGCATCATATGTCAGTGGATATTTATGTTGCTTCCATGTATTGACTGTTGTAACTAGTGCAGCTGTGAACATGGGGTGTATGTACCTTTTTGAATTAGAGTTTTTGTCTTTTCTGAATATATACTCAGGAGTGGGATTGCTGGATCATATGGTAGCTCTGTTTTTAGTTTATTATGAAATCTTCATACTGTTTTACATAGTAGCGACAGCAGTTTACATTCCAGGTGGGCAAACTTTAAGTAATTACTTAAGCCTTTAAAAACGGAAGACTCAGAGAGATGGGGCAGAAGGGAGGGAGGCAGGAGGAGAGGGGAGGCAGGAGGGTAGCTGAGAGGGACTTGACCCACCATTGCTGACTTTGTATGAGGCACCGAGCCAAGTGGTCTCTAGAAGTTGAGAACAATCCCTGGCCCATAGCCAGGAAGGAAATGGGGATCTCACTCCTACAAGCACAGAATGAATTCTACCCACAATCTGAATGAGCTCATCCACAGAGATTCCAGAGAGGAGCACAGCCCTGCTGCTATCATGATTTCTGCCTGTGAACCCTGGGGTAGACACCCAGCTGAGCCACGCTGTGCCCCGACTTCTGATCCACAGAAACTGTGAGATGACAGATAGGTGGTGTTTCAGGCTGCTGAATTTGTGGTCATTTGTTGTGGCAGCAGTAGAAAACTAGCATTGTGAGTTTGAGAAATAAGGCCCGTATTGGAAGGAGGTTTGGCCACAGCTGCTATAATCTTTAGCTGTAGCATTTCTGAATGAACATTGCCTCAGCGTTTTCTCCTTCCAGAGGTTTTCCTGCTGGAAAGGCTGGGAAACTTCCATGGAATCAGTGAGTGCATCCTTTCTCATGATTAGTGCTGGAGATAGAAGGACGCGCCATGCGTTCTAATCATCTGTGCTTTTTTATCAGCTTTTTCATCATGTTACTTTCTCATGACCAGTATACTGTGTGTTCTTGGATTAAAGTTTAAATTCTACAGTTGCTGCCCACCTTTTCAGAAAGAAACTTTTGGCTTCTGGCTGAAATTTAGAAAGTGGACCTTAGGATTATTCCTGAAGATCATCTGAAATTCCTGGATTTTGTATTACCTTTATGTACTTAGCTCTCCTTCTTTCCATGTCCATTACCTTTCTTTGTCTACCCTCAATATTTTCAGTCACTTTTTGAAAGTTACTGAGTTTGGGTCTATAAGAAGAGGAAAGAACTTGCATTTTGTGGATGACTGGGCCCTTCTGACTTCACTCCGCAGCTTTGGGACTCTGTGTCTGGCAGCCCTTAGAAAGCATGATTCTTATTCATCCTTCAGTATAATCATGTGTTAATTCATGCCTGGGCCTTAGGGGCGGCTCTTGGCAGTTAAATCCTTACCTGTCATATCTTAGTCTTTTTAATAACATACATGCAAAAATATTTTTACAGATGATTATTTTCATCCATGTAATACTGATTTCTGTCAGCTTTATTTTTTACCTTAATTCTTAAAACTCTTAAGTTACAAAAGTGTTATGCGCTCATTGTAATGCAAATATCATAGTATTAAAAAATGGAAACCATTCCCTATTCTTTTTTGTACTCTTTTCCCCTTCCAAATCCTCTGTAATTAACACAATTAAAGATTGTCTGAATATCCTCCTAGACATATGCAACATTCATACACACAGATAATGCAAATCCCGAATTTTTTATTAACCTATAGAAACACTGTCATACTGTCGGTTTTCCTGGAAGCTCCCTCTTTTTCCTTCTCCACTGTGTCATGAAACGTCTTTCCATGTTTGTATACAGTTGGCTGTTGAACAACATGGGTTTGAACTGCACAGTGTCCACTTACACAGGAACCACAGGAACTTTTTCCACTAAATATGTACCACACTGTTCACATGATCCCCTGTTGACTGAATCCTTGGATGCAGAACCACAGATCCCAAGGGCTGAATGTGAGTTATATGCAGATTCTTAAATGTGCAGGGAATTGGTGCCCCTAACCTTCCCACCTCCATGTTGCTCAAGAGTCAGCTGTATATAGAGCTCTCTCAGGTCTGGTAATGACTGTACAGTGTCCTGCTGGAGAAGGAAATGGCAACCCACTCCAGTATTCTTCCCTGGGGAATCCCAGGGACAGAGGAGCCTTGTGGGCTACAGTCTGTGGGGTCACAGAGTCAGACATAATTGAGTGCGCACATGTGTGTGTGCATGTGCACACACACACACACACACAGTGTTCTATTGGACATGTGTGTGTGAGTCGCTCAGTCATGTCTGACTCTGCTGCCCCATGGACTGTAGCCCGCCAGGCTCCTCTGTCCATGGGATTCTTCTGCAGGTATTGGACATATATGCTGTATTTTTTATATTTATGTGGTTTCTAATTATTCATTACCTCTGAAATGTTGCCACGGACGTTTAGGTACATAGATCATTTTTTTGTAGAGTCTTATGGGTTGAGTTGAAAGCTAGTAAGGTATGTGTATTTAAAGTGTTGATAGATACTGCTAAGCTCTCTTTCAATAAGGTGTGTTGATTTACACTCCTACCCATGATTTAGTAGACTCTTTGAAGGATACCTAAGAAACTTGGTATTTTAAGATTTTAAGAGGAGGAACTGGTGTCAAGGGTCTAGGAGAAGGATGAAAACTTAATTTTTTAAAAAAGTTTTATTTATTTATTTTTGGGTGTGTTGGGTCTTAGTTGCAGCATACAGGCTTAGTTGCTCCACAGCATGTGGGATCTTAGTTCACCAACCAGGAACTGAACTCACGTCCTCTACATTGGAAGGTGGTTCTTAACTGTTGGTCACCAGGGAAGTCCTGAGACTTAATTTTTAGAACAGGTTTTTTTGTACCTTTTAAACATTGTGCTTTGGGCATGCATTATCTCTTCAGAGAAAAACAGCAGTGGCCACACCATTGCATTTCCTCTGGTCCCACACCTTACAGGTATTCTGCCTCACCAGTCTCTTTAGTAATATTTGAAATAAAAGATCTCATTTAAATGTATATTTCTTTGATGATTAGAAAGGTTGATTTAGTTTCATTTTATTGAATTTTAATGAAAATTGTTTTAAAAGTAAGGAATACATCCTCAGCATAAGAGCAAGTAACCCAGACATTGAAGATAAAGCCTTAATCGCCCATCCCTGCTCCTTGGTGGTGCTGCCATGCTTGCTGTTCCCGGCAGAGCTGCTAGGCTGCCAGTTGGCGTGTAACTTTGTAGGATTAGTCTCTGCATTTGATATGTCATTTTGTTTTGTGTGTGTTTCTTTTCAACATGAAGGTACTTAGGGAATATGTAGACTCCACAGGCTGAGGCACCGGGCCAGCAGGCGTGAGCACTGGGTCCCTCCCCTCTATACGTGCGTGTGCTGTGGGGGACACCGAGAACTTACTGAACTTCAAACTTTTGATCTTTCTTCTCGAAAACTTGAGATAATGTATACAGTCCTTTTCTTATAAGAACAAAGAATGAGTCTATTTTTATCTCCAAAATCATTTTTGAAAGGAAGTCAAGTGTGTAGTTGAAAAGCCTTTGACATTCACATGGCTCATTTCACAAACATATAATTCTTTGAACTTAATTTATCATTGGTTACCAAGCTTGGTTATATTTTCACTTTTTCTAGGAGTTGAATAGCAGGGAGAAGATGTACTAACAAATTTTTGCAGAACTAACTTTTCCCTTTTGTACTAATCATACTAGTTTTACTTTCCTCCCAAAGTCTCCCAGTTCTTCCACTTAACCTTTGATGTGTGGTCTGTCCTCTAATATTTTTATACAGATGATACTTTCAAGTTCCTGCCAGAAAAGTTCCAGGAAGACTCTTTTTATCTTACCTTCCAGGTCTCCTCCATCCCACCTCCCTCCTCCTAATCCACTCTTTGTTCCCACAATGTCTCCTCTTCACTCTCCCAGGACACCAACCCCTTTGGACTCTCCATCAAGGGCAGGTCTTCTCACTGAGGTCTCTGCTTTCAGGCTGTAGGGCACTGCCAGGCAACATGATGAATCCCTGCTCTCTTTAGCGGACCAATAGACAACAACTCTTTGGTTATTCATCTCCTGTTTGACTTCCTAAGCCATTTCCTTCGATGACTATTACAATGGCTTTTCACAGTTTTCAAGTCTCAGTCTAGCGTCCTCACTCTCTAGGGATGACATCATCTCCTTTTTTTAATTGAAAGGATGTAGGTCAGGGATCACAGACTCAACTGCCCAGAGAGGCCTTCCGAATTACTGAAATGAAAGAGGAGATGGGCAGGTGACAGCCGCATTAGTTGTCCTGCCCAGAGTTGCCCATCTTTCTCTTTTCTCTAGAAGAGTCAAGAGTCTGGTTTTCTAGGTGAAATCTCTACAATTTAAGTCATATTTTTTTGAAACTCTTTGGAGGCTGACAAAGCACATCTGACAGCTGGTCGTCTTTACTTTCAAGCTTCATTTTCTTTTTCTGCCTTAGCATATTTCTGTCTTTTCATTTGCCTCTCTCTCCTTTTTTTTTTTTTTGTCTCCAGGGTCACTTGTTTTCTTTCTTGAGTATTCAGTTTCCTCACCATCACCTTTTTTTTTTTTTTTAAATAAAAGCTTTTTACATTATATTAGACTATAGCCAATTAACAATGTTGTGATAGTTTCAGGTGGACATCCAAAGGGACTCAGCCATATATATACATGTATCCATTCTCCCCTGAGCTCCCCTCCCATCCAGGCTGGCACATAACATTGAGCAGAATTCCATGTGCTATACAGTCTGTTTTTGTTGGTTATCTATTTTAAATATAGCCGTGTGCACATGATCATCCCAAACTCCCTAACTATCCCTTTCCCCGATCCTTCCCCCTGGCAGCCGTAAGTTCATTCTCCAAGTCTGAGTCTGTTTCTGTTTTGTCTGTAAGTTCATCTGTGTCATTTCTTTTTTGATTCCACGTATAACTCCATATCACCTCTGATCTGCATAAGGACCTTCAGAAGGTCCCCCTTCCGGAAGAACAAATAATTCTTCAGTGCTCTTGTCTATATCCCATCTTTTCTTTCTTCTTGTTGAGTCTGTTGAACAAGTGGTGACATTCATTGCTTTTACCTCCTCACTCACTCCTTTAACCTCTCCCATCTGTCCGTTGTCTTCACGACTCCTCTGGAGCTCTTTCATTCTTTGAATTCAACCATCTGTACTAACCTGAGTATTCTTCTCTAAACAATACTGCTTCATCTGTTTTCACTAGCCCACCTTGCTGCTGCTGCTGCTGCTGTCATTTCAGTTGTGTCTGATTCTGTGCGACCCCATAGACGGCAGCCCACCAGGCTCCCCCGTCTCTGAGATTCTCAAGGCAAGAACACTGGAGTGGGTTGCCATTTCTTTCTCCAATGCATAAGAGTGAGAAGTGAAAGTGAAGTCGCTCAGTCCTGTCCGACTCCCAGCGACCCCATGGACTGCAGCCCACCAGGCTCCTCCATCTGTGGGATTTTCCAGGCAAGAGTACTGGAGTGGGGTGCCACTGCCTTCTCTGGCCCACCTTGCTACACCTAAACATATTACCTCTCTCAGGTTTTCTCACTGGCCCACTCTTGACACTTCTCCTGTTGGTTCTGGTAGCCCACAGTTTGTAATGAGCCAGTCCATCAGACTCAACACATTCCAATAGGATTTATTATATCACTTCTCTCCCACCCCCAGCTCTTTGAACTAATTTCTATCAGTATTAATGGCACCACTGTTTTTCCCAGACATCTGGGTTCAAAACTTTGCTGCTATGTTTGAGTTCTCCTCCATCTCTTCTCTCATGTTATATTAATATTTTCTCCATACAGAATATAACTGATATTTGTGTCTTCTTTCCTTTTACTTGACTAAATTAGGATAGAGGTGTTCTCCTCCTGCCTTGGCACGTCCATGTTAATTTATATAAAATGAAACTCTGACCATGCCACTCCCTGGCTTAGAAAACCTGTTTTTTGCCAAATCTTGTCCAGGCTTTTGACTACCACTTGTCAAAGGCTTTTAGAATCTAGCCACCTCTCTCACTGTCCTTTCACTCCATCCACTCTATCCAAACACTGCCATTCTCTAACCCCCTCCCCCCTCCCCTGCCGGCGATGCTCTTGTTTTCTCTGAAATTCTGTCTCTTTGTTTCTTCTACTCCTTTCTGGGGTCTATTAAACTTCTACACATTGTGTAACCTTTCATCCTACCCATCATCTCTTTTTTTAAAAGTGCCCCCATAACGACCCTTAACTCTAAGTTACTTGCCCCACCTAATTTTTTCCCTACCATTTTATCTACCCCTCTCATGTTATATTACATTACGGATAATTAGTATACTTCTCTTCCCTCCTGCTGCTGCTGCTGCTGCTGCTGCGTCGCTTCAGTTGTGTCCAACTCTTGGCGACCCCGTGGACTGCAGCCTACTGCTCCTCCATCCATGGGATTTTCTAGGCAACAGTACTGGAGTGGGGTGCCATTGCCTCTCTGCTTCCCTCCTAATGGAATATAAACTTCTTTTAAAGACTGCTTTACTGCTAAGTTTTGAGTCCCTGCAGCACGTAGCCCAGTGGTAGGTACTGAATATATATTTTAAATGAGAACTTTGGGGTTATTACTAATTAAAACATAGACCATTGAATGCCCCCCTCCCCACTGAAATTCAGCAGATAATTCGTGAAGTGTCTGTGCTAAATAAACATCATGCTTGACACATGATAGGCTCTTTGTGAAAGTAAACAGAAGTTGCTGCGCCTCACTTGAATGCTTCCTAGACGGGCAAGTAGATTAGTTCTGTGGCTGTTCAAGGAGAGCTGATTCTGCATACTGTTTGCAAAATATGGAAGATACGTTATCACACAGCAGGGATAGTTTTTGTTCAGAAGTGCTGTTTAAACAGAAATTGGCAAGAACTCAACAATTTAGAGTAGTCACTTAGTTGGCGAAGAAAAGAGGGGACACTTTAAGGTTGAGCTTTAATTTTGAGGAGGAGACTTTCACTTTAATTAGAGGTAATCATGATTTAAAAAGGATAATAATGACAGCTTTGTTTGTTTGTTTGTTTGAGAGCTTACTGTGTGCTGGCTTCTTTTTCTCAATGAACTCAAAGAATCTCCCACAGTAGTTGTGAAGTTGTGCATACGTGCGTGCTCAGTCGTGTTTGACTCTTTAGCGACACTGTGGCCTGCAGCCCACTAGCCTCCTCTGTCCATGGGATTTTTCCAGGCAAGGATACTGGAGTGCCTTGCCATTTCCTCCTCCAGGGAATCTTTCCCTCACAGGGATCAAACCCGCATGTCCCACGTCAGCAGGCAGATTCTTTACTACTGAGCCACCTGGGAAGCCCAGTTGTAAAGCATTGTCTCCATTTCACAGATAGGACCCTGAAGCACAGAGAATTAAGCTGGTTAAAGGCCATATAGCTGGAGAGGGGTGGAGCTGGATTCGGCCCACGGACTGTTCTAGAGCCCTGCAACCCAGGCCCCTCCCACTTCATGCTGGTATTCTTCATTGTACCATGTGATACCTGTATCTACCTAATTATCAACAAAGGGCAGGAAGAAATAAACCAGCTTGAATATTTAAAGTGAACTGGATCCTGTTAAAATTGAACTTGGGAACGCAATGAGACTGTGGGACACTCTACAGGATGAATAACCCAGTTTCTTCAATAAATAACTTATCAGGAGAAGGAACAGAGATGAAGGTGGAAACCTATAGATTAAAAATTCTTAGGAAAGCTTCATAGGAAATGTCTGTACTTACCTTCCCTCAATTTTGTTATAAAACCTACAATGGCTCTTAAAGAGTAGTATTTAAAAAAATGCACGCCTCCCCAAGTTCTTAACAAACCTATCAACTAACCACCATGGTGGACTCTGAGGAGTTCCTAATGCAAATAAAGAAATCGTCTTTTAAAATATGACTTCTTTGAGACAGTTGGAAATATGATTAACTGGAAATGTGGTGGTATTGAAATAGAAATTCTTCTTCCTAACAATAAAAATATCACTAATTTTGGGGGATATGGTAATAGTTTTATAGTTATATTATCTATAATATATAGATATAATCTATAATATATATATACAATAATACCCATGGATGAAATGTTAGAATTTCTGGGATTTGAAAGCCACTAGACCATTCAGGTATGACCTAAATCAAATCCCTTATGATTATACAGTGGAAGTGAGAAATAGATTTAAGGGCCTAGATCTGATAGATAGAGTGCCTGATGAACCATGGAATGAGGTTCGTGACATTGTACAGGAGACAGGGATCAAGACCATCCCCATGGAAAAGAAATGAAAAAAAGCAAAATGGCTGTCTGGGGAGGCCGTGCAAATAGCTGTGAAAAGAAGAGAAGCGAAAAGCAAAGGAGAAAAAGAAAGATATAAGCATCTGAATGCAGAGTTCCAAAGAATAGCAAGAAGAGATGAGAAAGCCTTCCTCAGCGATCAATGCAAAGAAATAGAGGAAAACAACAGAATGGGAAAGACTAGAGATCTCTTCAAGAAGATTAGAGATACCAAGGGAATATTTCATGCAAAGATGGGCTCGATAAAGGACAGAAATGGTATGGACCTAACAGAAGCAGAAGATATTAAGAAGAGGTGGCAAGAATACACAGAAGAACTGTACAAAAAGATCTTCACGACCCAGATAATCACGATGGTGTGATCACTGACCTAGAGCCAGACATCCTGGAATGTGAAGTCAAGTGGGCCTTAGAAAGATTTACTACGAACAAGACTAGTGGAGGTGATAGAATTCCAGTTGAGCTATTTCAAATCCTGAATGATGATGCTGTGAAAGTGCTGCACTCAATATGTCAGCAAATTTGGAAAACTCAGCAGTGGCCACAGGACTGGAAAAGGTCAGTTTTCATTCCAATCCCAAAGAAAAGCAATGCCAAAGAATGCTCAAACTACCGCACAATTGCACTCATCTCATATGCTAGTAAAGTAATGCTCAAAATTCTCCAAGCCAGGTTTCAGCAACATGTGAACCGTGAACTTCCTGATGTTCAAGCTTGTTTTAGAAAAGGCAGAGGAACCAGAGATCAAATTGCCAACATCCGCTGGATCATGGAAAAAGCAAGTGTTCCAGAAAAACATCTATTTCTGCTTTGACTATGCCAAAGCCTTTGACTATGTGGATCACAATAAACTGTGGAAAATTCTGAAAGAGATTGGAATACCAGACCACCTGCTCTGCCTCTTGAGAAATTTGTATGCAGGTCAGAAAGCAACAGTTAGAACTGGACATGGAACAACAGACTGGTTCCAAATAGGAAAAGGAGTATGTCAAGGCTGTATATTGTCACCCTGCTTATTCAACTTCTATGCAGAGTACATCATGAGAAACGCTGGACTGGAAGAAGCACAAGCTGGAATCAAGATTGCAGGGAGAAATATCAATCACCTCAGATATGCAGAGGACACCACCCTTATGGCAGAAAGTGAAGAGGAACTCAAAAGCCTCTTGATGAAAGTGAAAGAGGTGAGTGAAAAAGTTGGCTTAAAGCTCAACATTCAGAAAACAAAGATCATGGCATCCAGTCCCATCACTTCATGGGAAATAGATGGGCAAACAGTGGAAACAGTGTCAGACTTTATTTTGGGGGGCTCCAAAATCACTGCAGATGGTGACTGCAGCCATGAAATTAAAAGACGCTTGCTCCTTGGAAGGAAAGTTATGACCAACCTAGATAGCATATTGAAAAGCAGAGACATTACTTTGCCAACAAAGGTCTGTCTAGTCAAGGCTATGGTTTTTCCTGTGGTCATGTATGGATGTGAGAGTTGGACTGTGAAGAAAACTGAGTACCGAAGAATTGATGCTTTTGTTTTTTTTTTTTTTTGGTGTTCATCTTCACTTGGTTTTATGGTTTTACTGTTTTGCCTTTTTTTTTCTTTTTTGCTTTTGAACTGTGGTGTTGGAGAAGACTCTTGAGAGTCCCTTGGACTGCAAGGAGATCTAACCAGTCCATTCTGAAGGAGATCAGCCCTGGGATTTCTTTGGAGGGAATGATGCTAAAGCTGAAACTCCAGTACTTTGGCTACCTCATGCGAAGAGTTGACTCATTGCAAAAGACTCTGATGCTGGGAGGGATTGGGGGCAGGAGGAGAAGGGGACGACAGAGGATGAGGTGGCTGGATGGCAACACCGACTCGATGGACGTGAGTCTGAGTGAACTCCAGGAGTTGGTGATGGACAGGGAGGCCTGGCGTGCTGCGATTCATGGGGTTGCAAAGAGTCAGACACGACTGAGCGACTGAACTGAATATGGAATTACATTGGCAGTCAATATGCTAGCTAATTTGGAAAACTCAGTAGTGGCCACAGGACTGTAAAAGGTCCATTTTCATTCCAATCCCAAAGAAAGACAATGCCAAAGAATGCTCAAACTACCGCACAATTGCACTCATCTCACACACTAGTAAAGTAATGCTCAAAATTCTCCGAGCCAGGCTTCAGCAAATACGTGAACCATGAACTTCCTAATGTTCAAGCTGATTTTAGAAAAGGCAGAGCAACCAGGGATCAAATTGCCAACATCCACTGAATCATGGAAAAAGCAAGAGTGTTCCAGAAAAACATCTATTTCTGCTTTATTGACTATACCAAAGCCTTTGACTGTGTGGATCACAATAATCTGTGGAAAATTCTGAAAGAGACTGGAATACCAGACCGCATGACCTGCCTCTTGAGAAATCTGTATGCAGGTCAGGAAGCAACAGTTAGAACTGGACAGGGAACAACAGACTGGTTCCAAATAGGAAAAGGAGTATGTCAAGGCTGTATATTGTCATTTAACTTCTGTGCAGAGTACATCATGAGAAACGCTGGACTGGAAGAAGCACAAGCTGGAATCAAGATTGCCGGGAGAAATATCAATCACCTCAGATATGCAGAGGACACCACCCTCATGGCAGAAAGTGAAGAGGAACTCAAAAGCCCCTTGATGAAAGTGAAAGTGGAGAGTGAAAAAGTTGGCTTAAAGTTCAACATTCAGAAGACAAAGATCGTGGTGTCTGGTCCCATCACTTCATGGGAAATAGATGGGCAAACAGTGGAAACAGTGTCAGACTTTATTTTTTTGGGCTCCCAAATTACTGCAGATGGTGACTACAGCCATGAAATTAAAAGATGCTTACTCCTTGGAAGGAAAGTTATGACCAACCTAGATAGCATATTGAAAAGCAGAGACATTACTTTGCCAACAAAGGTCTATCTAGTCAAGGCTATGGTTTTTCATGTGGTCATATATGGATGTGAGAGTTGGACTGTGAAGAAAGCTGAGCACTGAAGAATTGATGCTTTAGAACTGTGGTGTTGGAGAAGACTCTTGAGAGTCCCTTGGACTGCAAGGAGATGCAACCAGTCCATCATCCTATAGGAGATCAGTCCTGGTGCGATTCATGGGGTCGCAAAGAGTTGGACACGACTGAGTGACTGAACTGAACTGAATATGGGATTATGGGTGGAAGAGAGTGTAGATAGAATGGGATTGGCTGTGGGTCGTGATTGTTGAAGCTGATAATGGGCACCTGTCACTCACTGGATTAATCTGCTTATGTTTTTATATCTTTGAAAATTTCCATAATAAAAGCTCGGGGGGAAGTGAGCAGGTAAATTCAACTTATGGTACTGTTTCTAAGTCCAATGAGTTCTTTAGGCTTTTTCTGGTTTTATCCTGACTCATTATTCAGACCAAGTAGAATCAGACACTGATTCAAACCCAAGATAAAGTTTATATCTCTTGATCATTATGGAGAAACTCCAAATTAAAAAAAAAAAATTAAGGGCATTGGGAAAACAGTAAAATTTGCCTTTAATCTGACTTCTATTTCTTCTTAAGAGAGGACACTGAACGGACTCACAGTTGTTTGCAAAAGCTGAAGCCTATCCTCACATCACGAAGGAGAGTTGTTAGGGTCTGATGGGAAAGAGGAATCAGTTATGGCTGGTCAGGCAGCTGAGCATATGTAACAAGAGTAGGATCAGAAGTTGTTTTTTTTTTTTTTTTCCTTCATGTTTTCTGGGTCTTTGGGCTTCCCTCATAGCTCAGTTGGTAAAGAATCTGCCTGCAACGCAGGAGAAAGATAGAAAAGAAAGTGAAGTTGTTTAGTCATGTCCGACTGTTCGCGACCCCATGGACTATAGCCCACCAGGCTCCTCCATCCATGGAACTTTCCAGGCAAGAGTACTGGAGTGGATTGCCATTTCCTTATCCAGGGGATCTTCCTGACCCAGGGATCGAACCCCGGTCTCCTGCATTGCAGGCAGCCGCTTTACCATCTGAGCCACCCTTTTCTCCACAGGAGACCTTGGTTCAATTCCTGGATTGGGACGCTCTGCTGGAGAAGGGATGGGCTACCCACTCTAGTATTCTTGGGCTTCCTTCATAGCTCAGTTCGGAGAAGCCAATGCAGTACTCTTGCCTGGAAAATCCCACGGAAGGTGGAGCTTGGTGGGCTGCAGTCCATGGGGTCGCTAGAGTCAGACATGACTGAACGACTTCCCTTTCACTTTTCACTTTCATGCATTGGAGAAGGAAATGGCAACCCACTCCAGTGTTCTTGCCTGGAGAATCCCAGGGATGGGGGAGCCTGATGGCCTGCCGTCTATGGGGTCACACAGAGTCGGACACGACTGAAGTGATTTAGCAGCAGCAGCAGCAGCAGCAGCAGTATAGCTCAGTTGGTAAAGAATCAGCCTGCAGTGCAGGAGACCCTGGTTTGATTCCTGGATTGGGAAGATCCACCAGAGAAGGGATAGGCTTCCCACTTTAGTATTCTTCCCTTGTGGCTCAGCTGGTAAAGAATCCGCCTGCAGTGTGGGAGACCTGGATGACCTGGGTTTGATCCCTGGGTTGGGAAGATCCCCTGGAGAAGGGAAAGGCTACCCACTCCAGTATTTTGGCCTGCAGAATTCCATGGACTATACAGTCCATGGGGTCGCAAAGAGTCGAACACCACTGAGCTACTTTCACTTTCTGGGTCTTGGGCAAGTTTCATTCTTTCTCTCAGAAAGCATTTCTATATTTTTTATCACTGACTGTTAAAAATCAAGTTTTTTAAGGAAAATGATCTTTTTCTAATAATGACGTAGTGCTCAAAGTGGTTTCTGACAGCTTGATTCTGACTGTGAATTATGCTTTCTCATTCATTTCTGTAGAATATCAAGCTCCCAGGATCATGCCTTTCTTTACCGAGCTCCTCTCGTTCAGCTTTCTAAAGATGTTAAGGGTGAGGAGTGGTGGCCAAGGGGCCTTAGTTTGCTCTGGAAGCAGGTGTGATGCCAGGATGTTCTCTGCTCACTGATGGTGTGTGAGTGTGGTGGTTCACACAGCCACACAGCCTTTTCCCAGCAGCCTTCAGCATCCTTTGGTTCCTAGCCTCTCATTCTCATGCCTCCCTCTCCAGGACCCCTTCCTTCTCCCAGGCCCTTCCTTCCTTCCTACGGTCTCTTTTAAAGTTTTTATTGGAGTATAGTTGCTTTACAATGTTGTGTTTCTGTTGTACAGCAAAGTAAATCAGCTGTATGTTTACATATGGTGGTGGTGGTTTAGCTGCTAAGTCATGTCCGACTCTTTGAGACCTCATGGACTGTGGCCTGCCAGGCTCCTCTGTCCATGGGATTATCTCAGGCAAGAATACTCGAGTCGGTTGCCATGCCCTCCTCCAGGGTATCTTCTTAACCCAGGGATCAAACCCAGGTCTCCTGCTTTCAGGCGGATTCTTTACCAACTGACCCATACCCCCACTTTTTTGAATTTCCTTCCCATTTAATCCTCACAGAGCACTGAGTAGGGTTCCCTGAGCTATGAAGTTGGTTCTCTTTAGTTATCTATTTTATGCTTAGTATTAATAGTGTATATATGTTAATCCCAATCTCCCAATTTATTCTGTCCCTCCTTTCCACCTTGGTATCCATACATATTGTTCTCTACTGCCCGTGTCTATATTTTTGTTTGCAAATAAAATTCTTCAGTGGCTTTGTTACCGCAACTGGTTTTTTCAGTGCTGGCACCCTTTTGTCTTTAGGTATTCTCCCTGGCAGTTCGCAAAAGCTATCTTGTCAGTGACCACTTACAAACTGATGGAGCCCAATCAGAAATGAACCCAGGCTTCTTTCTTGAATTCCACACCTGTTCTCCCAACTCCATTGTATGTGTTTACCCTGTGCCTCGATGGGCATTGCAGTTGCAGTATGATCAACATTTAATTGTCACCCCCCATATGATACACACACATGCACGCACTTTGTTTTCCATTCTCTTCTGCATTCTGCCTCCGTACATCACAAACCGTAGAGCCATCGTTGACCCCCGCTCCTTCATCCCTTGATAACTCTCCTAAAGCTTTTCTCAGCCTCCTTCTCCCCTCCATTTTCTCCGCTAGTTCACACCTTTGGAAGCCAGTCGTTGCATCCTTGCTTCTAAATTTGATATTGTTTCCAGAATGATCTTTTAAAAATGAAATTTGATTATGTTTTTCTCCTGCTTTAATGCCTTCTGCTGCTGCTGCTGCTGCTAAGTCGCTTCAGTCGTGTCTGACTCTGTGCGACCCTATAGACAGCAGCCCACCAGGCTCCCCCATACCTGAGATTCTCCAGGCAAGAACGCCGGAGTGGGTTGCCATTTCCTTCTCCAATGCATGAAGGTGAAAAGTGAAAGTGAAGTCTCTCAGTCGTGTCCGACTCCTAGCGATCTCCTGGACTGCAGCCTACCAGGCTCCTCCATCCATGGGATTTTCCAAGCAAGAGTACTGGAGTGGCCTTCTGCAGTTGTCTCTAAAACTTTGTTAGAAAACTGCTGTCACTAAATTTGTGAGCATCTCTTCCAGTCTGTGTATATTTATTATAATTAATATATACATTATTGCAAGAATATGTTAGATATTATAAACACATAGCAGTAGGAATTAATAGGATATAATGTTTTAAAATAAATACTCTGTTTTTAAAATTGTTGGCTATTTTTTCTCCCTCTCAATCAATAATAATTGTTTCTTTATTTAAAAAAATCTATTTCTACTTTGTTGTACAGTAATTTTAACGTCTATTTCAAAGTTAAGTTTATTTATATAATTATAAATTTTTAAGTTGTCATTATGGAAAAAGTTAATTTAGAAGATAAATATAGATCCAAATGGGTGACATGCACTGGCTACTTCTTGTTCATTTTTAATCCATCAGCTCCAGAAAAGTTTGGTTGAAATCAGCCAGTCAGTTGCAGTCTAGTGTAGTATTCTGAGGGATTAAGACTAGCATCCTGATTTGGCTGGTTGCTAAATTAGGTACTTTGCTTAATCTGTGTCTTAGTTTTTGTATCTGTGAAATGAGGAAATAATAGTCTCTCCATCAGGGATCGATTAAATGATTAACACACATCAAGCACTGATGCCTGCTCCATAAACAGTAAGCCATCAGTAAGTGGTAGCCATTATTTTCTTCTTTAATGTTAATGAATTATTTTAAAAAAGAATGGGAATATGCCACAGTTTCCTACTTTTAATAGGGCTTTAAAAAGTAAAACTCTTAATTTTGTACTTTAAGACAAGATTAGACAGATTGTTTCTTTTCTTTTGATATGTGTAAAATGCTAACTCAAGGCTGCTTAATATACATTTTTGGTTACCATTTTGGATGAAAATTTCCCCATGTTTTAATTTGTATTTTTCTCGTATGAGATTGGGGCTTAAAATTTTTTTCCTTAGAAGTATAAACACTTAAATAAAGTTGTATTTTATATCATCTATAGTAGTCATTTCTTTTATCCAATATGGCATTTCTATTAGCATCTGTGATAAGAGGATGCCTATACTGTTATCCTTCCCATTTGATGGATGAGGAAACTTGAGGCTTACTTAGGTTAAGTAACTTGACCAAAATCATATAGATAAAAAGTTATGGATATGAAATATTAAAACCCAGGCTGATCTATTCCAAAGTCTACACTTTCAGTCATCATGCTCTGCTCCCTTTGACAGAAATAATATATGATGTTCATTATGAAATTATACAGATAACCAAAAAGGAAAATAAAACTATATTCGTCTGATATTCCACCACTGTCAGCATGTTAGGCTGTGATAGCATATCGCAGAGGAAGAGAGAAGGCCTGTCACAGACAGACTCTGGGAGTAGGAGAGGGTTTTTTAAAAAAAGTATTTATTTGTTTTTTATTCAACTGTGTCAGGTCTTAGTTGTGGCGTGTGGGATCTTCAGTCTCCGTTGCAGCATGTGGGGTCTTTAGTTGCGGCACGCAAACTCTTAGTTGTGGCATGTGGGATGTAGTTTCCTGACCACAGATCGAACCCGGGTTTCCTGCATTGGACGCTTGAAGTCTTAGCCACTGAACCACCAGCGAGATCCCATAAAAAACCATGTGGACACCTGTCCCTTCATTTGCCATTGTGTGTGTACGTGTGTGCATGCGCACGTGCGTGCGTGAGCTCAGTCACGTCTGACTCTTGACAAGCCCAAGTACTGTAGCCTGCCAGGCTCCTCTGTCCATGGAATTTCCCAGGCAAGAATACTGGAGTGAGTTGCAACCTCCAGGGAATCTTTCCTACCCAGGGGTCAAACTTGGATCTCCTACATTGGCAGGCGGATTCTTTACCACCGTACTATCTGGGACGCCCTTGCCACTCTACCCCCTTCCCATTTCTCTCCAGTGAAAGATATGTGGCTGGTAGTAGACTTTTGCAGGGTCAGTGATGAAGAGGAAGAGCAAAACCATAGAGGATTATCCTTCCTGATTGTTTACCCTGTGTACCTGTATATTTACAAAAATCAGTTAATGTATCATGAAGGTCCTTGGTGTCATTAACCCTTGGTAACCATAACCCTCTAATGTTGGCTTGCTTAGTGTTCTGTCTAATGGATGTACTTCAGTGTAGCTATTGGTAGACACAGTTAAATTGTTGCTATTTTTCTTATTAAGATTATAAATAATATTGTGAAAATTGGATACAAAAATTTTTGCTCACTTGTTGAAACATTTAGTTTAGCTTAGTTAGTATGGAGTGCTGGATCAAAGACTGTTATTACATTTTTAAGGCTTATGATAACCACTGCCAGTTGCCAGTGTTCCCTAGGAAAAACCATCTCCCAATTTGGTTCCCATTAAAATGAGAAAGAGGAAAGGAGAGGAAAAGAAAGGGAACAATATTTTAATGGCATGAAGAAGATGGAAAAGTCAGAGTGTCAGCCTTGGATGGTGTGTTTTGAAAGAAGTGAGGTTGGCTTTTTGTGGACTGGAACCTCTCATGCTAGAGGTGACCTGCATATTGTTCCTTGTATTTGTTTTCTTTTTTATTGAATATTAAGGGTACATGAGGACTGGAGCACTAAATGTTTCTCCTATGTCTCTTTTTAGAATTGCTCTGGATTCTCTTTTGAGATTTAGAAAATTTATGGGTCATTGTGTCTTTCTGATTATGGAAGCTGAAAATCAACTAGGTATTTTAACTCGTGTTTTTCTAAAATAATACTAAGCTCCAAGGTGTTATCTTGGTTGACAGGAGTTTTAACAGGAGGCAGCAGAGTTGGACTTATCCTAGGTAAAAAACCCTTGGCTTTGGATATACATGGACACTTTTAATTGAAGGGTAATTGCTTTACAGAATTTTGTTGTTTTCTATCAAACCTCAATATGAATCAGCCATAAGTATACGTATATCCCCTCCCTCTTGATCCTCCTTCCTATCCCCCTCCCCATCCCATCCCTCTAGGTTGATACAGAGCCCCTGTTTCAGTTGCCTAAGCCATACAGCAAATTCCTATTGACTGTCTATTTTACATATGGTAATGTAAGTTTCCATGTTAAGCTTTCCATACATCTCACCATCTCCTCCCCTCCCCCCATGTCCATAAGTCTATTCTCGATGTCTGTTTCTCCACTGCTGCCCTGCAAGTAAGTTCTTCAGTACTATCTTTCTAGATTCCATATATATATGTGTGTTATTATATGATATTTATCTTTCTCTTTCTGACTTACTTCACTCTATATAATAGGCTGCAGGTTCATCTACCTCATTAGAACTGACTCAGATGCTTTCCTTTTTGTGGCTGAGTAATATTCCATTGTGTATATACATGTACCACAACTTCTTTATCCATTCATCTGTCAGTGGACATCTAGGTTGCTTCCATGTTCAAGCTGTTGTAAATAGTGCTGCAGTGAACAATGGGATACATGTGTCTTTTTCAATTTTGGTTTACTGAGGGTATATGCCTAAGAGTGGGATTGCTGGGTCATATGGTGGTTTTATTCCTAGTTTTTTAAGGAATCTCCATACTGTCTTCCATAGTGGCTAAATCAACTTACATTCCCACCAACAGTGCAAGAGCATTCCCTTTTGCTCCACACCCTCTCCAGTATTAATTGTTTGTAGACTTTTTGATGATGGCCATTCTGACCCGTGTGAGGTGATAATCTCATTGTAGTTTTGATTTGCATTTCTCTAATAATGAGTGATGTTGAGCATCTTTCATGTGTTTGTTAGCCATCTGTATGTCTTCTTTGGAGAAATGTCTGTTTAGGTCTTTTCCCCACTTTTTGATTGGGTTGTTTGTTTTTCTTGTATTGAGTTGTATGAGCTGCCTTGTATATTTTGGAAATTAATCCTTTGTCAGTTGTTTCATTTGCTATTTTCTCCCATTCTGAGGGTTGTCTTTTCACCTTGCTTATAGTTTTCTTTGCCATGAAAAAGCTTTTAAGTTTAATCAGGTCCCTCTTGTTTACTTTTGTTTTTATTTCCATTACTCTAGGAGATGGATCATAGAGGATCTTGCTTTGATTTATGTCATTGAGTGTTCTGCCTATGTTTTCCCCTAAGAGTTTTATAGTTTCTGGTCTTACATTTAGGTCTTTACTCCATTTTGAGTTTATCTTTGTATATAGTGTTAGGAAGTGTTCTAATTTCATTTTTTTACATGTAGCTGTTCAGTTTTCCCAGTACCACTTATTGAAGAGGCTGTCTTTGCCTCATTGTATAGTCTTGCCTCCTTTGTCAAAAATAAGGTACCCATAGGTGCATGGGTTTATTTCTGGGCTTTCTATCTTGTTCCATTGGCCTATATCTCTGTTTTTGTGCCAGTACCATACTATCTTGATGACTGTAGCTTTGTAGTGTACTCTGAAGTCAGGAAGGTTGATTCATCCAGCGCCATTCATCTTTCTCATTACTGCTTTTGCTATTCAGGGTCTTTTGTGTTTCCATATGAATTATGAAATTTTTTGTTCTAGTTCTGTAAAAAAAAAATGCCGTTGGTAATTTGATAGGGATTGCATTGAATCTGTAAATTGCATTTGGTATCATAGTCATTTTCACAATATTGATTTTTCCTAACCAGGAACATGGAATATCTCTCCATCTGTTTATGTCATCTTTGATTTCTTTCATCAGTGTCTTATAATTTTCTGTATAGAGTTCTTTTGTCTCTTTGGGTAAGTTTATTCCTAAATATTTAATTCTTTTTGTTGCAGTGGTGAATGGGATTGATTGCTTAATTTCTCTTTCTGATTTTTCATTGCTAGTATATAGGAATGCAAGTGATTTCTGTGTATTGATTAGTATCCTGCAACTTTGCTAAAGTGATTAGCTCTAGTAATTTTCTGATACTATCTTTAGGGTTTTCTATGTACAATTTCATGTCATCTACGAACACTGAGAGCTTTACGTCTTCTTTTCTGATCTGGATTCCTTTTTTTTTTTTTTTCTCTGATTGCTGTAACCAGGGCTTCCAGAACTATGGTGAATAATACCGGTGAAAATGGACAGCCTTGTCTTGTTCCTGATCTTAGGGGGAATTGTAAAAAAAAAACCTAAAAGTTATTCACCATTGAGAATAATGTTTTTGTAGGCTGATCATATATGGCCTTTACTATGTTGAGTTAGGTTCCTTCTATATCCATTTTTTGAAGAGTTTTAATCATAAATGGGTGCTGAATTTTGTCAAAGGCTTTTTTGCATCTGTTATCCTATGATTTTGACCCTTTGCTTTGTTAATATGGTGTATCACAGTGGTTGATTTGCGTATATTGAAGAATCCTTGCTTCCCTGGAATAAACCCAACTTGATCATGGTGTATGAGCTTTTTGATGTGTTGTTGAATTCTGTTTGCTAAAATTTTGTTGAGGATTTTTGCATCTATGTTCATCAGTGATATTGGCCTGTAGTTTTCTTTTTTTGTGTTGTCTTTGGTTTTGGTATCAGGGTGGTGGTGGCCTCATAGAATGAGTTTGGAAGTGTTCCTTCCTCTGCAATTTTTTGAAAGAGTTTTGGAAGGATAGGCATTAGCTCTTTAAATGTTTGATAGAATTCTCCTGTGAAGCCTTCTGGTCCTGGGCTTTAGTATTTTGGGAGATTTTTGATCACAGCTTTGATTTCAGTGCTTGTAATTGGGGTGTTCATTAATTTCTATTTCTTCCTGGTTCAGTCTTAGAAGGTTGAACTTTTTCTAAGAATCTATCCTTTTCTTGCAGGTTATCCATTTTATTGCCATATAGTTGTTTATAATAGTCTCTTATAATCCTTGGTATTTCTGCATTGTCTATTGTAACCTCTCCTCTTTCATTTCTAATTTTGTTGATTTGATTCTTCTCTTTTTCTTGATGTGTCTGGCTGAAGGTTTGTCAATTTTGTCTATGTTCTCAAAGAACCAGCTTTTAGTTTTATTAATCTTTATTGTTGTTTCTTTCATTTCTTTTTCATTTATTTCTGCTCAGATCTTTATGATTTCCTTCCTTATGCTAACTTTGGGGGTTTTTTGTTCTTTTTCCAGTTGTTTTAGGTATAAAGTTAGGTTGTCTATTTGATATTTTTTGTTGTTCCTTGAGGTAGGATTGTTATTGCTATAAACTTCCCTCTTAGAACTGCTTTTGCTGCATCTCATAGGTTTTGAGTTGTTATGTTTTCATTGTCATTTGTTTCTAGGAATTTTTTTATTTCCCTTTTGATTTCTGCAATAACCTGTTCATTATTTAGAAATGTATAATTTAATCTCCATGTGTTTGTGTTTTTACAGTTTTTTTCTTGTAATTAATATCTAGTCTCATAGTGTTGTGGTCAGAAAAGATGCTTGATACAATTTCAGTTTTTTTTAATTTACTGAGGTTTGATTTGTGACCCAAGATGTGGTCTGTCCTGGAGAATGTTCCATGTACATTTGAGAAGAAGGTGTATTCTTCTGCATTTGGATGGAATGTCCTGAAGATATCAATGAGACACATCTTGTCTAATGTATCATTTAAGGCTTGTGTTTCCTTATTAATTTTCTGTCTTGATAATCTGTCCATTGGTGTGAGTGGGATGTTAACGTCTCCTGCTGTTATTGTGTTACTGTCAATTTCTCCTTTTATGTCTGCTAGTGTTTGTCTTATGTATTAAGGTGCTCCTATGTTGGGTGCATAGATATTTACAATTGTTGTCTTCCTCTTGGATTGATCCCTTGATCATTATGTAGTGTCCTTCCTTATCTCTTGTAATATTCTTTATTTTAAGGTCAACTTTGTCTGATACGAGGATTACTACTCCAGCTTTCTTTTGCTTCCCATTTGCATGGCATGTACTTCTCCATCCTCTCACTTTCAGTTTTTAGGTCTGAAATGGGTTTCTTGTAGACAGCATATATATGGGTTTTGTTTTTGTATCTATTCAGCCAGTCTGTGTCTTTTGGTTGGAGCATTTAATCCACTTAAATTTATAGTAATTATTGATATATATGTTCCTATTGCCATTTTCTTAATTGTTTGGGGTTTGTTTTTGTAGATCTTTTTCTTCTCTTGTATTTCCTGACTATGTAAGTTCCTTTAACATTTGTTGTAAAGCTGGTTTAGTGATACTGAATGCTCCAAACTTCTGTGTGTCTGAAAAGCTTTTGATTTCTCTATCAATTTGAATTTTTAAATTATATATATATTTAATATGTATATTTTATTGAAGTATAGTTGATTTACAGTATTTCAGGTACACAGCAAGGTGATTTAGTTATACAAATACACATATATTATTTTTGAAATTACTTTCCATCATAGGTTATTATGAAATATTGACTATATTTCCCTGTGCTATACAGTAAATTTTTATTGTTTGTTGCATATCTGTTTTTAATTTGAAATCTAGCATTCTATTCATACTAAATCAAACAAATGGAATCAAAATGTCATAGTTTTTTTAGGCAAAAATTAATAAGATTTCTAAAATATATGTTATACATATATATATATATGTATGTATACAAAGCTTTTCTCAACTTGATAAAGGCTTGAGAAAGAACAAGCAAAAAAAAGAGACGGAGAAATTGGAGAATATATATATATTTTTTTTTTTCAGTAACTTATGTTTCAGGAGCGTAATTCTCAGGGATTAGGTCAGTGAAGTCACCAGTCCATTTCTTTCTAAACACAGATGATGCAGAGATCATGGTCCTAGTCTGGTAAAGCAAACACATCTATTCCTTGTGGGGCAGTTTAATGGGAAGAGCCCCTACTGCTGGGTCGCAATGATAGAGTTCATAATGGGCCAACCCACTTTTTAGAGCTATAATTACCTCACTGGGGTATGTTGGTTCACAGAGTTCTACTGGTGTGATAAAGTGTTATATACCACTGAGCTGCTTATTGTTTTTATTCAAACAATCACTATACACATTTAACACTAGTTCAGAATATTCTTTCAGAATGTGATGGGATTGAAGTGGTTTGACTTTATATTTTTTGAGTGATATTTGCAGTAGCACATTAAATAAAGATAGAAGTGGAAGGACTTGATTCTACAGGATTTCTTGGGTATAGAGGCTGGCATTGTAGAGGTAGTAGTTGTTTTCCCTACATTTTTATAAAAGATAGAACATATTTCAGAATATTTATAAAATATTTTCCCTCTGAAGACATGGCTGACTACAGTCAGCAGTCTGATTTCTACCAGACTATCCCTCAAGAAGTGTGCAAATACAATGAAACAAACTAAAAGCAAGGTGAAAACACAGCCTTCAGAAGGGGAGAAAATAATAGCAAATGAAACAACTGACAAAGAATTAATCTCTAAAATATACAAGAAGCTCATTTAGTTCAATGCCAGAAAAATAAACAACCCAGTCAAAAAGTGGGCCAAAGAACTAAACAGATGTTTCTCCAAAGAAGCTATCAGATGGCTAACAAACACAGAAAGAGATGCTCAACATCAGTCATTATCAGAGAAATGCATGTCAGAATCACGAGGTACCATCTCACACCTGTCAGAATGGCTGCCATCAAAAAGTCTACAAACAATAAATGCTGGAAAGGGTGTAGAGTAAAGGGAACCCTCTTATACTGTTGGTGGGAATGCAAACTAGCATAGCCACAGAACAGTGTGGAGATTAAAAAAAAAACAAAACTGGAAATAGAACTGCCATATGATCCAGCAGTCCCACTGCTGGACATACACACCGAGGAAACCAGAATTGAAAGAGACATGTGTACCCCAATGTTCATTATAGCACTGTTTACAATACCTAGGACATGGAAGCATCCTAGATGTCCATCAGCAGACAATGGATAAGGAAATTGTGGTACATATACTGGGCTTCCCTGGTGGGTCAGAGGTTAAAGCATCTGCCTGCAATGTGGGACACCTGGGTTCAATCCCTCGGTTGGGAAGATCCCCTGAAGAAGGAAATGGCAACCCACTCCAGTATTCTTGCCTGTAGAATCCCATGGACGGAGGAGCTTGGTGGGCTACAGTCCATGGGTCGCAAAGAGTCGGACACAACTGAAAAAGAACGCTTTTGAGTCAGCTCTAATGAGGTGGATGAAACTGGAGCCTATTATACAGAGTAAAGTAAGTCAGAAAGAGAAACGCCAATACAGTATATTAACGCATATATATGGAATTTAGGAAGATGGTAACAATGACCCTATATGTAAGACAGAGAAAGAGACACAGATGTAAAGAACAGACTTTTGGATTATGTGGAGAAGGCAAGGGTGGGATGATTTGAGAGCGTAGCATTGAAACATGTATATTACCATATGTAAAATAGATGACCTGTACAAGTTCGATGCATGAAGTGGGGTGCTCAAAGCTGGTGCTCTGGGACAACCCAGGGGAATGGGGTGAGGAAGAAGGTGGGAGGGGGGTTCAGGATGGAGGGACATATGTACACCCTTGGCTGATTCATGTTGACATATGGCAAAAAGCAACACAATATTGTCAATAATTAGCCTCCAATTAGAATAAATTAATTTAAAAATAAAAGAATTGTGCAAGTAATCGGAACATCTACTCTAAAATTTTTGCCCCCAATTGAATTGGAACCCACTGTTTAAATATATTAGGTATTTTACATTATAGTTCATAATGTTTTTCATGTGGAATTTTAATATATAAGATTTTCACTGTGGTCCATGATATTTGTTATTTAAAAAATGAAATTTAAATATTTGTTACAAAGGAAAAGTGGTGTGTTTGGAAGCTGAGCTGTGTTCATTCTCTCATCCCCACCCCCTGCCTCATAACACATGCAATTGTACATAGATTTATTTTTATATAAAACTTCATGGTGGACTTTCATCACTTCAATCAGTTCGGTAAAAGTGTTCAAAGAATAACAACGTTTGAATTCCAAAATTGCTTAGAATCTTTGAATTAGAATCTTTCTGTGGGAAGTAAAAAAAATTTTGCCAATATTGGAAAAGCTGGGCATAAAACTTTAGAATGAGATAAACAGCAAGCCATTACTAAACACTACAAATATGATTGTGAAGCAACATGTTAATTTAAAAACATGTGGCCCTTATTTGCTGTAACATGTCAGTAGACATTGTGACTACTACAGTTTTCGAGCCTCAAGGGAAATTTGAGTGTATTAAATTTGATTTTGGCATGGAAAGTGAGTTCATTGAGGACTTTGGAACATCAGAGATTATCAGATTATTCATTCACCTGGTATTTACAGCGTAGTGCTTAATACTGTGAGAAGACACAAAAAATTGTACACTTAATCTTTGTAACACTGAAAAGATTAGTTTGAAGCTTTTTGTCCAACTTCAGATTTGTGAATCAACTGTAACATATAATTTCTTCAACTCTTTAATATCTGTTTATTTTTTGGCCAACAGTCATCACTTTGTTGTACTGCTTCACTTGATCTTTACTTCTATTAGTAGCCCTAAGCCATGAGCTTTTTGACCATCCCACAAAGAAATGTTTTCAGTCTGTTCATCTGAGTTACTGGATAGACTGGAAACAAAACCATGTTGGAATACAGATGTTTATGGTTGGCTGGGCCCCATGTAACTAGCCAAACAGCCCGAGCTTGTAATTTACATTTGCTTCTCAGCTCAACTAGCCTTACTCATCAGGGACCTTGCACCTAAAATTTGAAAATGCCAAGGGTCTCTTTGAAAGAATCTATTCTTTGACAACAAAGTCTTACTGAGGAGGCAAAACATACTTCGGGGATATTTACACAGTGGAAATCAATGTATCATTAGATGCCCAAATGAATGCATGGGTTGAAACATGAAATGCTGTTGGCAGTGAGAGATGGGAAGATGACGTGGGGGCATAACATGAAAGCCTTTATTATTTGAACAAGACATGAGGAATAGGTACAAATATGATTTTGAGCATGGTTAGGCATCCACCTGATTTATTTGATTGTAATCCCTACACACCCTTTTTCTGGTCAGAGGGAGCCAGGATTTTAGACCCAGGGCTCTCTGACTTTAAAGTTTATGATGTAAGTTCAGTTCAGTTCAGTCGCTCAGTCGTGTCTGACTCTTTGCCTTCCCATGAATTGGAGCACGCCAGGCCTCCCTGTCCATCACCAACTCCCGGAGTTCATTCAAACTCACGTCCATTGAGTCGGTGATGCCATCTAGCCATCTCATCCTCAGTCGTCCCCTTTTCCTCCTGCCCCCAATCCCTCCCAGCGTCAGAGTCTTTTCCAATGAGTCAACTCTTTGCATGAGGTGGCCAAAGTACTGGAGTTTCAGCTTTAGCATCATTCCCTCCAAAGAAATCCCAGGGCTGATCTCCTTCAGAACGGACTGGTTGGATCTCCTTGCAGTCCAAGGGACTCTCAAGAGGCTTCTCCAACACCACAGTTCAAAAACATCAATTCTTCGGCGCTCAGCTTTCTTCACAGTCCAACTCTCACATCCATACATGACCACTGGAAAAACCATAGCCTTGACTAGACGGACCTTTGTTGGCAAAGTAATGTCTCTGCTTTTCAATATGCTATCTAGGTTGGTCATAACTTTCCTTCCAAGGAGTAAGCATCTTTTAATTTCATGGCTGCAGTCACCATCTGCAGTGATTTTGGAGCCCAGAAAAATAAATTCTGACACTGTTTCCACTGTTTCCCCATCTATTTCCCATGAAGTGATGGGACCAGATGCCATGATCTTAGTTTTCTGAACGTTGAGCTTTAAGCCAACTTTTTCACTCTCCTCTTTCACTTTCATCAAGAGGCTTTTGAGTTCCTCTTCACTTTCTGCCATAAGGGTGGTATCATCTGCATATCTGAGGTGATTGATATTTCTCCCTGCAATCTTGATTCCAGCTTGTGCTTCTTTCAGCCCAGCGTTTCTCATGATATACTCTGCATAGAAGTTAAATAAGCAGGGTGACAATATACAGCCTTGATGTACACCTTTTCCTATTTGGAACCAGTATGATATTCCATGTCCAGTTCTAACTGTTGCTTCCTGACCTGCATACAGGTTTCTCAAGAGGCAGGTCACTTGGTCTGGTATTCCCATTTCTGTCAGAATTTTCCACAGTTTCTTGTGATCCACACAGTCAAAGGCTTTGGCATAGTCAATAAAGCAGAAATAGATGTTTTTCTGGAACTCTCTTGCTTTTTTGATGATCCTGCGGATGTTGGCAATTTGATCTCTGGTTCCTCTGCCTTTTCTAAAACCAGCTTGAACGTCTGGAAGTTCATGGTTCACGTATTGCTGAAGCCTGGCTTGGAGAATTTTAAGCATCCCTTTACTAGCGTGTGAGATGAGTGCAATTGTGCGGTAGTTTGAGCATTCTTTGGCATTGCCTTTCTTTGGGATTGGAATGAAAACTGACCTTTTCCAGTCCTGTGGCCACTGCTGAGTTTTCCAAATTTGCTGGCATATTGAGTACAGTAGTTCCACACTATCAACCTTTATCCTATATGGTGACTCCTACAACTTTATATACTCAACCAGTCTATGATGAAGGACTGAAGCTGAAACTCTGATACTTAGGCCACTGATGGAAAGAGCCTACTTTTCCTATATCAGGAAAAGACCCTGATGCTGGGAAAGATTGAAGGCAGGAGGAGAAGGGGGAGACAGAGGATGAAGATGGTTGGATGGAATCATCAACCCAATGGACATGAGTTTGAGCAAACTCCAGGAGATACTGAAGGACAGAGAAAACTGACATGCTGCAGTCCATGAGGTTGTAGAGTTGGACACAACTGAGCGACTGAACAACAACGCTTCCTTCAAGGTCCACACAGTGATGGCCTCTCCCTAAAGTCTTCTTAGATCGCCTGATCTGGGTCCTATACCACTTTGAACCTTTAATATACAGCTTTAGTTTAGTCTTTTATGTATTTGTTTCCCCTCCTGGATTGTGAAGATCCAACCTTCATGGGAAATACAAATTATATCCCATAATATTTAGTACAGAGATTTGGCCTGTACCCTGGATGTGAGAATTGGCAGTAGAAGAGAAAAAAAGGTAGTATGAAATGAGTATGGTCTCAGAAGCAGGAGTAGGTAGGATGAAGCAGGAGTTGACATGAAAGAGAAAGAAAAGACCGTCCAGGTTACACGAAAGACCAAAAACAGAGTGAGATTGGAAAAGTAGGTAAGGGATAAAATGAGGATTTGGACTTTACTCTGCAGATGTGGGAACCAATCAAAAACTAGCTTAAGAAGATGACTAAGACCATCTCTAAGTGTGAAATTGATGATGAGTAATTTAGCAGTATATTTTCCCCTTATTTTATTTGGATCATGTCAACCTATCATTCAGTACAAAAGAGCACTGGGTCGCATTTTAGGTGACACATTTCCCCTAGATTTCCTGGAGATCTTCTGAAAGTGGTAGGTAACTCATGAAGGGAACATCTTCCTGAGTCATGTGATGGTGGATATCTGGATAGTGCTGTCTTGCTGCCAGTGTGAAAAGTAGTCATACCAAAGTTCCTGCTAATGCTCCCTCAGCCTTTTCCCAAATGGAAAAGAGGTGGAGGATAAGATGGGATGGGAACAAATTTGGAAGATTTAGGACCCCCTCTGAAAGTGAAAGTGTTAGTCGTTTAGTCCTGTCAACTCTCTGCAACCCCATGGACTGTAACCCACCAGGCTCCTCTGTCCTTGGAATTTTCCAGGCAAGAATACTGGAGTGGGTTGCCATTTCCTTTGCCAGGGCATCTTCTGGACCCAGGGGTTCAAACCTGGTCTCCTGCATTGGCAGGCAGATTCTTTACCATTTGAGCCACCAGGGAAGCCCTAGGATCCCTCTGGTAAGTCTATCCTGAAGGCTTTCTAAAGGGCCTGAACTACCTGGAGAGGCCTTGTTTACCAGGGGAAAGATAAGACATTGGTCAGTTCATTTGATTCCTTCATTACTCATGGTAAAAAATAAAGAGTATTGTAACTTTTGTTTTCCCAATATGCCAAGGTTAGCAAATCAGAAAGGTCTTTAAGTGGCTATGGCTGTGCATTTATATTCTTGTTTTAGGTATCTTATCCTATACCATACAGGGTATACTTCATTGTACTCGCCTAATATTTCTAACTAACAAACGATTTGAGTTTTCCTTTTATTATCTGTGACTTTGATGAAATGAAATTATTATTAATTATACCAGCTCAGGACCCATGTTGCCTGAGTTGTGATCCCAGTTTCTCCACTTAATCGCAATGTGATTTTTTGTAAGTTATTTAACCCCTCTCCCTCAGTTTCCTCATCTGTTTGATGGGGATAATAATTTACTTCTGTCTTTCCCAGAATTAAATGAATTTATTGTTCATTTACTAAAAGTAAAATTGTTAGAATAGTATCTGGTACACAAGTTATCAATACATATGACTTCTTATTGTGTTGTAAATGAGGGAAAGCAGCTAAAGGTGAAGTGACTCAGGTAGTTACCCAGTAAGATTACTACACTAGATTGTTGTTGTTTAGTCACTCAGTTGTGTCCAACTCTTTGCACCCCCATGGGCTGTAGCCTGCCAGGCTCCTCTGTGATGGAGTTTGACCCAGTGATTGAGCCCCGGTCTCCTATATTGCAGGCAGACTCTTTACTATCTGAACCAGCTGGGAAGCCCCACTCTAGGATTAGTGTTTCTCATTTCAGGATTTAGTCCACAGAAATAGCTGTTTCCTAAACCAAAGGTCTGGAAACTTTTCCTCAAAGGGCCAGATCAGATAGCAAATATTTTATACTCTGTAGACATTACTGTCTCTGTTGCATCTTCTCAACACTGTCATTGTGTTCTGCAAAAGCAGACATGGACAAT
Source organism: Bos javanicus (assembly GCF_032452875.1). Taxonomy (NCBI): domain Eukaryota; kingdom Metazoa; phylum Chordata; class Mammalia; order Artiodactyla; family Bovidae; genus Bos; species Bos javanicus. The sequence continues at coordinate 82,791,636 of NC_083872.1, read as the reverse complement.
ATGTAAATTAATGGGCTTGACTGTGTTCCAATAAAATTTTATAAAAACAGGTGGCAGACCACATTGCCCTGCATACAGACTCCTGCTTTAGATGCTTGTCTAACATGAATAGAGCTTCAAATTCCATTTAAAGTATGAAATATGGCATTGTAATAAGCAGTAACTTTACTTCCTAACTCCTGGAGAATTCCATGGACCGTTCAGTCCATGGGGTCGCAAAGAGTTGGACACGACTGAGCGACTTTTCACACTTTCACTTCCCTTCCTAACAATTATTAGTCTGACGTGTTACTTTCCGTTATGATGGTCATGCTTTACAACATCAAAGGGGTTTAGAAGATAAGCAGTAGTGATAAATGTGTTTTCCATCTCAAAGGGATATACAGAAGTCATTTATTTAGTGGTTTGGAGAATTTTCTTGGTATTTGAAATCTGAGATTTGGGCAGATGTTAAGGGTTCGTGTTATTAAATGGATGCAAATATACTGGGTTTTGCTTTTTTTTTTTTTGTAATCTCTGAAAAGGAAAGGTTTGTGAGTCATAAAAAAAGTTGTTTGTAATTATCCTTGTCATTACACTAAGGGTTTTTCTGCTAGGAATGTAGTTTGCATGGGTTTCGATTTTTTGATGGCTTAACTTTTCAGTTTAATAATGTGTTCTTGTTTTTAAATTAAACTTGTCAGTCAGCCTCTTTGTGAGCGGCTGACTGTGTTGGTTAGTTTGTATTTATAGTTATGTCTGTTTCTGAGGAAATGACTAAAGTCTCTTGAATTTGATCAAAACTGCATCACAAAGGGTATCTTTGACTTACTTAAACAAGGCTCATGATGGAAACTCAAAAAATCTCATAGTTCATGTTTATAAATGTTATAATGTATTCAGTCCTGGTTGGGCCAATAATCAGAGTTCTGTGCTGAGGGCAGGCTTGAATGTTCCCAGTGCTTCTTATTAATAGTTAACATGAATTCCTCTGGAGCAAGTTCAGGCAGCACTTTCTTATATAATACTCTTGTAAAAAAGAGTTTTCTAATTTTACATGTGACTTTAAGGTGAGTCTTATAGAACATAGCTATGTCTTCTTCTTCTCCTTAAATTGTTTCACTACTTTTTCTCCTTTATTCCTGTTCAGGTAGTCCTGACATGGAAAGCATCTAGACCTTGTACACGTAATTTCTAACAAGGACCACCCCCCCACCGCCGTTCTCCCCACCTCTGCAATATCCACGAGTCCTCCCCAGCCTAGCTTCATTCCCTCACTGTGAATCAGTCCTCATAGCAGTGGAGGGGGCCCTCATTCTGCTCTTTGTTCAGGGCACCGGGTGGGAAGGAAGGCAGGCCTGGCTCCGGTCGGCTTAGACACAGGCTGACCTGTGCTCTGGGACCCAGGCTGGAACCCACATTTTCCCATAAGGGGCTCTGTTAGAGATGGTGGTTGGGATTTGGTGTGATTATGCTTCTAGATCAGCGGTGTTATGAGCTCATTGGGATTTCTGCCCTAGCTTTTAATGCAATCCCTGTTTAGTTTGAACCCTTCTGTAAGCAGCTTAAGGAACCAATTCTCCAACTTAAATCTTGGATCAAAGTATAAAACAGTTAAAAGTGCAATTATTCTGCCCGCTACCACACATCTATTCATCTCTGCCTCTGTTCTTAGAAACACCTATTGGGTAGGGTTCCCAGACACTGACTTTAAAAACTGCTGATGAAGATTCCTGTTTACTTTTGGAGCACACAGTAGTCTTAAAATCAGGTTTGCTTATGTATGCATCATTAATTTCTTAAAATTTACCTGGATTGGTGTGTATGTGTGGGTCATATATGAAGTCAGTTTTTGGGGAGGTTGAATGGACAGAAGCTGACCTAAGCTGAGAAATTCCTTCAAGACAGCCTCTATCCACCATTCATGCCTAAATTCCATTGCATTTTATTTCAGTGTTAAGCACCTGCCTCTTCTGAAGCTCTTTGTTTGTTTGTTTAATGAAAATGTTCTCAAGATCCATATCCATTAAGTTGTTGGAATCTTTGAGCTGATCCTATTGCTTCTGTGTTTAATTAAGTATGTGAGGTCACTGGCTCTTCAAAAGGACAGAGCGAAGGACACAGCTAAACTCCTACTTCGTAATTTTGTCTAGAACTGGTCCTGATCATATGTACATTTTTTTTTCCAGGCAAAGTAGAAGCAGTATATTTTGTAATTTTCTTCCAAGAATGACTCAAATTCTCTCCCACCTCCAAGTAGCTCCCAAAATTTTACTGTTGCATTTAGGCTTCAGAGTATTAGTCATACTGGCATTCCACGTAAGGTTACAAATACATATCCCTTATGTATCTCAATGAAAGATTTCATCTGATCATGGGAAACTTCATTATCTGTTAAAGTCTGGTTCTGAACTGAATATAGCATAGCGTATACATCAATTCAAATCTGTAAGTGAATCTATTAATATTTATTCAATACTTTAACAAATTAAAATGTACCCAATTTTACCCTTTATAGTCCATTTTTCCATATACTTAAAAGGGATCCTTCCCTACTTTTAGGTAGGAAAGTAATCATTTAAGGATAATGGGACATCTGAAGAACTTTGGTAAACTGAACTATAGTACAGTAGTACTTACAAGAGGAAAATAGCTCATCTTGATTTCTAATTGCTACAGTATGGTATCAGTGAGATCAAACTCAGGCAAGACAGACCCAATTCATGTTTACATGTGGAAACCATACAACGTTAAGTGGTTAATCTACTGAAAGTTTGGCAGTCTGTTCACATCACTGAGAGGCTTACCTAAGACCTACTTTTATGCTGCAGCATCCTGAGGTGTTCTTGCACCACCCAGAAAAATTCTTTGGGGAGAGAAAAATCATCAAAGCTGTGATATATCCATTGAAATCCTTAATCTTTGATAACCTTTAAAGCTTGGGAGTACTTAACAGCAGGTAAACATGGAACATCTTCCTAGAATGCCAACTTTACATTAAACATGTAACATCAAAAAACAAAAAAGTAAATGCACAATTATATTCATATTTAACAGATGAGATGTCCCTCAAGTTCCTGCAACCGTTTGTATGATTTCATTGGACTTTGACAAGCTCTACATTAGAAAATGGTTACTTCTGCCATAAAATGCAAATATAATTAAGGTATCTGTTTGAAACATCTGAAACAGGTACCACCTTTCACAGGTCACATAAATCTCATCTCTAGGTGACACTACCTAAGCCCAAAGGCAGGTGGGGTAGGTGTTATTTTAGCCTAACTATTGATGGTATTTACACCTCTTATCAAATACAATACTGTTGACTTCTCATTACGTTTGTGTGAAATGATTCAAGTATACAGAAAATTAGAAGCATTTAACCTAACTGACTTCAAGTTAAGTGGTAATAGCAAAGGCAATTCAAATAGTAACATGGCACAACTTTCCCTGTTAGCGGTTTTAAATGCTCATTTAAACAAGGGATGAGTTCACTTGCTTAGATATTTGAAATACAACTTTATTCTGATTCTAAACGAAAAGGAATGGGAATGACAGTAACAAACAAGATTCCACCTCTCAATATTGTCATGTGACTATAGCAGTCTTATATCTGAAACTCAAGGAGGAAACAACTGAGTTCCAAAACACCTAAATATGCGGGTCCAAAAAATGAAGGTTTTTTTTTTTAAACTGCCATATTCACTCCAAAGCCCATCCATCTCCTTCAGCATCCAAAGATTAAGCACGTGTTCTGCTTAGCTATATAATAAAGTGGCAAACACGCTGCACCACTGACGTCACAGGACAGTTGCCTATAAAACTAGACTTCTGACGCTGGGCCCCAGCTTCACTTTCTCACAGGTCATCATCTTCATCCGGGAAAGCAGTTGTCTGAGCAACCTCTAAATCGTGCTCATACTGTGCTGCCAAGGCTGGGTCCATGACCACCTCTGGTGGGGCAAGAGGCATGGCGACAAACTCCAAGTTAGGGTCTCCAATCAGTTTCCTAGCAAGCCAGAGGAAGGGCTTTTCAAAGTTGTAGTTTCTTTTGGCAGAAATGTCATAGTACTGAAGATTCTTCTTTTGGTGGAAGACAATTGATTTTGCCTTAACCTTTCTGTCCTTAATATCCACTTTGTTGCCACACAACACAATTGGGATGTTCTCACACACTCATACCAGATCTCTATGCCAGTTAGGCACATTCTTGTAAGTAACTCTTGATGTTACGTCAAACATTATAATGGCACACTGAGCTTGTATATAATAGCCATCTCTCAGTCCACCAAATTTCCCCTGACCAGCTGTATCCCATATATTGAACTTAAATCGGTCCTCTGTTGGTATGGAACACAAGAGGATGGACCTCAACACCCAAGGTAGCTACATACTTCTTCTCAAATTCACCAGTCAGATGACGCTTCACGAATGTAGTTTTTCCAGCACCACCATCACCAACCAAAACAAGTTTGAGCTGAACTTGGGGTTCCTTGGGCAGCCATCGCGATGTTACTTCCAGAAGTGTCCCCGCGCCCATCTGACTGAGCCATATGTACATTTGAAAAGCACATGTGAGATCACATCTCTAGCATTTGACATGGAGACGCTCAACTTTCTCATTTGGATGGAAGTAGTTATGAGATATTGGGACATTGACTATTTGTCAGTATTCCTTCACGAACAGAATATATGATACTACAGTAATGGTGAGGGTATTCATGCCCAAGTATATAGTACTGGGAATTTTTTTCTAAGTATATGCTATTTAAAAGAATTATGGGAATCAGAATCACAAGTCTAAAAAACAGTGTATATGTTTCTACATACTGTTTATGTATTATTCTTGTTGGATAAGAAAATAATAAGTTTCTTCTTTTTTGTAAACCTTAGCAACTAAGCATTGGTGAACTATGATTAATTCATTTACTCTGGAAACGTAAAGCACCTAACCTATTCCAGGTACTTTGTGATAAAAAAAATTAATGATGGTAGTTTTCTGTTGAAATTCAGGTTTCAAGGAATATATGAAGTTGTGGCCAGTAACTGAGGAAGTAAGGAAGAATGAATGCTGGAAGGGGGGAAGGAAGAAAAGGAAGGGAGAGGAAGGAACAGTGGAAGGATAGGTGGAAGGAAATTAGTTAAATCTGTTGGTCCTTAACACATTTTATTGTTTTTATTCATTTTAAATTTTTATTTAATTAAAAATGTATCTATTTGACTGCACTGGGTCTTAGTTGTAGCACATGGATTCTTTGATCTCCATAGTGGCATGCAGGATCTTCAGTTGCAGCATGAGAACTCTTGTTTGCTGCATGTGGAATCTAGTTCTCTGATCAGGGATCAAACCCAGATCCCCTGCATTGGGAACACAGAGTCTTAGCCACTGGACCACCAGGGAAGTCCCACATTTTATTGTTTTTTTTTTTTTAATTGCACACATGTTATCTAGTTTGATGTTCTTTGCTTATATAATAATTCACCATCTATAGGGTCTTTTTTATGGTGTGTCATAGTTTGAAGTTGGTTTTAATTTATCTCCTTTGTATTTGTTTCTTTTCAGTATAAAAAAAACTTCATGGATCAGATTGCTAACAAGTACATGGAAGATTTGAAGAGCTGAAGAAAAAAAAAACTCACTGTTAAACTTGTTTTTTAAAATGTAAGTAAACTCTCTCCTCACTGTTGTTCATTTCTGTATCTTCATAGCCTGCAATTACCTTTCTGTACACTCAGTGTGTAAATTTTTCCCCCAGTAGTAAAGTTGCTCGTCTGCATAGTCTGCTCATAAAGTCTATGATAATTTATGACCCCTTCCTCTCCTTAAAATTTTTTAAATTCTAAAAGTAATATGACTAACATAGAGGGTTGTAGAACTTAGACATGTTGTGACAGTCAGTGAGTAAATCTTTCTTTGGTGTCAAGAGGGAAAGTAGACCTGGTAGCATGTAAAAAGCACCACCCTTTTCGCAAATCCTCTGTTGCTCCTTACCCTACAGGTTCTTTTAGCGCACCATGTGAGTCAGTCAGAATTGTTGGTCAACCTGTTAATGACTCCATAGACTTAGAGAAGTAGGTGTTTCCAGTGTAAGCTTATTTATCTTTTCCTCCTTGTTTCTTTTGCTCTGTAATAGTAGTGATACTTAGCTATGTATTGAACTTCTATTAAAAGACAAGCACTCGACTGATTGAATTCAATCAATATTCATTCAGCAAACGCTTTTTCTGAGTGCTTGTCATGTGCCAGGCACTGCTCTGACACCATCGTCTTGTGCTGCACTTGCGGCAGCCTTGCAAAGTAGGAGCCCATATTTTAGTGATGGTGATCCAGGTGAGTATACTGAGGTTCAGAGAGAGGTAAGGAGGCTACAGACGATCACACAGCTAGGAAGGGGAGGAACCGAGAGTGAACACCATGCTGTCTGACTTTTCTCATTAGCCATTTTCTAAATAATGTTGAAATCCTCATCCTGGCTCAGTTGTTGAGTTCCAGGTTCAGACTGGAACCTTCTGGGTTGTGTTCTTCATAGGAATGTTGTCCTGATTCTTCTAAACCTTGGCTGTAGTCACAACAGGAAAGGAAGTTAGAGAAACATCTTCCCAAGTTTGAGAGGTACTTTTGGTATCTGGAGGGGGAGTTAAGAGATCTAATGTCTAGACTGACCTTTCCGCGAATCTCTGTGTGTCTCTGGGATACTTAACATCTACAGGAAACAGTTACTATTATGCCTGTTAAGGAGAGCAGACCAGATGTTCTCCAGGGTCTCTTTCAGTAGGCTTTTTATTGAAGTATCTTATACACAGAACAAAGTACACAAATTGTAAGTGGATGGCTTGATGGAATGATTGTTACACAGTGCACACATCTGTGTAACCAGTGCAAGAAAACAGAAAATTACCAGCCCCTCCTACTCTCCTCCCCTAATGCTCCCATGAGTAACCAATTTCCTGATTTCTAATGCCATTGATACAATTTTGCCTATTTTTATCATTTATATAAATAGATCATATAGTTTATATTCTTTTGTGTCTGGCTTATTTTGCTTATTATGTTTGTGAAATTCCTGTATGATATTGTATATAATTAATTTATTTCATTCTCCTTAACTATCATGCTATTCAGTTGTACATGTATTTTATAGTTGCTGGCTATTTTGGTAGTTTCCAGTTTGGATGTATTACAAATAGTGCTCCAGGGAATGTTTTTGTGCACATCTTTTGGTGATGATTTTATTTTGGTCAGGGACTAAGTTCAAGTAATTTGAATTCAGCAGCCCTGTGGAGTGATGTTGAGGTAAGCGTCTTTGAAAGCAGACAAGTGGATTTTAGGAAGGCAGGTGATGTGTCTGCTTCAGCATGATGTTCTGAACGTTGCTGGTCAGGAATGTGAAATCCTCTTGAGGGTGTGGCTGGGCAGAAGCCCTGTATGATAAGCCTGTGATGTGGTAAGGTTTGCTCTCCTGGCAGAGGAGGGCTTTGATTCGTTTCAGGAAGGGACGATAGAAGAGAGAAGTCAGATCCAGAAGACAAATGTGTATGGACTACCCTGGAAATGGTTAGGATATGTCAGCCGCCAGATCAAGAATCTGGAAAAGTGATAACCTAGGGGAAGAACCAGCTTATAAGACCTGAAGAGTCTAGGAAATGAACAGAGAAATAAAAATTGATTTCAGCAGGCAGGCGGGAGCTCTCAAAGCATTTTTAGACAAATTTATTAAGTCTGATGAAACTGTTGGTCTCTCAGTTGTGTCCGACTCTTTGCAACCCCATGGACTGTAGTCCACCAGGCTCCTCTGTTCATAGGATTCTCCAGGCAAGAATACTGAAGTGAGTAGCCACCCCTTTCTCCAGGGAATCTTCCTGACCCAAGGATTGAACCTGAGTCTCCTGCACTGCAGGCAGATTCTTTACTATCTGAGCCACAAGGGAAGCCCTTGTTAAGTCTAACTCCTGTTTTAAGGAAACTTTGAAAAACCAGTCCCTAAAGTATGAGTCAAGAATGAACTTAATGAAATTACCAAACTAAGAACAAATGTATTTTTCAAGTAAATACAGGATGTGAGTATGTGGGCTTTGCCAGGAGACTGTTCTGTGTCAGATCACAGCTTCACTTTCTTTCCCTGTAATCTTTCCCACCAGCTTCCTGATCTGTAAAATGGGGATATTGACACACCCACCTTGTAGATTTCCTGTGATAGGGTACTTCCACAGTGCCAGGAGTGTGCTGGGTGCATTGCACTGGCACTAAAAGTGATAGCCATTATTCTTACTATTTTTCTGATTTTTACTGTGACTGATATTATGTGTTTGCATCGGATACTTGGTAGAAGTTTTCAGATTATTTTTTTAAAGTATGAGATTAACATAGTTTTTTTTGAAGCGTGGAGAACACTAACAAATGTATTTTCCGACTTGCCTCGCCTTAAACTGAAACTCAGAGGAAAGCTGAAGGGAAACATTTGTCTGTGTCCTTGGCAGGTCCCTCCCCAGCGTGAGTCAGTAAAGACACTTCTGCTTGTTGCAACTGCTGTACTTGGTTGTTTCAAGAATAGACCAGACGAGCTAAGATTCACAAGAGAGCTGGGTCATTTTGCACAAAGGAAAATCATGATTTTATTTATTTCACTCTCAACTCGTATCAGGCATTTTGCAAATAAGTGTGTGTATGTAGCAGGGAGCTTTAGTGAGAGGCTCTGTGGGTGATTCACTACAACCGCAGCTGGTATAGGGTGTCCGTTCCAACTGACTGTGGCTAGTGACGTCTTTCCACCTGTTGGTAAATTCTGGACTAACTTTTGGGGCGTCCGTTGTAGATTAAGCATAATTTTGCCCTCGGTGAGATTATGATCTCACAAATGAATATTTGTTCTACGAAGGAAACTTTTAGAGTGAGTTGAGTCTAAGACAACATTTGACCCAAGACTTTGAAATTCTAGTTCTGACTTCTCTACAAATGATCTGTGGGATTTCAGGTATAGCATTAGTCCTGAGTCTCAGTTTTCTCATCTGTAAAATTAGAAAGTTAGACTTTGAGACAAAGGAAGATTCTGTGAATCTCTAAATTTAATAGTATCTAGTTTGGGGTGTAGTTTTATTTTTCTAAAAGCTGTATTCTTTCATGGGTTTCCCCAAGTCAGAAGGTCTTATGACAGCAGATTTCAGCACTTAACGATAGTAGAGGAAGGAACAGTTTTAAGATATGACCTAAATTCACAAAACAGTTAATGTCCACTGCAGATAAAAAACAAATGACCTGACTGTTGTGATTGATGTAAAGTTATGTGAGTATATATAAATCCACTTTCACACTGGCATTTACTTTAACCAGCTTTCATACACTTGCTTTATTCATTAAAGGATGTTTATGTTAAACAACATAAATAAATATTCAAGACATTGTATATGGCATAACTGGATTATGGAAACTGTGTTGGCTTTATCTCATGTACGTATGTAAATTCTCAGTTCTCACATTACAGTCCCACAGTTGGGTGTGTCACTAATTTGAGTTTGTTTTGTTGTTCCACATGTTGAAGAAATTATATGGTAAAAATGATATTTGAAAATGAAATACTGGATTCAATTGAATTAATAAGAATCCTAAATAGTGTTATCATTATTACTTTTAAGTAATACTCAAGATAATTGCTTTTAGGTTTTGAGCCCTATGTTCTTATACCCAGGGGTTCTTGTTGTTCAGTCCCTAAGTCGTGTCTGACTCTTTGCGACCCCAGGGACTGCAGCATGTGAGGCTTCCCTATCCTTCACTATCTCCTGGTGTTTACTCAAACTCATATCCATTGAGTTTGTGATGTCATCCAACCATCTCATCCTCTGTCACCACCTTCTCTTCCTGCCTTCAGTCTTTCCCAGCATCAGGGTCTTTTCCAATGAGTCAGCTCTTCGCATCAGGTGGCCAAGTATTGGAGCTTCAGCTTCAGCATCCATCCTTCCAGCGAATATTCAGGGTTGATTTCCTATAGGATTAACTGGTTTGATCTCCTTGTAGGCCAAGCGACTCACAAGAGTTCTCCAGCACCACAATTTGAAAGCATCAATTTTTCAAATTTCACCACAATTTGAAAGCATCAACCTTCTCTATGGTCCAACTCTCACATCCATACACCCAGGCATATGCTAATAGCTGATGCAGGAGGGCATGTAGGGAATATTTAAAGTAAATGGAGAACTTTGGAATATTTGTGCTTTGACCCATTTATTTGTTCTGGCGACTGGCAAACAGAAGAAATACCATTTGCCTAGTGTGCAGGCAACACCCTGGTCTCTCTGATGTAATCACGGGTGATGGTGGTGAAAGCTCTCTGGTTATACTAGCCTTGAGGCTGAATAGACCAAGTACAGGAATGAGGTGGGGGCTCATCAAAGCCTCTTCATCAGGCGGAGGAAGGCTGTGGGAATGTGCAGGTCATTCCTGAGGCTTCCCATGGGATCATTCTACCTGCTCGTGCAGTGGTTTCTAAGAGGCGATTTGTAGCCACTGAGACAGTGTCCTTTCCCAGAGAACTTCCCCTTTTGTGCTCTCTGTGCCCTTCTTCCAGTCTCTATCATTTTATCTATTTATTTTTCTTTGGCCTGTGCTGGGTCTTCATTGCTTGTGGCAAGTGGGGGCTACTCTGCATTGCAGTGCACAGGCTTCTCATTGTAGTGGCTTATCTTGTGGAACACAGGCTCTAGGCACGCAGGCTTCAGTAGTTGTGGAGCATGGGCTTAGTTGCCCCAAGGCATGTCGAATCCTCCTGGACCAGGGATCAAATCTGTGTTCCTGCGTTGGCAGGTGAACTCTTAACCTCTGGACCACCAGGGAAGGTCCCTATCACTTTAATTATTACGTGGGATTTGAAGTTTTTTAACTCCTGACTACATATTTTGGACCAAATATTCCTTATTCTAGACAATTTGTACTAAACATTCTGAAAATACTACTTGGAGATGGCTACCTTGTTTGGAGTCATGTGTCACATATGTGGTTTTGTCTTGCGCTTCTTTGATTCATCATACCCTGAGAGAATACATAAATAAATTTATTCATTAAATTTATGGAAGCTTTTCCTTTCCATTTTTCTTCCCTCTAGTAATCTCTCCCTGTCTCATGAAGTATCTAAGATCACCTTTGCAATCAAATGGAAATTTAGCTGGGCTGTTAGAATCCCTTAAGCATCCCTGAGTGTGAGCGTGAGTAGATGGAGTTGAAGGGCTGCTTGAAGTTCTTGTCTCAACTGGCTGAAGTCATAGTCATCTATTTATTCTTGGTTGTTCCTTTTCCCCTCACATATTGGGAAACTGGTGGTCAGTGCCTTTGACTTTTTCTCTCCTTAATCCAGATACGCAAGAGGGTAACTGTTGACAGAGAGAAGGAAATGTTTACATATTTAAATAACCAATATGTAGGGGGCATGTGTGTGCAGGCTTGTGCGTGCACAGGCTCTGTAACTGCAAGGTGGTATCTGTTTCTCTTAAGTCGCCATGCATATCCATAGTTAACGAGGAGGCCCTAGCATCTATGATGGCACTCAGGTATGTATTTTCATCAGTGTTTAAGGAGGAATTAGGTTGGTGGGAGTTCTGACTCCTATTTTAGTGGATCTATGGTTTAAAATTATGATATTTTCACTGATATATTTAAAATGGATAACCAACAAGGACCATGGAACTCTGCTCAATTTTATGTGGCAGTCTGGATGGAAGTGGAATTTGGGGGAAATAGATACAAGTTTATGTATTGGCTGAGTCCCTTTGCTGTTCACCTGAAACTACCACAACATTGCTAGTGGGCTATACCCCAATACAAAATAAAAATAAATAAAATTGTGATGTTTTGGGGAAACCTGGGTTCTGGCACCAGAATTTCAGTTAGCCAGGATCTCCATAGCTTTGAGAGTGAAGAAGTGAGATAAGTATTTTCAGTCATTCTTAAATCCATTACTTAGTAGCTCAGGGCTTTGTGCTGAAGTTAAAGCTCCAATACTTTGGCCACCTGATGTGACGAGCAGACTTGTTGGAAAAGACCCTGATTCTGGGAAAGACTGAAGGAAAAGGAGAAGAGTGCAGCAGAGAATGAGAAGGTTGGACTGCATCACTGACTCAGTGGATGAGTTTGAGCAAGCTCCAGGAGATAGTGAAGGACTGGGAAGCCTGGCAGGCTGCAGTCCCTGGGGTTGCAAAGAGTCAGGCATGACTTAGGGACTGAACAGCAACAAACACAGGACTTTGTGCGTCAGAATCACAGAACTGAAGTTGGATCCTCAGGATGTGTTCAGTGTTCCTTACATACTGTAATGCTGGCCTCTCCCAGAGATGCCCCAACCAAGAGGCGACTTAAATTAGGGGTGTGGCAGTTCACAGCCATTGTAGCAGGATCCATTTAGTCTTCAGGCAAAAAGAAAGTGTTCTATCTCCTTTTAAATATTACATTGCATTCAGAGTTTGAAATAGCCTTGACAGTTTCCTGTGGCCATTACCTGGAACTGAGGTGTAGTGCCTTACTGATAACTGACTCCTGCGTTCGGTACAATAATTGTGTTTGTTGTCTGTGTTTTAAGTTTGTATTTCAAAATACATGTTGTTGTACCATCATCTTTTCTTGTTTGTTTGTTCGTCTATATTTTATTCTCTTACCTTTGTAGTGGTAATTATGCTTGGCTTTGGATACTTGTGCCATTTGATACTGAGATGAAGAGATTTTAAAAGAAAAGGTCATCAGCTGTCTTTCTGGGCTATTCTGGGCATTTTGTACTATATTTATTTTGGGCCCAGCTTTTCTTGCCCTTGGTTTCTGATTTGCTGTTCCTCCTCCTTGCCTTGGCCTCTCATCTTGCCTGGAAGCATTTCAAGAGATCTGTTTGGATGACTGTTTTGTTTAACAGATAAATACTATCTCAACCTAGGGAGACAGTCAAGACGACAGGATGGAACTCTCCATTAATGCTTCTGGATCTAAGGCATGAAATCCCTGGAGCAGAGAGTCTGGCCTCTTAGTATAGTATACTCATGTCGGGAAATTGTTTCATGCTTTGAGATTAACTTTTACAAGGGAAATGTGGGATTCTGGGGCATTCTCAAAAGTTTTGCATAATTTGGTGGGACTTAAGTAGTCTTACTGTTTATAAATTTTTGTAAATTAAAGAATGATTATTTGACTAAAAAAGTGGGCTTTTTGGTTCTTCAGGGTCTAAATTGATCTTAGCTGAAGTCTGGCACAGACTACTCCTTTCAGGGAGCTTTCACTCAGATTATTGGGGTTCTCAAAAAACCAAGTATTGTATAAAGCAGAAAATAAATGGTCTTCAAGGAGTATCAGGCCTTTAAGCACAAGACGTCTCCCAAGAGAAAACGGTAATGCCCCCAATACCCATTTACTTTGACCTTCTTTGGGAGACTGTGTCTGAGTGACTCTTCAGGGACAGAAAAAACCAACTAAATCTACTGAAGTGTTACAATACCCGGAAGGTGGTTTCTTTTTTCTTTTTTGTCATTTCTTTAAAAAAAATTCAAATACAATTGACATAAAGTAATGTTAGTTTTGGATATACTTACAAGATGGTTTGACATGTGCATACATTGTGAAATGATCAATGGACATGAGCTTGGGCAAACTCTGGGAGATAGTGAAGGACGGGGAAGCCTGGTGTGCTGCAGTGCACGGGGTTGCAAAGAATCAGACACAACTGAGCAGATGAACAACAGCAACGACAGTGAAGTGCTCACCATGATGAGTCTGGGAACCATCTGTCCCCAAGGTTCTTATAACACCATTGACCATAATTCCTTATGCTGCGTGTCACATCCCCATGACTTGTTGTATAACTGGAGGTTTGTACCTCTCAATCCCCTTCACCTATTCCACCCACCTCCACATCCTCCTTGCTCTGACAGCCAGCCATTCATTCTCTTTATCTCTGAGTCTGTTTTCATTTTGTTTGTTTGTTTTTTAGGTTCAACAGAAGTGAGATTATGTGATATTTGACTTTTTTCACTTGGCAGAAAGTGAGTTCTGCGTCCTCACTTTGTGGTCTTACTGAATCCTCAGGAGGTAGAGCTGGAAAAAAAAAAAAAAAAAATCAGTGTGTTATGGCTGGTTCTTTGCACTGAAAATCCAGCTGATTCTGGTTATTTGTAGTAGTTACTGTCTGTAAAGTTGCCAGAACTCTGGATTAGAGCTTCCTGGGCCATTGCTCCTAGGGGATACACAGGCTTAGGTTCCTGTGAGCGCCTGTCACAGTGTTTTCCCAACTGACCAGTTCATAACCTTCTTTCTGTTAAAAGGGACCTTATTTCATGTTGTTGATACATTAACATTGAACTCACGATGAACAGCACTGTAACTCATGCTTGAACTAGGCTTATCTGACACATGCATTTTCTCTACCAGGCTCATCACAGCTTTTCTTGCACTTAGAAATGCTGAAGTGCTTGGGAACCATCTTTTTTTTTTTTAACTTTTATTTTTTATTTTATTTTTTAAATTTTATTTAATTTTTAAACTTTACATAATTGTATTAGTTTTGCCAAATATCAAAATGAATCCACCACAGGTATACATGTGTTCCCCATCCTGAACCCTCCTCCCTCCTCCCTCCCCATGGGAACCATCTTAAACACTGAAATCACCAACCAAAAGCATGTGAGTGTGAAACATGACACAGGATAGATCATGGAAAGGACACTTACTTAATTTTTTTTGGCCTCACCATGTGGTATGTGGGATCATAGTGCCCTGACCAGGGGTCAAACCTGTGTCCCCATCAGTGGAAGCCTGGAGTCTTAACCACTGAACTGCGAGGGAAGTCCCTGGGACACTTGTTTGTAGTAGGAGAGCTGAGCTGAAACAAGAAGGCAGAGCATTGCCTTGTTCAACCTCAGCTGGGACTGTGCACATGGGCACTCAGATTTTTTGCTGCTCTGTGTATGGCCATGAACAACAGCAGAAGCACCATTGATAATGGTTTGGGGGTTACAAATAAATTTTAGCTAGTGGGAAAATTCATAAACATCTACTGTATAATATAAGCAAAATAATCCCAGATATTGTAGCAGGAATCTCCCTCAGCTCAGCTTTATAGCTCATGTAGAAAGCCAGTCATTCAAGGTAAAAATGTATTTCAAGTTGGTACTATAACCAATATCCAGAACACATTTTTTAAATAGCTTCATGAAAAAGTGAAAAAGTGAAAGTGTTAGTCGCTCAGTCGTGTCCAACTTTGCTTACCCCATGGACAGTAGCTCACCTGGCTCCTCTGTCCATGGAAATCTCCAGGCAAGAATACTGGAGTCGGTTGCCATTTCCTTCTCCAGGGGATGTTCCTGACTCAAAGGTCAAACCTAGGTCTCTTGCATTGCCAGCAGATTCTTTACCATCTGAGCCACCAGGTAATCCCAGCTTCAAGTAAAATGAAGGCTAATTAGTGACTCCCTTTGTTGAATATAAACGACAGTTAACGCCTCTGATGCACTTTGAACATCCTGTAGAATAGGAATAACCTCTTGTGTATCCTCCTGTCCCTGGCATGAAAGGTAATAATGGCCAGCACATAGTGGGACCTCAGAAAGTGAATGAATACTAAATAAATGAATACTAAATAAACTCAGTAAGTGAATGAATACTAAATAAACGAAAGAGCCGGGAGAAATCTGTTCCATGGTGCCTGGGTGCCTGAGGGCACAATAGGAATCTAGTGCATCATTTCAACTTAGATAATTTCCTGTCCATTGTGTTCATTAACTCATGTAAATGCTTATTAACCATCAGAGAGAGTAGTGTCTTGGATCTGGTATAGCATGGAGGGCATCATAGCTGGGCCTGAGGATGGAACAGGAATACCACCAACCATTTTGAGAAAACTACTAAAAAGAGCTGGAACTGCATTGGACTTCTTCCATCTCACCATGGAGCTAGGCTGGCAGCATCTTTTTTTCTAATATTCCTGATACCGACTTCTCTCCACTTTAACCTTGCTCCCACACTGCTGTTATTAAAAACCTCTCTCTAGGACATGGATTTGATCATGTCAGTCTGTTGTTTCAAGAACTCCATTCTCCCCTAAGAACCAATTCAAAGCTCCTTAGTGACCTGGCTCCATCCCTCTACCTCAGACTTCAGTCTCTTATCATTGCACCCATGCTCAAGCTAAATTGGACCCATCACTGGAACCCGGCCATGCCTTTAGAAGTTACAGTCGTTGCATAGTGTTGCCTGCTCCTTCACCCAGCTCTTCCTTTCAGCCCTAGCTCAAACACAGCCCCTGTGCTATGTCTGGCAAGATACCAGTCTCTCCCTAAGTAGACTCACATGTTAATGTTCAGTAAACATATTTGAATGAGTCAGTGTATCTAAATATTATGTAGAACAGTGCTCCTGTTCTACAGGACTTTCTCGAACCAGGGACTAATTTGGTGAAAGAGAACTTTTCCAGGGAGCAGGGGGTGGGGTGAGGGGTGGTTTGGGGATGATTCAAGTGTATTACTTTTATTGTGTACTTGATTTCTAATCTAATGCTTCTGCTGATCTGAAGAGAGGTACCGGTCCTCAGGCTAGAGGTTGAGAACCCCTGATCTAGAGAAAACAGGAAGCTTTGAAATGTCTTTAAAATAAAAAGGAGAGGCTAGACCTCAGTTTCTACTAAGGCAAGTAAAAAGCTGTGGCTGCCTTTTTATTAAGTAGCTTTGTCTGTTGTACAGAACTGAGCTTTTCCACTCAGGGAACACCTACACTCGGCCACACTCCACAGCCCCCAATATAAACATCCAGGGACTGGGCTTGATTAAAGTAGAAGCAAGTGAAATTTTATGTGTGCGGAAATTACATTCAATTTCAGATATTATCTGTTTCAATTATTTCCTGCAGATTAACCATTTCAAATATTCCAAATATTTATCGTGGAGCTACTATGTATTAGAAACTGGGCCAGGGGCTTTGACGCATAAAAAAGATAAGCAGAACGCAGGGACTTTGTCTAGTGGGATGAAAAATGTGGAAGCACATTTCTGTAAAACAGGATAAATTATACACTTACTTTACTGCAGGTAGTGATGGTCGCACAAAAGAAGGTGAGGCTTATTTTCAACCTGCTCAGTTCCATAGACGAGCTTGGATTTAATGTGAGCCTTAAAGGGTGCATTTGGGAGTAGGTAGGTGGCAGGGTAGACTGAAGGAAGAGCGTGGTTAGAGCGGTTCCAAGGGGAGGGAACCTTGTGAACAAAGGCACTGAGGCAGGGAAGTACAGGGAGCAACAGCAGGAATAAGTACAGGGACTAGTTCAGGGAATGCAGGGCTGAGGGAGGAGCATTGTTAACTAAGACTGGGAAAGCGCAGCATAATCTGCTGTAAAGAAACGTAATGGCATGGACTTCATGCTGTAGTCATTAGGAGCCACGCACAGTTTTAAAACAAAGGAAATACAAGACAGCAAGAGCAGCTGCTAAAATTTGTCAACATTTACTAGGTGTCAGGCACTTTTACTTAATCCTTACTGCAGTACTTTGAGGTGAGTACTATTAGTGTCTCATTTTATAGAGCAAATGGAAAGCCCAGAGAATTTAAGTAACTTTCCCAGGATCTACCACAAGTAAGTGGGGGACCTGGGACTCGAAGCCAGCAAGTTTTATTTAAGAACTTGGTTGTGAAGCTGAATGTGTAGGGTTTAGGGAGTCTCTGAACTTTCTCAGTTGTTTGCAAAGTGTTTATATATGAATATGTGCATTTGTTTAAGAGAACATCTAAACTTTAATCATATGAAAAGTATGTTCCATAAGAGGTTAATTAAGAAAGACTATGGTAGCCCTCTCTTTTGCTCTCTAAAGTCCCTCAGGATGTTCAATGCATTATACAGTGACTTTAGGCTTGTGTTGCTTCTTACATTGGAAGAAGCAGAAGAATATAGCACCACTCAAAATGAAATGTCACAGCAGTTTGTAGGAATTGTTATTATAGTATTATAAGTGGCAAGCTCTTCTTGATCTGTGAGAAACATGGAAAATGCTCAAGAAGTTCTTTGGAGAGTAAACATGAGCTATCCAGACCTTAAAATTTAAGATAATTTTTA
Organism: Bos javanicus; assembly: GCF_032452875.1. NCBI lineage: Eukaryota > Metazoa > Chordata > Mammalia > Artiodactyla > Bovidae > Bos > Bos javanicus. Next base: position 82,773,598 of record NC_083872.1, on the reverse strand, counting down.
AAAGATTTTTTTAATGTGGACCATTTCTTAAAATCTTTATTGAACTTGTTACAATATTGCTTCTGCTTTATGTTGGTCTTTTGGCCATCAGGCATGTGGGATCTTAGCTCGCCAACCAGAGATAGAACACACACCCCCAGCTTTGGAAGGTGAAGTCTTAACCACTGGACTGCCAGGGAAGTCCCAAAATTTGTGATAATTTGAAGGCAGAAAGCCTGGGTCTACATTGGACAAACATCATTCTTACAAAAGCTAAATAAACTCCTCAAATTTGCAATGTTTTTGAAAAATGCCTAGATGCTAATCTTCTTCAACTGTTCCAGTTTGTCTTTTTACAGTTAGAGGGACTTAGGGGATGAATATTTATTAGCCTATGAGACTGTAAATTCCTTGTGGCCAGTAGTGAATTCAAAGGCAAGTGTCAGATGAATGAATCCACATTAAAAAATTGCCCAGTTTATATCACTTGAGAAATTAAACCAATACCTAAGTTTTGCTTAGAGTGAAAAATATTAATGATTTAAATATGCACATCTTTAAGATGTTACTATCACTAATAACTCAGATGATAAAGAATCTGCCTGTAATGCAGGAGACGTGGGGTTCGATCCCTGGGTCAGGAAGATCCTCTGGAAAAGGAAATGGAAACCCACTCCAGTATACTTGCCTGGAGAATCCCATGGACAGAGGAGCCTGGTGGTCTACAATCCATGGGGTTGCAGAGAGTCGGACATGATGAGCAACTAACACATCACACAGGCACAGCAAATATGATACTTTAATAACAGAGATCTGGATTCCCTACTTACTGGAGTTTTTTTTTAACTCCATCTTTGTTTTCACGTTCTCTGTTTTGTATTTTTTTTTCCTGAACTGCTTGAAAGCAGTTCATAATATATAGCCCCCATTCAGATTTCTCCAATGATTAAAAAATATATTTTATCATAGTTTTGTAGCTTTGGAGGATTCAATAAGGATGGTAAATAGCAATTGGTTGTCAGATCTCTTTTTGTCTTTCTTGAATTATCTTGTCTCCCTCCTTTTTTTGTTTGTTCTTGTTTTGTATTTCATGACATTAACATGTTTGAAAAGTCTAAAACATTTGTCTCAAAGTGTGTCTTTCAATCCGGGTTCATCTGAGTGTTGGTTTCCTAATGACTAGATTCAGATTCAACAGTGCTAGGAAGAATACACCGCTTCTCTTTAGAACGTATGTGAGAGTTAATCACTGGATTAAGTTGGTGTTCACTGGACCTCTCATTGTACAGGTACCCAATAACCTTAATAAGTGAGCTGTGGGGTAGTTCTTCAGGAGCATGTGCGTATCTTGTTCCCCGACACTCAGTCATTCATCCAGTGTTTTTAACATTCATCTTAGATCGTTATATGAATCAGTGACCAGGTTGGTGGTTGCAATATGGTAGTAACTGAATTTTTGAAAGTTCCTTTACTAAAGAAAATTTCTCCTTTTTACCCCCATCCCTGTTTGGAAAAAATCTAGACCCCAAAGACAGGTGGCAGAGGAGCTGACAAAAGTGAAATTCAAAAACAACCATCCAAACACGTATTATTACTTTCCGTGTCAGAAGTGTTTTATTTTGTGAGTAGATGTATAGGAAGAAAGTTCTAGGAAAGAGAGAGAGAGAGAAAGGTGTGTCTTTTAGTTTGGGGGATTTGCCCTTAAAATAATAAATCTTTGTTGGTACAGATGAAGAACAGCAAAACAAATCACCTTTCTGATTTCCTTCTAGACTGAGAGCATTCAATTGATAATGAGATGAATTTTCATTCAACGGCCACAATCTGAAAAGATATTTCATGTCTGCCCTCCTATCTGAAAATATTCTTTATGCCATAATAGTTCTTTAAAGGCACGTTAGTTGAAATCAAATGGGCATCTCAACCATGAAATTCCTGTGAAAGGTAGATAGTAAACAGAAATTGTTTAGGAGGGGAGATTCCTTGATCTAGACTTAGAATTCTTTCAAGAATTATCCTAAAGCTTTTATACCTACCCTGCTCATGACCAGCTCACTCAGTGACTTGGTGTTATCTGATGAGGATCTCATTTCACTTTTGAAAGCAAAGTGTTGTTCTCTTTGTTGAGGTAGTAAGAGGAAGCAGGAAAAGATTGACTCTGGACATTGCAATTGAAACCCACCCCCCATCCATCTTGAGATTAGCGAGTACCCAGTATCAGTTCTCTTGTTTGCAGTTCATGATGAAAAGACCTATTTTTGAAGCTTGTTAACTATCCCTCCTGCCTAGACAAAACTATTCTTGAATACTGGGGTCATTACCAGAACTCTATGAATTCATTTATTATTTGCTTTGTTTTTCTTTTCATTGTTTTGTAAGAGGATTTTGGACATTGTTTTGTGATCAGGTAGACCTTGGACCCCATGCTCCTTTTGAGCATTTTCATGTCATGTTCTTGAAGTTTGGAAAATGATTTGCCCCTACTTTGCTGGTATGGTATGATCACATACATTTTTCTCTTGTTCAGATCTTGCTGAGTGAGAAATTGGTGTGGCATGAGGTGGTATGAGGTGGTCTGTGAAATTTACTTTAACCAATCCTAATTCTGTGTTTGGAGACAGCTGAATACTCCTTACATTTGTTTGATAATTTCTTACCCTGCATGCTGGATTGTATTACTGTGTTGTTACAGAGTCTAGAATATGAATAAGGCAAAACCTTGCTAATTCAAGCATCTGAGCCTTATCACAAGACGAAGTTCACTTGAAGAAAGTAGATGAGCACATTGCCTGGCAAGCACAGTCATTCTCCTAGAGTCTTGAGGTTTCTGCATGGAGTCTCTCCATGACTGTAAGAGTCTCTCCATGACCATGCCAAATTTGCTCTCAGTACTCTAGCCTTGTAGTAGTCTCCTCCAGCCCCAGTCCTTGGATACAACACAGAGCAGAGAACCTGGTCCTGGTTTGGCATGCAACTAAGAGCTTCATAGCATATTTGACACTATAATAAATTAGGAGGTACTGAAATATTTCCTGTTTTTAAACACTTTGACTCACTTTCTAAGATGTAGCAGAACAATCTCAAAGAATATTTGGAATTGCAATTTTTTTATAAAGAATATTTGTTATAAAGGCTTGTAAAGTACATTGAGTCATAGAGGTGGGTTCATACTTTTCAAACAGGTTTATACAACACTAATTATTGGAATAAACACTAATATGTTGGGAATAAACACTAATATGTTGGAAATCTTACAAATGAACAGGGCTTCTTATTAATGTGGGCAATCTTACAGTAGTTCACTTGGGGTGAGTTTTTCTTAGAGGTTGACTTATTTAATAAAGAATTGAGCAGACAGTAAGACTGGTTACAAGTTCCATGATGGTAGGAGTTGTCATCTTTCTTTTAGGTGTATTCTAGTGTCTCATCTAAAGCAACAATAAGGCTCCATGTATATTTGTTGAATTAAATTTTGAAATTAATGTTGCTAAGTCACTTCAATCATGTCCAACTCTGTGTGACCCCATAAACGGCAGCCCACCAGGCTCCCCCATCCCTGGGATCCTCCAGGCAAGAACACTGGAGTGGGTTGCCATTTCCTTCTCCAATGCATGAAAGCGAAAAGTGAAAGTGAAGTTGCTCAGTTATGTCCAACTTAGTGACCCCATGGACTGCAGCCTACCAGGCTCCTCCGTCCATGGGATTTTCCAGGCAAGAGTACTGGAGTGGGGTGCCATTGCCTTCTCCATCAAATTAATAATAGTTGCTAAATTCTTCTGGCTTTAGTTTTTTCAGTCTGTAGGTCACCACCTAGCTGACCTTCTGCGGATTGCTATTTTCTCTTCTTCCTATCTCCCACAACCCTCTTTTTCTACTCTTAATCCTGCTGACCAGTAACTTTTTTAACTTAAGGAATAGCAAGTCTAAGCTATTGTATTTCATTTTTTAAAAACATTATGATTATGTAGGAAAAAAGAGAAATAGAATATCTTCAGATCTTAAAATGATTATATAGAGATACAGCACTCTATAGCAGACTCTGTTAAGATCTTGCAGAAGAATCAAAACCTGGTGCTTGTCTTCAAGAAGTCAGAGTCTATAGGTAAAATAGTCATATCAAGAGAGCTGAAACATACAAGTCATGGTGTGAAGGTGGGGACTGGGGGACAGCTTACGTAAAGTTGACCGTGTCAACTGGAAGAATCACTTTTGGCCTCTTAGCAACCCTGGAGCAGTGTCTCTAAGGACGAGTGCCTCAGGCATTGTGGGTCTTGAGAAGGCATTGTGGGAATCCTCCTGAAAGTAGAGAAGGTAATTCTGTGTTTGTGTGTTGGCTCTTGTGAGAGAAGGAAGACTGTTGTTCTAGTGGGGAATTTGGAGAATGTAGATTAAAAGATCTGGGAAAAGAAAAGGGCAGTCATTGTCAGTGCCCGTGGATGTGGTGGATGTGCCATGGCTTGGGAAGGAGGGGCAAAGTCTGCTCCTGGAAGGAAGTGAATGAAATTCATGGGGTAATGAACTCAAAGTCTTGGTGAAGTCAGGGAGCAGCTGAAGGTGAAGGAGGGCATTCAGGTGAGCTAATTGAATGGGAAATTTTCTCAGAGGTAGATAAAGTGAGGAGTCGGCTGTGCAGAGACTCAGGGTGTAACCATGGGCATGGATTGCTAAAAATGCACTATTTTTTTATTTCTTTGTTTCCCATGGTATTCTCTTTCCTGGGACAACATCCTAGCCAGTGTCTGTCATGTATAACCTGCCAGGATTGCATACTTTAACTCCATGCCAATTTATAAAGTCCTCCATTTTAGACTAACCATATCTGTGACTCAAAGAACCTCATATATGAAACCTTTTAAAATCAACCTACTCTTGTTGAATTGGTTACTTAGTATTCAATATGGACCATGTGCATACTCTTACTTGCCATAACCCTTTATAGTCATGTGTTTACATGGCTTTATCTCTTAAATAATAAGTCAGCTGGAGGGCTTCCCTGGTACCCTAGTGGTTAAGAATCCACTTTGCAATACAAGGGACATTGGTTTGATTCCTGGCCTGGGAAAATCCCACATAACTGCTGGGCAACTAAGCTATTGAGACTGTGCCCTTAGACTCCATGAAGCACAACTACCGAGCCTACATGCAGCAATTACTGAAGCCTGTGTTCCCTAGAGCCCATGCTCTGAAACAAGAGAAGCCACCGCAGTGAAAAGCCCCCACTCACCACAACTATAGAAAGCCCTTGTAAAGCAATGAAGACTCAGGGCAGCCAAAAATACATAAATAAATTCTTTAAAAGAATATATATTTTGTTTATTGGGAAAAACAACTTGTGGGGATTGTAGAATAGGGACTATCAAAAAGTTTAAAAATCTGGTGGTATGGGGTGTCCTAATTCGAAGGATTCTTGAGGTTGGATTCTCTTGCTTCTGTAAGAGAATCTTTTCTTTCGTGCCAGTTCACGGGGGCGCTCATTGGCCTCCTTGGGATCCTCTCTCCCCAAAAGTGAGGAGCGGACTTGGGGCCTTAGCCAGCGGAAGACCCACCTGAAGTTCAGACACGAGAGGGCTCCTGTGCTGGAGTGAGTGTCCTCCTTCTCTGGTGGACCTGGTAAGACTGAGGAGATCTCTGCAATATCTGTGCCTTGGCTGCCAGTTGCCTTGCTTATTATCTGCCAAGAAGATGAGTGTTAGATATTGTGTAACCTGGACGACAGTGGAGTCAGTATTTGTCCATGTAGGGAGCTCAGATCCTTTAACTGGCTTCCCTAGTGGATCAGATGGTAAAGAATCTGCCTGCAGTGCAGGAGACCTGGGTTTAATCCCTGGGTCAGGAAGATCCCCTGTTGAAGGGAATGGCTACCCACTATTCTAGTATTCTTACCTAAAAAATCCCATGGACAGAGGAGCCTGGCAGGCTGCAGTCCATGGGAGTCACAAAGAGTCAGACGTGACTGAATGACTAATACACAACCCAGCTACATATGCTCAATTTCAGTACTCATTAATATTTACACACACATACACACTCGTATTTTGGTCATAATCGTTGTCTTTACATTCCTACCCTCTTCTCTCTCAGGGCTCCTCGGTGTTTTGCCTTCACCTCTGCTCTGTCCCTTCTATAGTGGGAAGTAATGCTCCATGCGTTCCCACCTGGACCCTCTACCAGGCCCGTCCTGTGCTTGCCTGTGAGGCACTTCTCTGCTCACCTTAGCAAGCTCCTGGTTCTGAAGCCTTGGATGAATCTGTGGAAACTGGTTGACATCTTCATTTTCTAGTGGGTTGAACTTGGCCAAGTCTTGACAGCTACCATATTCTTGATGACTAACCTGAGCCATACCTGGAAGGGAGCTGCTAGGCAGCTGGGAGTCTTCCTCCTGAGCAGATTCAGGGAACACAGAGTCATCATCTTTGTCATCTTTCTGGTTCTCTAGAAATTTCTCAAGCTTTTGCACAAGACCATCCAGTTTGCTGAGAGTCAACTGTGTCTTCTCCTTGGGGTGCTTGTCTTTGTTGTCTCCACTTAGGTCACAGTTAGTGGTCGAGTCTGAATTGTTAGAGGCCATGTCAACATCCCAGGCCAGGGTGATGCTGAGTTTGCAGAACTGCTCTGGGCCATCTTGTATTTGGTCTCGTCTCGCTAGGAGCCTCCCTGTGTTTTCAGTCCGCCATGACCCTTGGATAGGAGGGACAAAGTGCATTGAAGGACCTTCAGAAGACGAGTCTTCACAGGAGAGGGTGTCCTCACAGGAGAGGGTGTCCTCACAGGGGAAATAGCCCACAGAGAGACTCAGGTTTGATTCAGAGCTGCTGGAGAATGAGTGCACCATGGAGTTCGAAGGCTCAAATCTCAGGTCTCCCTCATCCCAGGGATCTTCAAAAGAGAAAATCTAAGTGGGATTGGGGAGAAGAGGAGGGTAATATGGTACTTACCCAATAACATTATCCGTTCTCTTTTCTATTTGGAACTATCCCACTCTGAGAGAAGTTCATCTGTTTTACAATCTCCAATGAAGAACAAAAGAGGCCCTCTCCCTTTAAAAACCTGCTCAATACAACCCTCTCCACTAAGCATCTTCACTGGATGCCTCCTATCATCTATTACTACAGTTGAAAAAACTTGTATCATAAAAGAAAAATGATCATGCTGTAAAATTTGAAAAATATAAAAAAGTATGAAGATAAAAACAAATATGCTTGTGATTCCCCTGTCCAGAGATAATGATAATCATCATGAAAACATTTTGGTGGATTTCCTTATAATCTTTTCTTTTTATTTATATGTACTTATGTGTATACAATTATATATGTGTATATATATATGTACTGTCATGTGTATATGTAGATATGAAAGTCATATCAGTTGAAACTGAGATTATTATATTTTATGGCACAACCTGAAAGTGACAATGAAAGTAGCTCAGTCCTGTTCGACTCTTTGCGACCCTGAGGACTATACAGTCCATGGAATTTTCCAGGCCAGAATACTGGAGTAGGTAGTCTTTCCCCTTTCGAGGGAATCTTCCCAACCCAGGGATTGAACCCAGGTCTCCTGCACTGCAGGCAGACTGGACTGCAAGGAGATCAAACCAGTCTATCCTAAAGGAAATCAGTCCTGAATATTCATTGGAAGGACTGATGCTGAAGCTCCAATACTTTGGCCACATGATGCAAAGAACTGACTCACTGGAAAACTGACTCACCCTGATACTGGGAAAAATTGAAGGCAGGAAGAGAAGGGGACGACAGAGGATGGGATGATTGGATGGCATCATCGACTTGATAGACACGAATTTGAGCAAGCTCTGGGAGTTGGTAATGGACAGGGATGCCTGGCGTGCTGCAGTCCATGGGGTTGCCAAGAGTTGGACACGACTGGGCAACTGAACTGACTGAACTGATGGCACAACCTACATTAAACATGTATATGGCTATTCTGTCTATTTTAACCACTTTATTATTAATGACTTAGTTATTGTCTTTAATAGACACATCTGCAGTAAAACCCTTTGTTAATAAATCTTTGTGTCTCCCTTTATGTTTTTGTAGGTGGGTTTAGTCGATCAAAGACCACAAATGTATTAAAGGCTCCTAATGGTTGATACCAAGTTGCTTCCCAGAAAGGTATAGGCATTTAGTTGCGCATCCTTCCACCATCTGATGGCACTTTGTCTATGATGTCCCGTAGAAACCGGGGGAGAGGGTAGGAATACACATGCGCACATGCATGCACCTGTTGTAGTCTCGGTAATGTTCTGCCCTGGTGGCTGCCCACATGAGAGGGGTGCTGCCAACTCCTGAGCCATAAACTGGGGACTTGAAAAATCCTTCAGGTCCTGAGTCTCAGTAGCTAAAAGTCCAACTGCCAGAAGTCTGTGTTCTGGGACTGTTGGTTACCATGGTAACAGAAGGACCCGAGTTGTAGTCAGAAGTGTGGGAAGAGAGAAGGAAGGAATTGAAAGCTATAGGAACCAGTGCCTTGCTCCCAAAATATCCCATCCCCTCATCAACTCAGCTGATGAGACTCCCTCTCGATGGCAGAAGGACAAATGCCATGACAGTTCCTTTCCTCTTGTCATGTCGGTGCCCAGGATGGTTCCTGTCTTGAGGGAATTTAGAACCTGTTTGGTGAACTGGACATAAACAGCCTTTTATAGGACAGAATGGTAACTGCAGCAGCAGAACTTAAAACTAATGTCATGGGAGAACAGAAGGCGGTACCTTGTGCTGCCAGTGTGGAGATCCAGGAGGCGGCATCAGGAGAAGCCTCTCAGAGGAGATTCCCTCTGATCTCAGTATTTAGTGGGGTGTGGAAGTTAGCTGAAAAGGAGGGAGTGAGTGGGGTAGAGGACCTTACAAGCAGACGGGACACGTGAGCAGGGACTCCCAGGTGAGAAACAGCCAGGTGTGGGGTGGAGCTCAAGCATGAAGTGCTAAACAGGGTCACCAAGATCATGGAAAGCCTTCCACCCCTGTTAGGGAACTTGGTTTTTATCCTGTGAGCACATACTCAGGTAGTGGTTTCATTTATTAGGCATTCTTCTGGTTAACTCAAAGTATACTGAATGCTCAACATGATGAAAACAAGCAAACAAAACAAAACTTCCAGTGCATTTGGCACAGCATGAATGTTATTGGTTGGCTTTCATGAGAATAGAAGCAGTAGGTTTGCCCTGGGTTGAGAAATGGATGGGAGGAGACGAGGTGGTAACAGTGGGCCTAGACTTTACTTCATCTGTGTCTGAGTGAGAAAGTGAGGGAGGAGGCAGGGGTCAGCTTAGTTTCTGCACCCACTCCCCAAATACAGAAGACGGGCACAGTCAGTACTGAGGGACAGTTTCAAAACTTAAAAGGTTGGCTGCTGCTTTCGGAGAGTAAGGGTGGGATACGTGGCATGGGCAGGGGGCTTAATTGTAATAATACTTGTTTATTTCCCGATGTTAGAAGGAAAAAACGTGAAGATGGATGTGGACACGTATGGAGGAAGGCATTGTTGAGGACCTTTGTATTCTTTGAGCTTCCCAGCTAGGCTTCGGCCTTATTCCTGAGGTTGTCTGTATTATTTTACACCAGTTCTCTTACCTGGATCTCTGTCCTTGTTGTCCTTGTTCTCTATCTTATCTCCTTTGACAGTCTCTTCAATAACATGAGGTGCCTTGGTTTTTTCTAGACTTGGAGCTTCGCTTTTCCTTGTCATCCTCCTCTGCTGACACCCCTGCTGACCTCACTAGGTCCTCGCACTTCCTGGTCTGCCCTCCCCTTCCCAATGGCATCCTGAAATTATGAGGGGATTGGTGAGATCTCTGGGGGCACTTTCTGGGTGGAGGCAGTAAGTCTTTCATTGTCTGCTTCCCACATGTGCAAATTCTGAGGACAACTGTGGGTCATGTAGGATTGAAGGCAGTCAGTCGGTTGCAGAGGCTAAACAGAAATTAACCTTTCCAACAGTAGAATCATCTTAACAAATGTAGTTACAGCAACTGCCAGCCTGGTCTAAACTGTGGGGCTGTGGAGTACTGTTTCTGGGTCAATCAGTGATTCTCAGGAAGGGAGTAGGGTTTCCACCCAGAGTTTCCAAGGAATGGAGTGCGTATGTACTTGGAAAAAGTACATGTTATGTTTTAAAAAAAAAATTGTTTTTTCACTTAAGTATAGTTGATTTACAATGTTGAAAAAGCATGTTCCTAAATTAATATTGCTTAGAACTTTTTTTGGTCACATTTTAAAAAAATTTCAAGTTACAAACAGCATTAAAAGAAACCATACGGTTTTTATATTTATCCAAAAAGAAGCATAGGTTTCAACACACACACACACACACACACACAGGAAAAAAGCCAAGAAACACTGGTCTGACTTAAAGAACTCGAGCTCACTGAAATCTATTAGTTGCTAAAAGATCTTTTTCAAACATATTTCTCTTTATTTCCATTTAACAAGATTATATTTAATGTTTGCTATGTTTGCTCAGTATCAGTACAGTGCTTTTGCTGTCGTACTGGTTAAATTTCTCATGCTCTTGCTTAGTCGCTGTCTGACTCTGCGACCCATAGACTGTAGCCCGCCGGGCTCCTCTGTCCATGGGATTCTCCAGGCAAAAATGCTGGAGCGGGTAGCCACGCCCTCCTCCAGGGGATCTTTCCGACCCAGGGATTGAACCCAGGTCTCCTGCATTGCCAGGTGAATTCTTTATCACTGAGCCACCTGGCCAGTCCCACTGGTTAAATTTCTAAGTTTTGTTAGATTGTTTTCGGTCAGTCTGTTTCAGGAGTTATGATGTCCTGGTGTGAAAAATAGGCAGAGTTGGAATTGGGGAGACACCATCTATACTCTACAGAAGCCACGTGGCAGGTGACCACAGATGCCACACATTCCATGAGTGTTTGGGGTCCTAGGTTAATTCTGGGGAGGTCAGGAGCAGCCTCCTCTGTAGCATTTACTGGCCACTTAAGGCAATGGCACCCCACTCCAGTACTCTTGCTTGGAAAATCCCATGGATGGAGGAGCCTGTTAGGCTGCAATCCATGGAGTCGCTAAGAGTCGGACACGACTGAGCGACTTCACTTTCACTTTCATGCATTGGAGAAGGAAATGGCAGCCCACTCCAGTGTTCTTGCCTGGAGAATCCCAGGGACGGGGGAGCCTGGTGGGCTTCCGTCTATGGGGTCGCACAGAGTCGGAAACGACTGAAGTGACTTAGCATACTGTATGCCAGGTCCTATTCTAAGCACTTTGTATGTGCTTATTGTTTAATCTTCACAGCTCCCTAATCAGTTAAGCATTGTTAGTTGCCCTGTTTTACAGACAAAAGCACCCTGGAAAAGGTAATGGCAACCCACTCCAGTGTTCTTGCCAGGGAAATCCCATGGACAGAGGAGCCTGGTGGGCTTCAGTCCATGGGGTCCCAAGAGTCAGACATGACTCAGCGACTAAACCACCACCACCCCCAGACAAAGGAACCAAGGCCTGAGCAGTTATGTACCCTTCCCACATCTCCAAACCATAAACCCTAGAACCTGGGTTCAGACATAAGCAGTCTGGCTCCAGAGCTCGTACTCTTACCCTCTACACACTCCTGTCTCTCGGGAGGCTGACCACCTGCCTCCTCCCTGAAAGATTCCTGGGACTTAGGCCAAAATTAAACCTGGGTTCTGGTGCCTTGTAAGAAACTCCTTTGAGTGGAACTGTGTATTCTAAGTACGTAGACCACAGGACTGGCCCCAAGCAGTGGTATCCACATTTGGAGCAGGCTAAAATGAGATTTAAAATAAATATTCAGCTTCCTCTTTGGCATGATGAGATCTGGATTCCTCTGCTCTGGCTTTTCATAAAAACTCTATGACCGCCTCCCAGGGCACTGGGAGCCTAGAAAGGGATTCATGAGTTCCTTTCTTTCCATGCAGCTGGAGTGAAGTTCTGGGAGAAGCTGTGTGCTATACCATTACCCATGTACATGGAACGCTTTGCACTAAACATAAACATTTAAGTGGGAAAAAATTGTTTCTCAGCCTAAACTACTAAAGTATAGAATCATCCTGAAGAGAAAAGAGCTTCACACAGGGGAAGCATCAGAGAAAACTTGAAATCTTATGTATTTGTACATGCTGCCATTTCTCGGTATACTCTTTCTATCTCTCAGTATATATATGTGTGTTTGTATATATATTTGTATACATATAGATTTCATTTTAAATGCATATGTGTACATATATATTTCATATACAGCTCAAAGTTCTTGAAACTTGCCTTCTCACCTACCCCAGAAAAAGGATAAGTGCTGTTAATTGCTTGTTATTTACTCTCCAGGCCAGAGTATTTGAGTGGGTAGCCATTCCCTTCTCAAGGAGATCTTCCTGACCCAGGAATCAAACCTGGGTCTCCTGCATTGCAGGCAAATTTTTTACTGTCTGAGCTACCAGGGCACCCCTATATATTACATAATTTATTCTGATATTTTTTCCTAAGGCATCATTGAAGTAACAACACATCTTTAGGATGCCATGCTTTTAGGATTACATGAGGAGTGTAATCAGTTCTAAAAGGTGACTTAGCTTTTACTTCTGATAACAAATCAGAGGATTCAGGGTCCTCATTAGCAATACCACTTATGTTCATTTCTTTCCTAGGGCCTTATTTTGACTTGGTGACCTACCTTTCCTTGGATCAATTATCTAAATGGTATAGCTGGCTCATTACCTTTTCTCCTGAAGCAGAATCATCTATAATAAAGCTGTTGAGGTTTTAAAAATGATAGTATGTGGTGAATTTACAATGTTTTAGAACTGAAGCCAATAATAATGACAAGTTTAAAAATTGGAATGCTTCCTCAAATCCATTTGACTTGATGGGATTTAGAGCCTAAATATATAAAGTGGAAAGTTTCTGACTTAGAAATTAAGCTACTATTGTGGTTAATTTTATGTGTTGACTTGACTTGGCCACAGGGCACCCAGATATTTGGTTCAGCATTATCCTGGGTGTGTCTGTGAGGGTGCTTCCAGATGAGATTAACATTGGGATCCGTAGACTCAGTAAGGCAGATGGCCCCTGCCTATTTGGGTTGGCCTCCAATCCTTTGAAATCTGAATAGAACAGAAAACTGAGGAAGGGAGAATTTGCTGTCTCTGCCTGACTGTCTTTGAGCTAGGACATTGGTTTTCTCCTCCCTTTGGACTCAAACTGGAACCTACATCATCAGTTCTCCTGATCCTCAGGCTGTTGGACTTGGACTGGACCTGCACTATTGTCTCTTCTGGGTCGCCAGCTTGCAGAGGGCACACCTTGGGACTTTTCAACTTCCTAACCTGCATGAGCCAATTCCTTATACTAAGCCTCTTTTGTCATTCATGTGTGTGTGTGGCTATACATACACATTCATATGTATACTATTGGTTCTGTTTCTCTGGAGAACCGAGACTAATATAGTTGCTGATTTTTCATCTTTTGAAATTATGAAATATTTTGACAGTATAAAAAGATACCACAAACCTGTGATATGGTACACTAAAGACACAGCGTCATTTTTGTGGTGGTCTTGCCCATAATGTGTAATCACAGCCAAACAATGAGACAATATCAGACACACTCCATTTTTGAGATACTCAACAAAATAATGAGTGTCAAGGCCATAAAAGGCAAGGAAAACTGAGAAACTGCAGAAGACTAGAGAGAAATAACTAGATGCAATTATCAGAATGGGAAAAGGACATGAGTGGGAAACCTGGGGAGACTTGATTGTGTTTTTAATTTTAGTTAATGGTGTTGTCCCAAAGTTAAATTTCTGGTCTGATTATTGTACTATGGATGCCTAAGATGTTAACATTAAGGGAAGTATGGTGAAGATACATGGATACTGTATTTGCAGCTTCTCTGTACATCTAAAATTAGGTCAAAATAAATTTTTGAAAAATAATAGATAATACTATAGTCAATGATTTAATACCTATAATACTTACAACTAAGTTTGGTCAAGTCAACATTTTGGCATATTTGACCCATTGTTTCTGTGAAAAGGAATGAAATGTTGCAGATGAAACTTAAGTCCCTTTGTATTCCTTCCCTGATCCTCATCTTTCCCCACATCTCCCAGGATCACTGTCCTGAATTTGTTTTATTTATCTTGTGCTGCTATAATGTGGTTTTACATATTAATGTATTGTTTTACAATACAGAAACAAATACAATTCAGAAACAAAAAGCAACATATAGATTTACTTAGACTACATAAATATAACTTAAATGGACTGCAGTTCATTCTCTTTAGAAAAGAGGAAGTCCCCATGGTTTATTTTGCTTATAAGAACTACTGTGACAAGGATATCCTTTTTCCAGATCGAATTCTTAGCTGAAATTACTTGAGGGATTAGGGAGAGGATGGGTATAATTTCCTACATTCTATTTATATGCCCATTCCCAAACAGATAAAGCCTTATTAAAGCTCATGTACTTAATTAAATAAGGATGGTGGTGAAAATAGCATTTTGGTGTTAGCGAAGTTCAGTGGTGCTTTCGCAGGTGTGGTCATTTAATTTTCAAGACAGTCCTCTGAGTTGTGTATTTTTATCCCAGTCTTAGCTTTTGCAGTTTATATTACCCAGGTCTGCCTCCAAAGTTCAGAGGCCCCCTAGAGCCAGGCTGCTGCTGCTGGGTACCAACTTCAAGGAATCTTTATACATCATAAATATTGAATATTGTTAGTCGACAATAACAGTGGTGAGAACTATAGGTCTCCTCTCACTTCACCAACCAATATTGCTATGAAAGCAACCCTTAGATTGAGTTTCTGCCACAGATACATGTGTTTAATGGCAGGCACAAAAACATCATACAGTCTTGTTTTTAAGCCGCAGAATTGTGCTGTGCAACAGGGTAGCCACATGCGACCATTAAAATTAAACTTACAAAAATGCTTCTTTGGTCATTCTCATCACATTTCAAGTGCTCGGTGACTACCTGTAACTAACAATAGCGATGAGAACTGTAGGTCTCCTTATTGCTACCTTATAGCAAGCTCACATGCTAGCAAAGTAATGCTCAAAATTCTCCAAGTGAGGCTTCAACAGTAATTGAACCGAGAAGTCTCAGATATTCAGGCTGGATTTAGAAAATGCAGAGGAACCAGAGATCAAATTGCCAACATCCTGTTGAATCATAGAAAAAGCAAGAGAATTCCAGAAAAAAATATCTACTTCTGTTTCATTGACTATACTAAAGCCTTGACTGTGTGGATCAAAACAAACTGTGGAAAATTCTTAAAGAGATGGGAATACCAGACCACCTTACCTGCCTCCTGAGAAATCTGTATGCAGGTAAAGAAGCAATAGTTAGAACCAACATGGAACAACAGACTGGTTCAAAATTGGGAAAGGAGTATGTCAAGACTGCATATTGTCACCTTGCTTATTTAACTTATATGCAGAGTACATCATGTGAAATGCTGGGCTGAATGAAGCACAAGCCAGAATCAAGATTGCCAGGAGAAATATCAGTAACCTCAGATATTCAGATGACACCACCCTTATGGCAGAAAGTGAAGAGGAACTAAAGACCCTCTTGATGATAGTGAAAGAGGAGAGTGAAAAAGCTGGCTTAAAATTCAACATTCAGAAAATGAAGATCATGGCATCTGATCCCATTACTTCCTAGTAAATAGATGGGGAAACAATGGAAACAGTGACAGACTATTTTCTTGGGCTCCAAAATCACTGCAGATGGTCACTGTAACCATGAAATTAAAAGACACTACCTCCTTTGGGAGAAAACCTATGACCAACCTACACAGCATATTGAAAAGTAGAGACAATACTTTGCCAACAAAGGTCCGTCTAGTCAAGGCTATGGTTTTTCCAGTAGTCATATGTGGATGTGAGAGTTGGACCATGAGGAAAGGTGAGCGCCAAAGAATTGATGCTTTTGAACTGTGATGTTGGAGAAGACTTGAGAGTCCTTTGGACGAGGAGATCAAATCAGTCAATCCTAAAGGAAATCAGTCCTGAATATTTATTGGAAGGGCTGATGCTGAAACTGAAACTCCAATACTTTGGCCACCTGATGCAAATAACTGACTCACTGGAAAAGACCCTGTTGCTGGGAAAGATTGAAGGCAAGAGGAGAAGGGGAGAACAGATGATGAAGTGATTGGATGGCATCACCGACTTGATAGATATGAGTTTGAGCAAGCTCCGGGAGTTGGTGAGGGACAGGGAAGCCTGATGTGCTGCAGTCCATGGGTCACAAAGAGTCAGACACAACTGAGTGGCTGAACTGAAATGAATCTTAGTAGCTTGTGGGCTACCTTATTGTGCTGGGCAAAAAAAAAAAAAATTCTGACACTGTACAAAGTTCTTTTGGACAGAGCTACTCTGGAAGATCCTGTGGTCTGTCCTCTTGTTCATTTGGATAACACTCTGAAAGAAAGTTTTGTTAGAGCCAGATGGAACAATACTCTAGCTAATCTATTGGGATTTAGTTAACTTTCTTGTTAGGATTGAGTGGCAAAATTTCCTTCAGAGTGTCTAGAAACAGAACTAGTGGGAATCTTTAGATGAGGACACTGTTTTGCTTTTTTTAAAAAAAATAATTTATGTATTTAGGCTGTGCTGGGTCTTAATTGCTGTGTGGGCTTTTCTCTAGTTGCAGTGTGTGGGCTTCTCACTGGTGTGGCTTCTTTTGTTTTGGAGCACGGACTCTGGGGCACTTGGCCTTCAGTAGTTGCGGCAAGGGTGCTCAGTAGTTGTGGTTACTGGGTTCTAGAGCAGAGGCTCAGTTTTTGTGATGCATGGGCTTAATTGCTCTGAGACATTTGGGATCTTCCCAGACCAGGGGTTGAACCGGTGTCCCATTGGCAGGCAGATTCTTTACTAGTGAACCACCAGGGAAGCCCACCCAGGCCACTCTTTTGGAAGATTTAGACAACTGGTTCACATAAAGTCTTAAATTCAGTTTATGCAAGAATGGGAATATCTGTACAGTACTTACAGTCCATCATGAAGATCATTGATTGATGAAAAATTATGTGCGACAGCCATTATGGTAAATAAAAACCCTATAGTTTTCATCAAAGAGAACTATAGTTGACTTTATAGTCAACTATATGAGCTTTTGATTAGTTCTTCAAATGCCAGCTGCCCTAGAGTACAGGTTTAAAATAATCATTAGCTTTTCTAGCTTGTTCACTTTGAAGTATTTTGAAACATTGCAGACAGTATGAACAGTTTGTGTATAGATTGTCTCATTCAGCCTTTACAGCATCCCTTTCTAGTAAGCATTGCAGTTATTAACCCCATTTGTGGCTTGAATTCCCCAGTGTCCTGTGGCCAGGCTGTTATATGATAGCATCAGCTTTTTTATTTCTTGAGTGAGAACTCAGTGCAAATCATTTGTACAGTTGCCAAACATAAATGTATAACTTTTCTTGTTTTATTCCTTAACATCAAGGCTCACACCTACTTCGGGCCAAGACTGAAAGTGCCTTGTGTAACACCAAATACAGAGAACCTATAGTCCTTTCCTACCTCTCTGTTAAAATATGTCCTCTATTTTTCAATATTTTGAAAATAAACAACTGTGTATATTTCCAGTTGAGAGCCTACCAAGTTCCAGGCCACTTCTAGCAGCATCTAAGTCATTTTTAGCTTTGCTTCATCCATAAACTAGAGATAATAATATCTTCCTTGCAAAGTTTTTATAATGATTAGAGATTATATGTAATGGGATGCATGGCAGATGGTTGTTTTCATTCCATAATTGAGGAACCTGAAACATCTTCCTCTTTCATTGGCATTGCCCCTATGGGCAAAATGTTTCAGTTTTGTTTTAAAATTTCAAAAATAAAACTATTGCCCATTCATGTGTGCATTTAATAGCCATACTTGGTTTTCTGAATGTCTCCCCCAAGTGAACTGGAGCCTCCAGGAGAACAAGGCAGGTCCCTGTCTGTCATTCTGGGTATTGTCTGCATCTGCTAGCGTGGTGGCAGATCTGTGAACCCCTCTGGGATTCTGGTGGTCATGGGTAACCCTCCTTTCCCAGGGTGTCACTAACATGGGATCCACCCTGAAGACTTTTCCATTTCTAGTGCATTCTCCAGTTGGGATGGAAATAACGCAGAAGGATCTTTTGAGGCTAAGCACTGGTAAAATGAGTGTCATCCGCTCTGGACGGGTAGAGTCCCTTTGGTGGAAATTTCCACAAGAAATCTATGGGGGAAAGGTGGGAAGATATAATCTCTGCAGGTGCTCTTATTTTTTTTTTTTGACCACACCACACAGCTTGTGGGATCTTAGTTCTCCAACCAGGGATTGAACCTGGTCCATTGGTAAAGAACCTGCCAGCAAAGCAGAAGACCTGGGTTCGATCCCTGGGTTGGAGATTGAAGGAAATGGCAATCCAATCCAGTATTCTTGCCTGGAGAACTCCATGGGCAGAGGAGCCTGACAGGCTACAGTCCTTAGCAACTGAACAACATCAACAACATGGCAGTGAAAGCAGAGTCCTAACCACTGGACCACCAGGGAATTCCCCACAGGTGCTTTTAATTATCTCAGAGGAAAAAAGGAACACCTGCTCAAGGAACCTAGTTAGCATTTTACCACCTTTCCTTAAAGGACTAGCAGTAAAATGTTCAACATGCAAAGACCTTTGTTCACATTCTCTAGAAGATTGCAAAGGAAAGGAGTAGAGGTGGGAGCCAGGGGTAGAAGTCTAAGGAGATGTGCCTAAGGTTGATTATTCAGAAGGACCCGAAGAGTTCAGAGGCAGATAGACTGGCACTCTAAGTAACTCAGTGGGAGAAAACATGGATAGGAGCTCATCTACAGTGTTGTTCCTATATTCTGGAAAATCAGAAAGATGGTGTACAGTGTCTGAAGAAAGAATGAATCATGAATGTGCATAGGAGCAGGAAATGTGAAAGCCTGCTATAAATACTAATTAACTTCAGTTTATTTATTTATTTTTTTATCAAGCTGAGTATGTAATATATTTCAAATAAATGCTTTCATAACTTCATATCATCAATTAAGGAGAAAGGACATGTTTTGACAAAGAAATCATTTGTTCAAAGTAAAATGTTTCATTGCTAATACTCTACATTAACTACTATGCTTTAAAATTCTACTATCCTACTCACCTCCCCACACAAAGTGATGGCATTAATTCTACTAAAGATAAATTTTTGGCTCACTAGATGAAAAAGGCATTTGAATTTAAGAGAAGTACTCTTCAGGGTCAATCTAACATTCCCATAGAAGGCCCTCAAATTCCAGTTTAAGAAATACTTGTGTGTAGTCGGTCGCCAAGTCATGTCTGACTCTTTGCGACCCCATGGACTGTAGCCCACCAGGCTCCTCTGTCCATGGGATTTTCCAGGCAAGAATACTGGAGTGGGTTGCCATTTCCTTCTCCATAACTTCAGTTTAATTTGAAGGGAATCAGAAGAAAAGCAGAATGGCAACAGTTGAGAATGGGAACAGTGGGGTCTGGGGTGGGTTGTGGACTGGATGTCTCTCTACATCTCTTTGGCCATTATCATCAGCCACTGCAGAGTTCCCACCAGTAGATACTCCCTGTAGGCCCCCACTTCCTGTCTCTCTTCCTCCTCCCACCTTTAAATGATTTACCCATTCAGTGCCTTACATTTTTGTGCAAATCTTTTCTTAGCACAGATAAGGCTTTCTCTCCACTTTCCTGAGGCTGAATCCAATTATGCTATGGGAGGTTCTTCACCTCTGGCTCAGATCTCCGGCAGCATCTGTGAATGGATGCTGTTGTGTGCCTGCACAATGGTCTCCATTCAGTTACGAACCACTTGTGCACATCTCCTTCTGGAAGACGGTTTGTTACCCAGAATGCATTTGTGGTGGCCTACTGGCTTTGGAACTGGTTAATGAAAAGGATATTGGTTAATGAAAATTATAGGAAATTATCAGGTAAGACTTTTTCAAATCTTTTAATGTTAAAAGTAGTTTTTTTTTTTTTTTTTTAAGCTCTAAAAACAGCATGAGATAATTATGGAGAAACACAAAAAGGAAACTTGGCATTGGCCAAAAAGTTCATTCTGGTTTTTCCATTAGGTATTAGGGAAAAACATGAATAAACTTTCTGACCAACCCATTGGTTTTAAAAGCAAAACTTTAGGGATGGAAATCAGTCATTATAGGAGCCAGGAAAGTAGAAATGGTATGTGTTGTAAGGAGACCGAGGGCGTTCTTTGGGGAACAGAAATAATCTATTACTGTATCAGCATTGTCCAATAAAAATGTGATTTGAGCCACAAATCCTAGCCAGTTACTTTTAACTTTTAATTTTCTTATAAGTACTTTAAAAAAGGGGAAAAAAGGTAGAATTAAAATGTACTATATTTAACCCAGTATATGAAAAATATTATAATTTCACCATATATTAATAAGATATATGCATTTGCATTTTTAAAAACTGAGTCTTTGAAGTCTTATATTTTACATCTCTGATTTTGTGCCAGCTGTTTCAAGGGCTCACTAGCTACCTGTGGCAACTGTACTGGGCAACACAGCTCAATACTGTTTTGGTGGTAATTACACAACTGCATGCATTTATCAAAACTCATTGAATTGCAAAAAGATTCACGCACCCCAGTGTTCATAGTAGCACTATGTACAGGAGCCAAGGCATGGAAACAACCTAAATGTCCAGGGACAGATGATTGGCTAAAGAAGATGTGGTATATATGCAATGGAATGGTATTTAACCATAAAAGAGAATGAAAATTCCATTTGCAGCGACAGAATAGACCTAAAGATTATCATATGAAGTGAAGTAAGTCAGAGAAAGACAAATAATCGTATGATGTCACTTATATGTGGAATCTTAAAAAAAAGATACAAAGGAGCTTATTTACAAAACAGAAATAGACTCATCAACATAGAAAACCAATTTACAATTACCAAAGGGGAAAGAGGGTGGGGGAGGGATAAATTAAGAGGGATTAACAAATACACACTACTATATATAAAATAAATAAACAAAAGACCTACTGTTTAGCATAGGAAACTATATTCAATATCTTGTAATAACCTATAATGGAAAAGAATCTGAAAAAGAAAACATATATGTATAACAGTCACTTTGCTGTATATCTGAAACATTGTAAGCCAACTATATTTCAATAAAAAATAAAAATTAAAAAATTAATGATTATGAACATTTAAAATAACTCATTGAGTTGTGTACCTAAAAAGGATTGCTGTTGCTGCTAAGTTGCTTCAGTCATGTCCGACTCTGCGACCCCATAGACGGCAGCCCACCAGGCTCCCCTATCCCTGGGATTCTCCAGGCAAGAACACTGCAGTGGGTTACTTTTACTTTATTTAAATTGTGTATCAATTAAAAAAAGAAACATTTTCCTGCTAGCCAGAATGAGCCAAAATAGGTTCTGTCCATGAACAACTATTAAAATTCTTTTAAAATACATCTCAGAAATGGAATTTGGCAATTTTCTAAAAATAAAAGTTAACATACATCAGATCCCCCAAGGCTATTAATTTTTGTAGATTTCAGATGTGTATGTGTCTGTTTTCCGCTTCATACCTCAGTTTAGAAAGGGATAGTGAAAATTGAATTATTACAGTTTAAAAGCAAAGGATTTGCATGTATTTGACAAAATAAAGATGAACACAAATTGTTTTAAGAAAGACCCAATGCGAATTCTAGAAAAGAGCTTGTCATTTTCTGTTTCATAGCTACTTCTCTTACAATGCTGTTAAAAATCACATGTCTTTTCCTTCTGCTTCTGTTATATAACGTGCTCTGTAGCAACTGTTTTGACCATGGATTTGTCAGTCTGCAGGCATTTTGGGGGTGTTGGGGAGATCAAGGGTGAAGCTTATGTACCCACTTGATAGGAGGGAGTAGTGGGGCAGTTGGTTGTGGGGAACTAAATTTAAATTTCATAACTAAAGCCAGGAAATATTTTTGGCTATGGGAAGATGTGTCACTAGTTATAAATAATGTCATTTGCCTTTTGACAGCTATTTTGGTATTTTCTTTTTACACTTAAAATTCCATGTTTACATTCTGTTGAAGCTTACATTAATAATTTACAAATGAACACTTCTAAGAGAAATAGATGAAAAAGATATTTTCTAAGTGGTCTTAAAGCCCTGGTATCTGAACCAACAATTAAAAAATAAAATTCATTAGGACTGGAAAGTCAGTTGCATAAGTGTAGGCTGGGGAAGAGACCCTGGTAAGAAATTATTCCACAGTGTTTGTTGAGGATAAAGTGTGATTATCATTGTTTTAAAACTTTACAATTTGAAGAATACATTTACGGTGTGGACCACAGGTTAGGAACAAGATAAGCTCTTGTCATTTTGTTTCATTTTAGTTCAGGGATTCATTAAGTGTTCTGTACTCAAGAAGCAGTTCTTCTAAGCCTGTAGTTAACAAGTTGAATCTCATCTACAGCAGGAGTGATGGAATTTCAGTGTGCACTGAAGGTGCAGACCGTAGTGTGTAGAAGTTGCTAGTTTAATAGACTAGAAATGGGGCTGAGACCCTGTCCTCTCAACCAACATACACTTGCCAATAGACTTCACCTTGAGAAACACTGATCTGTAACAACCGTTTAGATTTGATTAGGTTTTCTCTTTGTATCAGACACTATGCTGAGTTCAAATAAAAGGCAGGATCCCAGTAGGAAGGTGCTAACGTAGTGTGTAATACAAAGCAGCATTCTGAGTGGTCCAGCTGCAGTGACGTGAGAGAGCTCAGAGCAGGAGGGCAGCGCCACCAACAGTGGACTTGAAGATGTAGGTAGGGTTCAGGTTAATGGAGGCAAAACTGGGCGTCTGGACACCGTGAGGGAGATAGTTTGGGACCCAAAAGAGAGATGGCCTCACCTGGAGAAGGAGTCTTACTTAGATGTTGACTATAATTTTGGAGGACCAAGGAAATTGTAGCACGAAATAAAATTATGAAACTTAGGAAGCAAACAGTTGTAGAAAATCTGATTGGTTTTTGTCAGTGGTTCTTAAACTTGAATGTGCATTAGAATCACCTGGAGGACTGGTTCAAGTATAGATTGTTCAGGTCCGCCTTCAGTGTTTCTGATTTTGTGGGTCAGGGCTGGGGCATGAGAACTTCAATTCTGTTCCCAAGTTTTGCTGATGCTGCCTGGACTGGGAACCACACCCTGACACTCACTGTTCTTCATGAATTTGGTGTCTTGATTTACCAGTAACCCACAGATGAGGACTGAAACAAGTTGTGGAGGCAAGACAGAGAAGGGGATGGCTGTCAGCATGTTATGTGACCTAGAATGCCTAAAAGTGGGCTGTCTTTCCCTCTTTTTCTTCAGATATTTCTTTGCCCTCAGAGCAAGTGGTCAAACTGAAAATACCCTGGGGTGGGGTCAGGAATGTGGTCATAGACAAGAATTTGAGAACTATAGCCTTATATTCAGCCCAGAATACTTCCAAAACCCTGGTTGACACTGTATTTCTCAGATTTTATTTTAAACACATGTAAGTATCTTACTTGAAGACTAGGATTTACTAGAATATTCACCCACTGCTTTATGGAAATCTCTAAAACTGAACCTATGACCATAACCTCTCAAACTTACTCCTTCTACAGTGTTCTTTACATATGACACCCCAGTTTTTTATACATCATCCAGGACATTATTCCTTCTCTCTCATACTTTCAGCCTCCATCTAATCATTCCCAGAGTCCCGTCCATTCAGTCTCCCAATATAGTTTGTCCAATTCTCTGTCATCACTTGATCTATCCACCAGTTCTCACCTGGACCTTCGCACACCCTCTCTGGCTCCCTGTGGAGAAGGAGAGATTTGTTTTAGAAACACAAATCATATCAGGTCACCCCTATGCTTAAGACCATTTAGTATCATCCCTCTGGATGTAGGATAATCTTTAAATTCTAAAAATGGCCCACATGACTTGCAGGTCATGGCCCAGGCCAACACCTCATTTTGCATGTGTGCATGCTAAGTTGCTTCAGTCATGTCTGACTCTTTGTAACTATGTGGACCATAACCCGCCAGGCTCCTCTGTCCCTGGGATTCTCTGGACAAGAATACTAGAGTGGATTGCCATGCCCTACTCCAGGCAATCTTCCCAATCCAGGGATGGAACCTGAGTCTCCTGCATCGGCAGACAGGTTCTTTACCACTGGTGCTACCTGCCACTGCTTTTTATTCTCTAAATTCCAGGCACACTGACTATGTCACTTCCTGAACTAAATGTGTTTAAAACCACTGCTTTTCACTGCACTGATTCTAGACTTATACCCAAGGGTACCCATGCAGAAGGTGAATGTGGCACTGGTCTTAGAGAGCTTGTGTGCAGTTAGAAAATGGCTGTCCTCCAGGCGGATGTAGCACCTGGGCTGGAGCAGGCTGGGGTTCAGCCTCCACTCACTGGGGCAGGGAACCCTGTACAGGACACAACCTACACAGCTGGAAGGGTGACCCTGACTTGAAGATGTCAGTTGGTTTATCTCCAAATTAAAATAAGTCTCTTTGTCCTATATAGAAGCAGAAAATCGGACAACTTCTGGAAATCCCTGATAGCCCAGTGACTTAGTAATAATTTTAAATATTAAAAGGCTTTTTACCACAGAGCTGTAGAAATTGTTCTTTGCATAATCAGGATGACATGTATGTGTCTTTTCAAGCCAACATGGTTCTATCTGTGCTGCCTAATTGGAACCTTGTCTCATAGTTGAAGCTCAGGAAGGACTTTCAATCTAGAGTGTAGCTATCTGCTAGCATCTAAGTTTGGAAGTGAACCTGTGATGCCCGCAGACTACTGTGGTTTTCCTATTTGGAGGAAGGCCTCCAACCTGGTGGAGAGGCACAGCATTCCTTCATACGACGTGTTGGCTCTTGTGAAAGTGACTTGAAGTAATTGAGAGCTGGCAGCAGAAGAGATGGGAGGAGACCTAATTCTTGCTGGGCATGAGTCATCTTATTATACCTTTAAATTGATGATTTTATTAAACAGTTTCGTTGTTGTTACAAAACTATTCCTCAATCCTAGATTGCTTTGATGTACGTGTTATGTATCCACATGTCCTCAGTCAGGATCCTAGCATAGACCTCTCCCTGAGCAAACACTGAAAACAAACTATTACCATAATTTTGCCTTTGATTTGGGGAACAGTTTTGTTTCTTGTGTTTAAAGTCAGTGTTGAATATTCAGGGGAGGTGGTTGTGCGCCTTTTTTCAGATTTATGGGAATGCCTAAATCTTACTTGGGGAGGAGTATAAGAAAGTATAAGATAAACAACCATGTATACTTGATACTTTTGTAATTTCAAAAGACTTACGGACGTTCCCTGCAGATTGTTGCTGGGTCTCTCAGAAGGAATAGAATTTGAATCTGAGAGCAAGCGATTCCTCTGTTATAAATGTTTGTTACGATACTGCGATTGCTGGGTATGCTGCATCTAATTGAATTTGTGTATCATGCTCATTACTGGGTCATAAAGACTGTTGTTGAATGCTGTCACAGAAAAGAGCAGAACGTGGCCAGCACCTCGTGGCCTTAGAAAACTCACTCATATACAGAGCTGTATCTGGATTTTTCAGGCCAGCTACTTTCTAAACTCTGCCTCCTAGGAAGCCCTGTACCTCTGTAATCCTGTGTCTGCTTACCCTGGCCGTTGGTCAGTCGCTACTGCCACAGTCCAGCATCTCATGCTAGGCCTCACCACTTGAGATAGTTGGCTAAGGCTGCTGTGATAGAGTAAGCCAACCAAACTGGGTGGCTTCAGCAACAGAAATTCATTTTCACAGTTCTACAGGCTGAAAGTCCAAAATGAGAATGTGGGCAGCGGGGGAGTCCTCTGAGCATGGGACCTATTCCAGGCTTCTCTCCTTGACCTATAGATGACTGTCTTCTCCTTGTGTTTTCACATCACCTGCCATTATGCATGTCTCTCTGTCCAAATTGCCCCTTTTTATGAAGATGCCAGTCAAATGGAATAGGACCCACCTGAATGATCAAGAATACACAGAACTGTACAAAAAAGATCTTCACGACCAAGATAATCACAATGGTGTGGTCACTCACCTAGAGCCAGACATCCTGGAATGTGAAGTCAAGTGGGCCTTAGAAAGCATCACTATGAACAAAGCTAGTGGAGGTGATGGAATTCCAGTTGAGCTATTTCAAATCCTGAAAGATGATGCTGTGAAAGTGCTGCACACAATATGCCAGTAAATTTGGAAAACTCAGCAGGGGCCACAGGACTGGAAAAGGTCAGTTTTCATTCCAGTCCCAAAGAAAGGCAATGCCAAAGAATGTTCAAACTACTGCACAATTGCAGTTATCTCACATGCTAGCAAAGTAATGCTCAGGTCCGTCTAGTCAAGGCTATGGTTTTTCCAGTAGTCATGTATGGATGTGAGAGTTGGACTGTGAAGAAGGCTGAGCGCTGAAGAATTGATGCTTGAACTGTGGTGTTGGATAAGACTCTTGAGAGTCCCATGGACTGCAAGGAGATCCAACCAGTCCATTCTAAAGGAGATCAGTCCTGGGTGTTCTTTGGAAGGAATGATGCTAAAGCTGAAACTCCAGTATTCTGGCCACCTCATGCGAAGAGTTGACTCATTGGAAAAGACTCTGATGCTAGGAGGGATTGGGGGCAGGAGAAAAAGGGACGATAGAGGATGAGATGGCTGGATGGCATCACCAACTCGATGGACGTGAGTCTCGGTGAACTCCGGGAGTTGGTGATGGACAGAGAGGCCTGGTGTGCTGCGATTCATGGGGTCGCAAAGAGTCGGACACGACTGAGTGACTGAACTGAACTGAATGATCCCATTTACCTTCATTATCTCCATAAAGACCTTCTCTCCGAATGAGGTCAGATTCGAACTTCAACATAGGAATTTGCGGTAGAAACACTTCAACCCATCCCACCAATTATAGCTGAGCTTTGATACAGATGAGCCTCAAAAATCAAGCTAAACTTACTTTGGAATCTTCTTTAAATCACCAAAGGAAATCTGTAAATTAGCTGAACTAGTGTCGGTGGTGTTGCTTCTGCAGTTAACAATTTTCTTAGTAATTTCATGAGTCATGAGGTCAAAAAGCGTTGGATAAATTAAAACAAATATGAGAGCAGCGCTTTTTAGGGGGGGACTTCTGACACACCGTTTTCACCCAAGTCCACCGCCTGTAAACTGTCTAACCCATTCCACATTTGGAAAATTTAAAGTCCTGTAATATGTTGGTCTGTAGTATGTTTTTACCTGACACTTTTCCTTGGCTACACTGCTCATGCATAGCCTTTATTTCCCCATAAGTCTTGTTTAGCTGAGTGGTTTTGACACTCAAAGCTCTCCAGTCCTCTGGACTGACTGTGTATTCCAGGAATTTATGGTGGAATTTTCTGGCAGATCATAGTGATACACTGTGATACATTGTGCAGTCTGCTAATAAAACTACCCATCCATGCAGGAAGCGGAATTTAGAGCTGGTTAGGGATGGAGAAGCCTGGCTGCAGTCCATGGGGCCGCTAGGAGTTGGACGTGACTGAGCGACTTCACTTTCACTTTTCACTTTTATGCATTGGAGAAGGAAATGGCAACCCACTCCAGTGTTCTTGCCTGCAGAATCCCAGGGACAGGGGAGCCTGGTGGGCTTCCGTCTATGGGATCGCACAGAGTCGGCCACGACTGAAGCGACTTAGCAGCAGCAGGGCTTCCCTGGTAGCTCAGTTGGGAAAGAATCCACCTGCAATGCAGGAGACCCCGGTTCAATTCCTGGATCAGGAAGATCCCGTGGAGAAGGCATAGGTTACCCACTCCAGTATTCTTGGGCTTCCCTGGTGGCTCAGATGGTAAAGAATCCACCTGCAATGCAGGAGACCTGGGTTCGATCCCTGGGTTGGGAAGATCCCCTGGAGGAGGACATGGCAACCTGTTCCAGTATTCTTGCCTGGAGAATCCCCATGGACAGAGGTGTCTGGGGGGCTACACTCCAGTTTAGTTCAGTTCAGTTGCTCAGTCATATCTGACTCTTTGTGACCCCATTTACTGCAGCACGCCAGGCCTCGCTGTCCATCACCAACTCCTGGAGTTTACTCAAACTCATGACCATTGAGTTGGTGATGCCATCCAACCATCTCATTCTCTGTCATCCCCTTCTCCTCCCACCTTCAATCTTTCCCAGCATCAGGGTCTTTTCCAATGAGTCAGTTCTTTGCATCAGGTAGCCAAAGTACTGGAGTTTCAGCTTCAACATCGGTCCTTCCAGTGAATATTCAGGACTGATTTCCTTTAGGATGGACTGGTTGGATCTCCTTGCAGTCCAAGGGACTCTCAAAAGTCTTTTCCATACCTTAGTTCAAAAGCATCAATTCTTCGTCACTCAGCTTTCTTTATAGTCCACCTCTCACATCCATACATGACTACTGGAAAAACCATAGACTTGACTAGATGGACCTTTGTTGGCAAAGTAATGTCTTTGCTCTTTATATGCTGTCTAGGTTGGTCATAATTTTCTTCCAAGGAGGAAGCGTCTTTTAATTTCATGGCTGCAGTCACCATCTGCATTGATTTTGGAGCCCAAAAAAATAAAGTCTGACACTGTTTCTACTGCTTCTCTGTCTATTTGCCATAAAGTGATGCGACCGGATGCCATGATCTTAGTTTTCTGAATGTTGAGCTTTAAGCCAGCTTTTTCACTCTCCTCTTTCACTTTCATCAAGAGGCTCTTTAGTTCTTCTTTGCTTTCTGCCATTAGGGTCGTGTCATCTGCATATCTGAGGTTATTGATATTTCTCCTGGCAGTCTTGATTCCAGCTTGTGCTTCATCCAGCCCTGCGTTTCTCATGATGTACTCTGTCTGCATAGAAGTTAAATAAGCAGGGTGACAATATACAGCCCTGATGTACACCTTTTCCTATTTGGAACCAGTCTGTTGTTCCATGTCCAGTTCTAACTGTTGCTTCCTGACCTGCATACAGATTTCTCAAGAGGTAGGTCAGGTGGTCTGGTGTTCCTATCTCTTTCAGAATTTTCCACAGTTTGTGGTGATCCATGCAGTCAAAGGCTTTGGCATAGTCAACAAAGCAGAAATAGACGTTTTTCTGGAACTCTCTTGCTTTTTGGATGATCCAGTGGATGTTGGCAATTTTATCTCTGGTTCCTCTGCCTTTTCTAAAACAAGCTGGAACATCTGGAAGTTCATGGTTCACGTATTGCTGAAGCCTGGCTTGAAGAATTTTGAGCATTACTTTACTAGTGTGTGAGATGAGTGCAGTTGTGCAGAAGAGAAGCCAAAAGCAAAGGAGAAAAGGAAAGATATACCCATTTGAATGCAGAGTTCCAAAGAATAGCAAGGAGAGATAAGAAAGCCTTCCTCAGTGGTTAATGCAAAGAAAAAGAGGAAAACAAAAGAATGGGAAAGACTAGAGATCTCTTCAAGAAAAGTAGAGATACCAAGGGAACATTTCATGCAAGGATGGACTCAATAAAGGACAGAAATGGTATGGACCTAACAGAAGCAGAAGATATTAAGAAGAGGTAGCAATAATACACAGAAGAACTATACAAAAAAGATCTTCACACCCAGATAATCACGATGGTGTGATCACTGACCTAGAGCCAGACTTCCTGGAATGTGAAGTCAAGTGGGCCTTAGGCAGCATCACTATGAACAAAGCTAGTGGAGGTGATAGAATTCCAGTTGAGCTAGTTCAAATCCTAAAAGATGATGCTGTGAAAGTGCTCCACTCAATATGCCAGCAAATTCCAAAAATGCAGCAGTGGCCACAGGACTGGAAAAGGTCAGTTTTCATTCCAGTCCCTAAAAAAGGCTACAGTTCATGGGGTTACAAAGAATCAGACACAACTGAGTGACAAAGCACAGCAAAGCACAGATACTGCATGGCATCGTCGTCATCGGAGACCAGGGTCGGCAGTCTCCTGTTGTGTGAAAGGCCCAAGTAATCTTTACTACCAAAATGAAGTAGAATATTATAAAATTTCTACTAAATAAGAAATATGTATATATTAATAAAGATATCAGCCATCTTAGTTCTCATTTACAGCGGCCCCCAACCGCTTTGGCACCAGGATCAGGTTTTGTGGAAGACAATTTTTCCACAGACCGGGGGAGGTGGGGGATGGTTTCAGGATGATTCATGTGCATTACATTTATTGAGCACTTTATTTCTACTTTATTATTACATCAGCTCCACTTCAGATCATCAGGCAGTAGATCCTGGAGGTTTGGGATCCCTGCTTTAAAAACAGGTTTCTACCCCAGACGTTCTGTATCTGGCTGGTTTCTTTTTATTTACAGAAACTTGAGGTATTGACTTATCCCCAAGTAGAGAAAGGCCTGGGACATTGGTGAAGAGTCACAGCTAGATCTGTAGCTTCTGAAGGGTAGGGAGGAATTTGAGAGTTCTTTTTTGAGTGCTATTTTTAGGTCTAGAAGGTTCTTAAAGTGTTTATTGGTTGAGCAGAAGGAAACATGAATGCAAAAGACTGAAGATATGAGGGAATGAGGGAGTGAATGTGAAAAGGTTGGAATGTCATTGAGAACATGGTGGAGAGTTTCCCCATGACAGAAGGAAACAAGCAAATGAGAGTATATAGAAAAATTAGATAGAGGAGAGTGTCCTGGGACTCTCAGCAAGGTAGGATATGAGGGAATCTACTGAGATTAAGGGCAGAGAGGAATAGGAATAGATTAGGGAGAGTTTGGTAGGAATTTTGAGAGACAGCCATTATGAGAAATGTGATAGGGCAGGAAATAGTGATGAATAAAGGATCCTTGGGTAACATTAAGTGCCCTGCCGAGATTAGATAGCAGGCATTTGAAGTGGAGCCAACCTAGCTTCCTGTAACAGATCAGTAGAATGAAATCAAGACACAGCTGGGCATTTCATAAGGAGAAATACATTTTTAATGCTCTATCGCTATTTGGCAGAAGGCAGGACTTGAAGGTATCCTGAGATTAAGACATTCAATACACATGATTTAAACAGCAAAAATGTAAAAAGTATACTTTTACATACTAAAAAAATAGTTTAATACTTAATCAAATATACAAACACTATATATTTTGTATTATGTAAAAATAGTATATTTTGTTGAATACATAGTAAAAAAGTATATTTTTATATTTATAAAAGTATATTATTCCTTTGCTTTGTTTTTAAGCTCAGGCAATCACTATGTTAAGTAGAATGCCCTAGTTTGGGATTGCATCTTGAAAATAAGACCAGTGCTGTAGTTGGCTAAGGAAAATGTATGTGTCTGGCAGGTGGGCTCACCTAACCAGGTGCGTGAGATGGACTTTATTGGAAAGCAGAGGTAGCAGTTGGGGATGGTCACTGGAATGAAAGTTCCTCAGTGCCTAGAACAATCCCTGGTACATGATGGATGAATGACCAGTATCCTTTGAATAAGTGTATATATGTGTGTATGAATGAATGGATGGATTAGCCGTGTCATTTTAAAGCAGTAGTTCTACCAGATAAAGTATGGAGAATCTTGATTATATTGCTTATTTGGTAGCCCTACCCTAGGGATTCAACTTACATTTATACTGAAAGCAAGCTTTCAGATTCCTGTTGAGACAGTTCAACATATTTTATTTGTTCTACTTTTCTTCTCTGTCTCCCCATTCCCTCTCTCCTGAAAGCTGTTGGATTGCCAGAACTTTTATTAAAATTAAAACAAAAATCTGGGTTGACTGTGATAATCTTGAGGGGTGAGATGGGTAGGGGACGTTCAAGAGAGAGGGGACATAAGTATAGTCATGGCTGATTCATGTTGTATGGCAGAAACCAACATGATGTTGTAAAGCAATTATCCTCCAGTTAAAAGTAAATTAAAAACAAACTGTGCTGATGATCTAAAACATATTGCAGGCCAATTCCTTACAATGAGCCACCAGGGAAGCCAGAGTGAAGAAGAGCTCATCAAATCCTAAAAGCCCTAAGCTTGTCCTGAAAGCCATAGGGAGCCGCTGTAAGCCTCTGAGCTGTTTATCATACAGTCCCACCCGTGTTAGTGGTTGGCCAAACAAGTCCATTAATGTACTTTTCTTTAATATGCAATACTGTATAGCACATTTGGTGGTGATTAATGAGTAATTTTGTGTTGATGGATGTTTGATAGCGAATGGTTGTTCATCTATTTATCAAACCTTTATTGAATACAGGGCTTCCCTGTGGCTCAACTAGTAAAGAATCTGCCTGTAATGCCGGGACCTGGGTTCAATCCCTGGGTTGGGAAGATCCCCTGGAGAAGGGGAAGACTACCCACTCCAGTATTCTGGTCTGGAGAATTCCATGGACTGTATAGTCCATGAGGTTGCAAAGAGTCAGACACAACTGAGTGACTTTCACTCACTTCACTTTCACTTTTATTGAATACATGATCTGAGCTAAGCTTGGCATAGAAGCTTATTATTAAGAGCAGGACCTTAATTCTTTTTAAAATAGCATTTTATTTATTTATTGGCCATACCGTGCAGCATGCAGGATCTTAATTCCCTGGTCAGGGATCAGACCCATGTAAGATCGGGATCTTAATTCCCTGGTCAGGGATCAGACCCATGTAAGATTGGGATCTTAATTCCCTGGTCAGGGATCAGACCCTGCAAGAAGAAGCATGAAGTCTTAACACCTGGACCTCCAAGTAAGTCCCAGGACCTTAATTTTTAAAAAACTCAGTCTGGCAGAAACAGCATTTCATGGACCTAATCAAGTGAGCCCAACTATCAGAGACATCTTTTTTTTTTTTTTTTTTTTTTAAGCCAAGTGCAGTGTCTGTCGAGATAACCAGTGGTCCATATGGCACCAGGTTATAGAGGTTTAAAAACAAAAGAGTGTTATGGGAGTGCTTGATGCTGAGGTGTGGGTTTTCCTTGGGTAATCTGCCATGATGCACAGCTTTCATATACAAGATCTGGCTATTTCATTAGGCTTTAGTGTAAAGGAGGTGGGGATGCCTCTCCATGGATGATCATTTTATAGTTCTTGCTTCCTTCCGTTAGTAGATGGAAGGACTACTTGTCATGCTCAGTTTGGGGGCAAGTGGTTCACCTCAGTAAATGGCCATCATCTCTATGGATTAGGCCACCGACTTGGGTCCTTTATTTTCCCTAAACACTCATCAAATTCTATTAGCCTTTCCATCAAAATAAACACAAGACGTTAGGAAAGTTGTTACCTTGTTAGAGTGTGTGTTACCTAGGTGTGTACACTCCTTAGAACTCATCAAACTATGTAGTTAAGCTCTGTGCCTTTCACTGTATGTAAATTGCCCTTTGGGCTTCCCTAGTGGCTCGGTGGTGAAGAACCTGCCTGCCAATGAAGGAGACACAGGTTTGATCCCTAGGTTGGGAACATTCCCTGGAGAAGGAAATGCCAACCCACTCCAGTATTCTTGTCTTGGAAATCTCATGGACAGAGGAGCCTGGGGGGCTACCATCCATGGAGTCACACAAGAGTTGGACATGACTTAGTGACTAAACAACAACAACAAAATTCCCCCTCTTGGTTCCCCTCTCCTCACCTGGGCCTCAAATACCAAATACATGAAACTCTCCTTCCTCAGGGCCTTCACACTGGTTGTTGTTGCAACTAGAAGTTCTTCCTATATATTCACATGAATGTCTCTTTCACCTCTTCAGGGCTTGGTTCAACATCATTCTGTCAGTGGGGTCTTCCTTGATTATCATATTAAAGTGGTAGCTTCCTCTCAGTCTCTTTCTTTACAAAGAGCCAGCAGAATGTACAATTGAGATCATGGGCTCTGGTTTCAAATCTGTTTTCTAGCTGTATGACTCAGGTACCCTTTCTGTGCCTCAGTTTTACCACCTATAACATAGAGATGAGGGACCTCCCTGGTTATCCAGAGGTTAAGAATCTGCGTCTCAGTGCAGGGGATGGAGGTTCAATCCCTGATCGGGGAACTAAGATCCCACATGCCACGGTGCAACTAAGTCCACATACCACAACTGCTGCTAAGTCGCTTCAGTCGTGTCCGACTCTGTGTGACCCCATAGACGGCGGCCCACCAGGCTCCCCTGTCCCTGGGATTCTCCAGGCAAGAACACTGGAGTGGGTTTCCATTTCCTTCTCCAATGCATGAAAGGGAAAAGTGAAAGTGAAGTCGCTCAGTCGTGTCCGACTCTTCTCGACCCCGTGGTCTGCAGCCTACCAGGCTCCTCCGTCCATGGGATTTTCCAGGCAAGAGTACTGGAGTGGGGTGCCATTGCCTTCTCCAATACCACGACTAGAGAAGCCTATATGCTGCAGCTACAAAAAGCCCTCATATTGCAGTGAAGACCCAGCACAGCCAGACAGAAAAAAAGAGAGATGAATATCATGTCAGTGGGGTTGTGAAAGATTAATGTATTCATACATTAAAAGCATGTAAAACAGTTCCTGATATGTTGTAAGCTGATGTGATCTTACCTGCTTTGTTTTACCCATATTTTTTTATCATCATCTGAGTTACTGAGGGTTCAGCCACTTATTTATTAATGGTTTCTTGCCATTAGAATGTATGCCTCATCAGAGCACCAACCTTATATTTACTTTTTTTCTTTGTCCATTTTCTTTCTTTTTCTTTACTGCTGTACCCTCCTTCCTTAGAATAGTGCCTGATATATTATGTGTGTGTGAGTGCACAGTCGTGTCTGACTCTTTGCGATCTCTGGACTGTAACCCACCAGACTGCTCTGTCCATGGGATTCTCTAAGGCAAGAATGGTATGGTTGGTTGCCATTTCCTACTCCAAGGGATCTTCCTGACTCAGGGATCAAGCCCTCATCTCTTGTGTCTCCTGCATTGGCAGGTGGATTCTTTACCACTGAGCCACCTGGCAAGTCCTCTGATGTATTATATGTTGTCAGTAAATGTTGTTCTGTCAATGAGAAAATGTGCAAATAGGAAAGGGGT
Source organism: Bos javanicus (assembly GCF_032452875.1). Lineage (NCBI taxonomy): Eukaryota > Metazoa > Chordata > Mammalia > Artiodactyla > Bovidae > Bos > Bos javanicus. Next base: position 82,738,680 of record NC_083872.1, on the reverse strand, counting down.
TGGGGCAGAGGTCTGCTAACTTTTCCTGTAAAAAGGCCAAATGGTAAATATTTTAGGCTTTGTGTTTATAGCTGTTCAAATCTGCTGTTGTAGCATGAAAGCAGCCTAGAGGATTACAGAAATGAATGAGTGTGACTGTGTTCAGGGAAACTTTATTTACAAAAGCAGGCAGAGGGCCAGTTTTGGCTTATGGCCTATAGTTTGCTAACCCATGGGCTGGGAAATAAATTTTGGCTTTGCTTTTATTTATTTATTTGTTATCTATCTGTCTGCCCTGGGTCTTAGTCGCAGCACGTCGGATCTTTATTTGTGGCATGTGGAGTCCAGTTCCCCGACCAGAGATCAAACCTGGGCCCCCTGCATTGGAAGTGTTGCTTTCTTCATTATCATCATCCCTCCCTTAAGCAAATCTCCCACTGCAGCAATTAGTGCTAGTCACACAAACCTGAAGTATTAGTAATTTGAAAAGCATTGTATTACCTCTTATTACTTGGCTCAGTTCAGTTCAGTTGCTCAGTCATGTCCAGCTCTTTGTGACCCCATGTACTGCAGCACACCAGGCTTCCCTGTCCATCACCAATTCCTGGAGCTGGCTCAAACTCATGTCCATCGAGTCAGTGATGCTATTCAACCGTTTCATCCTCTGTCGTCCCCTTCTTGTGCCTTCAGTCTTCGATCAATTACTTGGCTCAGTCTTCATTAATTGTACACAGTTTCCATATGTCTTATTTTTTTAAAAACTTTTGATTTTGTATTGGGGTAATCTCTTAACAGTGAATAACAGTGTTAAGAATATATTTTATTCTTTCAACTGTACAATTTCAGGGCTCTGGTTTTCAGTTTTTTTTCCTGCAACAGCTGGAGACATATCTGTACTGCTGATTATGGCTAGAGGCGTGTATGCTATAAAGGAAAAAAATGACGACATTCTATTTATCATACAGCTAAGAATGTAACTGCCACTCAGTTGAAATAGAAAAGCAATAGAAATTACCTATTAGACAAACAGTTTAGTTTTTAAAATTATTACAGTCTTGTTTCTGTATGAAAAACTATTCCCTAGCCCACAATTTTTACCACTCTTCCTGGTATGCTGGCAAAATTCTTCCACTTTAAAATTAAAAAAAAGATTTTTTTTGAGCCGTATTGTATGAAATGACAGTCTGTGAAATTTTAGTGAAAAGTATAATAGCTTTTATTGCTTTATTAAAACAGAGATGATCGGGATGCATTCTTTGTGGCTGTGATGTTTTGTAATTAGACATGTAAGTGGTTCCTCACAGGTGTACATTGGAGATACTGTGAGTTCAGTTCCAAACCACTACATTAGAGCAAATACTGAAATAAAGTGAGTCACAGGAATTTTTTTGTTTCCCAGTACATATGAAAATTATGTTTACCCTATACTGTAATGTAGTAGACTATAGTCTAAATGTGCAGGAGCATTTTGTCTAAAAAAAAAAAATGTACATACATTAAGAAGCACTTTATTGCTAACAATGCTGTCATCTGAGCCTTCCAGTGAATCATCATGTTTGTACTGGTGGAGGGTCTTGCCCCAGTGAGATGTTGGTGCGTGCTGACTGATCAGGTGGTGGATGGTAAAGGTCGAGGTGGCCGTGGCAATTTCTTAAAATAAGACAACAGCGAAGTTTGCCCCATCAATTGTCTCTTCCTTCCATAAATGGTTTCTCTGTACCATGCACTGCTGTTTGATAGCATGTTAACTTCAGTAGAACCCTTTTTGAAATTGAAGTCAATCCTCTCAAACCCTGCCACTGCTTTATCAACTCAGTTTATGTAATATTCTCAATACTTTGTTGTCACTTCAACAAAATCCACAGCATCTTCACTAGGAGCAGATTCTCTCTCAAAAAGCCACTTATTTGCTCATCTGTAAGAAGCAGCTAGCCTAATCTCTTCATGTTTTATCATGAGATTGCAGCAATTTAGTCATATCTTCAGGTTCCACTTCTGATTCTAGTTCTCTTGCAGTTTCCACCACATCTGCAGTGACTTCCTGCACTAAGTTTGAATCCCTCAAAGTCATCCAGGAGGATTAGAATCAGCTTCTTCCAAACTCTTCTGAATGTTGATGTTTTGACCTCTTTCCATGAATTGCGAGTATTCTTAATGGCATCTAGAATGGTGAATATCTCGAGGTTTTCAATTTAATTTGCCCAGATCCATCCCAGAAATCACTGTCTGTGGCAGCTTTAATCTTGTGAAATGTGTTTCTTAAATAATATGACTTGAAAGTCAAAAGGACTCCGTGATGCGTGGGCTGCAGAATGGATGCTGTGTTATGGAAGCAACATTAATCTCATTGTACATCTCCATCAGAATTCTTGGGTGACCAGATGTGCTGTCAATGAATAGTAATATTTTGAAAGGAATCTTTTTCTCGAGAATGGGCTGAAGAATGGATCTCAAGAATGGGGTTAGAATATTTGGTGCAACATGCTGTAAATAAATGTACTGTCATCTAGACTTTGTTGTTCTATTGATAAAGCACAAGCAGAGCTGATGTAGCGTAATTCTGAAGGACCCTAGGATTTTCAGAATGGTAAATGAACATTAGCCTCCACTTACAGTCACCAGCTGCTTTACTCCTAGAAAGAAAGTCTCTCTTCTGAAGCTTTGAAGCCAGGCGTTGGCTGCTTTTCTCTATGAAAATCTTAAATGCCATCTTTTTCTAATGGAAAGTTGTTTCATCTTCATTAGTGTTGGGTAGTGTAGCCACTTTCATTAATGATCAGAGCTGGATCTTCTGGATATCAGCACTTCCTGCTTCACCTTGCACTGGTATGTTATAAAGAGGGCGTCTTTCCTTCAACCTCTGCTAGCTTCAGACTGAAATTCTGCAGCTTCCTCACCTCTCTCAGCCTTCGTAGAACTGAAGAGAGTAGGACCTTGCTCTGGATCAGGCTTTGGCTTAAGGAAATGTTGTGGCTGGTTTGATCTTCTACCCAGACCACTGCAACTTCCTCCGTATCAGTCAGCAATAGGGCTCTTTCACTTTCTTATCATTCGGGTATATACTGAAGTAGCACTTTTAATTTCCTTCAGGAAGTTTTCCTTTGCATTCACAACTTGGCTGTTTGTCACAAGAGGCCTCGCTTCCAGCTTATCTTGGCTCTCAACATGCCTTCCTCACTGAGCTTAATCATTTCTTGCCTTTGATTTAAAGTGAGAAACATGCGACTCTTCTATTTGTGACCGTTTAGAGGTCACTGTAGTTATTAACTGGCCTGATTCCAATATTGTTGTGTCTTAGGAAATAGGGAGGCTCAAGGAGGAGAGAGAGATGGGGGAAAGGCCAGTCGGTAGAGCAGTCAGAATACATACAACATTTGTCAGTTAAGTTTTCCACGTTACATGGATGCAGTTCACGGTGCCCCAGAGCAAGTCTGATAGTAACGTCGCAGGTCACAGTGAAAAGATTTGAAATATTGCTAGAATTACCAGAATGTTACACAGAGTATGAAATGAGCAAATGCTGTTGGAAAAATGGTGCTGATAGACTTGCTCTTCGCAGAGGTGCCACAGACCTTCAGTTGGTAAAAAAAAAAAAACAAAACACAAAGCTGTTGCTATCTGTGAAGCAAATTAAAGAGGCATGCCTGTGTATGACTGCCATTGATGTTACCTTAACACAAATGTGTTTCTGTTTCACTTCTTCTGAATTTAGCCATATAGCATCATTGTCAGTGCTAACACTTTTCTACTTTGCATTTAGTTATTTTAACCATTTGACATGTGTGGAACGAGAACAAACCTGAACTATTCTCCCTGCTTGTTGGAGTCCTCTTGCAAATGCGTCACTCCTGTCTGTGCTCTGCGGCGGCAGTTCTTGTTTAAAGTCCTGCGTGCACACCTGTTCCCCAGACCCCCACCCAGTGTGTCCTCCATAGCAGTGCTTCTCCAGCCGTCTCTGGTGAAGATGAAGGTTGGGTTTTTTTTTTTTCCCCTCATTTCCAATCTATCATGGATTGATTTTCTTTAATTCAATTTGAAAATAATTGGGCAGCAAAATTATCATGAAATTGGATATCACAGCAAGATCACGTTCCTATAAAATTTCTGAATACTTACTCTGAATTTCTATACTTATAATAGACCAGTAACAGTTGGTGAATTAGCACCAGTTCATCAGATCAGATCAGATCAGTCGCTCAGTCGTGTCCGACTCTTTGCGACCCCATGAATTGCAGCACGCCAGGCCTCCCTGTCCATCACCAACTCCCAGAGTTCACTGAGACTCACGTCCATTGAGTCAGTGATGCCATCCAGCCATCTCATCCTCTGTCGTCTCCTTCTTCTCCTGCCCCCAATCCCTCCCAGCATCAGAGTCTTTTCCAATGAGTCAACTCTTTGCTTGAGGTGGCCAAAGTACTGGAGTTTCAGCTTTAGCATCATTCCTTCCAAAGAAATCCCAGGGCTGATCTCCTTCAGAATGGACTGGTTGGATCTCCTTGCAGTCCAAGGGACTCTCAAGAGGCTTCTCCAACACCACAGTTCAAAAGCATCAATTCTTCGGCGCTCAGCCTTCTTCACAGTCCAACTCTCACATTCATACATGACCACAGGAAAAACCATAGCCTTGACTAGACAGACCTTTGTTGGCAAAGTAATGTCTCTGCTTTTGAATATGCTATCTAGGTTGGTCATAACTTTCCTTCCAAGGAGTAAGCATCTTTTAATTTCATGGCTGCAATCACCATCTGCAGTGATTTTGGAGCCCAGAAAAATAAAGTCTGACACTGTTTCCACTGTTTGCCCATCTATTTCCCATGAAGTGATGGGACCAGATGCCATGATCTTCGTTTTCTGAATGTTGAGCTTTAAGCCAACTTTTTCACTCTCCACTTTCACATTCATCAAGAGGCTTTTGAGTTCCTCTTCACTTTCTGCCGTAAGGGTGGTGTCATCTGCATATCTGAGGTTATTGATATTTTTCCCAGCAATCTTGATTCCAGCTTGTGTTTCTTCCAGTCCAGCGTTTCTCATGATGTACTCTGCATAGAAATTAAATAAGCAGGGTGACAATATGTAGCCTTGACGTACTCCTTTTCCTATTTGGAACCAGTCTGTTGTTCCATGTCCAGTTCTAACTGTTGCTTCCTGACCTGCATACAGGTAGACCATGTTTTAAATACCACCACTTAAGAGAAATAGGGGCTTCACTGGTGGCTCAGAAGGTAAAGAATCTGCCTGCAAAGAGAAAGAAGTAATTTTCAAATGTTTTTGACCCAGTGTAAGATATACTGTCTTATCTCATGATGCAGTACATATACATGTATGTCCACATACACACACACACACACACACACAGACCCCACTGGAATGTCAGTTCCCTAAAGGCAGAGTGATTTTTCTTTTTGCTTCTCTTTCCCACTATTCTGTTACTAGGCCATGTACATGGTAGGCCTTCCATCATTTGATTACTTTTGCATTTGTTACAGGCAGGTATATATATAAAATGAAATCAAAAGTTTCACAAAATTATACTTTTACTTCCTGTGAGACATTTTGATGTCTTCTATTTTATTAAAATAAATGATGATAAGACTAAACTTTTTCACTACCTTTTAATCTGAGGGTTTATAACACACTTTTTCAGAGGCTGCTCACATATAGGCACTTTGTCCATTCCCTCCCTGTCGGAGCTTTGAGTAGCTGTTACCCATCCCTACCCTCCTCAGGAGTATGAGTCTGGGTCTCATGTACCCCAGAGCTGCTTTCCTCTGAGCCAGCTGAGGCTAGGTTGGTAGACCTGGGTGGGAAAATAGAAGAGAGATGAGTCACCAGGTTATAAGACCTAAAATGAAGAGATCAGAGTGGGTGAAAAAATTAGAAGTTGAAACTTGCTCAGGCCCCAAATAGTTCTCCATCATATGGGGAACGAAGTTTATAGACATAAAGGAATAACATCATTCCACAGTAGCACAGTAAACTTGGTTCATCTACCTCCTAAAAAGCATGAACATTCATTTTGTGAGATTGTAGTTAACAAGGGTGATAGTAGTGATCAAATTTATCAACATTTATCTTAAAAGTTAAAATGAGAAGATAGTTTTCTGGCCTGTGCAGCTCAGAAGAAGCTCACGCTATTCCCCAAACCAGGGAGCATAGGAGCAAGACTAGTTATGACATGACAGTGTGCATGTTTGAGGGGCCCTTGGGCATGAGCATTTGTGCTGCAAGCATTTGATGTCCATCCCTTGAGACACTGGGGATGCAGAGATCAGGAATACAGTCTCTGTAATCAGGGAGCTCACAGTGCAGTCACAGAGACAGATACTGTAAAATTAGGCCTCTTGTGAAGTCATCCTGGTAGGATGTTCCTGGTGGGCTCAAGAAGGCCTTGGAGGAAAGGATGCATGAGCTGTCTTGAAAGTACGTGTCCCAGGGTTTAGAAGGGGTGGTGCAAGGAGAGAGGTGACAATACAGAGGTAAGAGAGCAGGGTGTGTCCAGAGCAGGGTATGTTGTGCAGAGAGGCAGGCAGGAGTGGGTGTCCTGGAGGTGGTATATAATGTGGACCAGAAGCAAATGAGAGGTCAAGGTTGGCGATCCTGATCAAAGCTGGTGGTCCTAGTCAGGGCATAATAGCTATTTGATAAACACTGTTGAATGAATGAGAAGTATACTTGGGTTTTAGACTTAAACCTCTCTTCTTGAGTGACATTGGGCGAATCCATAATTTTGTGCAGTCATCATATAATGGTAAAGTGATGAGATGGTTAGATAGCATCGTCAACTCAATGGACACAAATTTAAGCAAACTCCAGAAGATAGTGGAGGACAGAGGAGTCTGGCGGGCTACAGTCCATGGGGTGGAAAGAGTCAGACACGACCGAGTGACTGAATAACGACAGCAGCAGAGAGAAATGGGGCATTCTTTCAGTTTATCACAAGATCTTCAGATTTACTGACATCTAATACACATTTGTCTTTCAAATAGCAGCAACATCCTTTTATGCAAGAAGTAAAAGATCTTGGCTTATCATAATGAACTTTTGAAATCATCTGCCTTCTTGTTATCATTCCTAAATATTGGTAGCAAAGAGTCAAAACATTTGTTTCCTTTTATTTTGTCCTGTTTTCCGTGCTGCTTTGTTTATTTGAATACTTAACCATTTTTTATGGCTCTTCATTTTAGTGAGCACGAGAGTTATTTTTTTCTAACAAATAGTCATGAACATGCCCTCTTTTGTGCTTTGCCTTACATCTCTCTGTGAGAGGCTATTCCATTTTCTGAGTGTGTGTTTGTGTTTATGCAGGTGGTTAACATAACATGTACTTTCTTATTTGATTTGTAAATATTTGGTGAGCTCTTGGTATGCTTGAGGTTATGCTAGAAAAATAAAATATTTAAGCCAATTATATCAGGGTCAAGGGTGTTTGAAAATCCTATTGTCTGAAGACATGGGTGAGAAAGTTTAAATATTTTATTATGGAAAATCTCAAATATATGAAAATGTAGATAAAATAGTATAGTGTTACCCTATGTCCTTATCACCCATCTTCAACAATTATCAAATCATGACTAATCTTGTGTCACCTATATCTCTACCCTTTATTCCCTTCTTTTTATTTTATTTATTTATTTTAGTTTTATCTTAATTTTTGGTTGTGCTGTGCAGCATATGGGATCTTAGTTCCCCAGCGAGGGATCAAACCCATACCCCCTGCTTTGGGAGTATGGAGTCTTATCGTTGGACCACCAAGGAAGTGTCCTCCTTCGTTATTTTAAAGCAAATTCCAGATGTTGTATCATTTCATCCATGAATATTTGGTCATCCCTAATATGCCATAAATACTAAAATAATTCCTTAATATCACCAAATACACAATGTTCATATTTCCAGTTCTGCCATCAATATTATACTTATTTTTACAGTTTGACCAGACTTTTTACATGTGTGTTGTAACATTGACATCAGCCCCACTGCCAACATCTTCACTGTTTTCAGCACTTTTCCTGCCCCTCAACCCCCACTTCTTACCTTGCTGCCCTTTTCAGTTGATTCTGAATTCATTTTCTAGGGATGTTAGAGCAGACTGGAGGTGAAAGGATTTGGACTAATAATACAGGGTAGAGGAGGAAACATGTGATAATATATACATAGCAGAGAACCAGAAAGCGAGGATTCTATAAGAATCTTAAAAGTTGTAGGCATAACAACTTAGTAGTTGAAGTTTAAAGGGAGAGATTTTACTGGTTAAAACCTGTATTGCCTCTTCAGAGCTGTTATTTTTTAGATCAAAAGTAGAAGCAGGAGGTGGGGAGAGGAGCTCTGCCCTTGTTTCCCTTGGAAGCCTGTTCCCAACCCCTCTGGGTGGGGCTTGGTGTTCCAGGAGGAAAGAGGACTGCTTGTGCTCTAGCACGGTGACAGAGTGGGCATCAGAATCACGTGGCAGCTCATACAAACCTTGCTCCTAGAATTCGGATTCAGTAGATCTTGGCCAAGGATTTACATATGAACCAGCTCACCGGTGATGCTGTGCCACTGCTGGGCAGTCCCCACACCTTGAGAACCACTCAGCAGTCCTTCCTAGGCCAGTTTTTAAGACATTTCTTTGCTAAGATTGTATTGCTGCCTGCATGGGAAATCGTCTTGTAATTGATTGACATCCCTAGTGAGCATCTTTGGGGGAAAAATTGATGAGAGATCTTGGGTAATTTACATGAAACTATATTGTTTTCATAATGGCCGCATAATAACGTGGTGTTCCACCAGCCTAGTTGAATGTATGTAAACATTCTCTCATTCACTGAAGGGATTTCTTCTTTTAAGTGTCCTTAGTGTCTGTCTCCGGAGAAGGCAATGGCACCCCACTCCAGTACTCTTGTCTGGAAAATCCCATGGATGGAGGAGCCTGGTAGGCTGCAGTCCATGGGGTCGCTAAGAGTCGGACATGACTGAGCGACTTCACTTTCACTTTTCCCTTTCCTTCATTGGAGAAGGAAATGGCAACCCACTCCAGTGTTCTTGCCTGGAGAATCCCAGGGACGGGGGAGCCTGGTGGGCTGCCGTCTCTGGGGTCGCACAAAGTCGGACACGACTGAAGTGACTTAGCAGCAGCAGCAGCAGCAGTAGCAGTATCTGTCTCTGGGCACGGAATTCAAAGTTCTCTTTCAAACATAAAACATTTTACCTAAGGAAAGCTGAGAAAGTTAGGACAAATGTCATTCTCACCAACGTTTAGAAACAGATTCTGTAGTTGTTCTTACAGTCTTTCTTTCCTACTTCACGAAGAGACTGGGCAGCTCTTCCAACCTAAACCATCAGTTAGTCAACAACCCTGTAAAAGTTGTGGTTTTCTGCCAACCTTTAAGCCACCACACCCATTGCTGGAACTTTCCCTGATATTTTACCTTACTCAAATCTGCTCTAAATGGGTCCTAACCGAGTTTGAAATACACCCAAAATATTTCTTTGTTGGTATTCCTTTACCATTACTGTAAAATATGAATGTTACTTCCAGGAGCTTGCTTTTCCAAGACTTTTCTGAACTTCTTTTCATTAAACCGTTAGCATAGGAAACCACTAGACTGAGGTCTCCTTAAAGCAGAACTGATCTCTGTTTACATCACCCAATAGTAAGGGCTTTCTCCAGTTTGAACTATGACCTTGAACCCAAACCACACTCTTTTGTTGTTGGTAGTTGTATTGTTTGGTGCCTTTTCCTTCAACAAGTCATTGAAATAAGTGTATATTACCTATTTAGAATCCAGAAATAATTTTGGTATTGTGTGGGAATTAGTAGATGGTAAAGTTTTTATTTTCTAAGTGGTTTTGTTCGTCCAAAAGATGAAGTTGTAATCAACAGGTTTCTGGGTAAGGAAACAGTCCGAACATAGGAAGCTGGATATTCTGAGTTTAATTTTAGACCTCAGGTATATATAATTGGATTATTCATTATTCTTTATTCATGATATATTATCATATAAGGCCTGCATATCCTACTTACATTCATTCATTTATTTGGTTCATTTAAAAATATTGTTTCAAAAAAATAAAAAATAAAAATAGTTTCATTTCTAATTTCTAACAACCATCTTCAACCCTAATTTTAAAAATTTGAGGTGAAGCTTACATACAGTGAAGTGAACACATCTTAAATGTACAGTTTGATGAGTTTTGACAAATGTATAAGCTTGAATATATATCCATCAAGATATTGAACAGAAAGTCCCCAGAATTTCCTTGAATCATTCACCACTCCCTGCAAATAATTATTGTTCTACTTTCTTTCACCATAGATTACCTATTTTTTAATTTTACATAAAAGGAATCACATAATACATAGTCATTTATGTCTGACTTCTTTTGCTCCCAGTAATATTTGTTAGACTTTTTCACTGTGGAGGAATATTCCATTGTACTGGAGTAGTATTCCATTGTATTAAGTATGTGAAGATGCCCAGGGGAATCTTCCTCTCAGAAATGTTTCTGAGAATAGAGGAAAATCTTGATATAGCTTGAGATTTTCTGAGGCCTTTTATTTAAGTTTTCTATTTTTTAAAATACTTTGACTCAGGCATAAAAATTGACATAACCTTATTAACACAGATGCTCATGAAGTTAGGTGGCCACTAAAATAGCTCAAGCGTGGACAAGTCAGAATTTTAATAAATATGGAAGCTCTGTTCTTAACATTAGTACTTTACCACTTTCGGTTGCTGTTCTTAGTCTTCTGTATAATCCTTTAATGCCCATTTGGAATTTATTGAGACTTATTTTGTGGCCTTGCATACACACATGGCCTGGCCTAGTGTGTATAACCTGTGGGTTGAAAAGAATATGTTCTGCATTTGGTTGTTTTGTTCTATAAATTGAGTTAGGTCAAGATGGGTGATAGTATTGCTAAAGTCTGTATTATTACCTGATTTGTTTTCCTACCTGGTCTGTCATTCCAAAAGAAGGTTGAAAAGGAGGAACAAATGAAAGATGGGATAAACAGAAAAAAATGGCAGGACAGTAGAGTTAAATCCAACTATATCGACTATTAAATATAAACGGACTGAATTTGTGTAATTCTCCCTTAGTTGTGTCAGTTTTTGCCTCATGTTATTTGAAGCTCTGTTATTAGTTGCGGAAACATTTATGATGAATTGACTCTTACCATGATAAAATATTCCTCTTTCTAGTAATACTTGATTGAAAGTCACTTTTCACATATTAATATGGCCAATCCTCCTTCCCCAGGCTTATTTACTGTGTGCATAATGTCTTATTTTTCATTCTTATATTTTATATGTCTTTACGTTTAACCAGTCTGACAATCTTGGGCTTTTATTAAAAGTTTAGTCCATTTACATTTAATGTAATGGTAAATTATATGATTGAGTTTAAGTTTATCATTTGCCATTTGATTTCTTTTTCTCCCATCAGTTCATTGTTTCACCTTTACTTCCTTCTTTTGGATTAATTGAGGATTTTATTAGTATTCTATCTCATCAACTCAACTGGCTTTTTACTTTGTACAGTTTGGATATATTATATTATGTATTCTTATCACAACCTGCTGTGAATTGGTATTGAACATCTTTGTGCATAATGTAAGAACTTTACCCTCTTCTAATCATTGAGCCAGTAAGAATGTGATTTCCTTCATAAGCCCTAATCACTTTGCATCATGTGGGCGGGGAAGTGCCCACAAGTGAAAAGATGTATGAATGTGAACCTCATTCATTATGTATGGTTACCTTTACTCAAGAGCTGAATTCCCCATAGTTTCTACCTGTTTTTATTTTCATTTTAGCCCATTTTGCATTCCCATTACCATTCTGTAAGAGAGTCTGTGAATTCACATCCTTGTACAGTACTTAGTAGTGTCCATTTTTTTGCCAACTGACTGAATATAAAATGATATCACATTGCTGTCTTAAATTCTTTGAGTATTAATAACATTAAGCATCTCTTCGTATTTTATATTGGTAAAAGTGTTTCCCTTTTGTTATAATGTCTGTTCATGTCTTTACCTCTCCCATTTTTTAAATCAATTTGTAGTAATTTTTTACTTGGAAACCACTGAACTACCACCTATATTTAACTAAATTTAAAGCAGTCTTTGATCTTTGAATCTGTCATTCTTACTGACAACTCTATTTAATTTGTGTGCGTGTGTGTCTGCTCAGTCATTCAGTCATGTTGGATTCTTTGAGACTCCGTGGATTGTAGCCTGCCAGGCTCCTTTGTCCATGGAATTTTCCAGACAAGAATACTGGGGTGGGTTGCCATTTCCTCCTCCACGGAATCTTCCCCACCCCGGGATAGACCCTATATCTCTTGTGTCTCCTGCATTGGCAGGCGGGTTCCTTTACCACTGAGCCATCAGGGACCTCTCCAAATTCCTAACCCCTTGACTCCCTGAGGATAACTGCTCAAATTTCCTCCCTTAGCACCTACCACCTTTGCCATATTATGTACATATTTGTTAATTGTGTTTACTGTCTTATCTTCTCCGTATTATTACATGTAGGCTGCTATGTGATAGGTATAGAGATTGAGAGTAAGCATCTATAAACTTCTATAACACTTTAATGTTTACATCATATTAAACAAAGACTTGGTCTCTAATAAAATGGAAATTTTTTTAAAAAATTGGTTCTTCTCCACCATTTTGAAAAGCATCACCTAGGTTCTTGTACCTCCGTGTCTTAGCATTTGAAAGGTTCATTGGAACAGAGAAGAAATAGATAACTACCTGTCTTTCTTGAAAAAGTGTTCTTGTTCTACACAAATTAGAGTTACCCGCAAAGATTTAGTGGGGTGATGAGAGCTTTTCTAATGTGAGCATTATTTTATTTTATTGGTATTCCCCATGATTATAGCTGAGCCTGGCATGTGTCTGTCTGTACACACACACAAATATAGATAGATAGATAGCATCTATTTAGAGCTCTTTGAAGTTCAACATTAAAATGAAAGGAAATGTAGGCCACTTAATTATGTGGAATTCAAGGACCATACACTCTTTGGCTTAATCCTTAATGTTTCTAGAGTATTTAAGCCTGAAGTGTGATCATTCAATTTCTGCCCCACCTCTCTGGACTGTGCACTAGCTAAATGTGCTAGTAGATTTTTGAGAACACCCAGGTTTATAACCTATTAGCCCCTTGATTTCTGGGTGACTATAAATGCATGCCTTGGGTGTTTTTGTGCTGTAGTGTTTCTACATAAAATGGTAGTGATATTTTATACCTTCTGAAGGGAGTAAAATCTGGGAAATTCTTTGTTATTGTTCAATCACCAAGTCACATCCAACTCTTTGCAACCCCATGGATCGTACCACACCAGGCACCTCTGTCCTCCGCTGTCTCCTGGAGTTTGCTCAGATTCATGTCCATTGAGTTGATGATGCTAGCTAACCATCTCATCCTCTGCTACCCTCTTCTCCTTTTGCCTTCAATCTTTCCTAGCCTCAGAATCTTTTCCAATGTGTTGACTCTTTGCATCAGGTGGCCAAAGTATTGGAGCTTCAGTATCAGTCCTTCCAATGAATATTCAGAGTTGATTTCCTTTAGGATTGACTGGTTTGATCTTCTTGCTGTCCAAGAGACTGTCAAGAGTCTTCTCCAGGAACACAGTTCGAAAGCATTGGTTCTTCAGTGCTCAGCCGTCTTTATGGTCCAACTCTCACATCCATACATGACTACTGGAAAAACCATAGCTTTGACTATGTGAAACTTTGTCAGCAAGGTGATGTCTCTGCTTTTTAATACTCTGTCTAGGTTTGCCATAGCTTTTCTTCCAAGGAGAAAGCATCTTTTAATTTCAAGGCTACAGTGACTGTCCACAGCAAGTTTGGAACCTAAAAAAATAAAATCTCCCACTGTTTGTACTTTTTGCCCTTCTATTTGTCATGAAGTGATGGGACCAGATGTCATGATCTTCGTTTTTTTTAAATGTTGAGTTTCAAGTCAGCTTTTTACTTTCCTTTTTCACTCATAAAGAGACTCTTGAGTCCCTCTTTAATTTCTGCCATTAAAGTGGTATTATCTGCATATCTGAGGTTGTTAATATTTCTTCCACCAGTCTTGATTCCAGCTTGTGATTCATTCACCCCAACATTTCAGATGATGTACTCTGCATAGAAGTTAAATAAGCAGAGTGACAATATACAGCCTTGTCATACTCCTTTCCCAATTTTGCACCAGTCAGTTCTTTCATGTCCAGTTCTAACTGTTGCTGCTTGATCCACATACAGGTTTCTCAGGAGACAAGTAAGGTGGTCTGGTAGTCCCATTTCTTTAAGAATTTTCCAGTTTGTTGTGATCCACATAGCCAGAGACTTTAACCTTTGAAATTCTTAGATGAAATATATGAAAACTATCCAATCAGAGTAAGATTTCACAATGATTAATGGCATTTTATGACAGTGAATGCATAATAGAAAATTGATCTAAGCAGCTGTTTATCAGAACTGTAAATATGTTTGTAGAAATAAAGTGGTAAGACCTAGGTTGCTTGGAAACAGAGGGCAAAGTTTTCTGTTAAGCAGCATATGCTTTATTTCCCAGGTGTTTGCTCCACCACAGTAACTGCCAAATAGCAGGAGCTGTATTTGAGTGTGTTGGGAGAATTTATGTGGATGATTAGCTGGTACCTGAAATGCATTAATTAATATTGAAAATCACATAATTTGCCTTTTTTCCTGTTAATGGCCAAATTTTTTGCAAGAATAATTTAAATTTATTTTTTAGCTGGTAAAAGAGTGAGTAGATTGTGACACAATTTCAACCTAACTTTATTTCTCAGATAGGATCAGAGAAACAAAAATTTAATATTACAGTGGAAATCAGATAGACCTAGTTCAAAAACTGGTCTTTGTAAACTTGTTTTTGTAGGCAAAGATCATTATAAAATGAAGAGGGATTTATGCATTTAATAGGGTTTCTCTTGTGACTAAGGATTATGGGTAATTTATATTAATGTGTGGGACTCAATACAGGATATGCACTCATAGGCACTCAATACAGGATAGCCATTGTCACAGTGCAAAATGCCAGTAGGTGTGTGTGTGCTTGTTATGTATGTTCCTGAATCATTTTCTTAGACAAATCTCATGGTAATTCCTTATTGAGGAAAAAAATAAAAATAAAGGCAAAATTGACAACGCAGAGATTGGGTGGAGCCAGTGCAGATAGAACCAAGTCTCATCTATCTAGCATCCCTCGTGGCCCGGAGCAGGGTTCCACAGCCACCTCTGTTGCCCTCACAGAGACCTAGAGTACAGCATGGAAACCGTCCTACTGGAGTTTAAACACTGTGGGTGCAAGAACTGAATCATACTTACTTTATTAACTGATCGGGCATAGCATGAGATCCAGCGGTAGAGTAGGCACACAATGACTGGTCATAGATTATTAAATGATTCATTTAATTCAGCTCTGATACTTCACAAATTCTCTGTATGTCTCTGCTAGGTGGAGTTATAGTTTGTGTTGAATTATCAAACCTGCCAGGAAGCATATATCATTTGAAGGATGTAATGATAAACATCATTATTGTTTCAGATCTAGGTTGGAATTTGCCCTTGACAAATAACAAGATGATGAGTGATGCAAGTGACATGTTGGCTGCAGCGCTGGAGCAGATGGATGGGATTATAGCAGGTAATCTGCATCCTCTGAAAGACACAGTCATGGTATTTACTGGGCTGTCTTGGCTTTTTTTGTTGCAACTCTTTTATAACCTCTACACTTTGATATTTTCATTTATTGGCTTTCTCCAGTGCCTTTAGGTTCCCCGTGGTTCAGTCTTTGTCCTTCTTCCCCAATTTCTGCCAGAATTATTCTTAAATTTTGTTTTATTTATTTTTTTTAATTTTATTTTATTTTTAAACTTTTCATAATTGTATTAGTTTTGAAAATGTCAAAAAATTCTGGAACCTTCCTGGGCTTCCGATCCAGAGTAAAAGTGACTCTGGTCCGGGTGGTCTGTGGACTGCACTTGGAGGGAGGGATTACTGTTCTACCCAATAATCAGGAATGTTCTCATCATTTCCCTTAAATTCAATATTCACTTTCCCATCAATGACTCTCACATCTATTTATTCTTCCAATTCTTTGCTAAGCTTCAGGACCTTATCTCTACCAGCCAACCAGATAACCTCCCTGCAGTGTCTTACTATAGATGCATCAGTGTCATCATTTAAAACATTGAGCTCACCATCTTTTCTCAGAAGCCCCTCTAGTTGTTGTTTTTTTTTATTTAATTTATTTATTTTAATTGGAGGCTAATTACTTTACAATATTTTAGTGGTTTTTGCCATACATTGACATGAATCAGCCATGGGTGTACATGTGTTCCCCATCCTGAGCCCCCCTCCCACCTCCCTTCCCATCCCATCCCTAACGGTCATCCCAGTGCACCAGCCCTGAGCACCCTGTCTCATGCATTGAACCTGTACTGGTGATCTGTTTCATATATGGTGTCTTTATCTTGGCTAATCTCATAGTCCTCCCTCTATACACTTGGTTTTTGTTTTTTTTTTTTTTTGCGTCTCTTTATTTATTTTTTTATTTTATTTTATTTTTAAACTTTACATAATTGTATTAGTTTTGCCAAATATCAAAGTGAATCCATCACAGGTATACATGTGCTCCCCATCCTGAACCCTCCTCCCCCCTCCCTCCCCATACCATCCCTCTGGGTCGTCCCAGTGCACTAGCCCCAAGCATCCAGTATCGTGCATTGAACCTGGACTGGCATCTCGTTTCATACATGATATTTTACATGTTTCAATGCCATTCTCCCAAATCTTCCCACCCTCTCCCTCTCCCACAGAGTCCATAAGACTGTTCCATACATCAGCGTCTCTTTTGCTGTCTCGTACACAGGGTTATTGTTATCATCTTTCTAAATTCCATATATATGCGTTAGTACACTGTATTGGTGTTTTTCCTTCTGGCTTACTTCACTCTGTATAATAGGCTCCAGTTTCATCCACCTCATTAGAACTGATTCAAATGAATTCTTTTTAATGGCTGAGTAATACTCCATTGTGTATATGTACCACAGCTTTCTTATCCATTCATCTGCTGATGGACATCTAGGTTGCTTCCATGTCCTGGCTGTTATAAACAGTGCTGTGATGAACATTGGGGTACATGTGTCTCTTTCCCTTCTGGTTTCCTCAGTGTGTATGCCCAGCAGTGGGATTGCTGGATCATAAGGCAGTTCTATTTCCAGTTTTTTAAGGAATCTCCACACTGTTCTCCATAGTGGCTGTACTAGTTTGCATTCCCACCAACAGTGTAAGAGGGTTCCCTTTCCTCCACACCCTCTCCAACATTTATTATTTGTAGACTTTTGGATCGCAGCCATTCTGACTGGTATGAAATGGTACCTCATAAGCAGTTTAAGTCATTCTAGACACGACCCATATGTTCCCCTACTTAGTCAAATTCTGTCAGCTCTGCCTCCTACCAAATTCTCCCAGTCCCTTTCTTCCTCTCTAAAATCTGTTGTGTCTGTGCTACCGTTGTCCTGCTCTACCTAAATAACCCTCCCACTTGATGTCCTTGGCGCACTTGCTTTCCTGCTCTAGTCCACCCTTTTCTCCAGACCACCAGAATCTTTTTTTCTGAAATGCCAGTCTCGGCAATGGAGACACAGACATAAAGAACGGACTTGTGAACACGAGGAGGGAAGGAGAGGGTGGGATGAACTGAGAGAGTAGCACTGAAACATATACGTTATCATATGTAAAATAGATAGCCATTGGGAATTTGCTGAATGGTTAATTCATTCAATTTGGTATTCAAATCTGGTGAGCTCAAATCTGGTGCTCTGTGACAACCTAGAGGGGTGGGAGGTGGGAAGTAGGTTCAAGAGAGAGAGGACATATGTATACCTATGATTCATGTTGGTGTATGGCAGAAACCAGCACAGTATTGTAAAGTAATTATCCTCCAATAAATTTAAAAATCCCAGTCTGATCATCCTCCTTAAGAATCTTCAGCAATTCTCTGTTACAGAAGCTGAGCAAAAGAAGTAGACTATAATCTCCTTGTTTTCTCATCATGGTGAGGGGACTGGCTAGTAGATGAGCCCCTTCATCCCCTGGCACATCCCTCAGGAGTAGTGCTACTTAAGCTCTTCTGTCTTCCATGGGCTTCCCTAGTAGCTCATTGCTTACAATGCAGGATATCCGGGTTTGATTCCTGGGTTGGGAAGATCCTCTGGAGAAGGAAATGACAACCCACTCCAGTATTCTTGCCTGGAAAATCCCATGGACAGAGGAGCCTGGCAGGCTGCAGTCCATGGGGTCGCAAGAGTCGGACACGACTTAGTGACTGAAACCACCAAAACCAAGCCCTTCTGTCACATTTTGTGTCTTGTCTCAAGAGAAGGACTTTCATGTATTTGGGAAGGAACCAGTTACAACGAGGAGGTGTCTGAATGGGTTGGCCTGCATGCACCTGGTGGTCAGGGTCCTGTTACAGTTGGCTTTGACCAGTGACCAGGGTCAGGATATAGTTGTCCTGGCCCTGACGCTACTCGACTTTGGTGGTTTGGAGAAACCAAAGGTGTTTTCCTCTTCAGAAGGTTCTTCTCTTCAAGGAAGTGACCTGCATGGTCTCTTTATTATACTTCTGTGTCTTGGAGACCTTCTTTCAGTTTGACCTCCTTTGTAGATTAGACCACATTTTGAATACTGTATTCAGTTCTTAGAATATTGTTTTCACAGTATCGTTGGTAAACTAAAACTTATCTAGAGAAGGTAGGCATAAAGGTGAAGAGTTTAACAGAGTAAGGAACTGGTTATGTTTAATCTAGCAGAGTGTATTCTTGCTTGGGGAATGATACACACTTTTTTTTTTTCAATTTTATTTTATTTTTAAACTTTACAATATTGTATTGGTTTTGCCAAATATCAAAATGAATCCACCGCAGGTATACACGTGTTCCCCATCCTGAACCCCCTTCCCTCCTCCCTCCCCAAATTTTCTGTTTTAACTGCCTTTTTGAAAATTGAAATATAGCTGATATACAATGGTATGTTAGTTTCAGGTATACAATGAAGTAATTCAGTTACATGTACATATACTTTGTTTTTCAGATTTGTTTCCATTTTAGGTTTTTATAAGATATTGACTATAGTTCCCTGTGCTCTACAGTGGGTCCTTGTTGTGATTGTTTTCTATGGTGTGTGTGTGCTCACTCAGTCCTGTGTGATTCTTCGGGGCACCCGGGACTGTAGCCCACCAGTCTCCTTGTCCATGGGATTCTCCAGGCAAGAGTACTGGAGTGGGTTGCCATTTCCTTCTCCAGGGGATCTTCCCAACCCAGGGATTGATCCCGCATCTCTTGCATCTCCTGCATTGCAGGTGGATTCTTAACCACTGTGCCATCAGGGAAGCCCCGTTTTCTATGATATATGCTTTTAAATAGTTTAAGGACTGTTATATGGGAAAGAGAATGGATTTACTCTGTCACAATTTCAGAAAATATAACAACTAGAGCCAACTTTAGGTTCTTCCCAGGGATTATATACAACCTTACCACTCATCAGGGAAGTGATATTTCTGAGGGATTACATGTCACACATTCCACTAGATTGTGTCCTTGATCCCTCAGTCCCAGCAGGGCCTCGGGAGCAATACTAGAGTCATTAAGACAACAAGATCCCCCAGCTCTCACCTCACACTAAGTCAGTCAGAGCTTTGTGGGTAGGATCTGGATTCATATTTTCAAATTACCATCAGTATTTCTCCAACTGAGGTAAGAGGGAGAAGAGAACTGACAACAAACATTTGGGAGTTTTTCTGAATACACACCTCTCCCCTCTTCCCACTTTGTTTTGTGTTGAAGACTGAACAGAACAGAGGGTTACCATGGGCTCACATGTTTTTTAAATCATTGCATTGTATGATCCTAACACTTAAAACTGCTGGAATATAGGATGTTATACTGTCTGGGTTTTGCTGCTTTTCTGTTCTTCCCTCCTCCTGACTTGTTCACCTCTTTTTTTTTCCTGAGTTCTCAACTGTGCAGGGTTTCCTGAGGGGGCTGATTTAGATGGTTATGTGGCTCCATTAGCATTCATCACTATACATAGCAGTGGTTACCATTATCACAGTTTGGTAGATGTTTGATCCAAATCTTGTGGTCTACTAGTCAGGGACATCAATGGAATGAAACTGCTGAAAGAGAATTCCTTTCCCCACTGTTAGAACTGATCAAGCCCTGTGGCCAACTGGAGAGAGAACTTACATATTGGCTCACAGGTCTCATCCAGCTGTAGACCTTTGGATTTGTGAGAAATGAAGTGAAAGTCACTCAGTCATGTCCAACTCTTTGTGACCCCATGGACGACACAGTCCATAGAATTCTCCAGGCCAGAATACTGGAGTGGATAGCCTTTCCCTTCTCCAGAAGATCTTCCCAACCAAGGGATCGAACCCAGGTCTCCTGCATGGCAGGCAGATTCTTAACCAGCTGAGCCACAAGGGAAGCCCAGATTTGTGAGGTGATGGCCTAAATATCATAGTTGTTGAAAATTAAAGTGTAAAGTTAATATGTAAATTTGATAGTATGTTTGATAGACCAGAAAATAAAAATCAAAGAGATGTAGAAGTGGCTATGGGTGCTTTCAGAATGCACTGTGAGTCAGTGTATGTATTTAAGTAGTAGAGTGTTCCGTAAAAGTAACAGAAAACAAAAATGGCTTTAAAACTATGTTTTGAAGCTAACATTAGCAAGAGCATTGGGGGAAAGTGTTTATCCACACATGCTCCCTTGTACGTATACAGTGTACACGTGTAAGTTACTCAACTTCAGACATTAAATTCTAGGCAGTTAACTGAGAGCTGGCTCTCTTACCTTTGAAATTACGCTATGCAAGTTCCACCTCAATATGCAACTTCTTTCTAGGAGGATTTTAAAATAAATAAATTTATATTTAAAAAAACAAACTTTATGCTTTCTAAAATTTTTATTTTGGGGAATACATGGCTTCACACAATCTGATCTGCTCTCTTCTTAACCTGTGTTTCTTGAGGTCAGCACATCTTATACTAAGACCCATCCTACTCTTACTATGCCACACAGCTGGCCTCCCTGTTAGGTGTTCGACCACTGATATTTAGGAAATGGCAACCCATTCCAGTTTTCTTGGCTGGAAAATCCCTTGACGAGAGGAGCTTGGCGGGCTGCAGTGCACAGGGTCGCAAAGAGTTGGACACAATGACTAAACAGCAACAATCTCTCATCAGTTATGTTTTTTATTTTTTCACCAAATGACTATCCCTTGGAGAGATTTACGTGATTGAATTCTCTTTTCCCTGCTCCTTGTTTGGTCATTCCTCACTGTGACTAGACTTGCTTGCCACCTTCAGCTTTGGTATATTATCCAGCATAAATCCCATTGCTCTCTCTATGATTTTTTTTAAACCTAGGTTCTAAGGCCCTGGAATATTCCAATGGGATTTTCGATTGCCAGTCCCCCACCTCCCCATTCATGGGAAGCTTGCGAGCCCTGCACCTTGTGGAAGACCTGCGTGGGTTGCTGGAGATGATGGAAGCTGATGAGAAGGAAGGCTTGAGGTGCCAGATCCCGGACTCTACAGCGGAAACGCTCATCGAGTGGCTCCAGAGTCAAATGGTAGATATCCGCCTGTTACCAGCCCCACACCGTGAATCTTCCGTTGCTTAGTCCAAAATTCAGGACATAAAGTAGCTGATTAGAACAGGAAAAAACAGCTACAGGGCGACAGGTTTGCCCCAACTTTATCCATTAAGAGATTCTGATTTCCTTTTGACTCTAAAGATCCTTTTATAAAAATTGCTGTTAGTATACATTTCCTGTGTGCCAGCTGGTCACCTGATTTTGCCCATAAAGGTGGACTAGCATTTGAACTGTGCTTGAGTGACCTGCTATGGCTCAAAACGAATAGTCCTGTGAGGGAAAGAGTTTTGCACTTAATAGATGCTTTACTGGTAATACTGGGAAGTCTATTTGAAAAGGGCCAATAGCGATTCAAAATAGGGAGTACAGTGAATGTTGCTGTTCAGTTGCTCAGTCGTGTCCTACTCTGCAACCCCATGGACTGCAGCAGGAGCAGTTCTAATAGCAAGGGACGTTGGAAGCAGTATGTGGGGTCAAGTGCCATCTAGTGGTTGTGACAGTCATTTCGATTCCAGTGCATGAGTTAATCTGTGGATTGGGCTCTGAATGGTGTTCTTAGTCACTGAACAATGAGCCTCTTTCTAGGCATCCTTCTCGAAAACTGATGGCATGGCAGATCTGCCCTTTCCCTGAAAACAATGGTAAATGCTATGTTTTAGTATGTGTTAAACACAGAAAATCCACAGAATGTCACAAAAATATGCAAAAAAGAAGCTAGAAAAAGTGTTTATTTTTTAAGTATTTAATGGATATTCAGTTTTTCAGGAAAATGCATGAATAAGCTTCTAAGTTAATTGTTTTGATGTAAAAGTTAATGAAAATCGTCTGAAAGAATGACAATCTAGTTTTGGTCTGTGGGGCCAATGTCAGCTGTTTGCGTTGGGAACCTTAATGGTATCAGTACATCCTGCACCTGAAGCATTTTCCTGGGATGTGCCACAAACCCAACGCTCCCACCCTGTTCCAGCCAGTGTACCTCCCCATTTCCAGTGCAAGTGCTACGGTTCATCTTTAGCGCATCTCTGCCACCTTGAGTAGGGCAAAATGCACATAAATATTTTACTTTGTATATCTTACTTTGAGCTAGTTTACTTTGTATAATAGTATTTTAGATATTTTACTTTGTATAATAGATATATTACTTTCCATACCTAGTTATTGCACCTTTAGTTTTTCTGCAAGTTTCTCCTCTAGAGATTTAAGTATCCAGGTCTGCTGATTTCTTTGCAGAATTGCTTCATGCTCCGAAACCAGAGATTTCCTGGCATATTTCTCAGGCTGTTTCTACCTCCTCCCTTGCCCCTTCTTTACTGCTTGTTTTCGGCACGCTTTGGGAAGGGAACTTAGAGGAACCCATTCCCAACCTGCATGTAGAGGCAGCCAGTGCAGCCATAACATGAGGGCACTGTGGTTAAGCATTTCACTTGTGTCCAAAATATCTCCATTAATAGGTGCTCAGTCTGTTAAAGTGTTTCTGGAAAAGACTGAAAGTGATGTGATGGTTCCTGAAACATAAATCGTGTCATCCATGCCTTTTTGAGAAACCTACAGTGGTAGTCACGTGTGACTTAGAGATTGGAACCACAGTGCTTGCTGGACTGCAAGGCCTTTAGTTTCGTACTTGCTCCTTGTTGACTTCTGACCTCAGGTCTCATTGCCCTTTTGCTCCGCTTCAGGCACGTGGGATTCCTCACTGATTCTCAAACATGTTGGTGAAACTGGACCTCAGGGCCTTTGCCCTGGCTGTTTACTCTGCCTAGAAAGTTCTTTTCTCAGATTTTCTGGATGACTAGCTTCATCGCATTTACTTAAAAGTTGTGCTCTCCATGAGGCCTTTCCTGCCCACCTGATCTAAAATTTCACATAGTTATTCTCCATAGTACATATCCCTACTTTTATTTTTTTACTAAGAATGCACCACTTTCTTATGTACTCTGTATTTGCCATATTTATGTGTATTTTTTTCTCTCTCCAACTGGAATGGAAGTATCATTGAGACTTTTAACTATATTTAAAACAAATCAAAACAAAACCACTGTATCGATGGTCCCTAGAACAATGCTTGGCATGCAGTAGGTGGTCAGTAGTTATATTTGTGATGAATGTTGCTCCACGAATGATAAAATGGTATATACATTTGAATGAACTGGATTTAACATTTATTAAAATAGCATTTATTTATTGTGTTAAATTTATTCATTTGATGGATAATGGCTTGTTAATTTGTGGTTTTGGTTGCTCTTTGTGTTAATATCTAACATTTTAAAGTTAAGTATCCACAAAATGGACAAATACTTTACACACCTTACAAAGATTCAGGTTTTATCCAAAAAAATGACACTTAAAAAACTAACAAAATGTTAACTCCAGAGAGGTAAGTTTTCTTGTGTTAAACTTATTTATATCTGTATAACCTGATTTATATCTGTCCCCTCATGTGGAATCTAGTCCTTCCAAATTACATGTATTTTTGCAAGCACGTAGATAATGAAATAAAAAAAAAAGATTGATGACAAAGGGCAAAGCCCAAAGCAAGAAGGGGAGAGTGGGAGTGAGTGTTTGGAATAATGAAGACGTAGGTGTGCGATCTTGTTTATCCTTCTGTATATACCAGTTTACATCTGCTAATCCCAACAACAGTCCCAGCTACCATAAACACAGGGAACTATATTCAGTATCCTGTGATTATCAATAATGGAAAAGAATATAAAAAAGAATTTGTGTGTATATGTGTGTATAACTGAGTCACCTTGCTATACTGTAGCAATTAACACTGCATTGTAATTCAACTATGCTTCAGTAAAAAATAAACTAAACAAAAAGGCATATGTATGACATGAATAGTCAGCTTAGCCTATCATAGACTTTAATTTTAGAACCAAAAGTAATTCAGACAATATTAAGAATCCAACAGGTAAAAGGTATTATGCTTACAATTTAATGATTTGCTGATAGTATAGCCTTTTCCCATTTGGTATCTCAGAAGCTGTGATGTGTTTTATGATCTTAAAAGTGGTATCTGTACATGTTTTGGGCTTCCCCTGGTGGCTCAGAAGGTAAATAACCTGCCTTCGGTGCAGGATACCTGAGTTTGGTCCCTGGGTTAGGAAGATCCCCTGGAGAAGGGAATGGCAACAAACTCCTGTATTCTTCCCCGGGAAATCCCATGTCAAAGAGGTTCCTGGCAGGCTGTAGTCCATAGGGGTCACAAAGAGTCAGACGTGACTGAGCATGCATGCAGATATCTAGAGTAGTCAAATAAATTCATAGAGGGAGAAAATAGAATAGTGGTTGCCATTGGCAGGGGAAAGGGTGGGATGTGGAGTTAATATTTAATAGTTACAGAGCTTGAGTTTTACAATATGAAAAGAGTTCTGTAGATGGATGATGGTAATGATTCCACAGACCTGTGAATGTACTTATTGCCACTGAACTGTACATATAAAAATGGTAAGTTTTTATGTGTATTTTGCCCTAATAAAAATTTTTAAATTAGTAATTTGATAAAATTTGGTGGCATCTTAGAATTGAAGGAACACAGAATTCTCCCAAGTGTCTTAAGCTGTCTCAGTTTCCTCATCTGTAAAATGGGAGTGGTGGTTTCTGCCATACAGGATTGTGAAGATCCTATTAGCTAATGTATGTTGAGTGCTTGTCAGTGAGCCTGGCAGAGGATTAGTCAAAAAGGTCATAGTGAAGAGTGGATTGTAGAGAGTAGAGGGAAACATTTAGGAGGACCTTCTGCAATGAAGGAAAGAAAGGGTTGAGACTGGTTATGGGGCAGGGTGATGGTTACCAATTATTTATACAGTTTACTTCTTTGACAGAAGAGTGCAGACATTTCTCTGACTATGGGGAAGCTTCCACAGTGTTTTAGAAAAACTTATTAATGATACAAATTACATAATTAATATTTCATTCATGCTTAATGATGGCCAACCTGAAAGTCCATTTACTTAAGACTGACTGATGCTAAGCTTCTCTTTAGTGCAACTGGGCCTTTGCATTTCTAATTATTATTTTACCCAGGCCAGGAAGATGCCCTGGTTTTCTGTAGGGTGCAGGTTATTCCTTTGCTACTAATTTCTGCTGCCCTCTTAATTGTTTTAGATTATCAGAAGCTGGATAAGAAAATGGAAAATAGTAAGACTGTTACAGTGAAGTGAAGTTAAATCTACAAAAATGAATTTGTTTTAATTGGGTAGCTAAACATGTAGCCTTCTAGGAATGAGTAAGTTTCTTTTAAGACTTGAAAGTTTGTCTCCTGTGGTAAAACAACAACAGCAACAAATCAATTGAATATGACATATTTGTTCAACTACTGAGGTATAATTCTCTATTTTAATTGTGAAATGTATGTTAACACAAATATTAATAACAGAATTATGTACTTTATCAAGCTCAAAGTTTAAGAGGGCAAATAGAAAAAAAGTCTTAATTTTTTGAGACTAGCAAGTAGTTTTTGTTTACTTTAGATCTAACTTGATGCACTGCCCTAGAACATTCTTACAATGCGTTCTTCAGTAGATGGAGGCAAGGTTCATGACCTTGACTGGATCCTGAAATCCCAAAGCGTCTGGTTGTTTGGCAGCTTTAATTATGACACAATCTCAAAGTCAGCAGAAATTACAGAAAAAGACAGTCTGGGGGACTTGCCTGGCAGTCCAGTGGTTAATAATCCACCTTGCAGTTCAGGGGACGCAGGTTCAATCCCTGGTCGGGGAACTGAGATCCCACGTGCTGTGGAGCCACTAAACCCATGTGCTACAGCTAGAGAATCCGTGCACACAGCACAAGATCCCGCATGTTGCAACTAAGACCCGACACAGTCAAATACATTAATTTTAAAAAGAAAACAAAGTGAATGAAAATACTCATGGTAAAAACTGCAAATCAGGCATGATAACCCAGTAGTCTATCAGTGGGGGAAATGAAGTGCTCTTGACTGACTTCTGATCTGTTAAATCATGATAATGCATTTCTATCTTTTCTCTATGTTGAAAAAGATAATATTAATTCTAAGTGTCCCTTGGGTTAAATGTTTCATAAAAATAACAATACTCATAATTTATTTAAAGAGTTCAGACACGGGGCGTGTTTTCTCCAGGGCTTCTAGCTGTTCTCCCCGAGTCCTTGACCCCCAGCAGCACATGCCATCCCCACCCCGCCACCCTTTGATCCCCGCTGGTCTCTGGCCAGCTTCTTTCTCTTTTCCTGTGTGCCTCCAGGGAATGTTTTTCCAAGCCTTGGCAAACAAGATACATCTTAAGGTTGTATCCCGTATGTGATCACAATTATACGAGCTGTGCCTCATCTCTCACTGAGACATCCTAGCTGAAGTTAAACCTGTTTTTCCCTTATGCTTCTGGAAAACTCCCAGGAAAGCACGTGGACCAAGTCAGCAGAGTTCTCCATCAAAAGATGCTAGTGTGTGAACAGTGAGAGAGGTGCTTTCAGTGAAATCCCAGGCTGCCAGTAGTTGTTGGGGTTGAATAGAAAGATTCCTCTATTCTTTTACAAAAGTACGTTAAAAAAGAATAGTGTTGGTCACTCAGTTGTATCTGAGTCTTTCCACCCCATGGACTGTAGCCCACCAGGCTCTTCCATCCATAGAATTCTCTAGGCAAGAATACTGGAGTGGGTTGCCATCCCTTCCTCCAGGGGATCCCTGAAAGAGTAAGTGGCAAGAAAAGTAGACACAGCATTTTTCCTTAATCTCAAATTCTCCTTCCCAAAGTAAAAAATATTCTTCTGCTAGCTCTGCAGCCTGTCACATAGCTGGGTTTTAAAAAAATAAGCTTTCACTGGAGTATAGTTGCTTTACAGAGTAGTGTTAGATTCTGCTACACAGCAAAATGAATCAGCCATACATATACACATATTATCTCCCTTTTGGACTTTTTCAGGTCACCACAGTGCATTAAGTAGAGTTCCCTGTGCTATATAATAGGTTCTAATTATTTATCTATTTTATATATAGTATCAATAGTGTATATATGTTAATCCCAGTCTCCCAATTTATCCCACCCTCCCTTAACCCCTTGATACCCATATATTTGTTCTCTATGTCTGTGTCTTAGATTTTTATAAATATTGAATACAGGAATGAACAATACGTGAATGAATGAATATGTTTTACTCCTAGAATAGGAGCTGGCTTTATTTAGCTTTTGTTTTCCATCCATCTGGAACTCAGGGAACTTTGGAGCATACCTGTGACTGGGATAATGTTGCAGTCTCAGTGTGTACTCCTCTCCCCACTCCAGAAGCTTCAGGAGCATTGTGATATGCCTGAAAATAAGGTGAGGAAGGGGTAGAGCCCATCTTCCCTTCTCAAGGATCTAAAAGAACTCTTTGGGAGACACTGAAGCAGTCTGTCTCTTCGCCCGGGGCTGGCCGTGGATGCACAGACAAGGAGATGCAGGTGTGCCCTGGCCGTGTAACAGGATAGCCACTGCTTGTGGCCGTGGACAATTTAATGTGGCACAGACGCTCCGAGGGAAGCGCTCTCATGATACTTCTAAAAAGACTGGCAGATGAAAGCCCTTGACATCTGCTGTTCTCACCAGCATTTCAGATATAGTTACATTTTTGGAGTAGTGAGTCTTAGAGGCTGACCCACTACTGTGGTTTTTCTTGCTCCAGAACGCTTGTTTTTGCTCGACTGTTTAGTTAAGAAGATGCCTTCTGTCTCTGGGAAACAAGTACAGTGAAAATTAAAACCCAGAAAAACAAAACCCCAAAGCCATAGTCTGATTCTGACCATGTCTGTAATCTTGACTTGGAAAATACAGCATATATTCAGGATCATTCTGAGTTTCAGTCTTTGATGTACTTTCTGACAACATTGAATAAACTGATATCTTTCTAGGAGAGGGTCGTGATTGAGTTTTGGGGTATGATAAAATGCATGTGAAATTTAGTTCCCCTTTTGGGTTTCTTAGCAAATGATGAGATGATGAGATTTTAGAATAAGTAGAGGGC
The DNA here is from genome assembly GCF_032452875.1 of Bos javanicus. NCBI lineage: Eukaryota > Metazoa > Chordata > Mammalia > Artiodactyla > Bovidae > Bos > Bos javanicus. The sequence continues at coordinate 82,710,047 of NC_083872.1, read as the reverse complement.
TTCCTGAAGAGGCTGTTCTTTTGAACTTGAGTAGAAATTTAGGAGGAAAATATAAGTGGGGTGTTTGCAAGATGGACCTAGAGTCAGAGGTACCATAGTACCAAGGGGCACTGGCCAGGTGGAGGGGCTGCTCTAGAGGCCCTGAATGGTAGCAGTGTTGCCCTGAGATGATTGTTTACAGCCCAGGAGCAGGCCTCTCCATCCTAATCACACTACATCGAATGTGAGGACCAGACAGCAGAGCACTGCTTCTGCCTGGTGGATTGATTTCCAACATTGTTGGTGTTGTGTTCTTTGACTCTTTGTACAAAAGAATGTGAGATTCTGTCTTGTGTGTTGGACCCAAATGAAATGTAACTGTGATATTTGTGGCTGAAAGTTCAGTTCAGTCGTGTCCGACTCTTTGCTACCCAATGAGCTACAGCACGCCAGGCGTCCCTGTCCATCACCAACTCCCAGACTCCACCCAAACCCATGTCCATCGAGTCAGTGATGCCACCCAACCATCTCATCCTCTGTTCTCCCCTTCTTCTCCTGCCCTCAATCTTTCCCAGCATCAGGGTCTTTTCAAATGAGTCAGCTCTACGCATCAGGTGGCCAAAGTACTGGAGTTTCAGCCTCAACATCAGTCCTTCCAATGAACACCCAGGACTGATCTCCTTTAGGATGGACTGGTTGGATCTCCTTGCAGTCCAAGGGACTCTCAAGAGTCTTCTCCAACACCGCAGTTCAACAGCATCAATTCTTCTGCACTCAGCTTTCTTTATAGTCCAACTCTCACATCCATACATGACTACTGGAAAAACCATAGCCTTGAGTAGACTGAAAGATTCAAGTCTTATTTCAGTCTTTCCTCTAGTGGAAAGCAGGCAATGGATGTTTGCGTACAGTGGTAGAAATATTAATACTGTGATTAGGACATGAAAGACCCTGTATGAGATGTATCATTTGGTAGCTAAAGATAACATTTAATTAAATGAGCTTTAGTTTAACACACCTTCCTTTTTATTTCTTTCTTTTGGGGGGCCATACCATGTGGCTTGTGGGAAGGTTAGGGTTTAGGGTTAGGGTTTAGGGTTAGGGCTAGGGTTAGGGTTAGGGATCTCAGATCCCTACTAGGGACTGAATCTGAGTCACGGCAGTGCAAGCTGAGAGTCGTAACCACTAGGCCACCAGAGAACTCCCCACTTTCCTTTCTTGATATTGAATTTTAAGAAATATCATGAAATCATAAGTGTATGGCAGTTTTAAAAACTAGTATATTTATGGGATTTCCCTGGCAGTCCAGTGGTTACGACTTCGCCTTCCAATGCAGGAGGGGTGCGGGTTCAGTCCCTGGTCAAGGAGCTAAGAGTCCACATGCCACATAGTGTGGCCAAAAGATTAGACAGAAAAAAAAAAAAAGGCTAGTATATTTACTGGGTGGGGGGAGGGGAGGGAAAATGAGAAGAGTGTGAGAGTGTGTGTGTGTGTGAGAGAGAGAGGGTGCTAGTCCAACTCTTTTTAAATATTTGTTGTCTATAAAATTGGACTGATATTCTTTTCCCCATTTTAATTCTGTTACCATTCTGATATGGGAATGCTATATTCAAAAGGAGTTCTATATTATAAGATAAATAAGTTTAATCATAGCAAATCACTACTGGTATATTGATTTTGGATTTTTACAGGATGATAGAGCTCAGGAAAGAACACCAAACCAAAACTGAAGGTTGAGGAGAAAAGAGAGCCAGGTGTAGGCCAATGCAAACCAATAAAACTAAGAAAATCAGAGGAAAACACAGCATGGTACTTTCTACAAAAATAACAGATAGAAGACTCCCACCTGTCATGAAGCTGAAACTGGGTGATGAGTACAAAGGGTCTTGTCATTGTAGTCTTTTTTATATATATATATTTGAAGCTTTCTGTATTAAAACATTTTAAAGAAGAGACTCATATAATGCAAAATGCTAACATTTATAACATCTTTTCACTTGATTTTGTATTTATATTTGATGATTACAGGGAAATTAATAGAAAAAGAAGAGCTTCTATTTAGATGGTGAAGGGTAGATGGTGTGTGTAGCACCTGCCATGTGAGTTCAGGCAATTCACGTTCTTGGGTGTGGTTTCTGCCTACCCTTAGGATTCTATAGTTCGATGAGGAATAAAGCTTTTTAGACATATCCCTCCACACCCATTATGTCAGGAAAATCTGGCAAACTCCGTAAGTCCCTTAATTAAAGGATCACTGTTACAGTCCAGCTGCCTCTTGCGCCCTGCCCTTCCTGGTGTATTCCAGTCCTGCCCCTCCGCACCCCCTGTCAGTTGAAGATTGCATTGTTAAAATCCTCACGTTGATTCCAGTTTTGACCTAAACTCTCAGCTGGGTTGAATGTGGTCAATAAAAGGTTGCATCATGAGTGGTACTAGAAAGAGTTCTTTTGAAGGCATCTCTGGGATTTTGAGTAAAATAATTTGGGCTGGCTGGTCTTCAATGCATTGGATGTTAAATTCACCCAACAAGAGTTTATACCAAATATGTTTTTAATTATAGGCTTAGAATTTCATAAGCATATTGGGAGAATCAAAATAAATGTAATAAAGTTTCTATTAGCACTGAAAAACTATAAATGACTGATACACAAAATCACTTGTAAGCCCCCCCTGGCAGAATAATAGCTTTTCAGCAAAAGTTAATCATGAAGTTCAAGGCAAGATGTGGAGGAGAATTCGGTAGAGGAGAAGAGAATGACATGGTGTAAGAAAGAGGAGGTGGGGAGCAGTTGTGAAAGGTGGATTTCTATAGGCACAGAGAAGTGGGAGCTGGTACAGAGGTGGGCACAGTGCCATGGAATTAGATCTTGGAAAGGAGAATGAAAGTTCATTGAGAGAAAGAAATTGATGAGATAAGGATGGAGGCGATAAGTGTAGGTCAATTCACAGGGGAAACAGGAAGTCAAGGTTCCAAAATAGAAGAATGGTGAGCTTGTAAGAAGGAGTTAAGACTCAGTTCTCCCGAGACTGGCAGGAAGAAAGACAGGGAAGATGTAGGAAGCGATACGTAATACTGTGTGTTGAAGAAGGAAGTACATGAGGGAGTTCGTGCAAGAGGGCCTCAATTACTGACCATTGAAAAGGTTCTGGAGGGAATTCTCTGGAGGGCCAATGATTACGGCTCTGCACTCTGACTGCCAAAGGCCCAGCTTCAATCCCTGGTCAGGAAACAGATCCCACAAGCCATGCGGCACGGACGGGAGAAAAAAAAAAAGGCACTTTGCCAACAAAGGTCCGTCTAGTCAAGGCTACGATTTTTCCTGTGGTCATGTATGCATGTGGGAGTTGGACCGTAAAGAAGGCTGAGCACCGAAGAATTGATGCTTTTGAACTGTGGTGTTGGAGAAGACTCTTGAGAGTCCCTTGGACTGCAAGGAGATCTAACCAGTCCATTCTGAAGGAGATCAGCCCTGGGATTTCTTTGGAAGGAATGATGCTGAAGCTGAAGCTCCAGTACTTTGGCCACCTCATGCGAAGAGTTGACTCATTGGAAAAGACTCTGATGCTGGGAGGGATTGGGGGCAGGAGGAGAAGGGGACGACAGAGGATGAGTGGCTGGTTGGCATCACTGACTCGATGGACGTGAGTCTGAGTGAACTCCGGGAGTTGGTGATGGACAGGGAGGCCTGGGGTGCTGCAATTCATGGGGTTGCAAAGAGTCGGACACAACTGAGCGACTGAACTGAACTGATGAAGCCACCTCTTATATGTGGTAGGAAGAGAGGATATGGCTTGAGGGGAAAGGAGCTAGTGATCATGGTGTGTGCATACCAGGTAGTAGAGGAAATGCGAATAAATGTCTTGCTCAGAAGGAAGAAGGCCAGGATAAAACCATTCATTCATCTTTTATTTGCCTGATGTTTATTTAACATCTATCAGTGTTCCTTTGTTCAGCAGTCGGTTAGCACCCACTGTGCATCAGATTGAAAGAGGACTGTACAAAGAATTCAGAGTCTATAGGTACAGAGAGTTCTGTATGTAGTCAAGTCTAGCCTAGTCCATTCAGTGTGATGCCTGCTGCAACAAAGGGACATCTGGATGTGGTTAACTAGCATATGAGTGAACAGGCAACTCATGGAAGACATTCCAGACCAAGCCCCAGTTGAAGTGGATTCTAAGGAATGAGGTGGAACAAGGAGGGAAAGAGTTGGAGATACAGTCCATGCAGAAGGAATAGCATTAGTGTTTGAGAGAGCATGCCGGGTTTGGGGAGGCATGGAGTGATCTGGGAGGTAGGGCACAGGAGATGGAGGGAGAATAGAGACAGTAGGGTATTTGCCTAATGGAATGTACCTCTTGCTAGCATTTTTGAGGCAAAGGTAATAAAAATTAGCAGAAACTAACGTATGAACAGAACAGACCTTTATCTACTTGAATATACCAACAGAATATTTCAAAAGTACATAATTATTCCAGCAGTGGTTCATTTGTCTTTTATTCCTAAAGTTATTTTAGTGTTTAAAAATAAACTACTCACAAGCATTACGACTGCTTGTAAATATCAATACAGTGTTGAGAAACATGAGCATGCTCATTGTGGTCAATTTTTAATATTTTTTAAATGGATCATTTTGTAGAACTGGTTTGGGGACAGCTTATTTCCATGTCATAGGCAGTAGCTTCAAAAAACACTTCTAGAACTTGCTCTAGAAACAGTTCTGATCTTGTTATAGTCTCCTTCAGTCAGGAGAAAGAGGACTTTTGCTTTTTTTGTCCTCACTAAGGAGAAAGCTTTTTTTTTTCCCCTACCCAGGAAAATGTATATGTTTGTAAAACATTGCTTGTGTAATTTTAAAAGCAGGTGCCTGCTAGTGTTCATGATCAAAATGAGAGATTTAAAGTCATGTAGGGCGAGTCTCAGCACTTTTCTCAGATTGAGAACATCCATTCATTACACATCCTACTTCTTTCCCCAAAAACAGTCCTCAAGAGGTTAAGGTAAATTTCATTTTCCTGGTAGTCCTCAGGGATGGAAGTCATCCTAGCCACTCCATCAGACTCCTAATACTGGTCATTTAATTCTGGCTGTGATTATGCTGTGATAATTGTGCAGGTATGTGGTCAAGCAGCTGATGTTAAAAATTGTACCCACATAGTGCGTGCTTACTAACTAGTTTCAGATTCTCCTGTGGCCTTATGGGATGTATATATTTTTAGAAGAAACACCCTGCAATTTTCTTTTTCATTAATTCTCTGTTTTTGTTTGTTTTTGTTTCCTTCCCAAAACATAGCTTTTGGTATTTCCAGAACTAATACTAGAAAATGCATTAATTGGAAAGGTAGAATGATAAAAGCAGTTGATTCTGGAAAAATAATACTGTCACATCAGCTACGTCCTGGGCAGTAAGGATATACAGTGTGTGTTTTCTCTGATTCTAAGTCTGGGGTGGTTTATTTGCTTTTTCAGTTGAACTCTGGTTGGCCCCGTCCAACTATTTTATACTCCACTGGTTTGTATTTCTGTTGTATTTGAGTGAGTAATCAGAAAATTCTTTTGGGATTATACATTATGTGATTATGAACTATTTAAATGAGATACCAAGGGACACATCACATATACTACTGTGTTTCAAAATGACGTTTTTATGTTGTCTTCACTCTGTAAGCCTTTTTAACGTGTCTCCTTAATCACTTGCACATGTAAGATGGCTGAGAAAAAAAAAATCTACACTTCCACCCCCAATCTGTATTTCCTTTGGCATTTGTACCATCTGTAAACATACCCAAATCTGATTAAAAAAAAAAAAAAAGTAGGGGTGGGCAGAAGGGAGGAGAAAAAAAGAGTGAGCACTAGTCTAAGTAGAGCTCTGGGCTGGAAGCTGTGGAGGTTACAAGATAACACGAGTTTATAGACTGCCTGGAAGCTTAGTGTAATAGTAGGTGAACAAGCAAACGCAGAAGTTGTTGATGAATTCAGAACAGAACATGATAAATCGCCAGCAAATTTGGCGCATGCTGCCAGTAGAGGACTTTGTGGACTCAGTGCTTAAGGTCTTGAAAAGAAAAACAGAGAAAGGCTTCAGGGAGAAAGGAAACATTTGTTTTGTAATTTGGAGACTGGAGTAGCGGAAAGAAGCCTGCAGTCTTGCATTTAAAGGCCAGCATTTGCAGCCCTGGATTTGGGGCTGTGAGAGGAGAGGGGAGGATTGGAAGGCCCTCTCAGTATATTCCCACTGATGATGGCATTCAGGAGAAAGAGGGATTTTGTGCCCAACCACACACTCAACAAAGCTTTGCATGTCTCAAGTGGGTACTCTCTGTCAGTGACTCTCAGTAGTCACTGTCCCTTTTGGGTCATGATTTTCTGCTTGATGAGAAGTGCTTTTTTGTTGTTGTTGCTGTTTTTATATGAACTATGTTGCATTCCAATATTTTGTATTAATAGTAACAGCTGTGCTGAATTCTGTTCAGGTTCCTTGGATTAAAAACATATGCCATTTTTATTTTCCCACAGTAGTTCAGTGTTTAAGAGGGTCAGGCTTCCTGTGACACGTATCACTTCCTTTTTCAGACGAATGGACACCTCCCTGGGAATGGAGATGTGTATCAAGAAAGACTGGCCCGTTTAGAAAATGATAAAGAATCCCTCGTTCTTCAGGCAAGTGATTTTTAAATGCTTTTTTCCCCCTCATGACTTAACTTACAAAGACCATTGTAAATTGGGATGGCAAATTCAGTTGCTTACAGGAGCCAGACTGCTAATAGACATAAGTATGGGGCCATCTATACACATTAGGGACCAGTGAGGACTGTGATGGAACAAGGGTATGCATACCCAGTCTAGAGTGAGCAGCCCTTAGCCTCTGCTCTCCAAGGGCCCCCTGGGTGATAGGCACAATGTCATCTGATTTTCTGATAAATGATCTTTTTAAAAATGTATATATATAGCAGAAATTCTGACTTCGTAACTATATATGTATATATATATGTGTGTCTACATATTCATATATCTATTTCATAAATATGGATAAGAATTTCTGAATCTGAATATATATTTAATTTTTTCAATTTGAAAAATGATGCCATGGACCAAACAACACAAAGTGGGTAGTGGGGTCCTGTTTGTAGGTTAAATTAGAGTTTTCCTCTCCTTCACAGTCTTTTAAATCCTTGACAGATAGTTTTACTTTGGTATTTTGAGCTAAAAGAACTGAAGCATAGGGAATCCCCTGGTAGTCCAGTGGTTAGGATTTGATGCTTTCACTGCTGTGTCTGGGTTTGATCCCTGGTCAGAGAACTAAGATCCCACAAGCTGCGTGGTGGTGGGGGGAAAGAAAAGCATATTTTCTAGGCCAGTGATCCTTGGAAGGAAAACTCAGAGATTTGCAATAAACACTGAAGATGAAAGACCAACCCAGTGGCTCCTCTTGGACCTTTGAGCTACATCCTGGCTTTTGAACACATTTGTGTTCAAATGTGGGATCATGAAAGATCTCACAGAATTTGGATTCCCAGGATTCTCTTCTGTATTCTTTGTCAAGTACCAAAATTGAATAGTCCTTGTTGTGTGACAGCCCTGAATGAGAAGGGAGTTTACAGAAGAATGTATACATGTATTAATATAAGTATGGCTGGGTCCCTCTGCTGTTCACCTGAAACTGTCACAGCGTTGTTAATACGCTATACCCCAATACAAACCAAAAAGTTTAAAAAGAAGAAAAAGGAGATGTGGTATATAGTATGTATATTTACAGTGGAATACTACTCCATCATAAAAAAAGGAAATCTTCCCATTTGTGACAATGTGATTGGACCTTGAGGGTATTATGCTAAATGAAATGTCAAGACAGAGAAAGGCAGATACCACTTGTTTTCACTTATATGTGGAATCTAAAAGACAAATGAAAAAAACAAAACTGATAGATACAGAGAATAGATTGATGGTTACCAGAGAAGAAAGGTACTAGCGGATAGTTGGAATGAGTGCAGGGAGTCAACTCTATGGTGGCAGATGGCGACTAGACTTGTTATGATCACTTTGTAGTATGTACAAGTATCAAATTATTGCATTGAATACCTAAAACTAATATAATGTTATAATACTTTACTTCAGTAAATAAACGATACAGACCACTTTCAGTCAGTAGTGAAAGTCGCTCAGTCATATCCGACTCTTTGCGACCCCATGTCCATGGAATTCTCCAGGCCAGAATACTGGAGTGGATAGCTTTTCCCTTCTTCAGGGTATCTTCCCAAACCAGGAATCGAACCCAGGGCTCCTGCATTGCAGGCGGATTCTTACCAACTGAGCTATCAGGGAAGCCCTCCACAGACTGCTTTGGGGCGGGGGAGGAAACTAAATAGTCCTTGAGGACTTCTGTTTCTAATATTAATTCCGTTTCCTCTCTTAATCTCTAATACTGTCTCCCATCCTCACTGGACCCTCCAAAAAAGATAATTTGTCTACATGCTCTTTCTCATAAAGAGTTGCAATGTTTTTATCCTGTAAAGTGTTGCACATCCCCAGTTCAGCCCTAACTTTCTTAAAAATTGAAGAGGAATCCTCAAACCAACACGCATGATAAGTGTGTGAAGGGCTGGTTTCTTATTAATTTTTAGATTTTTTTTACAACCAAATGATTGGTAACATCATCCCAGTTTGTGTTCTCCGTAGACAAATAAAGCTGGCAGTGGGACCCAAATTCTTCCTAATTCATGACGGTATTTTGCTCTGTATACAGGTGAGTGTGTTGACAGACCAGGTAGAGGCTCAGGGAGAGAAGATTCGTGATTTGGAGTTTTGCCTTGAAGAGCACAGAGAGAAGTTGAATGCCACAGAAGAAATGCTGCAGCAGGTATGTTCAGAGGCGGGGCTTCCCTGCTGAACTGCTTGAGATGCTACATTTATATGTTGTGTTTGCTCTGATACAGTGGTGAATTGTATGATTCACTTAGACTGGCTTATTTGAAGCAAAAACCTAGAGTTGTGGGTCTCCAAACACATACACACAATAGAAAGTGTTCGTTGCGATTAGTGTCTGGAATAAAATATTATGATTTCAGTTTTCTTCTTTATGCTTTCATATGGTTGCCTCATTTCCAACCATGAGTGTATATTTTAGGATTAGGAAAAAGGGCTTCCCTGGTGGTTCAGATGGTAGAGAATCTGCCTGCATTGCAGGAGACCCAGGTTCGATCCTTGGCTTGGGAAGATTCCTCTGGAGAAGGGAAAGGCTACTCACTCTAGTAGTCTTGCCTGGAAAATCCCATGGACAGCGGAACCTGGGGGACTACAGTCCATAGCGTTGCAAAGAGTCTGATACAACTGAGTGACTAACACACAAGTACCTTATGTGACTCTTAGTGGAAAAAATGTATAACATATGTGGGCACACACACATGTATGATGCTTGTCTGCTAGAGGACCTGTCATACAGTAGGTAGACTACACACTGGAGTAGGACTGTTTAGGTTGGGTCCATGCTTTGCCATTTCTTTGCTGTAATGACTTTCTGCAAGTTCTTAATCTCTCTGCCCCTTACCTTCCTCAGCTGTTCAATTGCTCGGTTGTGTCCGACTCTCTGTGACCCATGGACTGCAGCATGCCAGGCTTCCCTGTCCTTCACTATCTCCCGGAGTTTGCTCAAACTCATGTCCATTGAGTCAGCGATGCCATCCATCCATCTCATCCTCTGTCGACCCCTTCTCCTCCTGCCTTCAATCTTTCCCAGCATCAGGGTCTTTTCAAATGAGTCAGTTTTTTGCATCAGGTGGCCAAAGTATTGGAGTTTCAGCTTCAACATCAGTCCTTCCAATGAATATTCAGGACTGATTTCCTTTAGGATTGACTGGTTGAATCTCCTTGCTGTCCAAGGGACTCTCGAGTCTTCTTCAATACCACAGTTCAAAAGCATCGATTCTTAAGTGCTCTGCTTTCTTTATAGTCCAACTTTCACATCCATAAATGACTACTGGAAAAACCATAGCTTTGACTAGATGGATCTTTGTTGGCAAAGTAACGTCTCTGCTTTTGAATATGCTGTCTAGGTTGGTCATAACTTTCCTTCCAAGGAGCAAGTGTCTTTTAATTTCATGGCTGCAGTCACCATCTGCGGTGATTTTGGAGCCCAAGAAAATAAAGTCTCTCACTGTTTCCATTGTTCCCCCATCTATTTGCCGTGAAGTGATGAGACCGGATGCCATGATCTTAGTTTTTGAATGTTGAATTTTAAGCCAACTTTTTCACTTTCCTCTTTGACCTTCATCAAGAGGCTCAACCGTTGAACAAGGATAATTCATGGGTTATCCTAATGAGTTTCTATCTCATAAGATTGTTTTGAGGATTGAACCACTTAGTACATGTAAAAACAAAACCTTTCACATAGCAAACATAATATCGTCATCAGTGTTATCACAGGCTTAAGAATATGTAAGTTTATATATGTGTTTATCAGTAGAACATATGTCTCCCGAAAAAGCAGACATGTGCTGCTTATTGAACACTAGTTTGGTTCAATGGAGGTTAACTAAAGCAAATAATTTTTCCAGATGTATCTGTTTAGAATTAATCTTCACATCCTCTACTTAATAATACTGTTTTACAGTCATAAGAAAGACACATCCATATGTGACTGTTTATAATAAAGCAACTTTTGCATGTATCTCTTCAATTCTAATAGGAGCTTCTGAGTAGGACATCCTTAGAAACTCAGAAGTTGGACCTGATGGCTGAAATATCTAACTTAAAGTTAAAACTGACAGCTGTAGAGAAGGACAGACTGGATTATGAAGATAGATTCAGAGACACGGAGGTAAGTGGTGCCCTTTCTCTCACTTTATATACATATACATACATACACACCCCCCCTTGGAGAAGGAAATGGCAACCCACTCCAGTATTCTTGCCTGGAGAATTCCATGGGCAGAGAAGCCTGGTGGGCTACAGTCCATGGGGTCGCAAAGGGTTGGACACGACTGAAGCGACGTAACCACGTATATATGTACACATACATATATATGTAGATATAGGGCTTCCCTGGTGACTCAGACAGCTTAAAAATCTGCCTGCAATGCAGGAGACTCAGATTCAGTCCCCAGCTTGGGAAAATCCCTGGAGAAGGGAATGGTACTCACTCTAGTATTCTTGCCTGGAAAATCCCATGGAGAGAGAAACCTGGTAGATTACAATCCATAGGGAGATCTCCTGCAAAGCAGGAGACCATCTCTCTGTCAACAAGATCCCCTGCAGAAGGGAATGGCCACCCACTCCAGTATTCTTGTCTGGAGAATTCCATAGACAAGAGGAGCCTGGTGGACTATAGTCCATGGGGTCACAAAGAGTCAGACATGACTGAGCAACTAACACTTTCATTTTAATTTATATATATGCATACTTATATATCTCACATACATATATTTCTAGAACAAGTTGAAATTCCTTGGAGTTGTGAAGGAGAGGCAGTTAATTACTATATGCCCTCATTATCCATACTTCTTTTTAAGAATAAGCTTACATTGACTTTTTAATCACTAAATGATAATATTAACTTTTATTTTGAGACTTTTGATATGAAATATTAATCCTTTCACTCGCCTTTAAAAATACTTTTGACTTTAGGACATTTGGAGCTTCTGTCTGTCTGTCTGCCATTTGTGTATCCATCTGTCTGTCCGTTCATCTGTTCATCCATACTGATTCTCTTCATTGTGGAAATAATGGATTCAAGTGCATGACTTTACTAATAATTCTTATTTAGGCACATTGATTATTCAGTATGTAATAAGTAGATTTTTAAATAGGTGTAGCAAACATGCTTTCATTATGTACTCATCACAGATTTTAGAGGTCATTTAATTTGGACTTTTACTTTTGGTCTGTTCCACATGCAAGTCATTCCACTTAATAAATACAGCTCATTATACTTTTGTGAAATTCAGGGTAGATTTTACAACTTGAAGTACCCCTTTTCATGGCTAAACATGCTTGCTTGTTTGTTCAGCTTAGTTTATTGTTACTCTAGGTCTTCTAGTTTGTTAACTGCTTTTTGTCAGGAGGTGCAGTGCAGAGCATATCCATATGAAATCTACTCATTAGAAAAGAAATATAAAGAGCTGTAAAATTTTTTTCTCTCCTAGGGCCATCTCTTCATTTTTCTTTATTTTCTTTGCTTGGTTGGCTATGGAGAAGTGTCATACTTAGCTACAAAATGGGCACCAAGAAGGAGAGAAGAGAAATCATTTACTTACTCTTCCCCTCTGTTTTTATTTCAAATATTTATTTTATGCTGACTGCATGCCATCATAATATGAGCTATATTACATGGTTTCCACTGTATGAAAGTCCTTCCTAGATCTGAATTTAATAAGGTTTATACTCTTAAGTTGCAAAGAGTCAGACATGACTTAGTGGCTAAACAACAACAAACACTCCATTGCTATTTTTAGAGTTAAATTTTCTGTCAAATATATAACTATACTGGAAAGTCTTGGTATATGTATTATTTCCTCAGTAGCAAAAGGAAATCCCAACTTAGCTCACATTTTAATCTTAAAGCTCTTAGTCTATTTTTCGTTTAACTGAGACAGGAGCTCTTAAAACTTAGAAAACTACTTAGTTTCTTTAAAATTCTTGCTTTTGTGCTTTCTTTAAAAATCTGTTTGGATATTTCTTCTTTTCCTTTTTTGTCCTTCCCTGACTCCACAGCTGCTGTATAAAATGGTGGTAGAATTCAGTCAACAGGTAGCTAAGGTGGCAGTAGAGCTAACTCTGGTGTCAGGAAAGAAGTTTGCAGTTTTGAAGCCTTAAGGGGTGGGTTTACTATACATACAAAGTTTAGGGAAAGTCTAACCCATACTGCTGCTGCTGCTAAGTCTCTTCAGTCGTGTCCGACTCTGTGCGACCCCATAGACGGCGGCCCACCAGGCTCCCCCGTCCTGGGATTCTCCAGGCAAGAACACTGGAATGGGTTGCCATTTCCTTCTCCAATGCATGAAAGGGACACGTGAAAGTGAAGTCGCTCAGTCGTGTCCGACTCCTCGTGACCCCATGGTCTGCAGCCTTCCAGGCTCCTCTGTCCGTGGGATTCTCCAGGCAAGAGTACTGGAGTGGGGTGCCATTGCCTTCTCCATTAACCCATACAATTGTGCTTAATTTGGATGCAAGATGTTAACCAACCATTAGGACTAAGTTGAAGTAGCTGGCTGTTTTATGATTTTTTTTTTTTTTTGGTAAGATCCCAGAGCAATATTTCTTTTTTTTTTTCTTTCTTTTTTTTTTTCCTTTTTTTTTTTTTTTAATTTATTTTAAATTTTTAAAAGAAAATCCATCCTGAACCCTCCTCCCTCCTCCCTCCCCATACCATCCCTCTGGGTCGTCCCAGTGCACCAGTCCCAAGCATCCAGCATCGTGCATTGAACCTGGACTGGCATCTCGTTTCATACATGACATTTCACATGTTTCAATGCCATTCTCCCAAATCTTACCACCCTCTCCCTCTCCCACAGAGTCCATAAGCCTGTTCTATACATCAGTGTCTCTTTTGCTGTCTCGTATACAGGGTTATCGTTACCATCTTTCTAAATTCCATATATATGCGTTAGTATACTGTATTGGTGTTTGTCCTTCTGGCTTACTTCACTCTGTATAATAGGCTCCAGTTTCATCCACCTCATTAGAACTGATTCAAATGTATTCTTTTTAATGGCTGAGTAATACTCCATTGTGTATATGTACCACAGCTTTCTTATCCATTCATCTGCTGATGGACATCTAGGTTGCTTCCATGTCCTGGCTATTATAAACAGTGCTGCAATGAACATTGGGGTACACGTGTCTCTTTCCCTTCTGGTTTCCTCAGTGTGTATGCCCAGCAGTGGGATTGTTGGAGCATCAGAGCAATATTTCTGTCTCTTGACTTTGTCTGCATTTTTTGTAAAACCCTTTTTTGGTGTTTTCTTGCTTCACTTATGCGTTGCCTCAATCATATGCAAGGTGATCTTGTCACCAAACCTCTAGTAAACTTCAGTTCCTGATAACTTTCTAATATATTCAGCACTATTGGTAAGATATAGCATGCCTTTTAGAGATTAGAGATTATGGGATATTAAAAACTGCTTTTATATACGAAAATAATTGAAGTAGTCTTTAAGATTAAAACTAAAAAAGTTAAAATGAATACGCTCATTTTCCTACCTTTTCCCCTTAATTGAAATGTTTCTCTGGCTGTTTCATGAATCCAAAATTCTTTAACTTTGTCTTAAGATTTTAGGTTATTTGGAGATTAATTTCTAAGGAAACAGTGGAGTGTGGGGAAGAAGTAGAAGTATAGGCACTTCCAAAAGATTAGGGGTAGAGAAGTCTTGAAACCTTGGAAGACAGGGCTTGCCTATCCCAGAATTGCTGATAGGTGGTTAGCATTCAACAGTGCCCCCTTCTGGTAAGAATACAGATATCAGAAACGAGTTTCTGTGGAGCCCTAGTTTTCTGCGAAGGAAAAGAGAAAGATAACAAGGATTTTCACTTTCAAAAGTACTGAACTTCTGATAAGAAATTACTTGGAAATAATTTGTATTACATTTTTTAAAGTTTCATATTTAGGAGCTACTTCCAGATTTTCTAGCTTGAGTTATCATGGAAAGATAGGGCTTCTTTCAGATTAAAAATTTATGTTCATACTTACAGTATTACCTCAAGGGATAATTGGGTAGTTCTTTTTTAATAGAAAAATGACCTCAATTTATAATTCTGTTTTCTTCATTTGTTTCTTCTTTATAAATTGCCACTATTTCTAAAGGAAGTGGTAAAATACAACAATCCAAATAGAATTCAAAGCTGAGGAATTCCAGCAATCAACAATTCAACAACAGAATAGAAACAATCCAAATAGAATTCCAATCCAAATAGAATTCCTTTTAACAATAAGTGGGAAAATATATCTGTGGAAGACCAGATTGATTAAAGATTACTAAGAACTCATATTATGCAAGAGTGCTTAATAAATGGTAGATAAATGAATAGGAGAAACTGGACTTTTCCCTCTTACTTGAATTATGAACTTACAGATAAACTAAATCACAACTTAATCACAATTAAAATGTTATTAAATGATGTCAAACATTTATGTCATTCATAAACAGAAAATAGCTTCTTATTGAAACACTGTATTAACAGTTATAATATTCAAAAGTATTATGTAATACTAGGTAATACTTTGCCCCGTTTTACAAGAAACTACAATTTAAAAACCTGTAGGTTAAGTATATTTCACTAGAGCATCCTTTACCTGGCCTCTGTGAGGTTGAATCATTACACTTTAATATCATTGTTCTGTTTGTTTTTTATAGCATTCTTGTGTAATTCTTTTCTGTTACCTGGGAATCTGTGGCTCAGGAATAAATATCTTGAGAGGAACAAAAACACGTTAACCATTGGTGGAAGCTTCATACCTTGTTGTTAGAGAAGAGGCGTCTTCACAGACTATTTGAGCCCTTCTTCTGGATGACTTAGTATTGTTTTGCATTCTGATTTCTTTTTCCTACTCTCTGGCCTGTGGACAAAAATATGTCACTATTGCTCAGAATATTTAGACTATGTTTACAAACAAATTAGATTTTCTAAAATAAAAGTAGAAAAGGTGTATGATTGTATTTGTATTATGAAAACATTAGGGTTGCTTTCTTTTGCATTTTTCCAAACATAAAATTATATTATGATGCTGAATATATTTGTAAATGACAGGGCTCTCATCTAACCTCAAATTTAGAATCCTTGGTTTAAAGTGTTTGAATTTCATTCATTTCTCCCAGATTGGGTTGAGGAAAAATATGTATCTTTTGTAGACAAATTAAGTAATTAGAAAAATATTTTTATAAATATCCATATATCGCTGAAAGGGCCCTAAAAGTTAATGACTTTACTAAAGAAAATTTCTCTGGATTATTTTAAAAAGATGGAGTTCATATAGTGATTTTTAATGTAGAAATATTTGCTTAATGATAACAAGTAATCAGTTACCTTTCTTAAAAATTATTGTCACTTTTCATTTCCATAATCAGTCCCATCATTTTAGGGAGGAGGCAGTGTTTTCAATGGAAAGATTCAATGGATCTTTCAGTGGATCCGTGGAAAGATTCAATGGAAAGATTCTCGAGGAGACGCATTCATTCCCATTTGTCTAATCTCATTCATCCAGCTATAACCCAAGAGCCATTGACTGAGGATTTCCAAACTGCTATTTTGGTAGGTAAAATAGGTGTTTACTGCTTTCCTAATGTATTTCCTTGTTTGTTTTTGGACAGGGGCTAATGCAGGAGATCAATGATTTGAGGTTAAGAGTCAGTGAAATGGAAAATGAAAGACTTCAGTATGAGAAAAAGCTGAAATCTACTAAGGTAAGTTTTCACAACGGCGAAAAATTTTATATAAGTGGCTCCACTACTTACCCATGATCAATAATATAGATAAAATACATTTTCTACTTAGAATGTGATAAAGAAGGCATTTTAAGGCATTTTACAAGTGAACAAAGTTTTTCCCCAAGCCGGAGACCATCTAGAATTTAAACACTATTGTTCTGAATAAGGGCTTCTCTGGTGGCTCAGTTGGTAAAGAATCCGCCTGCAATACAGGAGACCCTGGTTCAATTCCTGGGTCGGGAAGATCTGCTGGAGAAGGGATAGGCTACCCACTCCAGTATTCTTGGGCTTCCCTTGTGGCTCAGCTGGTGAAGAATCCACCCACAGTGCAGGAGACCTGGGTTCGATCCCTGGGTTGGGAAGATCCCCTGGAGAAGGGAAAGGCTACCCACTCCAGTATTCTGGCCTGGAGAATTCCATGGAGTGTATAGTCCATGGAGTCGCAAAGAGTTGGACACGACTGAACAACTTTCACATTCTGAATAAGTAGAGAAGGGAATCGCACCCCACTCCAGTATTCTTGCCTGGAAAGTTCCATGGACAGAGGAGCCTGGCAGGCTGTAGGTCCATGGGGTCCCAAAAGAGTTGGACACAACTCAGTGACTGAACAGCAACAATTTTGAATAAGAACCAGGGTTGAACTAATTTGATAGAACATAACCTGTCATTTCTCTCAGTTATCTAACCTCTTTTATAAACTGGTACTGTGTTCTTGGTTACTTAGCTTGTCTTTTTCTATCTGTAGTTTTCTTTCACTCCTGTCTCTCTACCAGTCTTTAATGGCCAAACTTTCTAGCATGAAAATCAAGGTGGGTCAGATGCAGTATGAAAAGCAGCGGATGGAACAAAAGTGGGAATCACTGAAGGTGTAGTAGACCTTGGGTAATGGGTCCATGGCCTGTTGCTTTCTGGCTTGTGTTGTTTTGCTGTGATGGTGTTTTTAGTGGTGTGTGCATTCATTTTTGTGTGTGTGTCCCCCCCTTTTTTTTTTTAATATGTGTAAAGCTAATTAAAGGGACATTGCAATCCCTAATATTGTTTTCAGAAGCATATGAAATAGTGAAAAGTAATAAACTTGTAAAATAAAAGTATTTGTTTATAAATTAAATCTCATTGTCTTAGAATGAGATCCAAGCATGGTAAAATAATTGCAAAAGTTCACCTGGGAAAGACTTCTCTTTGGTATCAGTAATAAACGGTCTTATTCTTTCAAGACTTTCTCAAAGGTAAATGCGTGCATCAAGTAACGCTACCGTGGCAGTGAGTAGATGTTACTGTTTAGTAAGCATAGTAGAACTATAACGAAGCATAGAAAGCTCATGGCAGCACCTCTTGACAGGGCTACTGAAAATTCCTTATATTTGGTGTCGATTCCCACCATAAGTAAAAACTATAATAGGCCAACTTCTTAGCTGCTTTGGAGAGCTACATCTTCTCATAATGCTAAACGTAATAGCTATCTTTACCAACTGAAAATAAAATGTTATATTGAAAATAAAGGCACACTTATTAGCATTGCATAGCTTTATTTCCTGTGTTAAATATAACCAGCAGCTGAAACAAACTTCAGTAAATAGAACATTGGATTTAAGGTCTTAAATAGTTGTGTAGTTTTTTTTTTTTTTTTAAGATTAAAGAATCTCTTTTTCCCATTGTTGTAGGAGATTCTATTCTTTTACCTTAGTGATGAGAAGGAATTATTTAGTCCCATGACTTAAAGTTGTTTATTGCCTGCTGCCTTATCCACTAATTAAGTTCTGTCTTGTCTAGGGAACATGAGTACCATCTTGAAATGCTGAATAAATGTCAAGCAAGTCTAATATATTTTTCAAATTTGTATTTTGTTTTGCTTTTATGACACTAAGCATCTAATTTGATTATCTTCTTTGATTAACTTGGTCAGATGTTTTATTTAACGTAAGATTTAAACCTTAGGGCTGCCCTAGTCCTAATTACACTTTAAAAGATTCATTTTTAATTTGTTTACAAAGAAACTTGAAATAATTATACCACAGTTATTATAAATTGGACTTTTATTAATTATCTTGCTTCCTGCTTATCATTGCCACTGATTTCTGAAGTTTGTGTCTAAATTCTTGTAGTTTTTTTTGTTTCATTCATGAAAACTAATTATTGACTCAAGAGTTAACAGACTCTCGGAATATTCCCTTTTAGTCATAATCTACTGTTTTTGAATGAATTTATCATTTGTAGGAGGAGCTGACATCTCTGAAAGAACAACTGGAAGAGAAGGAATCTGAAGTGAGAAGACTACAAGAAAAATTGGTTTGCCAGATGAAAGGAGAAGGGATTGAAATTCTTGATCGAGGTAAGAATATGTATTAAACATTTGTTTTCTTCTTTTGTTAAAACCATCACAATCTATGAGAGAAGTTGATGTTAGATGATGTATAACTTTAGCATCAAAGAGAGAGAGGAGCAGCAGAAGCCATCTGAGCCTGGGACCGCAGAGACTCCTCTGAGACTCTTCTCTGTGCTTGGGCACATGTTAACTTCCTCTTGAGCAGCCAGAGGAGGGCACCTCTGTACTTTTGCGGATGGTTATTTTAGATTAAGCCTAATCATTGGTCTTAATGTTAGTTGCTCAGTCGTGGCAACTCTTTTGCACCCGCATGGACTGTAGCCCACCAGTCTCCTTTGTCCATGGGATTTTCCAGGCAAGAATACTGGAGTGGGTAGCCATTCTCTTCTCAAGGGGATTGTCCTGACCCAGGGATCAAACCCAGGTCTCCTGCATTGCAGGCAGATTCTTTACTGTCTGAACCACCAGGGAAGCCTACATGGTTAATTATTACATGGTAAATTCTCATCATGAGAAAGTTCTTGTCCAAATTGCAATTTTCTGTGCAGTGAAGGGCTTGAATGAGATTACCTCCATAGTCTTCTTGGCTCTAGATTGCCCTGGCTTTGTTTATCTGCAGGTATCACAACTCCCTATCCATCTGAAAATTCAGTTCGTCCAACATTGAGGGAAATGGATCTTTCGTCTCTGTTTCCACATATATAGAATGTACTTTCTTTGGGGACATTCACAGGCAGGTTATGCTTTCAAGAGTCTTAAGAGAAAAATGGATTCATAGGACTTGTGAGCTATAGAGGCTACGTTAGAGTAATGCTACCCAAAATCAGATCTGAGGACTAGCACTGGTCTATGATTAGGGTAAGACAGAGGATGAAATGGTTGGATGGCATCACTGACTCGATGGACGTTAGTTTGAGCAAGCTCGGGGAGTTGGTGATGGACAGGGAAGCCTGACGAGCTGCAGTCCATGGGATTGCAAAGCATCAGACACGACTGAGTGACTGGACTGAACTGAATTGGTCTGTGAACCACTTGTTAGCAGTACCTGGCCAGACAGGTATAGGCATTAAGAGCTAGTGTTTAGAAACTCATGGAATCTGATGCTGACATAACATCTAACTGCATGATCAGTGGACTCATCTTGTTGAACAGGAAATGGATCATTTCAGTGCTGTTGAAATTGAATGGTGAGATGGAGATGACGTAAGCAGTGTCCTCATCATGTTCAGGAGGGTCATAGATCAGACTGTAATGGAAATATAAAAAGCAACTGATGCCACATTAGCTGGATTTTCATCACAGTGTTTAAGAAGCATTTGTACATGGAAGGCCCAATTTTAATATGAGAAAATCAAGTCTCAGAAAGATGAAGTAACAGAGGTAGTAACTCAGATTTACGTCTTCTGATTAATTACATGAGGTTCTAACCTCACAGAAAGCATTATGGTATTATAGTGCCAGTCCTGAAGTCATAAAATAATGCTTCCTATTCAGTCTTTATGAGATTAAAGTCTCTTTACTTTAGGTAAAAAGAGACCAAATTATAGTGCTTTTGAAATATTATTGTTGTAATATATGCTAACTTCCAATTCAATGGGTTTTCCTGCACAGATGAAAATTTTAAAAAGAAGCTCAAAGACAAAAGTAAGGTTTTTGGTGTATTTCCATGAGCCTTCACATTCACCCAAAGTACTACTTGGACTGTTCTTTGCATGTGTTTTTAAAACATTTCTCTCACCAAAGATGTAAAATTGCTTCATCAATAAGCTCCTCATTTCTTCAGAATTTACAAAATAGAGGGTAACTAACAGACGATAGAAGCAGGAGTAAAAGACCATTTTGCAGATTGTACCTGAGTCAGCCCCTTTGCTCTGCAGGATTCAGCAGAGCCCCCAGACTGGCAGAGGCGAGGAAGCATTTTCTCGTGGCCTGAGATACAGGGTCAGAGGAGAAAACAATGTTTGTACTCCAATGAAAATCTGCTTTAAAAAAAATAAATTTATTTATTTATTTTTGACTGCACTGGGTCTTTGTTACTACATGCAGGCTTTCTCTGTTGCAGTGTGTGGGCTTGAGGGCATAGGCTCAGTAGTTGTACACAGAGTTAGTTGTCCCTCAGCATGTAGGATCTTGGCAGACCAGGGATCAAACCCGTGTGCCCTGCATTGGCAGGTGGATTCTTCACCACTGGACCACCAGGAAAGTCAAAACCTGCTGTTTTTAAAATTTACCACAGTTAACAATCATTTTGAACTTGCTTTTGCTTGCCAGTGTTTTGTAGCCCACTTTTTCACTGAGATCTATATTAGGAGGTTCTATAAACATACCCTCTTGTGTTACAAAAGAAATTGTACCCAGGCTGACTAACAGAGCCTAGATTATATAATGCAGGATAAAGATAAACCCTTAGTGGCCTTTCCTCCAGATGTTAAATTCTTCAGGAAGTTTGCCATTTAAAAAATAATAATAAAAGCAGTTCCTACAGAGTATACCGTAATTGAAAATGTTATATCTCTGCTGGATGATGCATCATTGTGTTAAAATTCACCTTTAGTAGTATTTTTTCTCTTGGAAGCAGACAATTTTAGCTAAACTTTTTTCTCTAATTTTTTTAATTTGTGATCTCATTTTGGATTGACTTTTCATATTTAAAATATTTGTTTTTATGATTAAAGTAGCATGCTTTTCTATTTGAATATCAGGTTTTAAGGAGAATCACTTACTTTGGCCCTTATATTTTAAGATAGTATTGGAAATGAAGTTTATAGATGAAGCAACGTACTTATTATCCTTCTGTATGGAATCTACAGCTAGCTTCTTAGCATGACACTCATGTAAATATCACATTCCATCAGGCTGTTACCATTTGCGTCTCTGTCTTGGTTATAACTGAACATTTTCTCTGCTTTTGTCATATATATGCCATTCATCACTTTCACCTGCTTTATTATAAGTTTCTTCTGTTAAAACTCCATGTTTTTATTGTTATGGCACTGAATTTTCATCTTCAGCGTTCTTATCAGGATTTTGTTCTTGCTTTGAGAGAGGGCAGTTGTTTTTTTTTTCTAGAATGATGACTATTAAGGTGAGCTATAATAGAAAGTGTTCATTTTTCAGATTTTCCCTAAAAGAGAATATAAATGGTAAATGTGCCTTAAAAAAAAAAAAACAAGCAGAATAAATTATTAACATTTTTACCTTAAAACATTTCAACATGAAGAGTCAGTAGTTTCTTGTTATTTTCACACATGTTTAAAAAAACACATTTCTGATTTGATGTTGTGATATTTCAGATATTGAAGTACAAAAAATGAAAAAGGCTGTGGAGTCTTTGATGGCAGCAAATGAAGAAAAGGTATGTAGGTGAAATTTAACTATTTGGATATGTTACATCATCATTTTGATCATTCCATGCATTTTCATCAGATACCCTAGTTTGAAAGAACATCCCCTAAACAACTGACATTAAGCGGAAGCATTCTCCCTTCCTGCCCAAGTGGACCTGCTCTCAGTGGGCCAGTGACATACTTGTGCTATGTGGATAGCACAAGTAGAGCCCGCAGAGAATCCATCCCTCCAGCCCACCGTCTTGAATTTAGAAAGTGTTAAAGCTATCAGATCAGCTTCTTACATTCAGGTGACAAATGAGAGAAAGGACATAGCCCATAGTACCTCCTTTCTGTGGTCCCTGGAAATTCTGGGCCACCATATGAACTCTGAAGGAGGTAGCCATGGCAGTTTTAGCTTCACCATCATGTTGACTTTAATCTCTATGAACACGTTGCTTCCTTCACACTGCTGACCTCTTTCACATCTGGGATTGTCTCTGCTCTCCTGTGTGGTGAGATGCCAGGAAACAGGCACAGGCACCATAATCAAGATGGCACGAGGCTTTGTTTAAGATGCACTGGCCTAATGCCAACATCTCCAGGAGGGCTTCTCCTCTAGCTGTTGCTTCTTCTCAATGCCTTTTGCTCAGAGCAGGGACGGAGGCCCTTAATAAAGTAACATGTCTCTTTGGCTTCCCTGACCAACCACATACCCAGCAGGCAGGTTCAGATCCTGTCACCAGAACTGTCCCCCCCTCATGTCCCTTAATGAGTAGAACAAGGAGACATTTTCCCACAAAAAGAGTTAACTTCGAGGAAATAAAAACCAAGCCAATGCTAAAGAACTTTGTCTTGATCTTTTTCTCATCATAAGCTTCCTTCTCTTTCTTGCCTAACTCTGTTTATTGCCTTTCATTCTTTTTGTTCTTTATTCAACGGAAGTAAACTCATTCTGCCCACCCACCCATATATAGGTTTATTTGTGCTAGTCTTCCCCACATCAAATAAAAAAGTCATTAGCAAGCTGTTCACATAGATTGAATTTGAGAAAAAAACAACAACAACAACACTAAAATTCGTTTTGTTTTCATTTCTCTCCCTCAAAAAGCAACAATAGCAAGCAAAACTCCCAGTGTTGTATGAGGGCTTATTAGATGCTCAGACTTCTCTAAGAGCACCAAGAGTGACCTAACTTCTTGGTGGTTCCAAGAAGCCTTCAAAGAGGACGTATTTGGGCAAATCCTGAGTGAGAGCAAGAGTCATTTATCAGGAAAATGAAGTGTTCTGGGCAAAAGATCCATGAGCAAAAACACAAGTCAAAACCAAGTCTTGAAACAGCCACGGCATACTGGGAAAGTTCTGGAGCCATGAGATACAGATGGAGGACACGAGTGTATGAGGGGGTGCTATAGTGAAGCTGATGATTAAACAATTTGGGGTCTCAGCTTTAGACCTGGAACTGTGACATAATTAAATTGCCGTGTTAAAAAGCCAATTCTGGTGGCAGAATAGAAGCAAGAATAAAAGAAAGAGAATGAAGACAACAATTAAGAGGCTGTTAAAATAGGTGAGAAATGAAGATGTGGAAACAAGGCAGTGGCAGTGAAGTGATAAGGAGGGGGCGGATTTTAGAGAAATTCACTGGTTAGCAAGAGTTTTAAATCTTTGGATTTGGGAAATATTTTCTGGTTTGGGCAGTGGGTTGAATGAGGGTACCCATAAAAGAGTTAAGGGAATCCAAGCAGAGACTCAAGTACTCGGGGCGAATAATGAGCTTCATTTTAGATGTATTCAATTTGTGATGTGTTTGTGGGACATTACAGAGATTTCTCATAGAAAGTTGGAAAATGAATCTACATTTTAGGATTAATGTAGGATTATAAGTTGGTGGGCAGTGAGCCCTGTCAATTTTAGGAGAAATATAGAGTTGAATTATGTAGATTGGTGGGGACAAAACTATAGTTGATGTATCAGTTTGCTTTTGCTCCGTAATAAATCACATTTGTTGATTCTCATACTTCTGTAGATTGGCTAGATTGTTCTAGTCTAGGCTGACTTTGCTGATCCTCTACCATTTGCTGGTGGCTGGGATGGGGCTGGATATTCACATGTCTGGTGATTGACAGACTGGGTTGTGTCTTCTCCAAATGATCTCCCTATCTCCATTAGGCTAACCTACGCTTCTTCACGTAGTGGCCTCAGAGTTCCTAGGGCAGCAAGAGAGGGCACGCCCCAGTGTGCAACTACTTTTCAAGCCTTTGCTTTGAACCACATTTGTTATATATCATTAGCCTAAGTAGGTCATATGGTCATGCCCCAAATCCATGTTGGAGGGAGCTAGGGGACCCATGTTTATCATCTACCAAACTGAGGGCCTGGGAGAAGAGAAGAGGGTAAAGGAGAAAACCCTGAAGCTCTAACATTTCATATTCTGGGTTGGGATGATAGCGTGGGGTGGAGTTGGGGGTAATGAAAGTGAATATTCATCTGCTCAAGGATTAATAAATCAAGACAGAAGAAAAGAAAGAGTGGAGAGGAAAATGAAAGAAGGAAAGTGGGGGCAAATCAAGTGCCACCTGGAGATCAGATTTGGAAAAGGATGAAAAGTGTCCATTGTTTTTAGTAAAGAGAAGGTCGTGTGTGTGCTGTGTGTCCGACACTTTGTAACCCCATGGACTGTAGCCCGCCAGGCCCCTCTGTCCATGAGATTTCCCAGGAAAGAATACTAGAGTGGGTTGCCATTTCCTACTCCAGGGAATCTTCCCAACCCAGGGACTGAACCTGTGTCTCCTGCGGCTCCTGCACTGGCAGGAGGATTCTTTACCACTGCGCCACCTGAGAAGCCCCGAAGAGAAAAGTCCCTGATGACTAATTGAAGCAACTTTGACAGAGTGTTGTGAGAAGGGGAAAACCAGATGGAGATTGATGGTGGCTGATGAAGATAACAAGTATAGATCTTTCTTTCCAGCTCTGACTTATGTTAGAGAGGAGAGTAATTAAAGTTGATTTTTTTCTCGGCTTTTTTTGTATCTTATTACCTTGTTTTGTTTTTGTTTTTTAAAGATGGCAGCTGAAGGATAGGATCTCTAAATTTAGAGGTACTTTTTCTATATCTCTGATGTATGTAGGAAAAATATTCTAGACATTAGCAGTTTTATTAAAGTTTAGAACTATTCTTTGAATAATGTAAATAATTCACATCTGCTCATTCTTTGTGTCACAATTACTTTTATTGTTTTAAAATCAAATATTAAAAATTATTATTTTATTAATAGGATCGGAAAATAGAAGATCTTCGACAGTGCCTGAACAGGTATAAGAAAATGCAAGAAACAGTGGTTTTGGCTCCAAGTAAAAAAGGTATGTAGCTCTAAGAGCTTTTCTGCTTGAGTTGATTTTACGTGGCTGTAAACTTTTTACATTTGGCCTCAATTGCTATTATTTCAAATTAGGTGGGTCATCCATTCATTCAGCAAAGTTATTAGGCATCTCTTCTCTGCCAGAAAAAGTGTAGGCTGCTGAGTGCGGTCTTGTTTGGTTGCTCAGACAGAGCCATCCCCACGTATAGGGGACATTCCAGAGTGAGAATCACAGCATGTGCGAGAGCCTCGGTGGAAAAGGATCTCAGTGCATAGAGCATTCATTGTACAGCAAACTAACATAACATTGTAAAGCAGTTATACTCCAATTAAAAAAAAGGAGACGCATGTGCCTGAAAGGTCGTGGGCAGAGGGGAGAGTGAGACAGATGAGATAATAGAAGAGACACAGCCAGATCATGCAAGGTGAGGAGTTCAGCTCTCATTCCAGCCCAGAGGATCCACTGAAGGGTCTTAACAAGTCAGTGACATGACAAATGGAGCATCATGGACTATGGACCACTGGGACTATTCCAGCAGTGTTGGAAGGAAGGGAAACCAGTCAAGAGAACCTTGCAGTATTACAGTGGGAAGATTTGATAGTGCTGATTGGAAATCTGTTTTGGTGTTCAGTTCAGTTCAGTCGCTCAGTCGTGTCTGACTCTGCGACCCCATGAATTGCAGCACGCCAGGCCTCCCTGTCCATCACCAACTCCCGGAGTTCACCCAAACTCATGTGCATCGAGTCAGTGATGCCATCCAGCCATCTCATCCTCTGTCGTCCCCTTCTCCTCCTGCCCCCAATCTCTCCCAGCATCAGAGTCTTTTCCAATGAGTCAACTCTTCGCATGAGGTGGCCAAAGTACTGGAGTTTCAGCCTCAGCATCAGTCTTTCCAATAAACATCCAGGACTGGTCCCTTTAGAATGGGCTGGTTGGATCTCCTTGCAGTCCAAGGGACTCTCAAGAGTCTTCTCCAACACCACAGTTCAAAAGCATCAATTTTGGTGTTACCCTTGACTTGATAGTGTGATGAGTTAGATTAGCAAAGTGATAAAGAAGAAAGCATCAGGAAAGATGAACATTTCTGGCTTAAGCAACTAGCAGAGGATGGCTCTACTTACCAAGAGGGGGAAACCTAGAGGAGGAACATTGCAGGGCTTGAGGGGGATTGTGTTCAGCTTTGAATACTTTTTTTTTTAAAGTCTATAAAACATCTAAGTAAAAATAGCTTGTATTTTGTTGTATTTATTATTATTTTATCTGCTGATGGGCCAATTGACCATCCTCAAGTACGGCAAAGCTTTGAGGGTCATTCAAAATAAGCAAAAATGTTAAGAGCTTTAAAGTTTTCTTGTTCATTCGCACTGCATAGATGGGGCTATTTACTTTAAAAGTAAGTGGTGAAAATAAGTCTTTGGGAAGGTACTTGTGGAATTTTGAAATTTTAATTTTGATGGGTTCACAAAGAAAGAAAATCCTTTGTACCAGGATCTTTGAACAAAATGGATCTTCATCTTTTTGTCCATGAGGCCTGGCATGTATTAAGACTTTATAGTTATCTGAATGAGCAAATAAACCTGTAATTATCATGACAGTTCTCATCACTCAGCATTTTGTATGCCTTTACAAGAGTCTCTTTTAAGGAACATTACAGATTCTCTAATTAATTTTTACATAAAATTATTATGTAAATATTTTACATAGTAGTTTTGCATAGTCACAGTATTTGTAACATTGTTTGATTTTATAGAATCTCAATACTATAATCTAATGTTTCAAAATGAAAGAAAAGCAGATTGATTTCTGCAATTAGACTATATTGTAAAACTTTTAGAAAATAGAGAAAAGGGGTAAAAATCACTCATAATTGCACTGGCATGATCACTACTGGCATTTTCATGTAATTCTTTCTGCCTTTTTAATCTATGCATATAAAAATAGTCTAGTTAAAAGGGAGAGTTTTTAACCCTGTACAGAAGGATTTTTATAAGCCATTAGAAATTATGTCCTCTTCTAATGAGTTTCACAACAGTGCTTTCTTAGTAGGATTTATATTTACTTCGAAAATCCTCAGGCAATTCTAAGAATACCTCAATTCTAATAAAATTAGAGTAAAAATCTAATAAAACCTAAATTAAAAAGCTATGTCTAGTTAGTATCTTTAAACAAGTAAATGATTTGCCATTCTGTGTTAAAGACTAGTTGGAAGGACCATTCTGTTTTTTAAAAAAGAATGTCTGGCACTGTTGTTTAGCACTTAATCCTTTTCATTTCTAGACACATTAAAAAAAAATTCTCAGAGTTGCTACTTTGCTGGTTATGTGATTGCTTTTTTCCATTAAGTCATTATTCTTTCTGCTTTAAAATTAAATGAATGGCATAAAGAACCCTCTTAAGAGGGACCAAGAGTCATCGTCTTTTCTCTTTTCCCTTTTTGCTTTGCACATTTTTTTTCAAGAGCACAGTCGTGATGGAAATGGAGTTGTGTGTGACTCTGTTGCTGTTTAGAATCGCTTTTGTTGCACTACTGGCATTCCTCCACAGGTTATTTCTGAAGTGAAATATTTAAAGCTCCAAATGCTGCCACAAAATTATAGAAGGGTTGTCAGACAATTAGCTTTAATGCCAGTGCTGTGAGTCCATAGTTACGTCTGTTAAATCACTATTGATTAATTGATTACCTCCATTAATACCAGTGCTGGATACTCACTGGACCTTAGGTGCTCCCAGTTTAAGATGCTATTCCTAGGGCCCATGTTGTTGTTCTTAGGGATGCCAGAAGTTGACTCTTTGATTTTTAAGGATCAGAAAACTTTATGTTCAAGATCGTTGGGATTCTTATCTTCTTCCAAAAGTGAGAAGCTGCTGGTGTCCACTCTGTGCTTTGTTGTTTCCTAGGCCAAGATGGCGACTTTGAAGACCTGCTTCCATCCAGCTCCTTTTCCACCCTGCTGGATGCTCAGGGCTTTAGTGATCTGGAGAAGAACCTGTCGCCGACGCCAGTAAGGGGATCTCCCAGTCATGACCCATTTAACACAAGTGCTCCAGAAGAGGTATTTACAGACTTATTGTTTCTTCATGTTAAAGAGACTCTGTCACTGAAAGTTAAAGTGCGATTGATAGCATCAAAGACATGGATTCTTTTCTCAGTTGGATCACGGACTTGCTTTGTCTTGGCAGTCATTATGACCTCTGGGTCTTTATTTGAAACATCTTTTCCCCCCCTCTCTTTAATAAATAAAGGTTTGGGCCATTTGCAGCAACATGGATGCACCTAGAGAGTGTCATTTTGAGTGAAGTAAGTCAGACAGAGAAGGAAAAATATCACATGACATCCCTTATATGTAGAATCCAAAAAGAAATGATACAAATGATCTTACTTACAAAACAGAAACAGACTCACAGACTTGGAAAACAAGCTTATGGTTGCCAGGGGAAAGGATCAGGGAGAGGATAATTAGGGAGTTTGGAATGGACATGTACACACTGCTGTACTTAAAATGGATAACCAATAAAAACCTACAGTATAGCACATGGAACTCTGCTCAGTGTTATGTGGCAGCCTGGATGGGAGAGGAGTTTGGGGGAGAATGGATACATGTATATGTATGGTTGAGTCCCTTTGCTGTTCACTGGAAACTATCAAAATTGTTTGTTAATTGGGTATACCCCAATACAAAATAAAAAGTTTAAAAAGGAAAAAAATAAAGACTTGGGCAATGTCAAAATCACTTATATAATTCAGGAAAGACATATGAATCCTTTGGAGATAGATGTGGTCTTCCATATGAAATTATAAGCTACTTACTAAAAAATAAGTAGGCAATGAATAAAGTGGGGGCAACGTGAGATTATGTAAGTTTTAGTCACTTGTGATGGTAACACGGAAAGGTGATGGACTTCGGTTAACAAGCTGGGTATTGTGGAGCCATGTATTGCGTGGAGGTACCCAAACTGGAAGTCAGCAAATGAATTATCTATTAGCATAGTTATGGCAAAACAAGATGAAGCAAATTGCCTTGACAGATTACACATTGGTTGCTTGATCGCTTGGTAAATATGGTATCATCTGCATGGAGGATCTGCTTCATGGGATCTGTAGCATTGGAAAATGCTTTAAAGCAGCAAATACCTTCCTACGGCCCTGCAAATTATCTTCACAAGGTGAAATAAAGAGAAAGACCACATATTTTGTAGAAGGTGGAGATGCTGGCAGTAGAATAGACCAGATCAACAGGTCTTTTGAACTAGGGTGTCTACCATGATTATTTTTGTAATCTGATCAGTTAATAAATGGTGACTACTTTCAAATTTTAAAAAAAAGAAGAAAATTTCCCCTTCAATTTGTTAAACTTGAAAAAAGCAGCTACTACTACTACTACTAAGTCGCTTCAGTCGTGTCCGACTCTGTGCGACCCCATAGACAGCAGCTCACCAGGCTCCGCCATCCCTGGGATTCTCCAGGCAAGAACACTGGAGTGGGTTGCCATTTCCTTCTCCAATGCATGAAAGTGAAAAGTGAAAGTGAAGTCGCTCTGTCATGTCCGACTCTTCACGACCCCATGGGACTGCAGCCTACCAGGCTCCCCCGTCCATGGGATTTTCCAGGCAAGAGTACTGGAGTGGGGTGCCATTGCCTTCTCCGGAAAAAAGCAGCTAGAGGGGAATAAACAGCCTTAAACTCACTTATATTACTTTCACTTCAAAGTGGCACCAAAATCTATTATTGTTCTCTGCTACACACCACCCCCAAAACTTTGTGGCTTGAACCACAACATTGGTTTTGCTGATGAATCTGCAGTTTGGGCAGGGTTTGGCAGGAACACCATGTCTTTGCTCCCCTGGACATCAGCTGGAATGGTGAGAGACCTAGGGGCTTGAGTCATCGGAAGGCTACTCTATTCACGTGTCTGGTGGGTGAGGCAGACTGTTGACTAGGACTTTAGCTGAGACTCAGACTGGAACAACTACATGTGATTACTTAGCTTCCTGTCGTGTGGTGGTGGGTCCTAAGGATGAGCATCCCAAGGAGAGGACTGGGCAGATTTTACCACCGTTTGTGACTTATTTCAGAAGTCGTGTAATATCTCTTCTCCTATAGTCACAGGGCCATCCAGATTCAAAGAGTGGGAACATAGACTCTACCTGTTGATGAACAAGTGCCAATATCATAAAAATACATGGGATGGGATATATTGGGGCAACCATATTTGGCTGTACGACTCCAACAATTTATATCCCTCTCCCTTGGAAAATAACATTCATCCCCTCTTCAAAGACCCCTCAGCCTCATTCCAGTTTGGCATCAGTATCCCTGGGTCTTGTCATACAAATTAGGTCAAGTTATAGATGAAGCTTTTTGGGTACATTTTCTTGGGCACAGCTTTGTGAATACCATTCCATTCTATTTAAGGAACCTGGAATTTAAAGGACAAGCTGTCTGTCCCCCACACATCCAGCATACAGTGGTGGGATAGACATAATGTAGCTGCTGTAGGCACCTATTGAAAAATAGGGAAATACAAGGCACACCTGTGTCACTAGTCCATAGCAATTCCATGGAGCCTAGTCCTCTAGGCTCTTGGCTTCCTTTTGAGCCATCCTTCTTTTTAATAAGAAGAAGCCTGTATTTGCAGATGAGTAGTTTTCTGTTGCAGAGAAGGCAATGGCACCCCACTGCAGTACTCTTGCCTGGAAAATCCCATGGATGTAGGAGCCTGGTAGGCTGCCGTCTATGGGGTCGCAGAGTTGGACACGACTGAAGTGACTTAGCAGCAGCAGCAGTTTTCTGTTGCTTGTCCATTTAGGTCACAAAGCCTTCATTTCTTCTCATTTTCTACTAGCTATATTCCTTTCAGTCTAAATTAACAGAATATTTTAAACATTTAGAATTTCTTATGAATCAATGTATAATTCACTCCATTAGATAAAATCATATCCACAAATATCTTCAGAAAAAAACCTTCATAACCTTAGGTTCCCTGTGAGGCCACTGAGATATCCCTTTATCTTTAAAGTTTTTTGACCTTTTTGAAAGGTTCAAGGAGAGCACCACCTCAAATTTTCCTCTCTTAACAAAGCCACACCTGTGGCTTCATCTTAAGGCTGTTTTCCTGACAACACCTGTGCTTGATCTCTGCCTTGAAACCATTTCTTAATTTTAATATGTAGTGTTCCATCTAGGGAAACTAGGAATGAGAAACAGTTTGATTTTTCAATTAAATCTTGGCTCCTTTATATTTAACAGATCCTTCTTTGGCCATCTCTCTTCTAACATTTTATTATAGGAAATTGTGAGAAGGAATCAAATAGCATCTTTACTTAAAATGTGAAATTTCAATTGAATGAGAAAACAACATTTCTCTTAGCTGAAATGTGTCATTAAAAAGGTATTGATGAGAAGGGGAATTGCATGAAGGTAGTCAAAAGGTACAAAGGCTATTAGTAAGTACTAGGAATGTGATGTACAACGTGAGGACTACAGTTAACACTGTGTATTGTGTATTTGAAAGTTAATAAGAGAGTATATCCTAGAAGTCCTTAACGTAAGGGAAAAACTTTTTCTTCATCTATCTATATGAGGTAATAAATGCTAATTTAATTAAACTTAACTATGCAATCATATAAAGTGGCTAAACTTTCACAGTGGCTATATGTCAGTTATTGTTCAGTTGCCAAGTTGTGTCCAGGACTTTTCAATCCTGTGACTTGCAGCACTCCAGGCTTCCCTGTCCTTCACTATCTCCCAGAGTTTGTTCAAACTCATGTCCATTGAGTCGATGATGCCATCCAACTGTCTCATCCTCCGCTGCCCCCTTCTCCTCCCACCCTCAATCTTTCCCAGCATCAGGGTCTTTTCCAGTGAATTGGCTCTTCGCATCAGGTAGCCAAAGTATTTGAGCATCAGCTTCAGCATCAGTCCTTCCAGTGAATATTCAGGGTTGATTTCATTTAGGATTTACTGGTTTAGTCTCCTTGCCGTCCAAGGGACTCTCAAGAGACTTCTCCAGCACCACAATTCGAAAACATCAATTCTTTGGCACTCAGCCTATTTTCTGGTCCAGCTCTCACATCTGTACATGACTACTGGAAAAACCATAGCTTTGACTATCTAGACCTTTGTTGGTGAAGTAATATCTCTTCTTTTTAATACATTGTCTAGGTTTGTCATAGATTTTTTCAATAAAACTGATAGGAAAAAAACCTAAGGAATTAGTTAAGGAATAAGAATTATTTTAGAGGGAAAAATTCTCTAGTTGTTAAATATTTACACTAAAAGAAAAAATCCTGTGTGATGGCCACTACATGTGCTCCATTTGTTGAAAGCAGCTGCTGTTCCATATGGGACATACCCGGATAACCTCATATCTTTACAAAAAAAAAAGTCTTCACTATGTGAATTGCAGTTTAATGACAGATACTAAGTTTGGAACAAGAATGATTTTAGGCTGACTGAAGATGTTCAGCCACATCTTTAAAGGAAAGTCAGGAGGGTAATTTAAGGTTGGAGTGAAAGCCCTAAATTTTTAAAGGAAATCTAGAAAATGGGTCAGTTTGCTAGTGCAGCTATTTTTCCCAAGGAAGGAACCCAAGGAAGTGAGTGCACATCAGAAAATGGGTATGGTGGTTAAATAAATTGCCTGGAATGAATCATAAAGATTCAAACGGAAAAAAGTGATAATGAAGTAATCTATTTTATAATAATATGACTTGTTAAGGAACAAAATTCAGCTGGGTAAATTTTAAGGATCTCTTGGCTTTATTCAGTGATTCATGAATCCAGCAGCATTCCATCAACTGTTATAGTCAGAGTGGAGCAGAAAAGGGAGGTCTTACTTGGCCTGTGCTGATTGGTATAACGCAGGGTTATTCCCTTACATAGAATAGAGGTCTTGGGCCCCAGCCAGGTAACTTGTGCTGAACAGGCAGTGCTGACTGGTTGACCTAGTCCTTCCTTGTCTTGGAAAGCTGAGCATAGGAAATGTAGTTATGTACAGGCTTGCTAATATAGGGCTTAGCATGAGTGACTCCATCTTGTGCCCAATCTTTAACAGACTTCACATTTTATAATTTTTTCTAGTATCACAGGATGGGACTGCCACTCAGTAACTGAAACAAATCTCACAAAGCTGTTTTTATTGCTTATTTAAGTAAGTGAGTTTTTTGGTGGGTCAAGGATATTGGGCTTTCAGTGGCAGAAATGAGCTGGCATCAGTTGTGTGTGGTTGTGAAGGTGAGGCTGTTGTTGACTGGTTGGCACTCAGAAGTGTGTTCCTGCTGTGGGTCTTTACCTGACTAACTTACTCCCAGAAGCCAAGAGCTGTCTTGGATTGGTTGACTTTCAAAAGTGAGTTCATTAAGGCAAGTTTTTTTCATTTTATACTGGAATTTTTTTTTTAAGTGCTTCATTTATTTCTTCATGGTGTGGATCACAATCTAATTGCTCTCTGGTTGTCAGAAATTACTGAAAACCAGTGTTTAGAAAGCCTTTCACAAAATCCATCCTTTTTAGAATATACAAAGCATTTAGGGGAGAAAATGTATTATGCTTTTTGTTGTTTTTGCTATACTACTGTTAGTACTAAGCTTTGTGTTTTAAGTAGTGTAGCCACAAAATCTATTATAATTTGTTTTAATGACACTTTTCATCAGTTCTGTTAACTGAAGTTAGTTAACCTGTGCACATATAAAATAATTAAAGTGAAAATAGTGCTTTGTTTACAAAACTCTTTAACCAAATTTCATTTACAATTATTGCAACCCTGTAAGGTAGGCATTGACTTTATCATTTTACAGAGGAGAGAATGAATGCACAGTTAAGTGACTTGCCTAAGGTCAAGTTCGCTTAGTCAAGTGTGTCAGGGCCAAGATGTCAATCAGGGCTTAACATGGTTAGGATTTACTATTAACTTTCTTAATGGTATTTATTATACCTTCTTCTCAATATTCAGTGTCTTCTTCAAATGTGCCTTCAAAAATTACCTTCTTCTGAATGTTTCCTCTGGTTACCACGTCTGGATGTTTATGTCCTAAAACCATTTTATCAATATAAGGATAGAGTTCTAAACACAGGTGTATGAAATTTTAGCAATAGACCACTTGTCTTATTTATCTCTTTGTTACTCTGTGGCTTATGTTCTGTTTGTTTGATGGATTGATTTGGGGTTTTTTATTATTACATTACAGTTCCACACCAGCATCTTGCAAGTTTCTATCCCTTCATTATTGCCAGCATCTAAAGGCTTGGAAACTTCTGAAAAAGCAAAATTGCCTTCTAAGCCAGAGACTCCATTTGAGGAGAGGTATGTCATTTATGACCTAACACTGCAATATGAATACTCAAAAACGTAGATCCACCAAAAGCAGGAGTGGGCTGCATTTATTTATAGACATAATCTTTTACCCAGAGAAGCAAGAAACAGCAAGACACAGGCCAGGGAGCCCCACAGCAGTTCTGTATTATTAAAATAAGAGGTGTGAAGCAGGAAGTAACTGGAGGTTCGGCCGGGGAAGTATGCTGATCAGGTTAGACAGGGAACTTGGCTTGTATATCCTAGGTCCCAGGTGGTCATCAAAGGGCTGCAAGGAGAAGAGCAACAGTCATGTTCCTGAGGTTATTTGAAAGATGTTGTCAAGGAGCCAAGACAAGGATCCGATAGTCTCTCCCTAGGCAAATGGAATGTGGGGGGAACGTGTTCCCAAAGTAATTGCCTAATCCTCCAATTAGACTAAATAAAATTAAGTAAAATATCAAAAGAGAGAGAAGTTAACTGTTTTTGCACAATTTTTTTTTATTGACAGTTTTGTTCACTTGGAATAATCTTTTTTTTTTTTCATGAAACTCATCAATTTTTTTTTTTACAATATTTTAGTGATGAAATTGGTTCTGCTGCTGAAACTCAACTGTGTGATAGTCTTGCGTAAGTTCTGTTTTATCAAATGTGGAAAATATGATTGCTGCTTGGGACACAAAAGTGTCTGTTACACTAACAATGACTAGTATTAGAAGCAGGTGACCCTGAGGCCTGCATGAGTGAATGCAGCCGTAATGACCAGAGAGGGTGGGGGTCGGGGTTGTGAAGAAACAAATAAATCCTTCTCTTTTACCATTATTTCATGCCAGCTTTCTGCTGATCTTGAGCCTTCCTTCATCAGTTTCCATGTGAAGTTCAGTGCTTTAAATTTCATTTTTGTACTGACCTATATTTTGAGTTGGAGAAGGAAATGGCAACTCACTCCAGTGTTCTTGCCTGGAGAATCCCAGGGTTGGGGACATGACTGAAGCGACTTAGCAGCAACATATTTTGAGTATGTCTGTCAGAAAAGCATCACAGCAGCTGGTAAGGCTGCCATGGTATTTCATACTTTCAGCTTAGTAAGCTGACCTAATGGCTACATTTATCCAAGTTAAAGTCTGGATGAAATTAGGAAAATATTTTCAGAGCTATACTCAAAGCTGAGATCTTTTTTCTCCATTATCTTTTTATTTATTTGGTAGTTGACATTTCTAGCAACTTATTTACACATAAATACATGAGAAATGCCTTTTAAAAGTTTGTTAGTATATTCCATTATTCTGTATTTTAGAGCAAAGTTATTTATTCTCTCTTGTTTTTAAACTGGTCAGATATTCCTGCCTTCACTTTCTGAGTAACAACAGCTGCGTATAATTGAATGCAACTTATGAGAAGAGCAAGACTTTCCCAGGTGTTCACACTGTCACTGTGCCTGGGTTTTAAACGAGTTATTATCACAACAGGGATTCCTCTATTATGCTTGATTAGGGCTGTAAAATAAAGTGCTTTGCCAGACTCAGAAAACTGATTCCTTTGTGAACTGAAAAGTAATACTTTTTCATCCTTTATTTTCATTAGAAGGATTAATATAAAAAGTACACAACCATTTTAAAAGTTCCTGGTGTAAATGTGTATGTGCAAAGCATGCACCACTAGCCTGTGGAAAACACTGGTTTATTTTCGAATATTGACATCACAGGATAGTCCTAAGTGTTTTTCCAGCCATTCTAACGTGCGCGGGACAGTTAGAGTTATTGGCGGGACAGTTAACCACCCCTGCTTTTAAAAGAACTAAACATTATAATTTAGTTAAGCACATAAATGACTGTCTGAATCCAGATTTTCTTTTATTACCAGGATTCCATTCACATGCAATTTTAGTTTCTTTCCAAGGCATTCTCCTTAGAAGCAGTGGCACCAGAGCCACTTACTATTAATCATCATTATTATTGTTGTTATTTTTAGAACTTCAAGTTTGCAGAAGTCTAGCAGCCTGGGCAATCTGAAGAAAGAGTCATCAGACGGGGTTGGTCCTGTGTTTTTTCTGTCTGTTACCCTGAGGCGAAATATTTAGGAATCTTCATCTTGTCCCATTTGTGGTTTCAATAATGAAAAAGTATTAGATGCTGCAGTTAATGATAAATATTAAGGAATGTGAGTGTAAAGGGTTGAAAGTAGTACCTAAAGTCAAATGTGGAGACATTAATATTGTAGAAAGTAAGTAAAGATGAGGTTTTGTAGCCCTGAAATAGATGTACATTTATTTTAATTTGTTGAATTATATATGAGAAATTCTAAATCGATTAATTCCTATAACAATATTTAACCACTGTTGTTGTTTTGAACAGGAAAAGGAGTCTATTCCAAAGCCTTCAGAAGTAAGTTTTATGTCCAGATTACAATGTAGGAATGTTTGAGAGTTCTAATACATGCAGCAGACTTCTTAATACATAATGCATAAGATTGCTTAATACATTAGACTACATAAATGTCTCCCATAAAGCAAAATTCTCAGAACCTGCAAAACATGCCAAATGAATGAAGTTCAACACAAAAGGTCACATATTATATGATCCCATTTATGTAAAATACCAGAATAAGTAAATCCATTGATATAGAACACAAATTGGTGGTTGCCAGGGGTGGAGGAGAGAGGATGGGGAGAAACTGCGTAGTGAATAAGGGGTTTTACTTTAGAATGATGGAAATGTTTTAGAACTAGGTAGAGGTGTTGGTTGCACAACACTATGAGTGTGCTAAATGCCACTGCATTGCTCACTTTAAAATAGTTACTTTTGACTTCGCTGGTCCAGTGATTGGGACTCCACACTTCCAATGCAGGAGTCATGGGTTTGATCCCTGGTTGGGAAACCAAGATCCCACAAGCCATGTGGCGCAGCCAAAAATTAAAATAGTTACTTTTATGTTATATGACTTTCATGTCAATAATAACAAAATAAAGGCAAAGCTCTGAACTCTTGGTTATGCTACTTGATGACAGTAACAACCAAACCTGGGTTTCCTTACACTTCACAAAAAGCCCTTCTTAGAAAGATCACCAGCTGTTTATATTATATAACCAGTGTCTATCCACAGCAGACATTCTGGTATTTTTAAGGCATCGTCAACATGGGTTCTGGCTCTTCTTTCTTCTGTTTTTCAAATGTTAACCTTGCACAGGTCACAGTCTGGTAAGCACACTCTCTCCAGATGCAGTCTCTCGACTGTTGGCTCTTACTGCCTTGACTCATGAGTAGGTGTAACTGACAAAGCACAGAAAGTAGATCAGTCACAATTCAAGTCATTGTTCTTTTTGTCTTGCTAATTCAGTAAGTGGTGTGACATAGAGCATTGAGACATAGATAACAGAATCACTGAATTGTGGCATCTGTACATGTTTAGTTACTATGAATGGTAGAAATGTAGAGAAAAATATCCACCTTAAAAGCTTGTTTCTCTCTGCCCTTCTCTCTTGCCTTTCTCTTGCCCTTCTCTCTATTTCTGCAGAAAAGAGAGAGAGGACGAGAGATGTTCAAGAAATGAGAACATGCAGACAAAAGAATCCTTGGATAATACTAACACAGTATAATTACCAATTTAAATAAGCAGAAAGCTCAAAATTAAGTTACAGGCAGACCTCGGAGATATTATAGGTTCAGGCCCAGGCCGCCACAATAAAGCAAATATTGCAGTGAAGTGAGTCACACAAACGTTTTGGTTTCCCAGTGCATATAAAAGCTATATTTACACTATACTACCATAATCTATTACATCTGCAGTAGCATGATATGAACAAAAACCACCTACATACCTTCATTAAAAGGTGCTGGAAAATGCTAACCATGATCTGAACCTTCAGCAGGCTGTCACCTTTTACAATAGTAACATCAAAGGTCACTGATCACAGATTTCCCTAACAAATATAATATTAATGGAGAAGTTCGCAAGATTGTGAGAATTACCAAATGTGTCATGGGGACATAAAGTGAGCGCATGCTGTTGGAAAAATAGCTAATGCAGGGCTGCCACACACTTGCAGTTTGTTAAAAACACAGTATCGGCAAGGCACAATAAAGGGAGATGCAATCAAAGGAGGTCTACCTATATTTAAAGCCGCAGTTAAAGTTCTTGATAAGGATTTTGAAATATTGTGAGGATCTGAAGTGGCTTCTGAATCAATCGAGCTAAATTTAATTTCAGTGTATTTGTTTAATGGTTAATCATATTTGAATGTATCACAGTCATTGAAAACTGGTAATCCATGTGTGGTAACTTGCAGGTGAGATATGAATATAACCCAGAATCCCATTTCAAAATTAGATATCTTAAATAGTTGCTGATTGTGCTTTCATTTCATCATTAATTCTTTGAGAGGAAATATTTAAACTAACTGGAGTAGAAAGTTCTTATACTGCTGGTATAGAAGGTCAGGACTAATGTCTACTTTATAGAATAATTACATTATATTGGGATTTTATTGTTGTAATTATAAAGACTGTGAACTATGTCATAACCAGGTCTTTGTCATGATTGTTAAGAAAGTAGGAAATCTACTGCTACTCCAGTGATGTAATGTTTTATCTCTGTGTCTTTGAGGGAATGAGGCAAATAAAATTAAAATAAAATTTGAGAATGTCTATATCTATCCTAAATACTTAAAGCCCTAAACACATGGATTAAGATTGGTGATGACCATGTTTTTGTTGCTGTTCCTTAAGTAAAAATCAGAATTGACTTTTTAAACTTCTAACAGGACATTTGACATTCATAATGAATATGTTCAGTAATCCCTTTTTAACTAAAGTCACGTGTGTAATGTATTTGGTACTGCCATGTACCAGTAATTATGCGTGTTCATGCTGTGTTACATTCATCGCTATTTCTCTCTCAGGATAAAGCTCCGGTAGAGAGCAGTCCCTTTGGGACCCTCCCTCCCAAAGCTCCAGGACATGATGCCTCTGGGGATGACAATCCCTTTGGCACTCGGAAAGCCAGATCTTCCTTTGGTCGTGGTTTTTTTAAAATCAAAAGTAACAAGAGGACAGCAAGTGCGCCAAACTTGGGTATGTGTGGCCAAAATGCCATTTCCTTAATTCTTCCAGAGTCAGGAAAAGACCAATCTCTTCCCTTATTCATCTATCTGTACATTTCTTTTTCTCAGAAATGAAGGTGAATGACTTGGGGGGGAAAGTTAACAAAAAATGCTTCCACAGGCTTAATTCAGAGGTAAAGATAGCTTGGTGTGGACTCTCTCACTCTGCTCCCTGTTCTGGGTGTAAACTTAGAGGAAAAACCAAAACCCGTGGCTCTCTCTGACATCATTACAAACAGCTTCCCATCTACTCTGAAAGCGGATAAATTCACCCCATATTGACGCTGCTAATAGAGTCTGTGTGTAACATTGGAAGCACAGTGTGGCGCCCCCTCTCCCTGTGCATTTTGTGAGTAGGAGTTTGATCTGTGTTTCATTTTGTCATTCCCCTGTGTTTTCTCCATTGGGCTGCGTGTGATTGTGTGCATTGTTGGGATTTCTGAAGATCGTAAACGAAGTGCCAGTGCACCCACCTTAGGTACCGTACCCCTGCATGCCTGCCTTTGCCAGCGCTGTGCTCCCAACCCAGCTAATCCCTGCTCTTGGCATCTTGATCTCTAGACAGCGAGCTGGCAGCATCAGAAAATGGAGTCCTCTACTCCAGAGGATTCCTTCCACCTTCTGCTCACCAGGACTGTCTGTAGAGCCTCCTCTTCTAAGCCTAAATGCTGCTGTAACCCATGCTAATGGCACCTTGCAAGCAGCTCTGTGAGGACCTAGATGTGCCCAGCGGCCGGCAAAGTGCAGGGCAGGAGTTTCCTGGCGTCATAAATCCAGCTCCTTCACCCCAAAGTACATCACATCACACTAACTCCCAGGGCCTTGCAGCTCCTCCTCGATGGTAACATTTCCCCAGACTCCAGAAAGAAATGTTTTTAGCTGAACAGGTCTGTGGAAGACACCAAAAATGATCATTTTAGACTTACTTCTCTTAGAGGAACATCCTTCTGACATATTACTTTGAAGATGGAGGTGACATTTAGTTACAACAATATCTGAGGAATCACCCCCAAAGTGATTTTAGGAGAGGGAAAGCTCAGTTTTCCTTTTTAAAGAATACAGTAGTAGGGAGGTTATCTTCAAAATAAATAAAAACAGGATGCTTTTAAAATGAGGAAGAGCTGGGCAGCATTTTCAGAGACCCCAGTACCTCTATCATGGCTGTAGGGTTTGAATGGATAGATTCCTTTGGATTTTCCCAGTAGGTCCTATTGTCTTGTATAGGTATCCACATATTAATATGGGTCAACAAAAGTGACTTCTCTCTCTTCATAGCCTTAAATGTCCAGCATATACACAGGATGAATGAAAATGATCTATCCAGACAACTGGTCTCAAATGTGTTTGCATCTTTCTTAGGAGAAATGTATTGTTGATACTGAGAGGCCAATCAATGCTGCTTACCATAACCTGTAATCACAGCTCTGCTTCATAGACAAGTCAGCCTCTGCAACTGTTAGATCTTGCTGAAACACTGTCCCTGTGATTTTTGTACAATTTTTACTTTGCTCTGTAAAAGTGCATATTCTCACATCGAGGAATCAGCATCCTTGTGTTTGCTAGTGTGAGATCGACAGCTAAACAAATGAGGAGAGTTGATGCTGGGAAGTCTGAGGATAGCAGATTTGGGTGTTATTCTATTAAAGCAAAATCAACAGGCACTAGTTTCATATCAAAAGAAAAGTTTTAATAAGAAAAATTTATGACTATCCAGTTCATTCTTTTCTTAGTTCTTGGAACATAACAGGTTATAATTAAGAATAAATTTCTTAAGAATTCCCAGAACTTGGTAACCAATTTGATTTAAATGCCAAAGGGGAGAAGGGAATGAAAAGAAAATGACAGAGAGGTTAGACTGGAGTAACAGGGAGAAAGTTACCTGGTATTAATGAAATATGAAATAAGACAATGTAAAAGAAGACTCTCAGGAAAATTGGGTGGATTTGTTAAGTCCCAGGTACTCTTGGCACATCAAATTGGGAATATCCACTGACATTCAGATACTGAAGCTGGGGAGAGAGATTATTAGGCTCAGAGATTCTGATACCAGTTGCTTTGTTCATGAAATGAGCAAAGTCATCATTTCATGCTGAGCATAGAGTGAGTGAATCTGTCAAAAGATCCTGCAGAAGGAACCCAGGAGAGAATCTTGGAGTGAAAGAGGAAGAGAAAACAGCGCTACAGCAAGGAAACTTTCAGATGACACATCTAGGAGCGTGTCATGTCAGGAAGCTAAAGGAGATGATGGCTTTGTAGGAAGTAGTCAACAGTACCAAGTGC
This sequence comes from Bos javanicus, assembly GCF_032452875.1. NCBI lineage: Eukaryota > Metazoa > Chordata > Mammalia > Artiodactyla > Bovidae > Bos > Bos javanicus. The sequence continues at coordinate 82,667,975 of NC_083872.1, read as the reverse complement.
TGCAGTAATTTCGAGAATGATTTCATTATGCATTCAAATCAGTTAAGGAAAGAGTATGGTAATGTTATTTTACCTTTGATCTCAAAGAATATGTAATTCCCATGTTAATAAACTTGATACACAACAAAGTAGATGGTAGAGTAGGATGTAGATTTGTGTTCCATTTTTAATATTTGCAGGGTGCTCTTTCTAAGTCACTGGTTTATAGATCAACAGAAGAAGAATTCTTAACAGTTGCTTAAACCGAGGAGGTTAACATCTAGGCGTGTTCATCCCATATTTTAAAATTCATCAAGTGTGTATTCTGTTCTTGGAATAGCTGAAACGGAGAAGGAGACACCGGAGCACCTAGATCTGGCTGGTGTATCTTCTCGGCCGAAAAATTCACAGGGAAGTAGTCCCTTCCAGATGTCTCCACCATCTCCAGATTCCAAAAAGAAATCCCGGGGTATTATGAGACTCTTTGGAAAGTAAGTAACAGAGCTTTGTCCTATATGTGGCTCAAATGTAGGGATGATTGGGAAACTGGCTAAAAATGGTTATAGGGCTTTTGTGATCCTTTTACAGAGGGAAGGTTGTGACTTGGGATTCATTAACTCATTGAGTCTCAATGTTTAAATCCAAATGTCTTTTCTAACCATACATACATAAGCATCAGTTTAAAATGTTCAAATTAAAGTCAAAGGTGTCTTCAGGTCTAATGTGCTATGTCTTCTTTACAGACTTAGGAGAAGTCAGTCCACTACATTCAACCCAGATGACATGTCTGAGTCTGAATTCAAAAGAGGAGGGACAAGGGCAACTGCGGGGCCCCGATTGGGTTGGTCTCGTGATTTGGGACAGTCTAACAGGTAGGAGCAGCCACATGAATGGACATTTGCATCACCTCCCAAGCCTCAAGGTCTTGTGAGCATCTGCAGTGTTGTTACTGACCCTGGGTTAGACAGCTGAATCCATTGCTTACTGCTGCACCTTTGGAAGCCTCTGTCATCTTTAGAGCAGTGCCGTTTGGCTGTGGTTAATGAGGAACTATACAGAAGGTGAGGGCTCTGTGAGCTAGGCGAGTAACCTGAGCTGAAATGTCAGCAACATCTGTACTAGAATGGCTCTTGGATTTAAATTTTACATAAAAAATAATTATAGGAACTCTAAATCGTAGCTCTGGAAAGATGGGAAAGTGTAGTGGTTAAGAAAAGCATCTACAGACTTGTGGTTGCCAAGGGGAAGAGGCGATGGGGGAGGGACGGAGTGGAAGTTTAGGATTAGCGGATGCAAACTATTATATATATGATAAACAACAAGGTCCTAGAGTATAGCACAGGGAACCATATTCGAAAGCCTATAATAAACTGTAATGGAAATTAATATGAAAAAGAATATATATATATATTTATGTATCTGAAATACTTCACACCAGAAACTAACACAGCATTGTAACTCAGCTATAATTAAGGGGGGAGGGGGAGAGAATAGGTTCTAGAGATAGAGTGCTTGGACCTGATTTCTGACTTCACCACTTCTTGTAAGCTGAGTGACCTTAACCAATTACTTTCATGCTCTCTGCCCCTGTTTCCCATAGTATGAATTAGTACTTACCCCAAAAAGATGATTGTGATGATTGAATGAGTTAATATGCTTTAAGTATCTGGCAAAAAAATAACTGTTCAGTATACATTAACAGGGCTTCCCTGGTAGCTTAGTCAGTAAAGAATCTGCCTGCAGCACAGGAGACATGGGTTTGATCCCTGGGTCAGGAAGATCCCGTGGAGAAGGAAATGACAACCCACTCCAATATTCTTACCTGGGGAATTCCATGGATAGAGGAGCCTGGCGGGCTACGGTCCATGGGGTTGCAAGAGTCGGGAACGACTTAGCAACTAAACCACCAAACATTAACAGTTAATAGATTCTGTGAAAGCACTTAAAAGACACACATTCTATCAGAATTCAGTTTATCAGGACTGTGTAATGTTTTATCTGTTAAGACTCTAAGAACTTTTCCTACACCTTTATCCCAGTTTAGGGCTGGTTTGGAACTGCTCCACATTCTTGCTAAACATCAAAGGGTGTGGTTGGCAAACATATAGCACAAGTCATGATACTAAATCTTTAAAAAGAGAATAGACTTAAAACCTTTCACACATGGTCCCTCCCACCCAGGCAGAACAGTGGGCACCGGTTTCATCAAGGAGGAGACTCTTTGGCCTTCTTCAAACACGGAGCAGTCTCGTTTGCCATATGTTCTCTTGTACACAGTAGAGGAGCTCTTTGTGCTGTTATAAAAAGAAATTTTCTTGTTCATTGCCCCACTGTTTTTTTCCAAACAAGAATGCTATTTGTAAAAATTGCATAAGAAGCTAATACAATATTGTAAATCAACTAGATTCCAGATTAAAAATTAACTTAAAAATAACAAAAGAAAGCAAACATTTACTTTGATTGCACTATCTCATGCTCAGGAATGGCATATTGCCCTCTTCTCATTGAATACCACGTGGAGAGAAATTGTAGTTCTAAAGTTAATTCAAGTTAGACTTGAGTTTCCTTCAGTCTGATCTAGTGTTCTCTGAAGACTCAACCTCTAAACAACACTGGTTGATACTAGTATAATACCTTGATCAGTGCGTTTAACTCAGTCTCCTTCCATAGAACATGGTCTTGTTAAATCATGTTGAATCTTTTGTGGCTTTGTTTGACACAAGGGAGCATGCATCTCCCTTATGAGGAAGTATCATTTCCTTCACCAAATACATCCTAAAAATTAGACTTTTCATAATCAGATGGGAATCTCTGTATCTATTAAACATGCAGTTGTTCTGCCCTCATGATAAGTTACAGGATTGACTTTGAACTGTTTTTTCATATAATCGTTCATTTTCCCATAGTGACTTGGATATGCCATTTGCCAAGTGGACCAAAGATCAGGTTTGCAGTTGGCTGGTGGAACAGGGTTTGGGGTCCTACCTGAATTCTGGCAAGCACTGGATTGCATCTGGCCAGACACTTTTGCAGGCTTCTCAACAAGACCTAGAGAAGGTGAATGCCTCTATTTTGTTTATACAGTGGAGACAGAAAATGTGAACATAGGCTTGTTTTATTTTCCAGAAAGGGAAGTGAGTAGGGCTAGTAAGTACTCTGCAAAAAGCTTGAGTTCCTGCTTTGTGCTTATTTTATCTCATGGACTTAAAAAGGGAGGACCTGGTCTTAATGATTCCTTTGAGATACTTAAGCCACTGGGCATTTTAATGAAAGAATAATTATAGAGCCATAATCATAAAGTTTCAGTTAATATTCTCAAAACCATTCTGTGGCTTTATCATTGGTCCGTCTTCTCAATGTAATATGTGCAATTCAGTTGTACTTTGCACAAGGGAGAAAAGCCCTACATTTTATGCCTAGTTATTTAACATTTCTTCCCAATTATTTAACATCTGGTGCAAAATAAGAGTGGGCTTCCCAGGTGGCGTTAGTGGTAAAGAACCCGTCTGCTAATGCATGTTAGATATAAGAGATGTGGGTTTGATCCCTGGATTGGGAAGATGCCCTGGAGGAGGGCATGGTAACCCACTCCAGCGTTCTTGCCTGGAGTATCCCCTGGACACAGGACCCTGGTGGGCAGTAGTCCATAGGATCGCAAAGAGTTGGACACAACCGAAGCGGCTTAGCACACATGCACGAAATGAGAGTAGAATTGGTGTTATGCATCCTACAGTTCCAATCTTGCAAAGGAAGGAGCCTAGTGGGAATATCTAGAATACTGCTAAATCAACTGCAGTGGTCTTGGCTTTCCGGGAGCCTTTTGTTCAGCAACATTTTATAGCCGGGGTTAGTATTCTGATTTAATGTAATTACTGAGTCTTCAATACTAGCTTGATTTTGGAGGTATTGGCATCCTTTGCCAATGGCTGCCATCCTATGTTGACAGAGCTGTAATGCCAGTGTTTCTGTTTACTATTTCAGGAGCTTGGAATCAAGCATTCCCTTCATCGAAAGAAACTCCAACTGGCACTGCAAGCCCTGGGATCTGAAGAAGAAACCAATCATGGAAAGCTGGATTTCAACTGGGTCACTAGTAAGAGGTTTTCAATTCATGGATGAGTGTGTATAAAATTATACACACACCCACACATACACACACATATATAGCTGCTCTTTCTTTTTCATCACAAGAACCGATGTTCTGTGGCTCCTTAATGGAACTCATTTCTATCCATAGGATGGTTGGATGATATTGGCCTCCCCCAGTACAAGACCCAGTTTGATGAAGGACGGGTAGATGGTCGAATGCTTCATTACATGACTGTTGTAAGTGACTCACTCCTAGGGTTTGGGGAGGCTAAAGTTACCTTTCTCTGAAAAACACAGAAATCGAGTAAGCAAAATACAGTGTTTTCACAATGGTTCCACCAGATTTTGAAGGTATTGCTTTAACTTGAGGAGAGGGGCAGGCAGAGTTTACTAAGTTGATGTTATGGGATTTGGTGATTGTAATAGGCTTGGGAAATTCTGAAACCCTGACTTAAGCTACATAAAACTTTATATATATTCAACAATGTAGACATTGATGTGTACACTTCTGAATGGGTGCATTTTATGATATAGAATAACATCTCATAAAAAGATTTAAAACTGAAAGTAGAGTTTTGCAACCCTGGCAGTTTCTAAGTGGTACACTTCTATTAGTAGTGACCACTAGAAAGGCTGCCCTTCTGACAGTACCATTGGAACTGTCTTTTCCCTTCCTTCCCCTTTTGAGAACTATTTCCTGAAACCCCCTAGCCCTTCTCACTTCAGCCCAGTTCTGCTGGAGTGAAGAGGAGACAGGTAAAGGTCGGGCTTCACTCGGATTCCTTCCTTACTGTTGTAAGGCTATTTCTAGCCTTCTGTCCAATGCATAGAAAAACTTTTCCCCACTTTACAACAGCAGGGAGAGATGGGTTGCAGGAGAACTTGTTCTAGACTTCATGGTACTAGGAGTGTCCTGCCTAAGATACTTTTTTTTAAATGGCTTTTTTGTGGTCTAGGATACGGATCCAACTACCACAAGTATCTTTTTTTTTTTAAGACAGTGGAAACTGTTAAATTAATTTTATTGACTTGGACCTTGCTGTGAAAGCTGTTAAAAATTGCTCTAATTACTTTTGAACAAAATTTTTAAATTAAATATGAAAGTCTTGTAGTATATTTTTCTCTTAATTTGTATAAGAATCATATACCCATATTAACTTTCCTTTATTTTTATATAATAGCTTTATTTTTTAATTGGAATATAATTGGTTTACACTGTTGTACAGTTTCTACTGTATAACACTGTGAATCAGCTGTAAGTATACAGGTATCCCCTCTGTCTTGAACCTCCCTCTCCCACCCGCATCCTACCCCTCTAGGTCATCACAGAGCATTGAGCTGAGCTCCCTGTATTATATAGCAGCTTCCTGCTAGCTTTCTATTTTACACATTGCAGTGTATATATATCAATGATATTCTCTCGATTCAGACAAGTACCTTTTTAAAATAAGTGGAAAGTTTCAAAGAGCTGATTTATTTAGGAATTTTTCAGTATCAAAGAAAGTTGGGGTCCAGCTCATTTTCTTCTCCATCACTGAAACAGAAGTTTGAACCACGGTGGGTACATCATGTAAGGTACAGGTAAAATAACACCAGCGTGTGGCTTGTTGCACACTTACTTTGTGCCAGGCACTCTGTTAAACTCTTTACTCATAATTAATGCTCAGGTCTCAGCAGTACTCGAGGTAGCACTCTGTTATCCCAGCTTTTAGATGAGGAAACAAAAGAACTGAGAAATCAGGTAACTTAACCATGTTGCCACTGTTAGAAGGTAGTAGAAAGTCAGAGTGCATTTGTGGCTGTTGGCCTGCCTATTTAGGTATGAGGATGTTCATACTGAGAACAGTGTGAATGTGAGCTGTGAGAATTTGCTCACCTGAGAATGTGAGCAAATTCAGACTGAAAATCACAAAAGGCAAACATAATTTTCATGTCTGTGAAAGAATAAATTACCTTAGAAGATTTGACCGCAGAAATCCTAAGTCATAAAAAAATCTGTTTGTCTGTAGTGTCCTGTATTGAATCCTGGATCAGAAAAAGGGACTAGTAGAAAAACCGGAGAAGTCTGAGTAAAGCCTGGGTTTACTTGAATTTCATTATTGTCTGTGTTAATTTCTTATTTTTGCTGACTATCATGGTTATATAGAGAATGACATATAGAGTTAACATTAGAGCAAGCTGAGCAAAGGGTGTGTGGGACTCTGTACTATCTTTGGCAACTTTTCTGGAAATCTAAAATCACTTAAAAATAAAGGATTTTTTAAAAATCCTCCCCTCAAAAAAGTGTGTTTTGATTTAAAAGAAAGTGGTCCCTACTTTTAAAATCCCTTAAACTAAAATAATGTTTTATTTACATTGTAAACACTATGCATTTTGATTTTTCTCTTCAATCTGACAGACTTCAGTTGGTTGAGAATAGCCCATGTGGAAATGTTTTGAATAGGTGTCTCGATCTTAGATTAAAATATGGTAAATGCCCTTTCTAACTTACCATCAAGCACTGCTTTTAAGAAGTCGGTCTAATAACACTAAGATATAAATCAACTATACTCCAATATAAAATAAAAGTTACATTTGAAAAGAAAGAACTTAATCTAGAAAAAAGGTCAGGAAATTATTTTTGCTTGGATCTAAGCTGTCTTATCATTTTATTTTAAAAATATCTCTGTAATAGGTTATTTTTCCCATATAGGAAATGTGTTCTTGAAGTTATGGTTGCTGGGAGGAAGGATGAGGGGAAGGGACAGTTAGGGAGTTTGGGATGGACATGTACACACTGCTATACTTAAAATGGATAACCAACAAAGACCTACTATAAAGCACATGGAATTCTGCTCAATGTTATGGTGGCTGGGATAGGAGAGGAGTTCGGGGGAGAATGGATACATGCATATGTATGGCTGAGTCCCTTTGCTGTCCAGCTGAAATTATCACAACATTTTAATTGGCTATACCCCAATACAAAATAAAAGGTTTTCTTAAAAAAAGAAAAGAAATGTGTTTTCTGTAAGGTATGCTAAAGTGGATATTTTCCTTATTTATTTTCTGGGTGTGTTTGGAAGTAGACTGGTACTTAGCTTGACCCTGCCTCCCCGTATCACCTTCTTGTAAAATACTTTGTTTTGGTGTGTTTGAGAAGTTCCCTATAGCCACAGACTGGTGAAAATTATTCTTAAAGGAATTGCTTGGTGATATATGTTGGTACTTACAATGTCTTCATTTCTCTTCTCTCTCTACCTCTCACCAAAAGCTTTGCATTGATTAAGATAGCTTTTCCCAAACTGTTCACATTTTCTGCTGGATAAGGCACAGTAATCTAGAACCAGAGATTTCTTGATGCTGGGGGATGGTATAACTGGAACAGTCTTCTGGTTTCCCTCCAAACTGCGATATGCCTCAGCTCAGAGAACCAGCCCTCAGTCATCAGTGAAGATCACTTGCACTCAGTTATTTGCTTTATCAAATCACGTCAAAGCGGGTCACTTTTCATAGTGGCTTAGCTACTGCTTTTCACACTGTGTGTTTCAGAGCTGTTTGGGCCTAACATCTTCCCTCAGTAGAAGAGAGATAAACAGGTAGAAATCAGCTTCAGTTGGAACAATGTGAATTTTGGTTCTCTTCTATTAATATATTGGGTCCTGGAGAAAATTTTGTTCAGAACAGGAAAAAGGGTTCTGTTACCAAATAAAAACTTTGAAAAACCTAACAGGCCTTTGAGGCCTATTGGAGGGGCCCTTCTCCTTTTACTTGAGTTTCCTGAGATCCTCCTGAGAAGGTGCTCCTGCCATCTCAGTTTTTTGTTTTGTTTTGCAGGATGACTTACTGTCTTTGAAGGTCGTGAGTGTGCTCCACCATCTCAGTATCAAAAGGGCCATCCAGGTCCTAAGGATCAATAACTTTGAGCCAAACTGTCTACGGAGGCGACCCTCTGACGAGGTAGCACCTGAGGCTGAGATTTCCGCAGCCCGTCCTTTCCATGTTTGTGACAGTCTGGGTGGAGAAACCAAGACCTATTTTTTTCTTCTCGGCACCTACATAGAAGGGAAACTGGCTCCCTCAGAGCCTCAAATCCAGCCTCATTTACTTCTTAGGCTTTGTGTTTCTGTATTCCTTCCTTTGGCCTTCTCTGGTGGCTCAGTCAGTAAAGAATCTTCCTGCAGTGCAGGAGACCCAGGTTCAATCCCTGGGTTGGGAAGATCCCCTAGAGGAGGAAATGGCAACCCACTCCAGTATTCTTGCCTGGAGAATTCCATGGACAGAGGGGCCTGGTGGGCTACAGTTCATGGGGTCGCAAAGAGTTGGACACAACTGAGTACACACTCATTCCTTCCTTTCCCCCATGACGGGTCTATCTGTGTAACTGAGCTGTGTTTTAGTTGTACTTCCTCCTTTCTTGGGTACATTTTATATTTCTGCCTCCTTAAGCCACAGAGTTAAGTCTCACTATAAAGACTTCCTTTCCTGGAACACTGCTTTACTAGTATGTAAAAAACTTAAAACTCTGGGACATACATTCATTAAAAGAGAGTTCAAGTTAGCAAACAACCTTTTCACCTTTACACTAAACTCCTCTCCATGAGGCACATTCTTTACTTTTTACTTTATTAAAATACTGAGTTTATTTCACATTATATTCTTATCTCCCCACCATTTCCATTTGTCTGACCATCAGTACTACCATATCCTATCATAACATGGCATACATACTTAAAACCTGGAGTTGCATCTTTACAAACTAAATTGGCATTATAGACGACACATTGTTGGCAATGGAACCTAGACAACATTTATCAGATACGACAGAGAAAGTTCTCACCCTTATAAAAAGGACAGCTAGATACCAGCTGTTGCAGACATGAAATAAGATGGAAAATTTTAACAAAATGTTTAAACTATGTTCTTAAAGAGACTTCCTCCCCTGAGGCAGGCTCTTTAGAGTTGGCAGGCAGGTCTAATATTTGGAACCCTGTAGTCAGTGACTAAAGCTCTGGGTGGTGGTTTGTCCCCATAGAACAGCATCACCCCATCAGAAGTTCAGCAGTGGACCAATCACCGAGTGATGGAGTGGCTGCGCTCCGTGGACCTGGCGGAATATGCCCCCAACCTCAGAGGCAGTGGTGTCCATGGTGGGCTCATGGTAAAACTCTGCTTTCATTTAAAATTGACTCCTTATCATTTTGTTTCCATTAGTCTAATGAGTGGGAGATTATCAGTTGCTTGTCATAATCCTGAAGTCATCTAACTGAACCTTTCTGTGCCATTTCTAGTGAATCTTTACTTTCAGAGTATTCTTCCCCATATTTTAAAATTAATGTCACCATATAATCTAGATTGAATTTAAACTGATTTCTCTTTTACTGTCTTCACTAATGTTGGATAACATCTGGCCATCGGCTTGCATACAATCATATTTTAAAACCTTGGGAGGGGTTTTAAATACTGCATTGCTGCACCTTAATGTTACCCATTCCGGTGTTCTTGCCTGGAGAATCCCAGGGACGGGGAGCCTGGTGGGCTGCCGTCTTATGGGGTCGCACAGAGTCGGACATGACTGAAGTGACTTAGCAGCAGCAGCAGCACCTTGATATTGCATAAGGAGTCGATTCCCAAAGGTGCCACTTCAGAGGTAGAAGCCCCAACTTTGTAATGCTTGGGTGTCAGGACCAGCCCTGCTTCTCACTAGCTTAGGCAAAACAAAGAAAAGATACTTAAATTGAAAATCAAAGTCCACAGTTTGTCTGTCCTCACCAGGCTGTCAAGAGAGTCATTGGAGATAAGTAAATGAAAGAGCTTTACCGACTATAAAGCGCGATCCAGGCATGTGTGATCCATGGTGCCTTCAACAGTCTTATTTTTCCCTGTAGGTTCTAGAACCTCGTTTTAACGTAGAAACAATGGCTCAGTTACTGAACATCCCACCAAGTAAGACCCTGTTGCGAAGACATCTGGCCACTCACTTCAACCTTCTGATCGGTGCAGAAGCCCAGCACCAGAAGCGGGATGCCATGGAGTTACCAGATTATGTACTTCTAACCGCAACCGCCAAAGTGAAGGTTGGTTCAAGCTCCTACCATTTTATAATTGCCTATAGCAAAGACTCAGTCTTGGCTGTTACCTGGCTATCCCATTTTCTTAGGTTTTCTAAGTTTTGTGAATGGGTTGAAGGTAAATGATTCTTTAAGAGTAGTTAGGAAAATGCATTTTTGAAGGCTTCCTTCTGGAGGGATCTTTGCTCAAATCATTTATTAGAGTTAACAGGAGTGAAGAACATGATGTTGGCATCTACCATTGATTTTTTTGCCAATGCAGAAAGTCCATGTCTTGGGCCCAATATTGATTGCCGTTATCCTATGGATAAATCAAGCATAAGAGGAGGATATTTTTTTTTCTCATAAATAACCAGACTTGTAAGTTAGGAAAGGATACTCAAGCAATGATTCAAGGTAGACCAGCACAGAGTAGATATCTTCAGATTTACCTGGATTCATGGATCATACCAAGTTTAGATCACTTTTTATTTTTTAAATCACTCTTCGGTGAACTCTTCTAAGTCTGTTATATCAATTAAATTAATGTGAAGATAGGGTTTATCAGTTCCTCCACAAACGTGGCACCTCCACTAACCCCTTTTAAAAGAAAAGAAAAAAGAAAAAAACACTCCCCCTACCCACTCAATACTTTCTCTTTAGCTCCCTTTCTCCCTTAAAAAAATGTGTCAGATTTGAAACCTCTGAAAGAGTCTGTTGTATATAAATTCTCAACATCAGCATCTCCTTTAAATACAGTCTCAGGTACTATCCAGTGAAAAGATGGATTTTTTCCTTCTCTCAAAGTTTTCTCCCTGAAAATGAGGGCTTCTTTTAGCAGTTACTGGTATGGATAATCATAGCCTCGCTCAAAAAGAATATACAATAATGGCTCTTTCCTCTTTTTGACCTTGCAAAATTGGATTCAGCCCTGAGAAATCTCATTGCATTAAGGTCAGTCACAATTAAGGCTCTTGGCTTTTCACAGTGACTACCCAGCTAGTGATATGAATAAGGAGAACGAGCTTAATTTTCTGAGATTCATAATGAGGATCATTTATCATATTTGGGTGTTAACCATATGCCTGAGATGTCTTTGTTTTTCTTATACCCAGTCATCGAATTGCTTTTCTTGGTAGTGTGAATACTTAAATTATATGTGTTTCTGGTCCTTTGTCATGTGAGTTTTATCAAGTCCCTGGTTGTTTTTGTTTGTTTTTCTTTTAAAGCCAAAGAAGCTTACCTTCAGCAATTTTGGGAACCTGAGAAAGAAGAAACAGGAAGATGGGGAGGAATATGTTTGTCCGATGGAGTTGGGACAGGCATCAGGAGGGACATCTAAGAAAGGATTTAAGCCTGGTTTGGATGTACGCCTGTATGATGAGGATGACCTGGACCGATTAGAGCAGGTAAACGTGACACCATAGGCCTGTTTCAAAGTTCTTTCACTGTTTGAAAACTTTGTGTGCTGTCTACTAACTAAAGATGTTTTCTTCAAATACCTAATAATAAAGATAATAGTAAGATAATAACAAGCACTTACAGATTGTTTGCTACATCCCAGGTACTAGCCTAAGCACATTACATGTATTAATATTCAGGGTATCCTAAAACATAGGGAGCATTGTTATTCCCATTTTAGAGATAAGGAAACTGAAACACAGAATGCTTAAGTAACTTAAGACAGAAGAGCTGGTAGAATTGCTGGGATTCCAGCCTGCCAGGCTGGCTTCAAAGCCTGTACTATTTACCTATGTTATGCCTATCTCAGTATTAAGGAAATCTACATACCAAAACAAGTCAGGAATGGACACCTCTTACTCCTTAGCCTTTTCAGTATCAGGTCATGGATCTGAGTATTGCTTTCAAATGAATATTCTTTGGTGCCATTGTCAACATCAGAGCTTTGGGCTCAATGTGCCAGCAAAGTGTTTTTCTTCTCATTTTTAATGTCCAGTTGCAGTCGTAGGAGGAGATGGCTTCGGAAGTATTCTGTTGCTCCCACCCCATTCCTTGCCACTTGCACTGTTTCTTCTTAGACTTGTGTTCATTTTGCTGCATTTTTCTTGAAATTGTGCAAATGAGTCTGTCATGTCGTGGTGTGTTCATTGCAGATGGAAGACTCAGAAGGGACAGTGAGACAGATAGGTGCATTCTCTGAGGGCATCAACAACCTAACTGTAAGTTGTAAAACGAATTTCAAATATTCTAAAAATAAGCTTGACAGTCACCCCAAAGGGGACTGCCTGTGTAGTGGAGAGCTCAAGGTGCCTGGTGTGTGTGACTCCCACCTCCTTGTCTTCCAGCACATGTTAAAGGAAGATGACATGTTTAAAGATTTTGCTGCCCGTTCCCCCAGTGCCAGCATCACTGATGAAGACTCGAACGTCTGACCATAGCACCTGGATGAGAGCAGGGAGCCCTTCGTCTTTGTTCCACTCTATTCCTCGGACACTCACAGTATCTACAGCAAGCCACAGGCTGTGTGTCGTTTATCGTTCCCACTTCTCATGTGGAAGTGGAGGTGGAAAGCAGGGATTAGGTGCTAATTCTAAAGTTGCCATGACAATTGAGACACTGGTGAATGAGAGTATAATTGTTTCTCCTCTATTTAATGTAAAAAAAAATCTGTGATATATTATATTTAAAGTGTTGCATTTAATATGAGTATTTTACCATAGTCTTTCCATCCACATTCACAGCATGGAGGATTTGGGAAGCAGTGACCAGTATGTGAATGATTTTTTGTCACGTTGATGTGATAGCACTGCGGCCCTCGAAGCAGGATGTTACATGCTTTCGAAATCAAATTGTGGAATTTCTTAGGCGTTCAGTGTGTCCACTATATGCCAGCCACACCTCCACTTGCCTCTTTTTGTCCTATTTTTATATATTTTTCTAAATATATGTATATACTTAGTACATAGAAAATAGAACTTTTATTTTGTAACATAAGGAAGATGGTAAAAAGATCACGTTAAAAAAACACAGTGAGCAAAATTTTTGTATACCAGCTGTTTCTTGAAGAGGTCCAAATGATATTTCTGTCCCCCAAACTGAACTCTAATGATGTTGATCATTCAGACTAAATTAACATATGTGAAATACCCCTTCTTTGACGACATTTCACAAAATTATTGAATAGCTTTTTAAAAATTTCAGCCTTAGTCTTGGATCCTCTTAACTCATAAGGAAGAATCTGAGGGACATTTTAAGTGCTGAGTGTATTCAAGAAACTCCCCCCAAATTTGTAGAAATAATTCCTGAAGAAACCAAAACAAAACCCTTTACAGTATTAAGCTTCTTATCTTCCTCTTTGCTAAACATATCATTGCATCAAAATACTAACAGTCTGCCTAATGTTATTAATTGCACATTTCTCAGACTATTAGCAAATGGATTTTTTTTAAAGCTGATTACTTGTCTGAACATTTTGTCTCAGACTTCAGTAACTCAAAGACTGCAAAATTAGTTTCATAATGGCTATAGTGTGATGATAAAATGCAGTTCATGTTTTTCTGTAGCACAGGGCCCAAATATTCTTTATCAAGAAAATTGAAAGCTGCAATAAAAACTGTTATTGTGTTTATTATTTTCTAGAGGTATCAGAAAAATATCCAATTTTTTGTTCACTACTATCTCATTACTTATGATAGTCAGTGGTGGTAAAGACAGGTTTTCAAAAATTAGCGTAGGGTGGGCAGTTCAATATATGTCTGAAGACTTGCCTAATAAACTATATTTGAATGTCAGTGGCATGACCTTTCAAGTTAGCAAGTTTCCAAGTTTCTTATCAAGGAACCCTGTGATACTAAATTACTATTTATTCATAATTAAAATGACTCAATGCTAATAATATTTTTGGTCCCTATCATGTACTATTTGGTAACTGTATTGGACTCTTTGTGTATTTGTATTTTATTTTAATGTGAACATATGTCACCATTTGAAAAACCATTTGTTATTCAATCCTGGTTAAAAATACTAGGAGACTGTTACAGATGCCAAATATTCCTTATTCAGGACAGTGTAACATCACTGATGATATGTGATAGGTTAAATTTTTTTGATGATATATATCCTTTATACAAGATATTTACACTGCTGGTATTACCATATGAAAAGAAATAAAGTCAATTGATAACTGCCTCATATTTTTATTGTGGGTTACTTGTTTTCCTTTACTGGGAATAACCAAGTCGCCTTTATTTTGGATCTAAAGAGTAGTAACACCAACTCTTTACAGCTCACAAACTCTCAGAAATTTGTTTGAGGGGGGTCTGTAACCTGTATCAGGGTTTCCCCAGTGGCTCAGCAGTAAAGAACTACTTGCAAAGCAGGAGAGGTAAGAGACATGGGTTCAATCCCTGAGTCAGGAAGATCCCCTGGAGGAGGGCACAGCAACTCACTCCAGTACTGTTGCCTGGAGAATCCTATGGACAGAGGAGCCTGGAAGGCTACAGTCCATAGGGTTGAAAAGAGTCAGACACTACTGAAGCCACTGAGCATGCATAGCCTGTATCAACAGATGAAAATTTAAGGCCTTTACTTCAGAAACTTTCTCATGAAAGGAAACACAGGCAGCTGAGCTTGGGGGATGAGGAATCATGGCAAAGGGGTATCGGAAAAGCAAACCAAAATGACTTGCCTACAAGTTTGAAGAAGTTAGTTGTAGAAAGAAGTTAGTTATATACATATGTTTCTTTCTTTAAAGAATTAAATAGTATTTTTTAATAAAACTAAAACTTGAAAAAAGGAAACTTGTCTCAGAAGAGGTTACCAAATATTTGAAGTTAGGTGAATATAACTAGAAGACAGATGATTTTTTGTGAAAGTATCTCTGACTTAATAAACCAGCAGGACTCCATATGAGTACAACACACCCAGTTGGCAAACAGGAAGACCTAACATGTTTGTTTAGCTGTGTGTATATATGCTTAATTGTAGAGTTCGAAAACTGGGACCACATTCACAGATGTGACTTCACTGCAGAATTTTTACTCTGAAAAAAAACAGTTCACGTGCTCAATATCTAGAAGTAGTGTTCAGCGTGTGCAGGGAAATGGGGCAGAAACCATCACAACAGCTGGCTCCAAAGGACAAAGAGGTTCTGAGCGTCTGTGAGGTGGTCAGTGGAGCTATCATCCACGCAGCTCAGAAACTGAAGGCCTATCTTGGATTTGAAGACACACTGAGCAATCTGTGCCCAGATTCAAACACTCTCAATGAGATCTTCTTAATCCACTTTGTCACTTTCTGCCAAGAGAAAGGAGCTGACAAGTGGCTCACCACCACCAAGATGACCAAGCACCAAGCCTTCCTGTTTGGGGCAGATTGGGTTTGGACCTTCTGGGGATCTGATAAGCAAATACAGCTTCAGCTGGCCGTGCAGACACTGCAGATGGCTTCTCTTCCTCCTGTGGAATCTGACCCCTCCAACCCAGATTCCAAGGCAGAGAAGTCTTTCAGCAAGAAAAGTAGGTTTGACAAGCTGGAAGAATTCTGTAACCTGATAGGAGAGGACTGTCTTGGCCTGTGTATCATCTTTGGTGTGCCAGGAAACCCTAAAGACATCCGAGGAGTCGTCCTGGACAGTGTCAAGAGAGAGACGACGAAGGGTCATCTGCCAGGAGGGACAGCTGTGGCACGATTCATCCTGGAAACGGAAGATTGTATCTCCATCAGGGAGCTGCTGGGAAACTGTCTGAGTAAGAAAGATGGGCTGAGAGAGGTGGGCAAGGTTTATATTAGCATCCTCTGAACTGGCCGTGTGGGATGAGACTGACCTGTAAGATAAAACAAAAATATGTTCTTCTAATAAGTTTATCCTCTCATGGGATTTTTTTCTCCCCTCGCTCCACCCCACAATGAATGAAAACCATCTCCTGGGTCAAAACCTCCTAGCGTGATTATGGACAGAAAAAAAGCCTACCTGTATTTCAGGGAAAACGGAAAATTTTAGCGTAATCTTTTATTATTCAACAATAAAAGTGGGAGGAAAGGATAATAGAGTCACCCTTAAAGTTCAACTTGAAAACAAATTGTGTTTGATAAGAGTAAGTCTAGCATTTAAAAGTGTAAAATGGGTTTTGACTGCTGTGGGTGGGAGGTGGGGAGGGTAAGGGGTTGCATAAGACTACAGAACAGTTTTAGTTGTATTTATTAATACAAAACCAGTTTCAATTCAGGACACACAAAAAACTGAGCCTGGTTCTCTTCCTCTCTACCCAGGCTCTCACCTCATCCCAAGCTGCCTGCTCTCTGCAGAGAGGACCTTGGTGGGATCCCTTGGGGACTGTTTGAGTGTTAGCTTTACCTATGATTTTAACCCATATCACAATCCCTTATGATAATGATTAACATCTATTTAGCATTTGCAGTGGAAAATCCCATGGACGGAGGAGCCTGGAAGGCTGTAGTCCATGGGGTCACTGAGGGTCGGACACGACTGAGTGACTTCACTTTCACTTTTCACTTTCATGCATTGGAGAAGGAAATGGCAACCTACTCCAGTGTTCTTGCCTGGAGAATCCCAGGGACGGGGGAGCCTGGTGCACTGCCATCTATAGGGTCGCACAGAGTGGGACACAACTGAAGTGACTTAGCAGCAGCAGCATTTGCAGTAAGAAAAGTATATTCATATATAAAAACTATCTTAAAAGCTGGGGTGAATTAAAACAGCACTCTAGGGAAGGAAAAATAATTTTTCCTGTATGCTTCTAGAGGACAGAAGCAAAAAGAATGCTTTAAAGTGTAAAGGGAAGCTTGATTCATTCACACATGATTGTTAAATGCCTGTTACTTGAAAGGCCCTGTTCTATGCCTTGCCAGTCCAGCAGTAAAAAGAACAAAGTCCCTACTCTCAGGGAGTTTCCCTCTTAATGGTGGAAAACAGACAATAAATAAATACCTGCATACATTTTAAATGCATATTTAAATAAATGTCAGGGGTGGTGTAAAGGAAAAGGAGATACTATTTTATATGAGGTGATTAAGGAAGGCCTCAGAGAGAAGGGGAAATTTGCCAGAAATGTGAATAGAGATCATCAATGCAGGTATCTGGGAAAGTGTTCTAGACCTAGGAATCTGCAGATGCCTAGGGCCTGACTTGGGAATGGAGTTGGTGTGTTCAAGACATAGTAACAGAGGCAGAGTGAGCAGGGAGAAGACTGATAGGAGACAGTCAGGGAAGGAGCCAGCAAAGAGGAGAAGCAGATCACACTTGTAAGGACTCTGGATTTTATTCTGAGTGATATGGGGACAGACATGCCTTGATCCGACTTAAACACTAAAACCCTCACTCAGTTGCTGGGTGGAGACTAGATTGTAGGGAGGAAAGAGTAGCAGCAGAGCCCAGGAGTCAGCTAGGAAACTTACAATAACTGAGGTGGGAAAAAAAGACTTGGGGCTTCCCAAGTGGCTCAGTAGTAAAGAATCCTCCTCCTAATGCAGGAGATGTAGGTTCAATCCCTGGATCAGGAAGATCCCCTGGAGAAGGAAATGGCAACCCACTCCAGTATTCTTGCCTGGGAAATCCCATGGACAGAGGAGCCTGGTCAGCTACAGTCCATGGGGTCGCAAAGAGCTGGACGTGACTGAGCATGCACACATGCTCACACACACAGTCACATACACATATGGGAGAAAAGAGTAGCCTCAAGCAAAGTGGCAGAAGAGAAGGGGCGAAGAGGTCAAATTCGGAACAGTTGATGGTAAAGCATACATCATTTGCTGATCACTGCATGCAATATATCACAATTAGAACATTTATTTCCAAACTTCTTAAATATGACATTTCTTCATTCCAGGAAACCAAAAGTTCAAGGAAAACATTTTAGCCTTCTGTCTTCCATAAGTAGGTACAAATAGGCATGAGAGGCATCTCTTCATGTTGTTAAGCAATAATTATTCCTACTTGGAATATGCCTGGAAGGTTATACTACTCAGTCAATTTCTGTTTCCTTGTATAGAGTGACCCCTGTCTGCATCAATGCTGTGTAGGGCAAGCTATCAAGGAGGTGGTATAATAGAGTAAAAAAGAGTATGCAACTTGGAATCAGATGTGGGTTTGAGTCTCAGTTCTTTTAAAAAGTAGAATCTAGAGGTTTAACTCCGTTTTCTTATCTGTGAAAGGGGAATGACTTCAGCTAATTCAAAGGAGACAATGCTTGTGACAACACTTCTCTATTTTATTGAAGGGTAAGCTTACCAAAATTTTGATGTGTCTAGTACAAATTGTAAGTATTCATGTGATAAAGAGCTAAAAGATATAAATCAAAGACTCACCATGTTTTTTTTAATGAAAATAAAGATGTGAAGCTTTTACTGATTTTAAAAATACTGTATTCTCATGCTTTTCTTAATCAGCATTTTTATGTAAAGATTTAAGTACAGAAGAATAGAAAGTTACTTCTTCATGAGTCCTGCACTGACCCCTGTTCCAGTTTACTGTTTGCCATTCCAGAACTTGTATTGTGTATTAAACATATTTTACACAAGTGTAATCATATGATCTACAAATGCCTTATAACCTGCATTAAAAAAAAAAACTTCACTGAATATTGTGGACAACTTTCCATGTTAATACATTTATATTCACTTTCCTCTTTTCTGGGCTGATATCAATGGTTCTGTTCCCAACCCTGCATACATATTAGATTCACTTGGGAAACTTAAAAGCAAAAAAAAAAAAAAAAGACCAAGGCTACAAACACACCTAGATCAACTGATCAGTATCTCAGAGAGAGGGAACCAAGAGATTTTTTTTTTTTTAATCTTCTAAAGTAATTATAATGTTCAACTAGGATTAAGATGTGTCTAAGTAGTCCTCTCTGTTGTATGTATACACCATGATATATTTAATGTATAATGTCTGGATGGATATTTGGGTTCCAAAGTCCATCCACATACCTGGATATATTTACATATTGTTTCTTTAACATGCTCGTCAATCAACATACTTCGCTCGCTTTTTTTCATAAGCATGTATTTATTTTTGAGTTCATTTTTCCAGCTTTACTGAGATATAATTGGCATGCAACACAGGATAAGTTTAAGTGTACATCATCATAATTTGACAATATATTATGAAATGATTATCACAATAAGTTTAATGTCCATCTCATATAGATACAAGAAAAAAGAAAAATTTTTTCCACATGACAAGAACTCTTAGGATCTATTCTCTTCACAACTTTCAATTTTACCATACAGCAATGTGAATTATAGTCATCATGTTGTGCATTACATCATTAGTACTTTATTTATCCTATAACTGGAAATTTGGTTCACTCACTTTTTATGTTATTTTTTAAATTAAAAACAGCTCCCTGACAGTCATTGGATTAATGCAGATTTCAAATATAGCAAAAACCAATTGTAAAAAAAAATCTTAATATTTAAAATTGATCTACATATGTAGACTTGGCTACGTAATTTGTGGGACCAAATGCAAACTGAAAATACAGAGTGTAAAAAATTTTGTAAAAAATTGTAAAATGTTTAAAGACAGAGACAACAAATACTAAGCCAAGCACAGGGCTCTTCTATGTGTAAGTCACAAGCCCATGAAACTGACCTGACTTCTACATTTTGTTGGATTATTTGGTCATGAAGGCTTAAAAAAAGATTTTTATCATGATTGTTTATACTTCTAACATCTTTTCTAACTGAAAAATTATGTTATTCTTACTAACTTCTATGTACATGATAGTACATGCTTTACTCTTTATACTGCATGAAACAGCATTATTGCCCATTTATAGCATTACAAGTGACATTTTAACTTTTAATATAGAACAAATTTCATAGTATTTGATATCAGAGAAAACAATAAGAATTTTCTGGCTCTTCTAACTTCAGAAGAATTGATCTACTTGTCTTAGGGAGAGACTAAAACAAAAGGAAGAAATCATAAGCAGTTTGAACGAGGAACTGAATCTCTTAACATGTTGCTCAGAAATTGAGAAGTCTCTGGATATGAACTAATTCTCTAAGGATTCATTCTCATTTGTCCCTAAATGTCTATGAGATAGGCATTGCACTTTATTCTACTGAAATATGCAAAATTGAGAGAAAAAGTGGTTGCTGCATTGACCCTAAGCTTAATTTGAATGGCCACCTTTTATATTATGGCTTTGAAAACATTACTCACCTAATCGTAGTCGTTTTCAGGAAGATGATACTGTTCCCATTTTCTCTGAAACTGAAGCTCAGAGAGTTTAGATGGACTTGCCCAAGATCACAAAGAAACAGAACCTGGATTCAAATCCCACATCCATCTGACTTAAAGGCCATGCTTTAAATCTTAAAAATGGAGGACGGGAGAATTCCATGTGAAGATGGAGACAGAGATTAGAGTCCTGTGTCTACAAACCAAGGAATGCCAGAAATTGCCAACAACCATCAGAAACTAGGAGAGAGACAGAGAGGCATAAACAGATTCTCTGTCAGACTCTCCAGAAGGAACCATCTCTTGTCAACACCTGGATTTTGGACTTCTAGTTTCAGAACTGTGAGAGAATAAATGTCTGTTGTAAGTCACCCAGTTTCTGGTTCTTTGTTACAGCAGCCCTAGGAAACAAACACATCTAACATCTATTGTTCCACTTTGGAACAATAATGGGATGATAAAGAGTGCAGAAAAGATTGAGGAAGGTGATTACTACAAATACTTGTTATTATCATGCTGCATGCTTACTGATGCCCATAACACACTGAATGTTCACAGGTAGGACACCTGCACACCTGCTCTACCTGGTATGCTTAACAAGGCTCAGTTCTGTTTGTTTCCAGTTGTTCTTATTATAATCATCTACTTTAAGTATTATACACATCGATTGAAAAAAATAGAGGATAATTTTATTAAGGGTTGTATGTTAATCCATCCTAGGGTAGAAAATAAAGAGAGTTCCTCTAAGGATTACCAGGATTTTCTAGGTCCTAATGAGTTCTGCCTTCTTGTAATTTTAACCTGATCTACAAACAAGCTAACAGAATCACTGATTATAGTTAAAGCCTATAGGAGCTTTCTTAGTGGTTCAGACCGTGAAGAATCTGCCTTCAATGCAGGAGACCCAGGTTCAATCCCTGGGTTCAGAAGATCCCCTGAAGAAGAGAAGGGTCACCCACTCCAGTATTCTTTCCTAGAGAATTCCATTGGCAGAGGAGCCTGGCAGGCTACAGTCCATGGGGGTCTCAAAGAGTTGGACAGGACTGAGGGACTAACTTTTCCACTTCCTAATTTTCAAAGCCTAAATGGCACAGAGGATCAATATGCTAATATTATAACCAGATATATGATGCATTAGGATCACACATTCTAAAGATGGTGAGGTCAAGTTTTAAACTCAACCCTCTTCCAACAACACAAGAGAAGACTCTACACACGGACATCACCAGATGGTCAATACTGAAATCAGACTGATTATATTCTTTGCAGCCAAAGATGGAGAAGCTCTATACAGTCAGGAAAAACAAGACTGGGATCTGACTGTGACTCAGATCATGAAACTCCTTATTGCCAAATTCAGACTTATATTGAAGAAAGTAGGGAAAACCACGAGACCATTCAGGGTATGACCTAAATCAATTCCCTTATGATTATACAGTGGAAGTGACAAATAGATTCAAAGGATTAGATCTGATAGAGTGCCTGAAGAACTATGGACGGAGTTCTGTGACATTGTACAGAAGGGAGTGATCAAGACCATCCCCAAGAAAAACAAATGCAAAAAGGCAAAACAGTTGTCTGAGGAGGCATTACACATAGATATGAAAAGAAGAGAAGTGAAACGAAAAGGAGAAAAGGAAAGATATGCCCATTTGAATGCAGAGTTCCAAGGAATAGCAAAGAGAGATAAGAAAGCCTTCCTCAGTGACCAGTGCAAAGATATAGAGGAAAACAATGGAATGGGAAAGACTACAGATCTCTTCAAGAAAATTAGAGATACCAAGGGAACTTTTCATGCAAAGATGAGCACAATAAAGGACAGAAATGGTATGGACCTAACAGAAGCAGAAGATATTAAGAAGAGGTGACAAGAAATACACAGAAGAACTATACAGAAAAGATCTTCACGACCCAGACAATCACAATGGTGTGAACACTAGAGCCAGACATCCTGGAATGCAAAATCAAGTGGGCCTTAGGCAGCATCACTACGAACTAAGCTAGTGGAGGCAATGGAATTCCAGTAGAGCTATTTCGAATCCTAAAAGATGATGCTGTGAAAGCACTGCACTGAATATGCCAGCTAATCTGGAAAACTCAGCAGTGACCACAGGACTGAAAGAGGTCAGTTTTCATTCCAATCCCAAAGAAAGGCAATGCCAAAGAATGCTCAAACTGCCAAACAATTGCACTCATCTCAAATGCTAGCAAAGTAATGCTCAAAATTCTTCAAGCCAAGCTTCACAGTACGTGAACTGTGAACTTCCAGATGTTCAAGCTGGATTTAGAAAAGGCAGAGGAACCAGAGATCAAATTGCCAACATTTGTTGGATCATCGAAAAAGCAAGAGAGTTCCAGAAAAACATCTATTTCTGCTTTATTGACTATGCCAAAGCCTTTGACTGTGTGGATCACAATAAACTGTGGAAAAATTCTGAAAGAAATGGGAATACCAGACCCCTTGACCTACCTCCTGAGAAATCTGTATGCAGGTCAAGAAGCAACAGTTAGAACAGGACATGGAACAACAGACTGGTTCCAAGTCTGGAAAGGAGCACGTCAAGGCTGTATATTATCACCCTGCTTATTTAACTTATATGCAGAGTACATCATGAAAAATCTGGACTGGATGAAGCACAAGCTGGAATCAAGATTGCCGGGAGAAATATCAATAACCTCAGGTATGCAGGTGATACCACCCTTATGGCAGAAAGTGAAGAAGAACTTAAGAGCCTCTTGATGATAGTGAAAGAGGAGAGTGAAAAAGTTGGGTTAAAACTCAACATTCAGAAAACTAAGATCCTGGCATCTGGTCCCATCACTTCATGGCAAATAGACGGGGAAACAATGGAAACAGTGAGAGACTTTATTTTTCTGGGCTCCAAAATCACTGCAGATGGTGACTGCAACGATGAATTTAAAAGAGCCTTGTTCCTTGGAAGAAAAGTTATGACCAACATAGACAGCATATTAAAAAGTAGAGACATTTCTTTGCCAACAAAGGTCCGTCTAGTCAAAGCTATGGTTTTTCCAGTAGTCATGCGTGGATGTAAGAGTTGGACTATAAAGAAAGGTGAGCACTTCAGAACTGATGCTTTTAAACTGTGGTGTTGGAGAAGACTCTTGACAATCCCTTGGACAGCAAGGCGATCCAACCAGTCCATCCTAAAGGAAATCAGTCCTGAATATGCATTGGAAGGACTGACGCTGCAATACTTTGGCCACCTGATGCCAAGAACTGACTCATTTGAAAAGACCCTGGTGGTGGGAAAGATTGAAGACAGGAGGAGAAGGGGAGGACAGTGGATGAGATGGTTGTGTGGCATCACCAACTCAATAGACCTGAGTTTGAGTAAACTCCGGGAGCTGGTGATGAACAGGGAAGCCTGGCATGCTGCAGCCCACAGGTTCACAAAGAATTGGACACGAGGAAGAGACTGAACTGAACTAGTCTGGCTCAAGAGGCCATCCTTTTACTTATTATTGGATACTGCCTCTCTCCTTAAAGCACATCACTTGCACTAGCTGAAGACTTCCTTTAATTCAAGAAAGTGCAGGAAAGCAGCAACTGCAAAGAAGCAGGGCCTTAGGGTAGGCTGCCAGACTCCCCGACCATTTGAGATCCTGCTCTCACCTGCCTTCCAATAAGCCACATTTCTTCTTTGCAACTGTCTTTGGACTGACAGCTTCGATTTTTTACAAAATCTTTTTGTTTTCTTTCCATTTCTTTTTCTACGTGGAGAGTATTTTCTTGCACAGTTAATTGACTGTGGCTCTGCTGGCACCCCACTCCAGTACTTTTGCCTGGAAAATCCCATGGACGGAGGAGCCTGGTGGGCTGCAGTCCGTGGGGTCGCTAGAGTCGGACACGACTGAGCGACTTCACTTTCAATTTTCACTTTCATGCATTGGAGAAGGAAATGGCAACCCACTCCAGTGTTCTTGCCTGGAGAATCCCAGGGACGGGGAAGCCTGGTGGGCTGCCGTCTCTGGGGTCGCACAGAGTCGGACACGACTGAGTCGACTTAGCAGCAGCAGTAGCAGCTGCTTTCCGAGGCCCACGTGCTTCCTGTTTCTCCCTCCCAGGGGCGGGGCCAGGCTCGCCAGCCTGCGCAGTAGGGCCTCAAGCCCGCCCCTTGACCCGGAGCCGCGCTTGTCCCCTCCCGCTTGCCGTCTTGGCCGACATGGCGGCCCCCTCGTTCCCTGCGTGGTTGGCGCTGCAGACGCGAGCCAGGACCCTTCGTGCCTTTTCCACCGCTGTGTCTCCTGTCACTGGCGCTCCGAGACTAAGCCCGCGTGAGTGTCTGCCGCGTCGCCTCAGGCCTTTGGGGGCTGTAAGCGAGCGGAATACGGGCGCATGATGGCGGCTGCGGTGGCGGAGCCAGAGCCACCCTGGGGATTCCAGTACGTCCTCCGTAGCCGGTCACTGGTCCGTCTAGAAGTAGGAACCCGCGGACCTAGATGTGCCCCCTGCGCAGACTGTCGCCTAGTTCCTGGCAATTAGTTTCTCTTTCTAGTCCTCTGGGTACCGCGGTCTTGCTTCCCCACCTTCTCCGTGACCTGCGCTTTCTGGTAGTCTCTCCCAGGGCCAACGCAAAATTCTCTCTCTGGTTGCTGGTTCTCGTAATTTTTGTTGGGTGATGCTGAACCACAGATTTTCCCGAAATAAGAGAGGCCCACACATGGCCTGGAACATGGTACAGCTCTGAATTCCAGGGCTAGCTATGTCACCAAAGGGGGTTGACCTTCATTCAGTAGGCGTACTGAGGTGACCTTGATTCAAGAGAGATTTTAGGGCTGTCCTATACCGTTCTTGCCTTGGAGGAATATAGTGGAAAAGTCTAGTTGTGGGTAGACTAGGTAGGAGTACTGTGCAGTGTTGCTGCTGCTGCTGCTAAGTCGCCTCAGTCGTGTCTGACTCTGTGCGACCCCATAGACGGCAGCCCACCAGGCTCCGCCATCCCTGGGATCCTTCAGGCAAGAACACTAGAGTGGGTTGCCATTTCCTTCTCCATGTGCAGTGTTAGGTGCTGTTAATAGAATCGTGAATACAGTAAGGGGGTGGGAACACCGAGCAGGAACCCTCAAGAGTCAAAAAAGCTCTGTCGAGGGAGCGTTGCCAGTCATTGGTCTTGTCTTATCCGTGCTATTTTCTGTAATATTTCTAATATTGATACTTCTCACTGTCCAGTTTAGGCCACCATATCTCCCATTTACCATAGTTTCTTTGCTGATCTCTATTTCTACTTTTGCTCTCCTACATTGGATTTTCACAACAGCCAGAGTGAAGTGTGCAAAAAGCGAATCTTAACTTGCCGCTCCCATGTTCAAAATATACAAAAGATTTTTCATTGCTTTGAGATAAACGGTAAATTCCTTAATGCATCATCATAGCACTTAATAGTCTTAACACTTTTTAATCATTCGTTCATCTATTCATTCTGCAAATACTGAACTCCTACTGTGTGCTAGGTAGCGTTCTAGATACTGGAATATAGCAGGGCCCTTCAGACTTCCCTGGTGGTCCATTGGTCAAGAATCCACCTACCAATGCAGGACAAAAGGGTTTGATCCCTTGTCAGGGAAGCTTGCACATGCAGCAGAGCAAGTAAACCAGCGCACCAGTGCACAACTACTGAGCCTGTACTCTAGAGTCCGGGAGTCGCAACTACTATGCCGAGGTGCTGCAAAGACTGAAGCCCGAAGACCATGGAGCCTGTGCTCCACAACAGGAGAAGCCACCGCAATGAGAAGCCTTCGTTGGCTGCAGCGAGAGAAAAGCCTGCCCAACACTGAAGACTCAGTGCAGCCAAAGATAAATAAATAATAATAATAATAATAAAAGCAGGTCCTTCATCTCATGAAGTTTACATTCTTGGTAGGAAATCAGATTATAAATAGGTAAACAATGTCAGATGCTATGAAAAAAAAATAGGGTCTTGAGAATAATAGATTGGGGGAATAGAGGCTTTAGGGCAAGACAAGATCAGATAGTCAGGAAAGAACTCCCTAAGAAAGTGGTGTTTGAGCATCTGTGGGAAGACCCTTGTTGGTATAGGGAGCTGAAAGTACAGAAGCTCAAAAGTAGAACGGGGTTATGGGTGTGAGCAAGAAATAGAAAGAAGACCAATGTGGCTGGAGCTAAAGTGAGTAAAAAGGAGAAGTAAAAGATGTCAGAAAGATATGTAATGACCTGATCTGGTAAAGGCTTGTAGGCATTTGGCTTGGATTTTATTATAAGTTTGGGATCACATTGGTAGGTTTTGAACAGGAAGTGATATAATGTGATTTATACTTTTGAAAGATCACTGACTGCTGTTTGGCAAGCTTGGTGTAAGAGTGGGAACCAGGAGACCAGCTTGAAAGCTGTTGTAGTGCTCCAAATGAGATGGTAGTGACTTGGATTGACCTAACAGTGGAGATGCTGGTGTGGTTGGATTTGGATATATTTTGAAGGTAGCGCTAACAAGACTCCCTAATGGATTTGATATGGGGCCTTGAGCAGAAGTCTCAAGGAAGCATGTTAGATTTTTGAGCAATTGGATGAATGATGATACCGTTTACAGGAACTGAGGAGACTGAAGAAAGAAATCAAGAGCTCTGTCAATGATGTGTTTTAGTTGAGATGCCTATTGAATATGTCTCTGACCTTTTATTAAAAATTTTTTTTTTATTTATTTATCTAGCTGTGCTGGGTCTTAGTTGAGGCATGGGAGATCTAGTTCCCTGACGAGGGCTAGAACACAGGCCCCCTGCGTTGGGAGTGCAGAATCTTAGCGACTGGACCATCAGGAAAGTCCTTGTCTCTGACCTATTAAATACCACTTTTCTGGGTGCTCTTTATGCCCTTCTCTTAAATTTCAGCCATTTTGAACTTGTTTACTTTGATTTTCCATCTTCTCTTTCACTCTAGAACACTTTTTCTCACTTGCCTGTTCCCATGGCTACCTCCTGCTCATTTTTAAGGTTTTTTCCCCAATTAACTGACTAAGTTGGGTCCCCTGCTATATGTTTACATTAATATTTATCACTGTTTATTGAAATTTCTTGCTAGATAGTTACCTTATTTACTGACTGCATTCAGTAAGAGCAAGGACTATGTGTCTGTTGTTCATTGCTGCCTTTTGAGTTGCTGTATCACTCAAACGATTTTTGTTTGATACTCAAACAGTATCACTCAAACAATTTTCAATGACTCAGTGAATTACTGTTGAGGGGTGAATAAGAACTTATCAGATCAAGGAATGAGGCGGAGAGGGAGTAGAGGACAGAAGCCAGGCAGATAAAAGGGAGACACATTCCAGGCAGAGAGAACAGAAAGTTCAGAGAAAAACTCAGGGGCCTGGTACTGAAAGTCCAGTGTAGCCTAGGGCTTTGTGAAAGGAAGTGAAGCTGGAGATGGTAGTTCAGAGTGTGAAGTCTTTTGTGCTGAGCTGTCATCATCCTGACTCCTTGTCTTTAGTTTTCTTGGCTAAATGACCTCTAAATAAGGATAATATATTTAGTGCTTATAGTTACTGTGAAGAATAAGATTAAAATAATGAAAAGTATTTAGCTCAGTGTCTGGATGTGTGAAAGTACTGAATATAGTTATTTCATATTATTTTAGTATAGCAAAACATTAATTTAGAGAGACATAAGTTAATATTTTAAAAGATAGTATATGTAAATAATTTATCTTGTACAGTTATGTGACTTGTTAGGAATAACTATGATTTTTTGTTATTGTTGATGCTATTGTAGCATTGGCAGTTCTAATTAACAATAGAGACAGAAAACTGAAGGTTATTTTGTGTGTGTGCGTAAAGAACAGAATAATAACAGATATGAGCAAATATATGTTAGAACATTTCAAACCAGTTGTCTTTACAGATGCAAAATACTTATTTCTAACTAGTTATTTCAATTTGGGGAAGTGAGTTTATTTGACAACCTTAAAAGTTATTAAAAATATATCTTTAGTTGATGAGCTAACTATATCTTATCATGCTGGTGGCTCAGTCTGTAAAGAATCCACCTACAATGCAGGAGACGTGGGTTCAGTCCTTGGATTGGGAAGATCCCCTGGAGAAGGGAATGGCAGCCCTCTCCAGTGTTCTTGCCTGGAGAATCTCCATGGACAGAGGAGCCTGGAGGGCTGCAGTCCATGGGGTCGCAGAGTCGGACACGACTGAGCAACTAAGCACATGTATTGTCAATCACAGAGTATTTTCAAGTAACTCTTGAATTTTCTTACCTATTTCTGACTTTTCATTTGCATTAAAATGATTTAGTCTTTGAACTTACAGAAAATGGATTATTGTCTCATTTTTGTATTACTAAATACTTTAAATTATGTGAGAATTGTGGGATCATGAACAATGTGGAACAAATCCGTACTAATAAAATTCTCTGCAACTGTTGTATTGTCTTTTAGCCACAACAGAAAGAACCTCCAAACATGAAAGGGCGCCGAGAAGAAAGGTAAGCAGTTGACGTGCTCTGGTGTAGACTGTTGTGTGGGTTTCTGATCTAAAGTAAGGCAGATCCTCATTAGGAGGTAGAGAGGGTGCCGCATGAGCAGGCTTCAAAAGGGCACGTGCACTGGATGACCCCTGAAGCCCTGGCTCTTATCTAGTCTTTGATCGGTTTCGTCAGTTCCCTGAGAATGGATCGTCTTTTGAGAGGCAGACTCACTCACTTACTCCCAGGAAATAGGTATATAAACCAGAATAAAAAATTGTTTTTGACAATGCCTTGAACAGTCAGGCAGCCTGGGATGTATTCATTCATCTAATCAGTTCGGTCTCACCCTATGGGCATCTTCATGGACGAATCCAGATTATAAGGTCCCTTCATAAGTGTGGATTCAGAACAAAGGCACATTAGTTGGAAGTTAAGTGGCACCAAATTTGGAAAACTCAGCAGTGGCCACAGGACTGGAAAAGGCCAGTTTTCATTCCAATACCAAAGAAAGGCAATGCCAAAGAATGCTCAAACTACCGAACTCTCACACGCTAATAAAGTAATGCTCAAAATTCTCCAAGCCAGGCTTCAGCAATACATGAACCATGAACTTCCAGATGTTCAAGCTGGTTTTAGAAAAGACAGAGGAACCAGAGATCAAATTGCCAACATCTGCTGGGTCATCGCAAAAGCAAAAGAGTTCCAGAAAAACATCTATTTCTGCTTTATTGACTATGCCAAAGCCTTTGACTGTGTGGATCACAACAAACTGTGGAAAATTCTGAAAGAGATGGGAATACCAGACCACCTGACCTGCCTCTTGAGAAATCTGTGGCAGGTCAGGTAGCAACAGTTAGAACTGGACATGTAACAATGGACTGGTTCCAAATAGGGAAAGGAGTATGTCAAGGCTGTGTATTATCACCCTGCTTATTTAACTTATTTGCAGAGTACATCATGAGAAACGCTGGGCTGGAGGAAGCACAAGTTGGAATCAAGATTGCCGGGAGAAATATCAATAACCTCATATATGCAGATGACACCACCCTTACGGCAGAAAGTGAAGAGGAACTAAAGAGCCTCTTGATGAAAGTGAAAGAGGAGAGTAAGAGTTGGCTTAAAACTCAGCATTCAGAAACCTAAGATCGTGGCACCTGGTCCCATCACTTCATGGGAAATAGATGTGGAAACAGTGGCTGACTTTATTTTTCTGGGCTCCAAAATCACTGCAGATGGTGACTGCAGCCATGAAATTACAAGATGCTTGTTCCTTGGAAGGAAAGTTATGGCCAACCTAGACAGCATATTAAAAAGCAGAGACATTTCTTTGCCAACAAAGGTCCGTCTAGTCAAGGCTATGGTTTTTCCAGTAGTCATGTATGGATGTGAGAGTTGGACTGTAAAGAAAGCTGAATGCTGAAGAATTGATGCTTTTGAACTGTGGTGTTGGAGAAAACTCTTGAGAGTCCCTGGACAAGGAGATCCGAGCAGTCCATCCTAAAGGAGATTGGTCCTGAGTGTTCATTGGAAGGACTGATGTTGAAGCTGAAACTCCAATACTTTTGCTACCTGATATGAAGAGCTGACTCATTTGAAAAGACCCTGATGCTGGGAAAGATTGAGGGCAGGAGGAGATGGGGACGACAGATGAGATGGTTGGATGGCACATCACCGACTCAATGAAGATGAGTTTGAGTAAACTCTGCGAGTTGGTAATGGACAGGGAGGCCTGGCATGCTGCAGTCCATGGGGTCGCAAAGAGTCAGACATGACTGAGCTACTGAACTGAACTGAAGTGGCACCATTTATAATCATATAGAGTACTCATTTTCACAGGAGTACTAACTGCTTCCAGGACATATGCTACACTGGTCTGTTGTTTAGAAGGATGTTGCCTAGTTTTGCATCTTCAAACCTTCCTTTTGAGTTTAAAGGGAATGCTGGCCATCCCTATCTGTCAAATACAGTTTAAAAAATAAATGTTAATGTGATTGACTTAAGTTATCGTGTAGCTATTCTCTGGGCGTGGAAGACATTTCTTATTATGTGTCTATTCAGTTAGTTTAATCTTAATTTATTTCTGAATTCTTATTTTTTATTTTTCTTATTTCTTCTTTTCCTTATTTCAAATTCTCATTGTCATCTCATGTACTGACTTTCATTGAAGTTTTAAAAATTATTCAAAATATACTTTTACTGACCCCTTCATAAACAATATGCAGAAAGTTTGCTAAAAGACTCAGTTAAGTAAGAGAAAATTTTTTTGTAAAGCAAATGTGCTATTAAAGGGTTCCTTTCCACAGGGTTTAAGGAAACTGCCAAGGATGTCTAGGTAGGTTTTTTTTTTTTTTTTTTATTTCAACAGCAGCAGTTAGGGGATGTCAGATTTTATATAGGTTGCAAGTCCTTGTGTTTCTCTTAATTGTACCTTTTTTCCTTTAAAATTAAAGTTCATGTTTATATTTAAAATATTAAACTGTTTTACATTCTTCAGGCACTACCTCCCAGGACAGAGAAAATGTCTGTTGACCAGGACTGGCCTAGTGTTTACCCTGTTGCAGCTCCATTTAAACCCTCCGCAGTACCTCTTCCTGTTCGAATGGGTTATCCAGTAAAAAAGGGAGTGCCCATGGCTAAGGAGGGAAATCTGGAACTTCTAAAGGTAGGATAAGTTGCTGGTTCATTGGCTGAAACTTATATTTAAAGAAATGTTGATTTTTCCCTCTGACACCTACCCTCCCCCTGCCCTCACCACTCCCCGCCCCACCCTGCAGCACTTCCAAGGTTCAGTGCATCTCAGCTTACTGTATTTTAATTCAGTTGTTTTGCAGGTAATAATGGATCCTATGTTTTACTTATCCCTGGTAAAGATGGCTCAAAGAATTCTAGGCATTTAAGAATGGGTAATTAATTGGTCCTGTGGTTTCCTTTTGACTTTTTCTTTTCTATTGTATCTTTTCTATATTGTGTTTTTCAAACAGAACTAAATGAAATAACCTAATTTGAGAGTGAGAATTGGGGGGGAGTGAAGTTTTTACTTTTAAAAAAGAAATTTAAAAACTTCCCAGAAAATTAATTTAGTATTATTGTTATAGTCCTTAAACGTCTTTATTTCATGAAGCAAAATAGGTCATGTTAAATGCTTCAGTTAAATGCATCTATAATGAGTTGATAGCACCTATTGTGATATATGAAAAGTAGACTTCTTAAAATATAAATGTCCATCACCAGGGAATGCATGTCTTAGATGGTTTCCTTTTACCTACAATGAAATTATCATCAAGGAATTGTATTTTCTACTAAATGAGAGAAACTGTATTTTCTACTTCATGAAAAACAAAAATTTGCTAAAAGTTGATGGTAAAAAAATGAGATAGTAAATAAAAATTTTTTTTAAATGAGATAGTAACATGGAGAGGGGATCATCTTTTGCTGGGGACAGGCAGATGAAATTTGGACAAGGGAACAAAATCTATTGCTTTATCAAGAGATAAAGCGAACACTTGTAAAACTAATCTTTTCTTCACATGGAAGAGAAGAATTCAACTTAGTTTAAAGAAAAAAAAAAACTTTGGAAAATATCACTGTGAGAGAGAGTAACAATATGTTTATAATGTTGTAATGGTGGTCGTGAATGGAATTTTAATAAATATAAAAATCCAAACATTTAATGCATGCTGTCCCTTTCAAGAATCACCTATATGCTTAGTCCAGTGATATGATCTGTTCCCAGTAAGTGCCATATGGATAAAAGCTTGTAAACTGAGGTAATATATGCAGAGTTCATAAAGCCGTGCCAATATAAATCCTGTGTAAGCATTCACTATTATTTTTTCCTTTTATGACGTTGAGTTACGTTTCAAAAATAGAAGTATAGAAAATGAAGTCACTCACCCCCATAATCCCACTATTTGGTGTCTGTTTTCTCTTGTTTAAAATAACCATTTTCTGATTGGTACTTAAGATTCCAGACATAATGTTTGGGGGAACTTTCTGCTCATTCAGATTTTCTTTCAAAATAAGTTTTCTTTAAACTAAATTTTCTCTTTAAATGCTTAACATTATTTTAAAAATATCCCAGGAAGTGTTAATTATTTATTTGAAGGAATCAAATTGCTGACCTTACCTAAGTTTTCATTGGCCCTGTAAATAGTGAACCTTTCAGTGTATTATAAACATATTCCCAAGTTCATTTAAC
This sequence comes from Bos javanicus, assembly GCF_032452875.1. Lineage (NCBI taxonomy): Eukaryota > Metazoa > Chordata > Mammalia > Artiodactyla > Bovidae > Bos > Bos javanicus. The sequence continues at coordinate 82,635,067 of NC_083872.1, read as the reverse complement.
TGTTCATTTAAGATTTCCTTGCTTTGTTTATTCATTCCATTCAATTCATAAAATGTCTGTTAAGGATAGAACAGAAAATGTCTTGCAGTGGTATGTGTTCCAGGGGGATTAAGATTATTAAACAATGGTCTGTGTCTTTAAGTGTTTTCAGTTTCATAAGGGAAATATGTACACCTGTAGATTTGTGGCAGGAATAATACTATAAAAATAATGTTTTTTTCTCTACCATTATTCTTATAAGATACTTGGTACAGAATCTTTATTTCAGGAAATTCATTTCTTAAATTTGCAACATCTGTGACATGGAATCAGTATTGTTAAAAAAAATAGATTTTATTTATTACAAGGTTTGTGAGGCTTATGATTTAATTTTATGAGAAAATTGTGTTTCATATTTTTAAGAGACTTAGTCAGGAATTCCCTGGCCATCCAGTGATTAGGGCCTGGTGTTATCACTGCTGTGGCCTTGTTTAGTCTTTGGTTGGGGAACTAAGATCCCACTCTGCATGGCATGGCCAAAAAAACAAACAAAAAACAAAGACACTTAGCTAATTTATCCTTTAAAATTCTCTATTTTAGATTCCCAATTTTCTGCATTTGACTCCTGTAGCAATTAAAAAGCACTGTGAGGCTCTTAAAGGTATGTAGTTGTTTTATAATATGAACTTAATATTTTATTAATTTAACAGGAATCTCATTTCCAATGATAAAGGGGTCAGTTTATCAAAAGAATATAGTATTTGTAAATATTTGGGCACCAAAAATTGGAGCACTTAATATACAGAAAATATTTACAGAATTGAAGGAAGAAATAGAAAGCAATACAGTTATAGTAGGGGGCTTCAGTACTCCACCTTCAACAATGGGTAGATCATCCAGATGGAAAATCAGTAAGGAGACATTGGATTTAAGCTTACACATTAGACCAAATGAATTTAACATTTACAGAACATTCCATCCAACAGCAGTAGAATACACATTCTTCTACAGTACAAATGAAACATGATTTCAAGATAAATCATATGTTAGACCATAAAATAAGTCTAAATAAAATTTAAGAAGATTGAAAGCACATCAAACATTTTTTCCAGCCACAGTGATTTGAAACTAGAAATCTATTGAAAATTCACGAACAGCTGGAGATTAAATAACATGCCCCTAAACACATACTGATTCAAAGAAGCAATCAAAGAGACATCAGAAAATATCTTGAGATATGAGATGTCTCAAAAGCAGTTCCAGGAAGTAATTTTATAGCAATAACAGCCTACGCAAGAATAAAGAAAAATATCAACTAAGCCACCTAATTGGAACTAGAAAAAGAAGAACAAACAGCCCAGAGTTAGTAGAAGGAAGGAAGTATAATGGTTGGAATGGGAATAAATTAAGACAGGACAACAGAAAAGATAAATAAGAGCTTATTTTTTGAAAAGATAAACAATACAGACAAACCTTTATCTAGCAAGAAAAAGAGGCTTGAAAATTAAAAATGAAATAGATGTTACAACTGATATCACAGAAATGCAAAGAATCTAAGAGACTACTGTGAACATTTTTATGCCAGCAAATTGGACAATCTAGAAGAAATGGATACAGTCCTACAAATATATAATGTACCAAGACTGAAGCAAGCATAGAAAATCTGAATGGACCAGTTACTAGTAAGGAGATTGAGTCACTCCAGATGGCTTCATTGGTGATTTTTTTTTAATTGAATCATAGTTGATTTACAGTGTTTCCTTAATTTCAGCAGTACATCAAAGTGATTCAATTAAACATATGTATAAATCTATGTATACTTTTATAGATTATTTTCCCTTATAGGTTATTTTAAAATACTGAGTATAGTTCTCTGTGCTATACAGTAGGTCTTTGTTAGTTATTTATGTATAATCATGTGTATATGTTAATCCCAAATTCCAAATTCACTGGTTTGTTCTACTAAACATTTAAAGAATTAATATCAATCCTTCTCAAACTTCCAAAAAAGTAGAAGAGAAGACCCAAAGTCATAAACTTAGCATTATCCTGATTCCAAAACCGGACTAAGTCATGTCAGTCGTGTCCGACTCTGTGTGATCCCATAGACGGCAGCCCACCAGGCTCCCCGGTCCCTGGGATTCTCCAGGCAAGAACACTGGAGTGGTTTGCCATTTCCTTCTCCAATGCAAGAAAGTGAAAAGTGAAAATGAAGTTGCTCAGTCATGTCTGACTCTTAGCGACCCCATGGACTACAGCCCACCAGGCTCCTCTGTCCATGGGATTTTTCCAGGCAAGAGAACTGGAGTGGGGTGCCATTGCCTTCTCCTACAAAGGCAAATAACACAGGCTAATATCCCTGATGAACATAGATGCAAAACTCCTCAACAAAATATTAGCAAACCAAATTCAACAGTAAATTAAAAGGGTCATACACCATGATCAAGAAGGATTTATTTCAGGGATGCAAGGTGGTGCAGCGCCTGCAAGTAAATCCATGTGACATATCACATTAACAAATGAAAGATAAAAATCATATGATCTTCTCAATAGATGCAGAAAAGGTGTTTGATAGAATTCAGCATCCTTTCATGAGAAAACTCAACACAGTGTGTATAGAGGGAACAAACTTCAACATAATAAAGGCCACATATAATAAGCTCAAAGCTGATATCATAGTACAGCAATGAGAAGCTAAAAGCTTTTTTTCTAGGATCAGGACAAGACAGGGATGCCCACTTTCACCACTTTTATTCAACATAGTACTGGAAGTTCTAGCCAGAGCAGCTAGGCAAGAAGAAGAAACAAAAGGCGTAGGAAAGGAGGAAGGGAAGTTGTCGTTACTTGCTGATGACATTATTTTATGCATGTAAAATTCTAATGACTCAAAAAAAACTTAATAAATGGATTCAGTAAAGTTGCAGGATACAGTTAGTATACAAAAATCAGTTGCATTTTCCACAGTGAAGTTGGGAGTTCAGAAGGAGATCAAGAAAGAGAAGTTAAAATCGTTTACAATAGCACCAAAAAGAATAAAGTACTGGGTGGGGGGAGGAAGAATTGAATGAAGGCAGTCAGAAGATACAGACTTCCAGTTACAAGGTAACTGAATACTAAGGATGTAATGTATGATATGATAAATATAATTAATACTACTACATGTTATCTATGAAAGTTTTTAAGAGAAGAAATCCTAAGAGTTCTTATCACAAGGGAGAAGTTTTTTTTCTATTTATTTTATTTTGTGTTTATAGATGGATAGTCATTAAATTTATTGTGATAATCATTCATAATTTATGTAATTCAAATTATTATGCCCTGTACCTTAAATTGCACAGTTGTTGTTCAGTCCCTCAGCCGTATCTGACTCTTGGTGACCCCATGGGCTACAGCACACCAGGTCTCCCTGTCCCTCACTATCTCCCGAAGTTTCCCCAAGTTCTTGTCCATTGAGTTAGTAATGCTATCCAACCATCTCGTCATCTTCCACCCCCTTCTCCTTTTGCCTTTTATCTTTCCCAGCATCTTTTCTATTGAGTCAGCTGTTCACATTGGGTGGCCAAAGTGTTGGAGCTTCAGCTTCAGCATCAATCCTTCCAATGAGTAATCAGGGTTGATTTCCTTTACAATTGACTGGTTTGATCTTCTTGCTGTCCAAGGGACTCTCAAGAGTCTTCTCCAGCACTACAGTTCGAAAGCATCAATTCTTTGGTGCTCAGCCTTCTTTACGGTTCAATTCTGAAAGACCATTGCTTTGACTCTAGGGACCTTTGTCAACAAAGTGATGTCTATTAGACTGTCTAGGTTTGTCATAAGTTTGCTTCCAAGAACCAAAATGTCTTCTGATTTCATGGCTGCAGTCACCATCCACAGTGATTTTGGAGCCCTAAAAGAGGAAATCTATCACTGCTTCCACCTTTTCCGCTCCTATTTTCAATAAAGTGATGAGACCAGATGCCATGATCTTAGTTTTTTTAATGTTGGGTTTTAAGCCAGCTTTTTAAAAAGTGCTTAAAACTTAATACAGTGCTATATACCAATTATGTCTCAAAACTGGAAGAAATAAAAGTAAAATATATATGAACACATAATAAAAATAAGAATAAAGTACTTAGGAATATATTTAACCAAGGGGGTGAAAGATCTGTATACTGAAAACTAATATTGATGAAAGAAATTGAAGAAGACTCCAATAAGTGTTAAGATACGGATTGAAAGAATTAATAATGTTAAAACACCCATAAAACTCAAACCAGTATACAGATTCAATGCAGTCTCTGTCAAAATTCCAAAGGTATTTTTCCCAGACATGGAACAAACTGTAAAAGACCTCAAATAGCTAAAGCAGTTTTGAGAAAGAACAAAGCTGGAGCCATCACACATCCTGATTTCAAACTATATTACAAAGCAATAGTAGTAGTCAAAAAACAGTATGGTTCGTCATAAAAACAGACACATAGATCAATGGAACAGAACAGAATTCCAAAATAAAGTCGTGTATTTGTTTGCTTAATTTGTGACAAAAGAACCAAAAACACTTAATCAGGAAAGGATAGTTTCTTCAGTAAATGTTATTGGGAGAACTGGGCAGCCACATGTAAAAGAATGAAACTTGACCACATTCTTACATTATACACAAAAATGAATATGAATTAAAAACTTGAACATAAGACCTGAAACCATAAAACTCCTAGAGAAAAACATTGCGTGTAAGCTCCTTGACATTGGTCTTGGCAATGATTTTTAGGAATTTGATACCTAAAGGAAAGGCAAGAAAAGCAAAAATAAACAAGTGGGACTACATCAAACTAAAAAGCTTCTGCACAGCAAAGAAAACCATCAATGAAATGAAAAGGCAATCTGTGGAATGGTAGAAAACATTTGCAAGTCATGTATCTGTTAAGAGGTTAATAGCCAAGATATGTAAAGAACTCATACAACTCAATAGTAAAAAAAAAAAAACAAAACTGATTTTAAATGTGCAGAGCTAAATAGACACCATTTTTCCAAAGATTTACAAATGCCTGATAAGTACATGAAAAGATGCTCAACATCACTAATTATCAGGGGGAAAAAAATTCAAAATCACTGCACCAAAATGACTATTGTCAGGAAGGTAACGTGTTGATGAAGATGTGGAGAAGAGGACACTTGTTCCCAGTTGGTGGGAATGCAAATTGGTGCAGCCACTGTGGAAAACACCATGGAGAGTCCTCAAAAAAATGAAAATTAGAACACTGTATAATCTAACAATGCTATTTCTTGATATATATCCAAAGGAAATGAAGATGGAGTATTGAGATGCATGCACTCCCATGTTCATCTGAAGGTGATGTCTACTTGCTTAGTACAGTTATCAAGGCTTTTCAGAAAAGGAAATGAAACCAGAAACTTCACAGGTGGCCTGATTATGCTAATAGGAGAAATAAAGTAGTAAAATGATTATGATGAAATAAGAGCTTCGTTAAGGGCCTTCCAGTTGAAAATTAAAAGGAAGAAGAAAAAATGAAAAGATCGTAAAAAGAGGTCTAAAAGGCAGGAATAATAACCTTACATTTGAAATGAGGGAAGAAAAATCTCTTTTATTTTCATTAAGTTATGTTATCTTCTGTTTTGAGACATTAGGATGAACTTCTGTCCCTTTAGATTGTATGTTTCTTTATTTGTTGGTGCCTAATGTTAGACTGCGGAGAAGGCAATGGCACCCCGCTCCAGTACTCTTGCCTGGAAAATCCCATGGATGGAGAAGCCTGGTGGGCTGCAGTCCATGAGGTCGTTAAGAGTCAGATACGACTGAGAGACTTCACTTTCATTTTTCACTTTCATGCATTGGAGAAGGAAATGGCAACCCACTCCAGTGTTCTTGCCTGGAGAATCCCAGGGACGGGGGAGCCTGGTGGGCTGCTGTCTATGGGGTCGCACAGAGTCGGACACAACTGAAGCGACTTAGCAGCAGCAGCAATGTTAGACTGACAGAGATCATTGGTGCACATTTGTGCCCCATATGATACAAATCATATGTAATTTTTTGATCCTTTGCAAAGTCAGTTAACAAATGGATTGTTGTCCAGTCACCCAGTCGTGTCCAACTCTTTGTGCCCCTATGGATTGCAGCACACCAGGCTTCCCTGTCCCTCACCATCTCCCAAAGTTTGCCCAAGTTCATGTCCATTGCATCAGTGATGCCACCCAGCCATCTCATCCTCTCTTCTTCTACTCAGTCTTTCCCGTCATCGAGGACTTTTCCAGTGAGTCGGCTTTTCACATCAGACCAAAATGCTGGAGCTTTCATCATCAGTCCTCCCAATGGTTTCAGAGTTGATTTCCCTTAAGATTGACTGATTTGATCTCCTTGCTGTCCAAGGGACTTTCAGGAGTCTTCTCTAGCACCACAGTTCAAAGGCATCAATTCTTTGGCACTCTGCCTTCTTTACACCCAAAAGTGAAAAAGTGAAAGTCACTCAGTTGTGTCCAACTCTCTGTGACCCCGTGAACTGCAACCTGTCAGGCTCCTCTGTCCATGGATTTCTCCAGGCCAGAATACTGGAGGAGATTGCCATTCCCTTCTCCAGAAGATCTTCCCAACCCAGGGATCGAACCCAGGTCTCCTGCATTGCAGGCAGATTCTTTACTGTCTGAGCCACCAGGGAAGCCCTCTTTACACACAAAGATGGGCACAATAAAGGACAGAAACAGTAGAGACCTAGTAGATGCTGAAGAGACCAAGACGAAATGGAAAGAACACACAGAAGACCAAATATATTACCCTGTGATAAATTCCACTTTTTTTGTTTTTTAAACATTATTTTTTAATGTGCATTTATAATTTAGAAACTGGTAATGGGATAGTTTGAAAATACTTCATAGTTTTTAAATGAAAGGGTTATATACAGTACATTTAGAAGAGTAGCATTATATTTTATAATATTTAAGTGAATGTTTTAATCTTTCCTTAATTTTGCCTTTATACTTTTGCCAGCTTCTAGATTTAGATCGTATCTTCCAAATAACTCACAGGCTTTTCAAGTATTTCTTCTCAGTTTTCTTTCAGAGTAGGTCAGTTCAGATTTTGTATCTGACTTGCAGATGGAAAATTTGAAGCACAGGAAAGTTAGGTAATTTACCAAAACTTTAATAATCAGTGGCAGAAGTTAAGTAAAAACCAAGGTCTTCCAAATTCTAGTCTGTTGCTCTACCTATCAGATGAACAAAAGGTTGAGAGGGGTCTATTATGTACTTTCCAGTTGGCTGGGGTTTTTTGAACATATAATCGGGCAATTTAATTTAAAAACTGTAATTATCATCTGGTGATTGAAATAACTTATCCAAAGTTTTTTTTTTTTTAAAGGTCAGTACAAACTCAGTAACTCATAAAATTCCCCAAACTAGTCTGTCTTACAAAGTGCCTGGCACTGCTGCATCTTATAGTACAGGATACTGGGATTAGTCCATAATGGGAATGCAGTTTAACCCCAGGAATTTTGCTCCGTTCCTTTTATTTAAATGTCAAAATGTTCTTAATGGCAAAGCTATTTCTTTCCCCTCAGAGTGTCTGAGTATTGATCTCTTAAACACAGTATTTAGGGAATGGTGTGAGCTATACTTAATTTGCTAACATATATTTAGTCCCAGGTCTTGGAAAGTCTCTGTAATCTGGAGTGACATTTTGCTGACTGATTTTAAAGTCTAAACGGGAGCTAAATATAGTGTCTACTATAAGAAAGTCGTTAGCTTGGGGAAAATGTTGTTGGAGAAAGCATGGATCCATGGGGTCTCATGCGCTTGATCTAAGAAACCTATTAGTTTTAGCTCTTCTTGGGAAGAGGTTGTTTAGGAAATGGGATTTCTGTTAAGGGGAACCTGATAATCTTAGAAGTTTTCATCCCAGACTGGGAGCCCTGTACTGTGTACTAACTTGATAGACAAAGGCAAAATGAAATCAGTTGCCCACCTAGGGAGTGCCTCGGTATTGTACTGATAGCTACAGGAGGCTGGGAGCTCACTCGTTTCCTTGAAAGATTTTTCTTTTCCCATTTGAGGCCTGAGTTTGCACCTCTGTGCTATGAGCAGTGTTCTCCGGGCTTAGAACTTCTGCTTGTAGCCCAGATCTCAGACGTAGACCCACTCTCTCCAGACTGGCTGTCTTGCGTGAATATGCAGAGAAGTCTATTCTTTCCATTTAGTGCCAGGAGCTCAGAAGTCAAAAGAAACATGAATTAAGGATCATTTAAAGGTGACTCTGAAAGCTGAAACTCCAGTACTTTGGCCACCTCATGCGAAGAGTTGACTCATTGGAAGACTGATGCTGGGAGGGATTGGGGGCAGGAGGAGAAGGGGACGACAGAGGATGAGATGGCTGGATGGCATCACTGACTCGATGGATGTGAGTCTCAGTGAACTCCGGGAGTTGGTGATGGACAGGGAGGTCTGGCGTGATGCGATTCATGGGGTCGCAAAGAGTCGGACACGACTGAGCGACTGAACTGAACTGAAAGGTAACTCAGGCTTTACAATTAGAGGCCCTGTTGACTCAGTTTCTGAAAGAAGATTGACAACATCTCAGTTCTCTGGTACAGCTTGTACCACATGGCTTGGTGGATGTTAGTTCCCTGACCAGGAATTGAACCTGGGCCACGACAGTGAGAGCACTGAGTCCTACCCACTGGACCACCTGGGAATCCCCTCTTAGAGCCTCTTCAGAGCTTCTTTCACTTCCCTTCAACTGATTTTTTTTTTTTTAATGTGTCAGTACTTTTAATGTCGTACACATCCAATTATAGGAAAAAGACAACTATAAACAAGACGCACATCTCTACTTCCATGAACAGCACACGGCATTACAGTAAGCCAAGTTTATATTCAACCATCAAATGCGGTTCTCCTATTAGTTCACTTTTTGATGGATCATTTAGAATGTCTTCAAATCCAATAGTCTCGTCGTTACCCCTCAAAATATCCAGTGAAAGGTTTGAGCTTGGAAGAAATGGAAGACGCTTAACCTGCTGCCCTGCTTTGAATTCCATCTGCAGTTTTAGTGACGCAAATAGACCCTGGATGTTCCTCAGTGTTGGAGAAGTTCACCTTATCTTGGTTGAGCTGGTAATTTTTTTCTAATAATTCAAGAGGATGACTGGGCAGAAGTTCATTTTTCACACAAGAAACCTTTTCAAAGAAGATCATGACTTTCAAAAGGTCCACTTGCTGACAAGCTCAGTAACTGGAATACTGTCCTTTAGCTGAGATCCAAGTCCTCTGACATTCATGTTCAACTTGTTCGACGCACAAACTCTCACTCTGTTATGGTCAGCTGGCCCTGCCGTTCACTTCCGTTTCCCCTTCATCTGATTTTTAATAACCTTCATTTGGATGTGAATTCATATTACCTATTGCCATTTCAAAAACAATAATGCTCCAGGCTCTATGAAATTTTTTGCATTCAGTTGGTCAGGAATTAACACTGTCTCATAACAGATATGTGCAAAGCTATAATAAGCTTCCATCAGGTTATAGTTCCCTTTTAACTTACTGCTCCCCACCAAACCTGAACTAGCCAAACCATTCCCTTAATTAAATCCCCTAATTAGGATTCACCTAGGAAGAAAAGTGATGCATGTGGGATGATGATGTATATAAAGTGCAAAAGAGAATCTGTTCTTTCATTTCATGTATCCTGAAAAGTGATCTCCCTCAATAATTTGATTTTGTCTGGTAATATGTATTACAATGAGAATTATAAAACTACATTGAAAATTTTTTTAATTCTCAGATTTTTGCACTGAGTGGCCAGCTGCATTAGACAGTGATGAGAAATGTGAGAAGCATTTTCCAATTGAAATTGACACAGCTGATTATATTTCATCAGGACCATCTATTCGAAACCCCAAAGCACGAGTAGTGATCTTACGGGTAAGAGTTATTTTAAAAAAAAGAATTATTATAACACTTTATTTTATAATAGTATTTTGTATGTGTGACTATAAAACTGATACATTTAGGCTTTCTAACAGTTTTCTTTATTAGAAACATATAATGAATATTCTTAGAAATTAATATTTATATATATTTCTGATTATGTTCCTCAGATAACTTACTAAAATGAGAGGTCAGGTCAAAGGATATAGATCTTTTAAGGATTTTTTATATATATTGTGATAGTTATTTGATTATATAAAATTTCTCCAAATACAAAACCAGCAGATTGTGAGAAAGCCTGTATTTTTCTGTACTCTTACCAGATTAGATATTATTATTACCTGTTAGCTTGATAGGTAAAAATTTTATTTGAAATATGTATGTCTTTGAATTCAAATGAGGGTGAAAGTTTATTCCTTTGTAGAATACTTTTTTTTGCTCCTTTGCCCAATTTGATGCTGTATTGATTTCTTACAAACTTATTTTTTCTTTTTAATCGCAGCTTTATTGAGATAATTCACATACTATAGAATTCATCCTTTTAAAGTTTACAGCTCAGTGGTTTTTAGCATAGTCACAAATGTGCAACCGTCACCACTACTTAACTCCAGAAATTTTCATCACCATAGAAAGGAAATCCCATACCCATTATCAATCACTCCCTTTTCACCAATGTTCTCCTATCAACTACTAATCTTACTTTCTTTCTTTGTGGATCTGCCTATTCTTGACATTTCATGTAAATGAATAATATAACATGTATGCTTTTGCTTAGTATAATGCTTTCAGTGTTTCATCTGTTATAGCATGTATCAGTTCTTCATTTCTTTTTATTGCCAAATAATATTTCATTTTATGGATACACCACATTTTTTTTTTTTTATACACTTGGGCTTCACTGGTGGCTCAGATAAAGATTCCACCTGCAATACTAGGAGAACTGGATTCGATCCCTGGGTCAGGAAGATCCCGTGGAGAAGGAAATGGCAACCCACTCCAGTGTTCTTGCATGGAGAATTCCGTGGACAGAGGAGTCTGGGGGGCTGCTACAGTCCATGGGCTTGCAAAGAATCAGACATAACTGAGCAATTAACACTCTCCCTTCACTTTTATTTATCCACTTAAAAGTCAGTAGACATTTGAGTTGTTTAAACCAGGACCCAGTCAAACACAGTTGCATTTGCCTGTGATGTTATTTACGTCTTTTTAAATCTAGACCAGCAAAGGACCCCACTACTCCTTTTCCCACTCCCCGGCCTGCCACCCCCACCTTTACTAGACAAGTTAAAGAGACAGGCATTTTCTTCTGCAGCATCCCCTACCTTCTGCATTTGTCAGTGCATCCTGATGTCATTTACCTTATTTTTCTGTATTTCATATAAACTGGAAGCTACATTTAAGGGGCTGATTAGGTTACAGTTAACTGTGACAACAGTATTTGAGAGACGTTGCTATGTATTTTATATTTCATTCCATAAGAAGGCAGGTAAAGTCTGGTTACTATATTTTTAGTATGCTGAAATTGATCACATGGTTAAGAGACTGACAACACAGTCTTTCTCTAATGTGAGGTTATATATTTTCCATTTCCCTTGAACAGGTATGTGTAGATAGGTACGTTCAGCAAATTTTAATCAAATAAAATCGTATTCTTTTTGATATTCTCAAGTGTGTCCCAACTTTGGCCAGTAGGAGTCTAAGCTGATTCCTGTATCCTTTTTTTTTTTTTTACAATCCCATTATCATTTGAAAATTTCCTTGCCTTCTGACACAAGATGGCCCAGCCTCCTTTTATAGTGTATTTCGTATCTCAGACCTGGAATTAGCTATTTCTCTAGGAGCTCTGATACATTTTAGTGAACATTGATGTTTAGAGACCAAAATCTGAATGCTAGGACTTTTCAGTTGATTCTTTGGGTCATTTCTCAAGAAATAAATGATAATTAGTGGTAGTTTTCATTTTTAACATCTTGTTTTTTGTTTTCCTTTGCATTAGTTTCTAAAATGTTTATGTAGTCCCTTGTGCTGCTCTAAAATGTGTGTGCCTCTAGTGTTTAGCCTTTAACTCTGAAATGGACCCCAATTTGAGACAGTAGTCCCTATTATGTTAACGACGTATCCTGTTCTTGCTGCTACTACTGCTAAGTCGCTTCAGTCGTGTCCGACTCTGTGCAGCCCCATAGACGGCAGCCCACTAGGCTCCTCTGTCCCTGGGATTCTCCAGGCACGAACACTGGAGTGGGTTGCCATTTCCTTCTCCAGTACGTGAAAGTGAAAAGTGAAAGTGACGTCGCTCAGTCGTGTCCCACCTTTAGCGACCCATGGACTGCAGCCTACCAGGCTCCTCCATCCGTGGGAGTTTCCAGGCAAGAGTACTGGAGTGGGTTGCCATTTCTTGTTCCTAGTTTACTAGTGTTTTTGGAATGATCTCCTTTGAATTTTTTAAAGTAACGAGTTAATTTCTAGATTTTCAATTACTGAATCATTTCTGAGTCCTGATCAGTTTATGGTACATTATTCTTTTATTTTACCACTGACTGATTTGCTATTTTAATATTTTATTTAGCACCATTTGTCTTCATCTCATGTTGCTTTGGAGGAATATCAAAGCCCTGCTTCACTCACCAGGAACATGCCACGTGCCAGTGCAGTTCCACGTGTAGCCTAGTAACTCCTAAGTTAGTCCTGGAAACCCTTGTTTCTCGTACCCTGGTTTCTTGATGCACATGATGTATCTTTCTCACACAGCAGTCACGGACAGTTTTTTTTTAATTAAACTTTTACTTTTAGAATAGATTTACAGAGAGGTTTCAAGGATAGTACAGAGTTTGCTGTATGTCTCACCAAATATCTCCTGTTGTTAATGTTTTATGCTACTTTGGTACATTTGTTACAACTAATGAATGAATCACTACTGATACACTTTTAATTAAAAGTTCATGCTTTATTCAGATTCCCTTAGTTTTTATCTGATGTTCTTTTTTTTTCTTTAGAATCCCATCCAGGGTATCACATTGCATTAGTCATCTTGTCTCCTTAGGCTCTTCTTGACTGATTATTTCTCAGAATTTCCTTGTTTTTGGTGACTTTGACAGTTTTGAGAAGTACCAGTTATGTATTTTGTGGAACATCCTTCAGTTTCGATTTGTTTGAATTAGTTTGATGTTTTTCTCACGGTTAGACTGTTCTGTGTTTTGGGGAAAAAAGCCTCAAGCAAAGTGGCATTCTCATAGCATCAGAGAAAGGGTGTAGGTTGCTCACTTGATTTATCATTGGTGATGCAGCTTAGATCTTTCTCCACTTTAAAATTACTCTTTTTTTTCTTCCTTTCCATAAGATACCCTTTAGAAGGAAGTCACTCTGCATAGCCCACATTTATGGAAGTTATACTCCACCACCTTGAGGGAGAAAGATCACATAGATTATTTGGAATTCTTCTATGTGGGGAATTTGTCTGTTTTCCTCCATTTGTTTATTTATTCAATCATGTATTTATATCAGTGTGGACTCAGGGATATTTGTTTTATCCCTTGGATTTTGGTCCAGTAATACTTCGTTGTGTTGCTCAAATTGTTTTGGTTTTGGCAGTTGGACACTTATTCACTTGGCCCCTCTGTTCCTTGGCCATGCCCCATCATTTGTGTTTTAAACACATCTTCATTTTTTGACACCACAAAATGCTCCTAGTTCATTTTAGATACTCCTGTCCCATTCCCAGAATCAGCCCTTTGTCCAGAGATCCCTTACTAATGTACTTTTGATTCACCTGTTCTGGAGGGTGACAGCCCACCTTTTTGAGGGTCTTTCCAGTACAAAAAGTTTCGTTTTTGTACTCCATGTAATCTGTATTTTAAATTGAAAGACTCCAATTTACTGCAAAAATACGCTGATAATCTGTGCAGCCATCTTTGCGTTGTATGCTAACAAATAGACAAAATTTAATTTTTAGAAATTTTTTCAGTGTTATAGCCATAACTAACTAATAATTTTCTTTCTTTGAGTTTCAGTGTCAGGGTTATGAAATGAATTTTTGAAGCTTTTCAGCACTTTTTTAAATTCCCAGGATAGTTTAAGTGTCTAGCAATATAATTATCTATTTAGAGATACTGAAAATATAAAAATTACAAAAGATTTATTATATACACTTTATGAAACGTAGATCGACAAAGGAAAACAGGAGAAGAACTTAAAATTCTGCTTTACTGATACCATTCCATGGGTTAACAGAGTGTCTATTATAGACTAATAATACCTCATACATTTTAAGAATGTAATAAATGTTACTTCTTTTAATAATAATGATAATAACAAAACACTGAGTTCTGTGTGTTATGGTAAAACCTCTGAACCCAGAGAAACCTAGATCCTTTTTTCTGGCCGTACCATGGGGCTTATGGGGTCTTAGTTCCCTAACCAGAGATTGAACGTGGACCCACAGCAGTCAGTGGAGTCCTCACCTCTGGACCGCCGGGGAATTTCTAGGAAACTTAGACTCTAATTCATGTTTTGGGGTTTAATTTTTGTGGGCCTTAGTCTTAAGTACTAGAGTAAACATACAAGGTCCCTACTGGTTCTAAATCTGCTGATTTTGTTTCACATAAAAATAATCAGTGCTTTATTTAAAGTGTGCCTGCAGGCACCACTCACTGTATCCCATGGCCATCCCTGCCGATCTGCTCCTTGTCTCATGCCACCACACCACATCTTCCTCCGTCCCTTACACCCCCCTGCCTGACTCCTGGCTGCCCTTCGGAACTATTTTCACTCCATCTGCTGGTAGTTGAGGTTCAGAGGTAGTGTCCAGACTGGTACTGTGGTCCAAGGGTAGAAGCAGGTGAAACGGTGAGACTAAAATGTGTAGACCAGCATGATTTAACGTAATATTGTGAAGATAATCAACTATTGTAAAATACTATTTAGAGATACTCAGATTTTTAAATTCAGGGAAGGAAAAGTTGGTATCATGTTTTGTGATAAGTCATAGAAGTAGTTCAGAATTTAAAGTAACATATTTGTGTAGGATTTTACTTTAAAAGTGCTTTCTTCTATTTAATCTCACTTACTCCTGACAAAACTTCTGTAAATTCTTTCTGTTTTATAAATGAGGAAACAGACAGGAAGATCACCTGATTTGTTTAAAGTCACTTATCTGTTAAGTAGAAATCTAGACATGAAGTCCAGTTCTCGGGTTATGTGTTAATGCCATTGTTCTTTAACTAACTGCATATTCTTGTAAACAGAGAAAATATTTCACACATTTAGACCTCTTTCAATGTATGTCATTCTAAGTGGACTTTTGAAGATACACACCTATTACTGCAGCCACCTCTGATTTGAAATGTCAACATTGTTTGGAGCATAATGTTAATAGTTTAATACTGATCCTTTAAAATATAGTAACTTGTAAAAAAAAGGTCTAAGGATTCTTTTGAATTTTGGAAAAAGAATGACAAATAAATGTCAGTCAACTTCAAAGTAAGAGTTTTAGTCCAGGTTAAAGACTACAATTTTGCAGTGCCTTTGAGTGCTAGTAGGTGGCGGGAGTGTACCACACAGCTGCTTCTGCAGTATTTATGAGTTTCTGGCATAAGACCCTATATAACTTTTGACCATTAAAATGTTAATATGAACATGAGTTTTAAAGCAGTTGTCACAGTATTGATCAGCATTGCTGCCAATTTTTGTTTTTGACTTTCTCACATTAGAAACTAGAAACACAAATTTTTTAATGGTAAATTTTTTAAATTATTGTTAAATATGTTGAATTTTATTGAATGAGATTTAAAAGTGAAAAATCACTACGTTCTCAGTAGCTGAATGTAAAAGCTGTTTCTTTCTCTGTACTATATCTGTGTGGATGCATATATTTTCATAATAATAATCAAAATGTAGGTATATTTTTGCTTTTCTTATAGGTAATTCTCCATAATGCTAGCGATCAGAGTCATCATAAAACTAACATTTTATCCCTCAGACTAATAACCTGATTGTTGACATAAATTCTTTTCAGAAGACTAGTAATTTTGCATTGCCTACACCATATGATCATCCTCTGGGATTAATATTTAATTGTTATTGTTCTTACTAACGGTCTTTGCATTCATATTTATTTATTTCCTATTTTCTCTAATCCAAATAAAAATTCACTGTGCTTAAAAAAGAAACAACATATCCTCCCTTTTTAAAATGTATGATTTCGTTTAGCTGATATATATTATGTGCTTTTCAGGTGCTAGGTCATTGCCAGGAACAAGACAGATACTGTTCTTACTCTCAGGAGTTTGTGGTCTAGTGGGAAAAATGGGAAAATAAGTAAGCTCTTACGCTACAGTTGTCTTGAGAGAAATGCTGGGTTATTGAAGCTAGAAAGAAGAAATATGTGGGATTTCAAAATCTTACTTAGCCTTTTACTTCATATAGTTTTAATTCTTGCATATGCTTAATGCTCTCCATGGAAAGATGATCTTTAGTTTACCTCACTTGACTGTATTCTAGCCTGTAACCTGTTTTCCTGGATCAAGCCTGTTTGTCTCTGGATAATACCTTTCAGCCAAGGCCATAATTCTCTGCAAATTAAAAAGTATGCTCATTTAGCCCAGCATTTCCCAAAATATGTTTTAAGAAAGACTAAGTTCATGAATTATCCCTTGAAAAGTGGAATCACGAGTTGAATAATAAATTTGAAAATTATTACATCACCATCCTGCATCTTGAAATTTCAGAATGCTCTTTAACATTTTGCTTTGTATAAGAAATCCTGCCGTGAAGAACCCAATTTAATTCAGCATTTCCTAAATAGATTCAATAGAGAGAGCCTTTTTAATGAAGTAAATTCTTTTAAAATTCTTTTTAGCAGCTTGTGGGACTAGCATTTTGAGAGATGTTGAACTGAATCATTTCAAATATTTTGACCCCTCATGGTGCTTTATTCTGGCTTCCTTGAGATATCTGCAGCTCTTAAAATAAATGCCCCTAAACTGTTGCAGTGGTATGGGTCTCATACTTGCATGGTAGGAGTCCTTAAAGCCTGTATGTTTCATCCATGTATTTTTATTAAAAAATTTTGTTTTCATCCATTTATTTTTAAAAACAGTTTTATTAACACTTACTGAGTTGAATTCTACTAGTTACTGCTACTCATAAGCACTGTAATTTCATCCAAGAGACATGTCATTAATTCTTTTAGGAAAGATACTTATGCCCAGAACGTTCAAAGAACTACCAGTTTGCTCCCATTTTTTTTTTTTTTTTTTTCCGTGAATAGGATCGGGCTTCATGATACTTGTGAATTGATAACTCTGTATACAAAGGCTTTTGAAAAGGTTTCTTTTTTAATGTTAGTATAGATAATATTGCCACTGTTTTTTTTTTCATTTAAAGTATATAATTTTTTTCAAAATTTTTTCATGTATTTTTAAGGTTAAACTTTCCAGTTTGAATTTAGATGATCATGCAAAGAAGAAACTTATTAAACTAGTGGGAGATCGATACTGCAAGAGCACAGATGTGCTTACCATCAAGACAGACAGGTAAAGAATAGTTCAGTGTATCATCACATGTGTTGTTTTATTGTCCTCCAGTCCCCTGGCAGGCCTGATATTAACCTCTTAGGTCAGAGAAGCTGTCTCATTCATTTTTTAATATCCTCACACTAGCCTCCTATTGATGTGATCTTTGTGTTCAAGGAGAGGCTTGTGTAGCTGAGTTAAATTATTGTTATTTTTAATATATTTGTGCATGTAAAACTCAGGGAAGATGTTGGAAGGAAACAAAGTATAATTTGCCAGTGATTAATGCTTAAACAGCTTTCTGCAAAATCAAAGTATAGAAATCTTATATTTTAAAATCAAGATTATTAAATGTAGAAATTTAATGTATCAGGGCACTTTTGTAAATAAGCACAATTTCAGTGCTAGCATAGAAGTTTGTAAAAGCAGTATTTATTGTATATGAATTTATAAATTAGATCATTTGAGGTAAAGCAAGGCTGTTGGTATGTTTTTGCTAAATGATTATTTTATTTCTAGAATTATACTTTGGTTGTTTCTAAATTAGGTCAAAATATAAAGAAAAGCAAATGGCAGATGTCCTCTCTCTCTCCTTATCCTAGTTTCAAAGCATTGGGAGGTGTCAGTATCAATTAGTTTTTTTTTAATTTATTTTTAATTGAATGATAATTGTTTTACAATATTATATTGGTTTCTATCATATATCAGCATGAACCAGCCATATCAGTTAGGTTTTACGTCTTGCTTCTTAGTGGTATAGAGAAGTGGCCTGACATTCAGAGGTAGCAACTATGGGGGTGGAAAAAGCTCAGGGAGAAATAGATTTGAAATATTAATACATTAATAATATGTTCTTGCTAGCTTCAGAGAACATAAAATAGCACTGTGTTTTTAGTCTTTGCAATTTTAAAAAATACCTTTAAAATGTTACTGTTAAATAAATAAATTTATATTAAAAAAAGTTAGAAATTCTTAAAAGTTTCTGATAATGTTGCTTTTTTCCCCTAAGTTTACAAGTGTCAGAGTATAAATATGTTTTACCATAACAACTGTGTAGAAAACTATTAAACCAAATACAAAATAAACAGGGTACAATTGAAGTCAACTGTCATATGATAGTTATGTTGAAAGAAATTAGAATTAATTACTTCCGTTTCTCTATTACTTTTGTGGCCTAAAAGCTAATGCCAGCTCATATTCATGTAGATGTTTATCTAATATTGGGCCATTAGTTCCATTTTAAATATGACAGCATAAAAATACAGCATTGTAAAAAAAAAAAATACAGCATTGTGTAGTGTAGCTCATTTTTAAAAGAATCAGCTCTGGGGAGATCAGGATGAACTTCTAGATTACCATCTGTCTCTGTATTCTTTAAAGAAACACAGCAGATATGTTCCTGTAATTGCAGACTCGTAGCCCTGAGATCATGAAAGGCGCTTGGGTTTGACACAGTCATATTAAAAATAGTGTAAAGCTATTATCATATGTAAATAACTTTGTTAGTAATGAAAGCGAAGAGATCCTCTTAAATAAAAGTAAAAATAGCATCAGTTTTCAGTGTCCTCAAATCATAAAGTACATAGATAATTCTTATTCCAAGGACAGAATTTTCTTAAGGCAGATAGGGAATCCCTGAATATAAGTTATCCTTTGTATTTAGTATTTGTGTACTTTGCAAATTATTCTGTATACTGAAAGTTTACCATTTTGACTTCTGTCCTCTCTCTTTTAAAGGTGCCCTTTAAAGAGACAGAATTATGATTATGCAATGTATCTACTAACAGTTTTATACCATGAGTCTTGGGTAAGTGACTGTAGAATGAGTGTTTAATAATTTTGTCATTGTAATTTGAGAGATGTTAGCCTTTCAAAACAGTCTGTGTATCCAGCATTCAGTTGAGAGTTTAATGAACTGCTATTTAAGGTAAGGACACGTAAAATGTTTTAAGGTAACGTCTACTGATATTGAAAGTGAGGATCTTGAAATATATTATGCAGTCCATCTCAGGACCTTCAGAAATCAGATGACCAAAATGCCTTAAGTTCAGGTTCTGGCTTAGGCTAAAAAAATGAAAAAAAAATTTTTTTTTTTTAATTTGTTTGACTTTGGGTGAAAGTTGTCAAAGTTATGGAAGGGAGATCACATCTATATTACTTGAAACTACATAATTCATCCTGTTATTCAAGTAAACTACAAAACAAATCTCTAAAACTTTATAGAAAGTACGTTAAATGTTTATTAAAATTTTAGGTAACATGTAGTCTTTCATGTGAACTTTTCACTGGTATACATTAGGGGCAGTTAGGGCAGTTAATTATTGAAACAGTATAAAAACAGTCTGGTATCTGATTTTGTTGAGTTGTATAAGTATGCATATAAGGAAGATTTTGCTATGTGTGAGCATCAACTCATTTAAAGTTGGTAACTAATATATTTAGGTAACTCACAGTTTTATATGCTTTTAAATTAAAATAATTTTAGATATGCACATAAATGTAACTTTTTGAAGCTTGCCCAGCATAGACATGGGACTTACTGCATTTCATGTTAGGAACTCATGAAAGAATGGAAGTAGGTGGACAAAGTCACTCTCTTTAGATGTTCAAAGGACTTCATATGAAAAAAGAGATCTGTTTTTCATGACTTTTACGGATACAACAAAGTAGAAACGATAATGATTTATTTACTGAGTGAAAGCTCTGTACAGGATTCATCTGAAGATGGAGTGGGCTGCTTTCATAGGTAGAAAATGTTTCATCCACTGGTTGCTTATTGCGTGTGTGGGTGTAGGGGTGTGTGTATCACTCAGTTGTGTCGAACTCTGCAAACTGTAGCCCACCAGGCTCTGTCTGTGGGATTTTTCAGTCAAGAATACTGGAGTGGGTTGCTTCCTTCTCTAGGAGTGGTTGCTTAGTGGGGATATAGTAAAAGGAACATACTCTTCAGATGTTAGTTGCATTAGATGGTCTTTGGAGTCTCCTTTCATCTCTGTGTAATTCTGTGAACACATACAGCTACTCTTACTGCAGAGTTCATTGATGTTAATCATAAAACAGCACAAGAGGGTGAGTGAAAAATAAAAAATTAAATAAAACTTTGTTGCAAATTTAGTAAAAGGACAAAAAGTAGCTGGTAGCTCTTTGCTTTTGAGCTGTTCTAATTACAGTTCATCTTGTTTTCTAGTTCCTGGCTTCAGGAACATTATAATAGCAGTTAATCTGTTTCCTGTCAACTGATTATATAAATACATTTGGCTTGAGATAATTAAGTTCCCTTTTGAACCAACAACATGGCTGAATTAGCTTCAGCTCTATGGCCACCACTTAAAGAGTTAATACCAAACAATAAAAGCTGACCAGTTTTGAGTCTCTTATTTTGCCAGCAGTCTGTAAAATGAATTTGCCCCAAAGGAAATGACAGGCATAAATAAATTCAGTTAAAGTTGACTTACTGGATTCTTTCTGTGGTTCCATGACATAAAATCCAAACAAATTTGTATTCTGGATTCACGCAAGGAGCTTTTGATCTTAATGCTAATTACTTTGATGGCAGAATAACTACCCACATACAACTGTCCTAAACAGATATAATTAAATAAATCCTATATTAAACTTGGCTCTTGATCCTTTTTAAACAAGTACCATCAGTGAAGAAGCTTTAAGAGAATGCAGATGAGCCGTGAAATTTTGCAGAGCTGGTGGAACAGAATTTTTATTGAATTGAAACTTTTTTTTCCTTCACCAGCATGGAATTCATACTTGAAATTGATGTTACCACCTGGTATTTAATCAAATATTTAGAGAGCCCCTTTTAATCCATTCCTTTATTTTTAAGGCTAGTTTCAGAGCATTTAATACCTAAAAGCTAAGCTCCATGGAGGTTACCTCTAAGTAGCATTGAGAGAAAGTAGTTGGTATTTTTATGTAACATGGTACTGAAACTTCTCCAAAAAGGTATTTGTCTAGACTTCAGTAAAAGGAAGTTACTGTTGTGTGCTATTCAAAACAGTTAACTGTATAGAAGTATCAAAGTAGAACTTGTTGCTCTAAAACAGTAAAATGGGTTTATTGAGGAACAGCACAGAATTACCGTTTGGGAAATGTAATCTGTGGTGAACCATAGGTAAGTCCAAGGGGCTTCCCAGGTGGTGCTAGCGATAAAGAACCCGCCTGCCAGGGCCGGAGACTTAAAGGACGAGGATTTGATCCCTGGGTTGGGAAAATCCCCTGGAGAAGGACATGGCAACCCATTCCAGGAATCTTGCCTGGAGAATTCCATGGACAGAGGAGCCTGGTGGTCCATAGGGTCACAAAGAGTTGGACATGACTGAGTGACTTCACACACATAAGTCCAAAGACAAAGGGGAGCATGCTTTTATAGGGAAAAGGAGAGAGTTGAGAGGGGCTGTTCTAAACGAAAGTCCTAGGGAGGAAAGTAGGAGTTTGGGGTGGTGGTAACTTTTTTCATTTATGGAGCTGAGAGGTTTCTCATTGCCTGGGCTCTTGCTGTGCAGAGTTCTGCTTCCAGCGAGGCATGTCGGTGAAGGTCACTGCATGCAAATAATGGAGTGTGAGAATATGTGAGAACTCCCTCTACAAGCCATTCCCAACTCTAATTTTAATTGAGGTTTTCTGTATTAATTTTTGTATTCAAAAAGCATAGACTTCAGGCACAGAGTCTTAGTAATGCTTCAAAGAATGATTATTGCATGCTAAGGTGATGAGAAACAGAAATACATTAAATCATTTATCCTTAAGCAGTTCAAAGAAAGAAAGAGACTTGTAGAAATTTGGGTTAATATTTCAGTATTACACGTTGTTAGCATAGAAGTGAATTAACTTTTAATCTTTAGAACCATTCAAATTTGAATTTGAATCTCATTTCTTGTTACTTGACTCAGTGGGTAAAGAATCCATCTGTGATGCAGGAGACTTGAGTTCAGGTCCTGAGTTGGGAAGATCCCCTAGAGGAGGGCAGGGCAACCCACCCTAGTAGTCTTGCCAGGAGAATCCCATGGACAAGAGGAGCCTGGCAGGTTACCGTTCATGGGGTTAAAAAGAGACAGACACAGCTGAAGCAACTGAGCACACGCTCACGAACCTGCTACCTGTGTGGCCTTGGCCAGCCATTTAATGTTTGAGGCTCAGATTTCTTTGAGGGGCTTTTGGATGGATCAGGGAGAATTTACGTGAAATGTCTGGTGAATAGTGGGTGCTCATTAAATGGTGGCTATTGTTATTGCCGTTAACTACTAGAATGAAGGAAGATGTATTTTAGAATTTCAAATTCATTCATTCCCAGTTTCTGTGCATAGCTCACATTTAACTTGACAAAGACTATACAGATGAAGTCAGATCTATGTCCTATTGTATTTGAATTTTTAGAACTTGTATCTGACTCAGGTTCTGACACAACTGATAATAACAAAAGCTTCCTAAATGTTAACTTTGTTGCATGTTATTCTTAAAACCTTCCACAAGTGATTTGGTTAAGAAATGATTGAATGAAGCATTTTACAAAGTGACTTGCACAAAAGATAGACTTGCTTCAGAAAATGTAGATATCTAAAACTAGATTGAAAGGGTTCTTGAATGATTTTGATACTTAATTACTCAAGATTGCCTTTTAAAATTTGAATTTTGGACTGTCTTATTTGGACTACATGATCATCTTGTTGCCAGTCAGGAATGTATCTAGGTTTGTAACAAAGTGGTTCTGAAAAGTCACATAACAAAATGGATAAAAGGGATAATTTTACAAAGAGTTTATTTTTAAAGGGGACTTTATTATTAGTATTTCTGGGAAAAGGGCTTCCCTGGTGGCTTAGAGGTTAAAGCATCTGTCTGCAATGCGGAGACCCCGGTTCGATCCCTGGGTCAGGAACATCCCCTGGAGAAGGAAATGGCTACCCACTCCAGTATTCTTGCCTGGAGAGTCCCATGGAGGAAGGAGCCTGGTAGGCTACAGTCCACAGGGTTGCAAAGAGTTGGACACTGCTGAGCTACTTCACTTTCACTTTCACTTTCTGGTAGAAATAATGAATCCTTTTGCAGAGTGATAATCGCCATTTAATCTGGTGGTTGATGAATTCATTGTGATCTTTCATGTGTTTTCACGTACATATACATTTCCAGGTTATATTAGAGAGAATGCTTGAACAATATGTGTTTGCTTTTCTTAGCATTCATCAATGATTTTGTTCTTGTTTAAAAGTGGTGGGTATCAGTCAGATGATCAAAATGAATGAGCCTTTGCTTTTAAGTAGCTTTATTTTTAGAAGGATTTGGTGGTTAGTGTAGTCTGTTCCACCAGGTAAGGGAGGTTGACACATAACGCTGTGAGAGGTGCAGACAAAAATCAACTCTCCCTTGAAGCTTCACAGAAGTGGTGACTGGTCTTAGAAGATGAGTAGGAGTGTGCCGTGGAGAAGTGGGTGAAGGACTCTCTAGGTCTGGTGGGTTTAGAGAGCAGGCAGAAGTTTGGTGTGGCCAGGGTGTATGACCAACAGGCAGACGAAGGAGATGAGACTGAAAAATCATTCTGAGCCAGGCTGTGAGCAGGCCGTAGGGCTTATTGAATGAGTGTAGATTTGTATCCAGAGGGCAGTAATGACTGATGTAGTAGCATTGGTAGCGGTGGGGATGTGGGGGATTCTTCCCAGGTAACCCAGTGGTAAAGAATCCACTTGCCAAGCAGGAGACGTGGGTTTGATCCCTGGGTCAGGAAGATCCCCTGCAGGAGGGCATGGCAGCCGACTCCAGTATTCTTGCCTGGAGAATTCCATGGACAGAGGAACCTGGTGGATTATAGTCCATGGGGTCGGAAAGAATCGGACACAACTGAGTGTGAGCATGCACCGTAGCATTTTACTTGATGTTTGAAAAGGCACCTCTTTCACTGTTGTAGTGTTTATGAAAGAGTAAACCATTTTCACAGCAACTGTCAAGTGTGCTTTCAATAAAATGAACTGTTTATTAATTGATGGGCACATGCATGTTTAGTTGCCTGTATGCTTGGTGTTGTTGGATATGGAGATTAATACCTAAGGAGAAAACACTATCCTTTGAGGAATACTAGTGGAAGCAAGTTGGTTTAGTAATAAATACTATAATATTTAACAATAAAATAAAAGTGTTATAAAGGTTATATAATTTACTGTTCAGTTTTTATTTTTCTCTGCTTATTTATTGTATATCCTTCAGGGCTTTGATAGGCGCTCCAGCAATATGTCAACTTCCACCATCATACATAGTTAATAAACACTTTTTTTCTTGTGATGAGGAACTTCTAAGATCTACTCTCCTAGCAACTTTCAAGTTTTAACTGTGGTCACCAGCAGGCTGTACATTATATTCCTGTGACGTATTTATTTTATAACTAAAAGTTTGTACTTTTTGATCACCTTCAATCATTTTGCCACCCTAAGCCTCTGGCAACCAGCTATTACTCTCTGCTTCTGTGAGGTTTTTTGTTGTTTTTCTTTTAGATGCCCACACATAAGTGAGATCTTACAGTATTTGTCTATTTCTGACTTATTTCACTTAGCATAATGCCCACAGGGTTCATCCATGTTGTCAAAAATGGCAGAATTCCCTTTTTTATGGCTAAATGATAGTCCATCACATATGTACACACCACTTACAGCTCAGATAGTAAGGAATCTGCCTGTAATGTAGGAGACCCAAGTTCGATCCAAGAAGAAGGAAATGGCAACTCACTCCAGTATTCTTGCCTGGAGAATCCCATGGACAGAGGAGCCTGGTGGGCTACAGTCCTTGGGATTGCAAAGAGTCGGACACGACTGAGCGACTGTGACTGACTATTCTTTATCCTTTCATCCATTCACGGACACTTAGGTTGTTTTCATGCCTTGGCTATTATAAATAATCCTGCAGTGAACAGGTGCAAATATCTTTTCGAGTTCGAGTTTTCATTTCCTTCAGCTAAATACCCAGAAGTGAAACTGTTAGATCATATGATAGTTCTGTTTTTAGTTTTTTGAGGAATCTTCATACTGTTTTCCATAGTGGCCACACCAGTTTACATTCTCACCTACACTTGTTAATGTCTCTTTGGTAATAACCATTCTAACAGGTTTGTGAGGTTGTACCATTGATTAGTGATGTTAAACACCTTTTCAGGTGGCTCTTGGCCATCTGTATGTCTGTCTTGGAAAAATGTCTGTTCAGATCCTCTGCCTATTTTTTAATTAGATTGTTTCTTTTTTTTGCTGTTGGGTTGCATGAGTTCTTTATATATTTTGGAAATTAATTCTTTTCAGATATATTTGTGCCTCTTATTTGTCTGACTACATTGCATAGACAGCAAGTTACACTATCTTACTATCTTGAGTACAAAAGTTGCCTTAGTCCATGTTCCATGGATTGACAGCTATTGAAACATTGTGTATTCTTTTGGATATCCAAAACAGACATTTGAAGTAGTTTTTCATCTTAAAAAAGTAAAGTGACAGAGTTACAAACAAATTCATTTTTCAGTAATATAAAATGTAGCATACTTGTTAAATGTTAGCAATAATTTTTTACTGGTATAGCTTTTTAATGATCTATTAATAAGATTATTAATAATCAACAATCAATAATTATGCCCAAAGTTTAAGAAATGTGTTTGAAACAGTTTGAGGTACTTAATTTTCATGGATGTATGATTTGGGCTATATGTTGATCAGGTTTGTTTTTCATTTGACTATGTGGTCTTTTTCCAAATATTTAAAGAAAATGTGTTGTAATTCTATATTATTTTAGAAGTTATCTACAAAATTTATCTATTACAACCTCTTCATTATATAACCTTTATACTTTCTTCATTCCCCTGAGAAATTAAGACTTAAAGGAGAGATCAAGTATTTTGCCCAAGGCCACAGAGTTTGTGAACCCAAGAAACTCAGACTTGAACTGCAGCTTCAGAGTTTCACATTCTTTTCATAGTATCATATTACTTAGTTTTATTCAACTTCCATGGTAAAATATTAGGAAACAAAAGAGATGAAATCAAACCTGAACTTCAGCTGCTAGTTCTTAAAACTTAAATTTTAATTGAAAATTTATCTGTCTCCATAACTGATTTTCAGCTGGGGCTTTCATCAAACTCACCTGTCAAGCTTTTCTAAGTTACAGATAACTTAGATCTTACAGAGTCAAAATCTCCAGAGGAGACACCCAGATGTATTTTATTCTAAAGGCTCTGTTGCTGAGCTCTTGATTGGGAATAACTTCCCCAGTCTGAATTTTGTTAGTAAAGAAACTTATTAGAAGGTTTGATATATCTCTTCCAAGACAGTTTTTGGGGACTTCCAGGTGGTCCAGTGGTTAAGACTTTGCCTTCCAGTGGAGGAGGTATGGTTCAGTCCCTGGTCAGGAAGCTAAGCTCACAGGTGCCTTGTGGCCAAAAAACCAAAACAAGAAATAGAAGCAATATTGTAACAAACTCAATAGAGATTTTTAAAGTGGTCCACATTAAAAAAAAAAATCTTTAAACAAGAAAAAAAGACAGTTTTTTGTACATGTATCTAGTGTTAGCCCTGGGGGTGTGATATGGGCATTAAAATGAAAGGGGCAAGAAAAAAGAAGGATTTGTGTATCATACATACATAGAATGTTTTTTTTCACTTAATGTGGTAGGCAGTATGTAGCTGTTCTTGAGTAGGATGATGATACAGTAAAGTGATACGTCTCATATCTCTTTGCCTTCAGGCAATACTTCATTTTATATCTGATGCTCAGGAGCCTATCATATACTTAAAGGCCATTAAGAAAAATTTCCATTCAGTGGCTGAAGTCATGAACCTTGAAAATTACACTTTTTTCTTCCCTCCCTATCTCCCCTGATAAGTCACCAGATCTTTTAAGTTCTAGCTTTTAAACATCTGTTAAAACTATTTTCTCTTCTTTATTCCTACTGCTATTGTCCTGTATGGGTCTTTGTCAGAATAACTATAATAGCCTTATTGATTTTCCTGTCTTATCTATCTTCCATATTGCTACTAAGTAATTGTTCTAAAAATCAAATCTGTTATATCATATCCCTTTATAAAATCCTTCAGTGGTTTCCCATTATGTGGGCTAAAATCTAAACTCCTTAGTATGTCTATTTACAGCAGTTTACCACTTCATTTCATCAAGAGCCTCTTGATGAAAGTGAAAGAGGAGAGTGAAAAAGTTGGCTTAAAACTCAACATTCCGAAAACTAAGATCATGGCATCTGGTCCCATCATTTCATGGCAAATAGATGGGGAAACATGAGAGACTTTATTTTGGGGGGTCCAAAATCACTGCAGTTGGTAACTGAAGCCATGAAATTAAAAGACGCTTTCTCCTTGGAAGAAAAGTTATGACCAACCTAGACAGCATATTAGAAAGCAGAGATATTACTTTGCTAACAAAGGTCCATCTAGTCAAAGCTATGGTTTTTTCAATATTTGTGTATGGATGTGAGAGTTGGACTATAAAGAAAGCTAAGTGCCAAAGAAGTGGTGCTTTTGAACTGTGGTGCTGAAGAAAACTCTTGAGAGTCCCTTGGACAGCAAGGAGATCCAGCCAGTCCATCCTAAAGGAAATCAGTCCTGAATATGTGTTGAAAGGACTGATGCTGAAGCTGAAACTCTGATACTCTGATCACCTGATGGTGAAGGCCTGACTCATTTGAAAAGACCCTGATGCTGGGAAAGATTGAAGGCGGGAGAAGGGGACAATAGAGGATGAGATGGTTGGATGACATCACTGACTCAATGGACATGAGTTTGAGTAAATTCTGGGAGTTGGTGATGGACAGGGAAGTCTGGCATGCTGCAATCCATGGGGTCGCAAAGAGTCGAACACAACTGAGGGACTGAACTGAACTGAACTGAACCGAACCACTTCATTGGGCTTCCCTGTGGCTCAAATGGTAAAGAATCTGGCCTGCAATTCAGGAGACCTGGGTTCAATCCCTGAGTGGGGAAGATCCCCTGGAGAAGGGAATGGCAACCCACTCCAGTATTCTTGCCTGAAGAATTCCATGGACAGAGGTGCCTAGTAGGCTACAGTCCTTGGGGTTACAGAGAGTCAGAAACAGACTAAGCGACTAACCACCACCTCATTACCAGCTGCTCAGGAAATGTAGGTTATATACCCTGTAACTTAATGAACAGAATATGTTCTTCCATAACTTTGCATGCATGTACTGTTCTCTTTGCTTATAATACCTTTTCAAATTGATCAGCCTTGCAACTTCATATGAATCCTCTAATAAACCTCACATGTGACCTCTCTTAGACGTCTCCTCGCTTCCTTTTCCCTTCCTCCTTCCACCAGTTAACCTTCCTCTCATTGTGTTTATGGTTATTGCCTGTATGCATGTCTGCCAAGCTCGATTAGACTGTGCGGTCACTGAGGACAGGACAGTGTATTTCATTCATCTTTATATTCCCAGCATCTAATACAGTGTCTGTCTGGCATATTAGCTTTTAGTACATTTTTAAAAAACTGATCTGATTTGAATTGAATTCTTTGACATAACTCAGTTAAAAGTTTAGGTTTGGTAACTAAAATAGTTGTCAGTAACTCTTTAATCCATTACAGATATTTAACCTATTCCTATTTTTTATAATTTTTGAGTAACTTGGATTTTTTTTAATAGTAAAACTGTTTTCCGTTCTCTAGCACAATGCCTTACTTGTAATCATGAGAAGTGGAATATTACAGTGATTCATGTCCTAGGCAAAGGGAGTTATAAATAAGATGGTAGAAGGTGACATATTTGTGTGTTTAGTGAAACAGATGCTTCATTGCCTTCTGTTACATTGGAATTCACTGACCAGTGCATGAAGTAGCTATTGTGTTTTTCTTTGTATTGAATTCATGCTTACAATGAGAAGAAACATCATAGATTGAAATAAATTATTATTTTGTGTTTTTTTTTTACCATGTTTCTATGTTCCTTGCAACATGTTCTACCACTGAGAAGCGGTATGATTTGAGACAGATTGTTTAATTGCTCTGGGTTTCAATTTCCCGTTCTGTAAAACAGATGAATAGTACTACCTCATAGGGTTGCTGTGGAAGTTAAATGAACCAATATATGTAAGGTGCTTTCTCATCCCATGCCACTTTCCTCACCTTGGCCTTCATTCAGCCCTGAACGTACTAAGCTTGTTCCTGCCTCCAGCCTTTATGGATACTCTTTCCTGTGCTGGGATCACAGCCTTCATCTGACAGCTCCCACTCAGCTCAACATTCCATATACTAGGCTGGCAGTTCCAGGAGAGCACAGTGCCTGGGACAGTAGTTGCATAACAAATGTGTACTGAGTGAATGAATAATAGAGCTGATATGTGGACAAGAGAACAGGATCATGTGGAATAGAAGGTTGCTTCCTCTAGGAATGTAATCAGAGCAGGTTCCCTTGTGGTAGGCAAGGAAGAAAAGAGACCATATATACGTATATGTATTGTATACATACCTAAGTCAGATGGTGAAATGGTAAATGTTTAGTACTTGAGGTATTAAAATTGAAGTCTACAAACTAATCAGACTCTGCCTAAATGATGATCAGTTTGAGCTTACATTGGTTATTTTTAAGTGCCCTCCCCCAACAATTTGAATATCTGTTGTTTACGCTTTAAAATTAATACATGCCAACTACTCTTCGAAAAAAAAGAAATTCTTTACAATTGCACACTTCAATCCTGGGTGTAATTTCAGAAGCAATAAAAATTTGGCAGTGAATTACAGCTCAGGGTACAAGATTATATATGAAAGGTAATCATAGCTTTGCTTTTAAAAAATGAATTTAGAAGGACATGCACCGGCTATCAACAGTATTGATTGATTTTCTTCATACGTCTGAAGTGTCTAGTAATTTGCATGACAGATATTACGTGTGAAAGACCTGTGCTGTGCTTAGTTGCTCAGTCGTGTCCCACTCTTTGAGACCCCATGGACTGTAGCCCACCAGGCTCCTCAGTCCCTAGGGATTCTCCAGAATCCCTAGATTCTGGAATACTGGAGTGGGTTACCATGCCTTCCTCCAGAGAGTCTTCCCAACCCAGGAATCGAATCCATGTCTCCCGCATTGCATGCGGATTCTTTTACCATATGATGTCATCCATCAGAAAGAATTGCCTCTTTTTTTCTCTTAGGCAGAGATGATCACTGGCTTATTTTAATCCAATCATCATTGAGCTGGAGCAGGGCTGGGTTACAGTTTTTTAAGATTTTGTTCACCTTTGTCTCTTTCTCAGGCATTTTATTTAGGAACTTGGTGAGTCTGCTTCCACATCTCAAAGCCTGCTTAAGAGTCACTTGTGCCTTTGAGAAGTTTTGAGCTTAACTTGATAACCTCTAGCCCTTGCAGCAGAATCTAGCAGATAGATGTCTTGAGAGGGAGACTGGTTGTGTGTTGGAAACAGGGCTTCCCTCTACTGGGACTTTGCCTCCTAACCACTACGGCATACAAGAGATTTGCTTTTTAGAAGCTTGATTCAGCCTCCCCAGTTTTCCAGAAGTAGTCCCAGAACTAAAACCAGTCATGTTTGGGACTCTTCAATTCCAGTCTATCACACAAACCCTGGATGACAGCTCAAAACCTCATCTCTTTTCTCTTTTCCCAAGTAGAGTCCTTCCATGTGGGCCAGGTGCCAGTCTCATACAGAATTGGAAAATGGTCTCAGGGAAGAAAATGGGTAGGGGTTTTCAGAAGGGCTTCCCATATCCTTGCAGCCTGGAATTCACATTCATCTAGTCCTTGCTGATTCTGAAACTCTGATATTTTTACTGCCTGGCTTTTTTTCCAGTTGAAGCCAAAGCAGAGGCAGGCTGTGACCTGTTACATCCTATTTGAAAGTGGAAATCATAATATAAATTAAAAAAAAAAATTTGGAGTTTTCTTTCCCCTCAAAGATTTTATATCTATACCTCTTTAAGTGAAAAATATTCTGAAGTGACAAGCATTATGTAAAATATTATTGCTTTTTTATCGTTTACAAAGACTAGAAGATTATTTTGCAATTGCTTTTTTGTTTTTCTTCATTTTCGGATATTTTATTAAGGAGACATTTTACAAAGGTTCAATAACAGAAACAAGTAAGGGTGCCGTTCTCAAGGGTGGTGAGAGTAGGGTGCCATCACACCCCGTATATGAAGGGGGAAGAGGGAAGTGCTGCGAGCTGTGGCGGGGCGGGCCACCTGACGGGCTGTGGGGCGTGGTCTCTGTAAGGGAGAGAGTTGGGAAGACAGCAGTGACCTCACTCTGTCATTCTCTAGGTCTCCTGCTCATTCCTCCCATTAGCCAAACCCAGCCAGGAGCCAGAATTCAAGGGATTCCAGGCAGGGGTTCCATTAAGATTACTTTTTTTTTTAAACTTAGTTATGTTTGGCTGTGCTGGATCTTCATTGCTGGGTGTGGGCATTCTCTAGTTGCAATGTACGGGCTTCTCATTGTCGTGGCTTCTCTTGTTGCCAGAGCACACCTCTAGAGTGTGAGCTCAGTAATTGTGGCTCACAAGCTTAGTTGTACCATGGCAGGTAGGGTTTTTCCAGAAGCTTTGGAAATCACTAGTCTTTTCGTGACTTCTAAATGGATGAGAAACTATTTATAGCCTTTGTTTATCGAGTTTAGTGTGAATATTCATGCCTGTTGCTAGAAAAGTAGTATGTTTGATTAGGGGTTGCTGCGGTCACCTTTGGAGAGGTTACATAATTTATGGTATATGTGCCACTCTGAACCGTTCCCAGGTGACTGTGACCCTATGTTTAACTTCTGTAATATTTAGTTTCTTATCTGTAGAGATGTTAAAATCTAATCCAGTAGGTCTTAATACAAATTCTATTAATTACTATACACATGTAAGTATTGAAGTACCAGGTACATAGTAAGTATTCAAATTTAGGAGATTGTTACTATTATTATCTTGGAAGTTATATTGAGCTGGGCAGAGTTTGGATCCTAAAGCTAGAATATATGGAAAAACAAGAGTATTGTTAAGCTTGCAGCTGACAGTGACCATTTAGAACAGTAGTAAGTGTACATGTGTGCGTGCTGAGTTGCTTCAGTTGTGCCCGACTCTCTGCGAGCCTGTGGACTGTAGCCTGCCAGGCTCCTCTGTCTGTGAGATTCTCCACGCAAGAATACTGGAGCAGGTTGCCATTTCCTTCTTCAGGGGATCTTCCTATCCCAGAGATCGAACCCGGGTCTCTTATGTCTCCTGCATTGACAGGCTGGTTCTTTGTCACTAGAGCCACCTGGGAGTTGCAGTGTTTTTCATGTCACTGCACACATAGAAAATTCTCTCCTGAGATAAATGAAGGAGGGGGTGCTTGGCGTCCCTGCTCCTCCAGGCTCACTGGGCACCTCGAGTGCCTAGGAATTAGTATCACGGCACAACTGTAAACACATCTTAGAGACCAATGTAGAATTGTATACTCCAAATATAAGGGGAAGATTGAAAATGTTGGAAATTGTTAGTGGATTTAATGTGGTTAGCTCCTCTGTTTAAGCACCTATTTCAAGTCAATTAAGAAAATCCAGATAAACCTAGGTGAAACAATTTTTTAAACAGTTTCTTAATTGCTTACTTTCTAACAGTTCAGAATGAGATGGAGTGACTGTTTTACTTAATGCTTTATAAAATATATTCATTGAGCTCAGTTTATTTCACTTGGAGAATTATGCAGAAACTCTGACACTGTCTTGAACATTTAAAGCATTGGCAAGAGTAGATAGGCCCAGTAATGTATTTAATTTAGGGGATTTACTTTGTTAAGGGGCTGACATTTATTCCTGCCTCATATATTACAGTGAAAGCTTGGCAGGTAGCATCATTTTGTCAGTTATTATTATTTTTTTTTAATGTACAGACTTAGAGTTTGGCTGTTAGAAGTTATTTGCAACAAGGTTGTGGGGACAGGGCACAAGAAGTTATTTCATATTCTCCCTGCCCCTCTGCCAAGCCTAAAACCTCCCTTACCAGGGAAAAGGGGGCAAGAGTTGATTCTCAGCTGGATAAGATGTTTCTAGAACTTAAGTGGAAACATTGTCCTCAGCCATAAACTCAGCATACGGAGGTGGGGCAGACACAGGGGAGCTGCGAGCACAGAGACCCCGCTTTGGCTGAGGAATTTGGGAGCTGCGAAACTCTCTATGTCTGTTTGTTTCCCTTGAAGAAGAGAGTCCACAGTTTGAAGGATTAAAGGAGGGTTTCTTCTTGTGGGTCCCTGTGGTGGGGGAGCTTCTTCCCGGGGCTTTAGTGATCCAAGTGGGGTTTGTTGAGTCAGTGGCATCCCCGGTGGCTTGTTTGCCTTTGGCGGGGCTCCTGTGCATCCTTTGAGGGACGACAGATTGCTCCTGCTTTTCTCTTCTCAAGAGCTCTTGGGGCGGGAGTGGGGATGGGAAAGTGGCATGGCTGGAAACTGCCTCCTTGCTAACTCATTTGGTTCCGAGGCGCCTTGGAGCTCTTGTCTGCTCAAGCTGTGGTCTAGTTCAAGAGGAGTTTTCAAAGTTAGAATGTGATTTCTGACAGCCTTACAAACCTGCCTTCGCTTTTAATACTTGAAAAACTTTATAATTTGGGGGGTGTACCACCTTCAAATGTTGTAAGACTAGTGGCTCATTCCATAATAGCCTATGGCTCACAATACTGTTATGTGTTAATTTGGAAAGAATGTGGCTGGTATTTAGCACTTCTCTAAACGAGAGTGTATTACATATGAGCTGTGTTGCTTGATTTTTTTTTTCACAGAATGTTACATCTTCATTTAAATCATAAATCTGAATTATATTAATCTAAAATCTACCAGTCTTCCCTAAAATAACATGGTAATACTTTCTGTAAGAAAAAATAAGTAGGATTGAAAATTATTTCCATTTTAGGAACAGAAAGTAACGATAATAACAAAACAAAATTCCAAAATATATAGTCATTAAAAATCACTAAAAGTCACTAAAAATCACACAAACTTTATATTTTAATTTTTATTATAATAATTGGTCTTCCCCTTGTCATCCCCACAGGCATTTACAAAGATAAATACAGTCTTCTTTCAGCTCTCATAGCTTTAACCTCAGAAATGTTTGCTGTGTTAGAGTTTAGCGTCTAGAAAGCTGCAAGGAGTGAGTTTTCTGGGTCTTTTGGGAAATAGTCTTGCTTTGTAAGTGCCATTCGTAGGGCAGATAAAATATAAATTCTGTGGATAGAATTAGTGAGTGGTAACGAGGTATTCATGTAATACGAGTGTGCAGCCCACAGCTGTTGCTGCAGGTAGGTAGCTGTGCTGGATAAGGGAGGTGAATCAGGGTGAACATGCAGTGTTGACCAGATAATTCTCAAAATCAGAGATTGTTTTTTTTTGTCTTTTCAGAAAACTGAAGAGTGGGAGAAAAAGAAGACTGAAGCAGATATGGAAGAGTATGTATGGAAAGATAGCGCCTCAGAAAAAAACATTCTGGAAACCCTTTTCCAAATTAAAGCTGCTGAGAAAAATACAGAATTAAGTAAAGAAGAGCTCCTTAGTACTAAAGAAGTTGAAGATTACAAAAATTCTGTTGTTAGTCTTAAGAATGAGGGGGACAATGAGAATACCATTTCTCAGTACAAAGAATCAGTGAAGAGACTATTACATTTGACGTGAATTATACAGAAAAATTTCCTTGATTTACTAATTTTATGATACATATGTAATCATTAATTTGATATAAAATTGAAAATGTTTTTTTTTAAAAAGCCATTGTTTTACTACATTAGAGTTAAAATTATTCCTTTCATTCTAAGATACAAGGGCAATGATTATTCAAAGGTTTTCTTATATACTGGGGCAGTCAGACTAATTTGATTCTGATTTCTTCTGGTCCTAAAGTGTTTGAATTTTATTTCTACCATAACCCTTTAGTGTGTATATGTATATATATATACACACACACACACACAATATATTGTTCTTTTGTCACCTGCTCTATTTCTTTCTCTACAAGTCAGTACTTACTGGTTGCTTTTGAATAATGATTTTGGTTATTTAGGAAGTTCAGCTCAGAACCCAGTCCCCTGACTGCAGTTTAGTGTTTTGTCTACATAACTGCTACCTGCCGAGTGAGGTTTTTGCAGATGCTGATTCTGATTAGAAACAGGTTCTTGGCAGTATTTTCTAACCTAAGAAGTTTGTTCCATCTCTCTGTTCTGGGATCACTTTATGTTGATTCAGTTCTGTTTAGCATCCTGTTTCCATTTTCTTTGGCTCATTTCTCCAAGCCCAAACTTGCAGAAAAGTGGAAGTGGAGGTTGACCGATATTCACCTCTCTGGAAGCCCCAGCTAGAACTTCCACAGCTCAGGAAAGAGATAAGATATAAAGACCTTTAATTGGAATAAATGACATTGATCACTGCCCTAAGAAACATTTCATTCCATTTAGCTGTCAATTGAATACTTTTAAATATATCTGTGAGTCATTTCTTACCACTTTTAAAGTTGTCAATGAGTAATTTAAAATTGAAATAAAGGAATTACGGAGGCTGTTATTTGCCTAAAATTTAAATTGCTTAACAGAATTTGAGAATATAACATGCTAAAAGGAATTTCAGAACAGTTTCTCAAAAGATGTAGATAAATTGAAGGTATGATTTGGTATTAGCAAGACCAAGAGTCCATAGGTTATGAAGGATAACAGTAGAGCTTCCAGTTCCATCCTCCATTGGATGGAGATAGTGAATAAAAAGTAGATACAACTGAACTTCTCCATCTGATTTAAAGCATATGTAAATGTATTGAAATGTTACATTTCTTAGAGACTCAAGGAGTTAAGGAAAACTCAGGTGCTGAAACAGGATTGGAGAAGGAAACATGAGAACAGTAGAAGCTGAGGAGAGGTGGTTATTCGGAAACATATGAAGAGGTGGTGATTAGGGTCCTCAGTCCTGGAGTAATAGTACAGTGCAGATCAAAGCAGAGTAATGATGTGTAATAAAGAATTTGACTTTGCCCAAAGAGAGTCTAGCCTCTGCTGTCACCTTCTGGGAGGTAATCTGTTATACCTCATGAAAGTGTCTTTGTTTAGGGCAGGAATTGGTCACAATGGATTTTAGGGTGGGGCTAGCTACACCTGATAGTCTTAAGCATGCTGGAAAAACCAACCATGTGTTTTAGGGTTGGGGGGTGCGCTTTGAGTCTATCAGTAAATCAGTCCACCTACCAGCTGAGATCAACTGCTCAGGTAATTGATCAGTCAGGCATATCTGTGTAACAGAGCTTCGACACAAATGTAGAACACTGAGGCTCCGGTAAGCTTCACTGGACATGTTGTCCACATATGGTCCACGTATGTCCACATATGAAGCATACTCTGGACATATTGTCACACACTGGTGCTGGGAGAACCATGCATCCTGCTTCCACAGGGAGAAGACAGTGTCTTACAAAGTTGTGAGTGTGAAACCCCCCTGAAATTCATCCTAGGTACTTCTTACCTTGGCTGATTTTAATCCGTATCCTTTCCCTATAATAAACTGTGGCTTCCCTGGTGGCTCAGATGGCAAAGAATCTGCCTGTAATGCGGGGGATCTGGGTTTGATCCCTGGGTTGGAAAGATCCTCTGGAGAAGGAAATGGCAACCCATTCCAGCATTCTTGCCTGGAGAATCCCATGCACAGAGGAAGCTGGCAGGTTACAGTCCATGGGGTTGCAAAGAGACATGACTGAGCACCTAACACTTTTGCACTTTCATAATAAACCGTAAGTATAACAGCTTTCATTGAGTTCTGTAAATTCCTCTAGTGAAGTACGGACCCTGAGAGTGGTTTTGGGACTTGCCATCCCCCAGACTTAGAGTTGGTGTCACAAGTAAGGGAGATCTTGTAGAAGACTGTGCCCTTAACCTTTGCAGTTTGACTAACTGAGCAACTGACTTGAAGAGTCTTAGGCCATGGCATTGACACCTAATGGCAGTATCTTAGGGCTGTAAGATTAACACTACAAAACTGCTGTCATTGTTTTGTTAGCAATAATTAAACAGCACTACTTGTCATTATTTAGGTTCTTGCTCTTTAAGCTATTAATTGATCTAATATCACAGTGAACATAATGAATATCCTTTTAATGAGGTTTCTGAGGGACACTTTTTGCTATATTGATACGTGATCACTTCTGACTTCAAACGTAAATTCCATGGCTCAGAAGTTGCTTATGCACATAGGCAACTAAGAAATGGAACAAACCTGTTTTCTTAATTGTAGGGAGCTTTAGTTTTTTCTTTGCATATTTTCTTTCCAAATTGCTAAATATATCACACAATATTGGACTTACTATGGACTTTTCCCCAAAAGGTTTTGGCCAGTTTCAGTGTCAGAAAGATTTTGATAATCATGGTTATTTCTTAAATGTGTGTTAACAACCTTAGCCTTTGTTGTTGACTAAGCCCTGAAATCTTTGTTTCTTGAAAGTTTTAAATTCTGTTCAGAAGTTCTCTTCAGTCTCTCTGATTTCCAGTAAGGACATGATTTCAGGTCTATTTGTTTTTGCTTCTCGGCCAAACTTTTGGGTCACCTTTACAGTTTAAGTTTACTCTGTTTATCTGGTCAAAGATAGAGACTGAAGAAGAGGGGTAAGAATTTGTTTTCTTACAAAGCAAGTATGTTTTCCCCAAATTGTGATCATTTTTATAAAAACTGCAATTTTAGGGAACAAATAAAATTCTGAAGGAATCTCAAGGAAGACAAAAAATTTTTTTAGTAACCCTAGTTTGTTGGGAAACCTTCAGACAATTTGTATATATTTGAAAGAAAAGTAACCCTTTAAAAGAATGTGTACACAAATCATAGCTTCCCAGATAACTTAAATATCTTTTTAGAGTAAATCTTGATATTCCCTCTAAATTGCATGTTTTTTGTTTTTTGTTTTTTGTTTTCACTAGTGTATTAAGAAACATATGGGGAGGAAATGGCAACCCACTCCAACCCATTTTCTTGCCTGGAAAATGCCACGGACAGAGGAGAGTGGCAGGCTATAGTCTGTGGGGTTGCAAAGAGTGGACACAACTGAGCGACTGAACACGCACACACATACTTACTACAAATAGCTGTTTAATGTCTGTGCTCCCATTAAAAAATATTTTCAAGGATGAGACTAAGGGTCTAAAGTTTAAGATCATTAGAGATGGTAATTCAGATTTCTACATTTAAAGAGTTGGAGTTTAAGATCTAGGGGGTGAGTCTGGTGTAAGGAGTGGACAGAGCTTGAAATACCTAGAGCTAATATTTGCCCTGGGAAAACAATGTATACAACTGAGGAACATAAACTAAAACTCCCAACATTTATTCAACAGAAAACTCAGAAATCTCCCATAATCATTGAGAGACATGTTTTAGAAAATGAAGAGAATGGATTAGGATTGAGAAAGATTAATAAATTGAACATCGAAAACTATATAAAAGATCAAGAAGCTTTTTTGCTCAAACCACTAAAAGATTTCATTAACATATGTGATGGTAATATGACCTTAATGGGAGAAAAATATTATGGTGTTTTTCTCCTGTATCTTTTTTCCATACTCACTGGGAAAGTGGAGACTTGTAGTCCAACATGGATTTCAAGCGTGGACCTTTGAACCATATTGCCTATGAAATCTGGCTTTGCTACATACTAGCTGTGTGACTTTCAGCAATATTCTTAGCCTTTTTTCTCCTGTTTCCTCATCTGTAAAATATCAGTATGATGGTTAATGAAAACCCACAGAGTTCTAAATATTCAACAAGTCGATACACATACTGCACTTAGAACTGTCTCTCTTATGTTGTGCTGAATAACTGCAGGGGTCAGAATTTTGAAGCTTGGCAAAGGGTACACTATTCAAGAAATGGATATAATCACAAAAAGCAGTTATGTTTATCAAACATTGGCCTTTAGAGATTGGTATGAATGGGCATCTGTGCTTTATTTTATTTTTTTCCTTTTTTTTTAACCAAATTGCTTAAGAAAACTAAAAATGATATTCAAAATGCTCTCACCTTTCATCAGTAAGAGAACTCCTTCTGATTGGCACATTTTTTAATTTGCCTGGGTCCTGACTTTCTCTGCCCTGGTTTATACTGGCCGTACTGCTTTCGACAGCAACCAGATGCCAGGATGACTACACAAGAGCAAAGAAAGATGACAGCGGTGCAGAGGGCTACAGGAACCAGCCACGTCTTTACACCAGTCACAGGTGCCCCACCAGGTGTTGAGTCTTCATTCTTAGATGTGTGGTTTCTGCTGTTGGATCCTTTGGTTTTGTTTAGTAATTGTTTACTGCCGTTGAGTTGGGAGGGACTAGGCATATGAGAAAGTTTTGTGTCTCTGGGCACAAAGAAAGGAGAAACAGTCTTGTTATCTGGATTGTTGATGAAGTCAGTACTGGCTGACACCGTATTTATCTTTGTGGTAATGGAGTCATTCAGGGCAATGAATCTTGCCCAAGAGTCTGTGGTCAATTCCTTGGAATACCTAGTATTATTTGTGGTTGCCAACTCTTGATGTGTGGTTGGTGACGGAGCCTCTATTGATGGTAGCATTTGGTTTATCATGGTGGTTTGTTGTTTATCTAAATACATAGCTTTTAGAATCCTTAGTCTCTCCCATGTATCAGATGAAGAACGGGTATTTAGATATGTGGGCAGTGATTGTTCAAAAACCAGCAAATCAGGATCTATACCTGAAAAATAAGTAAGGCATCATTTATTTTTAGTTTAGCAGAGAGGGCCCTAAAGTACAGTTTACTGAAGTCCTAGATTTTGCCTCTCTGAGTTATGAACTAAGCTAATTGCAAGTTCCCCTAGTGCACATTTCTCAAAGGCTTTTAAACATACTGACCACATTTGAATTCTTAACTTTCTAAGACATCTTCTGTTGCAAACAAACTTGGCTACATCATAGAGAAAACTTTGTATCTGCCAGGGCTTTTAGGCAACAATAGCAGTGTGAGGGCAAGAACTTCAGAAATAGTAACCATTTGATATGAGTAACATTTTAGAGTTAAACAAAATGAGGCCTGAGATGTGTAGCTATTCAAAATTATTAGCAGAGCCCTACATCGCATCCCTGCTCAGTGCCTCCGGTCTTCTTCAGTGTTTGTTCTCTCTTCTCTTATAAACTCCTTTCCGGCTGGCTTCAGAAACTGTTTCCCTTTCAGTCTCTCTTGTTCCCTCTCTCTCACCACACCAACATCCACTTCCTTCATTTCCTTTCTGACTTTGTTTTGTGCTTTCTGTCATGTTGTTTCCATCCTCTATTATGCCAAAATTCTGCTTCTAGAGTGATCAGTGCCTTCCCTTTTTCCTGATTGCTGGGTGTCACTGCTTTGACTTTTCTCTTGTCCTTGACACTGATGGCCAACTGTCCTTGAATTCTTCTTCCCTGACTCCCTGCACTGAGAGGAAAGGTAAGACCAACCTAGACAAGTGTATTAAAAAGCAGAGACATTACTTTGCCAACAAAGGTCTGTCTAGTCAAAGCGATGGTTTTTTTGGTATTCATGTATGGATGTGAGAGTTGGACTATAAAGAAAGCTGAGCACTCAAGAATGAATGCATTTGAACTGTGGTGTTGGAGAAGACTCTTGAGAGTCCCTTGGGCTGCAAGGAGATCAAACCAGTCCATCCTAAGGGAAATCAGTCCTGAATATTTATTGGAAGGACTGATGCTGAAGCTGAAACTCCAATACTTTGGCCACCTGATGCGAAGAACTGACTCGTTTGAAAAGACCCTGATGGCTGGGAAACACTGAAGGCGGGAGGAGAAGGAGACGACAGAGGAAGAGATGGTTGGATGGCACCACTGACTCAATGGCTATAACTCCAGGAGTTGGTGATGGACAGGGAGGCCTGGCGTGCTGCAGGCCATAGGGTCACAAAGAGTTGGACATGACTGAGCAACTGAACTGAACTGAACTGACTCCCTGCACCACAGATTGCTTTGGCACTTTATCTCAGGCTGCCTCCGTCCCTTATTTTTCTTCCTCTGTTGGTTCTCTCCTTGGTCCTAACTGGGTTTCGTGATTTCTACAGTCTTTAGTCCTTGGTTTTCTAAGGTATTTCTCTGCATTCCATATAACCTCTGCCCTGACCACAGCCCCCCAGCTCCCCACCCCACCGCCACTGCCAAAAATACTATCCTCATCGTCCCTACTACATCGATGACCCTGAAATCCATGTGCCCAATTTTTTCCCCTTTCTTGAGCTCTGATCTCATTTCTCCTGTGCACTACTGGATGTTCCCACATAAACATCTCACATCACCACTGACATTTTCAGAACCATCATCTTATCTAGCTCCTTGTCTTGTTCAGAGGCATTATCATTCTTCCATCACCCATGATAGACTGCACTGCTAAGGAATTTTTGACTCCTCTGTTCTCTCTCTCTCTTTTTTTTTTTTTTGCCTGCAGGGATCGATCTTCCCAGAGCAGGGATCAAACCTGTGTCCCTGCAGCAGAAACACAGAGTCAAACACTGGACCGCAGGGTTAAGACTTCTCTTCTTCTCTACCCAAAAACTAAGTGCTATCCAATCCCTTCCCAATATGCTGGTAACTATCCCTCGTTGCAAGTAAAATTACCTTGTTCTAGCCGGCATCCTGCTTATAATTTTCCTGGACTATGATAACCAGACACATCACTCTAATGATAGCGTTTTCTCATTAAACACCTTTGTTGTTTCCATATTTCTGACAGTCAAACCAACACTCCACTCTGTTCTTTTGTTACCTGGCCTACCCTATCCTACCCATATTTCCATTGCAGCCCCAAATGTGCCCATACTGTAGCGACATCAGTGTTCTCTCTTTCCTAGGGAGTGACACAGACTCCTTACCTCTATCTGCCCTCTTCCACGAAGCCTCCCCTGAATAATCGAGCTTTCTTTAGCTCCCCCCCCAACCTTTTGAACCTTTGTACTCGAGGCAGTATCACTTATTTTTAATTGAGTTGTATGTCTTTAACTGTGAGACTTCTTTCCTCAGGTAGATTAGAAGGAACTTGAGGGCAGAGATACAGCTGCAGTGATAAACACAACTTGTGGTCAACAAGTACAGATCAATAAAGAAATTTACCTCCTTTGTATTGTGATGGCAAAAGTCGATCTTTGATATTTACTAATCTGTACCCTGAGATTATATACATGGGCAAAGGACA
The DNA here is from genome assembly GCF_032452875.1 of Bos javanicus. NCBI lineage: Eukaryota > Metazoa > Chordata > Mammalia > Artiodactyla > Bovidae > Bos > Bos javanicus. Next base: position 82,592,520 of record NC_083872.1, on the reverse strand, counting down.
CTTAAATAATTTGTTTTTCTAAAGTAAAACGTACTGGTTATCTTGGGACCAGAAATTAATATGTGGCAGTAAGTGTATTTCCTGTCCCCATATCAATCTGTAGAATCCTTGTATATAATGTCAGCAAGCCTCAACAGTGACATTTAGCATATTACTTAACTTCTTCGTTGTATGCTTACTGACTATAGTAGAAATACCTATTTTGGCTCTTGTTGAAGGCTCTTGGGGTAAATACATTGTTCTTGTTTGGTCACATATGATTTGTTATCTGGGACAAAGTCATCCTTGCTGAACATGCCAAATTAATGTGAATTTCCTTTTACTTTCTGCCTTGGAAGCCCCAAACTTTTCCAGAGTTCACTGGAAAATAATTATTTAGAAATTCATACATGGCTTCTTCCAGCCAATTTCTAGGTTATTTGCCTCTACTAAAATATTAGACATTCTTAGAAGTACATACAAAGTACATAAATCATTACCATCTGTTATGTTATATAAAATGGCACTGGTTCCAGGCTCCAGTATGCAGCTCTCCAGGGTTGGGCAGTGAACGTGGAGGCAGTTGACATTGTCATGAATAGGATCGTGGAAGAAGACAGCCAGGTTACAGGACACTGAAAAGGAAGCAGGCAAAGTATGTCTGCTTGATTTCTGCAGCTTGATAAGCTCTGAGTAGCTTATGTTTCTTTCACAAACACTGGATTAACAGTTCCTTGCAGGGCTGTTCAGACATCTAACTATGAACTGAGAGCAGCTATTTCTGTGAAGATGGGGAAATGCCTCTTCAAAAGAAAATACTGACTTGTCTTTCAGTAATCATTCATACATTCCCATGCTACATAGGATTACCTGGAATTATTTTGCAATCCCAGTATTTCATGTTCAGGAAAACTCAATTGACTACAAAAACCTCTCCCCAAAGGGGAGATTTATAATATCATAATATTCTAATCTGATGTTTATAATATGAGATTTCCAGGTGTAATACCCTCTTGGAATGCTAAGGAGTTCACCAGAGAAAGAAATAGGACAATAAATGGACAAATGCTATAACAGAAAGGGGAGTGACGGGAAGAGCAAAAACAGCACTGACTGTTGCTGGAAGAGGCCCGGGTGGTATAGAGGCACCAGTGTGGGTAAACATGACCTTGACCCTGACTGCAGGTGTGCACCAGCCCTATGCTGCTAAGCTACGTCCAGTGAAACGCTAATCAGTGTCAGAGGAAGGGAGTGGACCGACAGGGTGGCTAGCGTTTGGAATTGTAGGGGGCATTGCTCTCCCCAGCTCCTCTTTTCTAAGGAGATTTGCTCCTTAAAAGATACCGTATTATTTCTGGATAACTTTTAAGTCAGAGTTGTTGAGTGCAGATCTTCAGTCTTGTCATCCCTGCAGTGCAGCACAGATTTCCCTCCTGCTGCTGTATAGTAGGAACCATGTGATGAGAAATATTCATTGACCCAAAGGTATCAGCTTCTTTAATAAAATGAGATTACAGAGGGATAGTGTACTGTTACCAGACTTCAGAGTGTACCTGCAGCTGCTGTGGGACTGCTGGCAGAGCCTGCTCTGCTTCTGTGTAAGGCTAACTGTGGGGGTTACCTCTCCCCCATTACTTTTGGGACACCCCATGTTTCTGCTCTCTTTTTCCAGAATGAGAGAAAAGTCAATTAATAATTCATTGCTAATACATTATAGATTACCAAGACATTTTCCCTGAGGACTGTGCTGTAAAGTTCAAGGAAAAGGAAGAAAGAACATCATTCTAATTTAGACATCTGAATTTCTGATAAGAAAGCACTGGATCCTGTAGGGACTAATTTTTTAAGATCTTTTACATTCTTCATGTGTATTTCAGAGTCCCAGCTCTGAGTAGGTTAGCTACTGCAGGATGGTAGCATTTTGAAGTTCTGGCTTCCAGGTAAAAAGGGATGTGTGTTCGTGCCTTTTCTTCTTCTAGAGAAGGAAAGCCACAACCCCACAAGACTCTAAAATCATGGAATTCCAAATGGATGCTTTTAGTATCTCTAAAAGTCCATAGTTTGCCTGGTGTGGAGAATAAGGTAAATTCATGGCATGGGAAAATGGGGAAAAGTTATCATCCCTCCCTCATCTGGTCTCAGTGAATGATTCTGGGGGTTATAAACATCTGGAAGCTGAGTATTTTGCTACCTTTTTCAAAATTTCCCTTTAACAAATTAATTGCTCTCTTCTGTGCCTGATTAAATTTGAGGGCTTAGTTTGTGACAGCTTCTTGCACTGTGGTCTCTTGATAGACAGATTCTCCAAGGAGCTCCAATCTGCATCCTAGAAATCTTAGATGGATAATTGGGTAAGAGGCAATTAATGTCAGTATGAGACCACAAGAGGAGAAGGCAATGGCACCCCACTCTAGTACTCTTGCCTGGAAAATCCCATGGATGGAGGAGCCTGGTAGGCTGCAGTCCATGGGGTCGCTAAGAGTCAGACATGCCTGAGCGACTTCACTTTCACTTTTCACTTTCCTGCATTGGAGAAGGAAATGGCAACCCACTCCAGTGTTCTTGCCTGGAGAATCTCAGGGACGGGGGAGCCTGGTGGGCTGCTGTCTATGGGGTCGCACAGAGTCGGACACGACTGAATCGACTTAGCAGCAGCAGCATGAGACCACAAGAAGAAAGTGTAGAACAAGAGAATTATTTCAAAGTGCTGTGTCACTTTTGTTCTTTCCAAGTAGCTTTCAAATCTTAGAAAAATGAAATAAATGAAGTCAAATGTAACTTGAAATTCTGCAACAATGAAGCATTTTTCTAATTACAGGCCTTGATTATATTATATGAATGATATTTAACCCTGATTCCACATCTCATACCCAAAAAAATTTGTCAGGGTATTTTGTAGATTTCTTTCTTCCTTCCTCCCTCCCCCACTTCTTTCTCCCGTCCTTCCTTCCTTCCTTCCTTTTCTCTTCTTTGCCTTTCTTCCCTTTTCTAGTTGATATAAATCTCCCTATTTCTTTCAAAATATGAATCACAATCTAAATCCTATTCAATACATTCCCACATTTGGTCAGCCCAAGCAAGCTCATTTCAAAAGTGTGATATGATACTAATATCACCGAAAGAACTTTGAAAAGGAAATTATTATAAATACTTTTGGAATTATATATGCTATATTCTGGGCTATAGAAATATTATTAGTTAGCTCTCAAGGAAATTTTTTCATTCAGCACTTTAGTGGAGAGAAGAGGTTCTCTGTTACCAGCAGGTTCACAGCCTCCTGGGTCATTGCTAGATTTATAAACCAAGCTGTCACTGACTTCACCTGCAAAGTCAGTCTCAGTGTCTCTCCCTCTGTGCCCACTCCCTCCTTCAGGGCATCTTTTTTTTTTTTTTTTTCAGAGGGGGGGTCCTTCAGGGCATCTTCCCTCGTCTGGGTCAATTGTTCACTGGACCCTCTACCAAGGGCTCTTTCCTCAGGTCCTCCTTTTAGAAGTTTGCCCCCATTTTCTCAGGTCTATCATGGACACTTACCATCCTTCCTAAGACAGCAGTTCCGACTGCACTTCTGACCGGTGTTTTCAGAATAATACCTCAGGAACTGGGCCCCCAGCTTCTGAGACTCCTCCAGGTCAATCAGAAAACCTGGGAAGCGACGGATCCAGCAGTCTCTGTAAAACACAGTGGGTGAGCAAAGAGAGTTTGAGGTCCCCCCCATGCTCAGGAGCAGTATCACATTTGCTGCTACCACCACCGCACGCATTTCCCTGGAATGAAGACTCGGCAATAAGTTTGGTGACCAGACAGATGCTGGAGCTGACCATCAGGGTTCAGAACGGCTGGGATTTCAGGGCTGTTGTGAAGGAAGAGCTTCCTTGGAACTTTGAGAAGGGTCACTTTGTAGAAAAATGAAGCGGCTCTGACTGCACGTTGACTTTTCTTTTGTTTCTTCCCAGTTGCACCCCACACCTGGGACTTGATGACTTGCTGGTGTTAATTCTGAACACTTTCCAGGCCATTTCAGTACTCTGTCCTTTAGCCTCCAGTAGACGTAGATTCTCTCCTCTGCTTTTCTTCTTTCTCTGAAAGGGAAGTCACAGACACCTTTTACCAAGTAAATATAAAGACAACTCGAAATCCTAGCCAAGAGTCTTTCTGAGTAAAACAACAGTTCAGTCACTTGACGTCAGATAAAGGAAGGATCAATTTCACCAGGAAACAAGACATTATTTTGTCAGGATACTTCTGTCAGTTTCTTTAAGAAACTTGTGACTGCAGATTTTTTTTTTCAGTGATCTTTTTTCTTTGAATTAAAGTTCTAATATTCAGAATCACTGGAAAAAAATAAAAAGTAAATACAAAGTGAAAATGAAATAAAAATGAAAAAGTTTTTTAACTTTGCAGTGATTTCGAAAACACTGAATATGAATCCTGGTCACTTCTGGGGTCAGGCATTTTTTGCAAAGGCCAGCCACATGCTTTTTGAAAAGATAAAAGATCCAGCCAAGAATATTCTAATAACTAGATGAAATACAACACCCATTAAAGTGTATTTTGTTCAATCAAGAGTTAAAAGCATAACAGAAAATTGTGAAGAACTGCAGTTTGGGGTTTTTCTGCTATTTATGTTTTCAAGTTACAAAGAAAACTTTGTGAAGCACATACATAAAGGCATCTCTGAAGCAGATGTAGTTACAGGAAATGTTCATTAGGGAAATAGTTTTAAATTTCTAAATATTAATAAAGTTACTTCCATTGCAATGCCAAAACATTTGAAAAAATATTAAAGGCCGTGAAAATGGTCTCTTTTGTGAAGATTGTGTTCCATATTCCACAATATCCAAGATGAAATTGGTTCAAAGCATAGAACTGTTGCTCTTTTATATCCATTTTTATACAAAGCACTAGTGGTAATTAGTTTGGGTTATAAAGTACTGCGTGTGCTTAGTTGCTTCAGTCATGTCTGACTCTTTGCAATGCCATGGACTGTAGCCTGCCAGGCTCCTCTGTCCATGGCATTCTCCAGGCAAGAATACTAGAGTGGATTGCCTTTCCTTCTCCAGGGGATCTTCTCGACCTAGGGATTGAATCCACGTCTCCTGCATCTCCTGCGTTGCATGCGGATTCTTTACCATTGAGCCACTGGGGAAGCACAAAAAGTACTGTACTGCTTTTTAAAAAATGAAAAGTGAAAATTTTCCCTCCTGTGATCTGTTTATCATACACTTTGAAATTTCATCTCTCCATCTGTCTACTAATAATAGTGTAATTATATCTTTTGATTTTTAGAAACATATAATATTAGTAATAATAAAGAGGATGACAGTCAAAAGGCTGATTAACTTAAAAAAATTTCTTCTGAGCAAAAATTAGAGTAAGTCTTAACTTGAATAAGCCACGTAAAATACACTAAAAATAATAAATATTTTATTCTAATAAACTTCTTTTAGAAAACAAATTTCAGTTGCTTACCTGCAAACAAGCTTTCATCTGTTCAGAGGAAAGAGGGAAGAAAGGCTTCCTAAACGCAAAAACAGGAGATAGATGAGGAACAAAAGAGTGCTTCCTGTTTTCCCCTGAGATTCCAGGAGCTATTTGGATTAGTCCAAACCTTGGGGCCATAAACCGGAAAGTCAACTTTCTAACCTCCACATCTTTCAGTCACATTAAATGTGGCTTCTTTGTGTTATGTATAATTCCTTGAAGTGCTCGTGTTTCTGTCAGGGGTAAGGGAACAATCCACAGTTGTTTAATGCTTTTGCTTTCAGATGATGTTCACGGGGAGATCAAGGTTGCATTTTATAGAATCTACAAGTTCCAATGTAAAAGCAGGCTTTCAATTTTTTAAAACAAATTTTGGGGTGATTGTTAAACACTGAATCTGGAAACAGGTAACTTCTTAGAGCTGGTTATTTTGAAAAGGAGAGATTAAAAGAAGGAGAGTGGGGGGAAGAGGGAGGAAACTACAATGATCTGAGATAGAGACCCGAACCATCCTCCCAAGAGCCTGATTCAGTAGCTCTGATGTGGGAACCAGAGTTCTTATCTTTATATGAAGTGTCTCGGGTGATTTCCTAAGATGTCTGGAAAACACTGAAATAAGTGAAAGTTTCAGCTACATGAAGGTGCTCAGCCCGAATTAAATAGAGCCATTTTAAGAACTGTTCTACTTTAAACATTTAAATTGCCCCCATGCTTTAATGAAAGCAAGAAATTTCAGTCTTACTTATTAAAAAACAAAGAGGAAACAACTGTTTTAGAAATACTGGAGGGACTAAAAAATAAGATATAAACAATTTTTAAGTGGCAGTGAGGTAACAGCAGACACTAAATTCAAATTTGAAAAACAGTCAATATTTCATCTTCTTTAAAAGATAGTAATTGTAGTATTTACTTAACACTTTCATTTCACCAGTTCATAAAATTGATGGAAATCATTTTTTAAAATGGGGCCTGAGAAATTGGAATATATGATTAATTTTTCTTAAAATGTTTTTTTTTAATTAAATGGACATACAAATGGCAATCCACTCCAGTGTTCTTACTGGGATGATTATCCCAGTGGACAGAGGAGCCTGGTGGGCTACAGTCCATGGGGTCACAGAGAACCAGACACACAGAGTGACTGAGCATGAGCATGCACTTTAAAAACCCAAATCATACAGAAAAGTACAAAAAGAAATAATAACCATTCAAGATCTTACAATCTTAAATCTTTTGGTAAACATCCTTCCAGACATCGCCATAAAAAAAAACACATGTACAATTTTACAAAAAATGGATTCATACTGTTTCAGAAACTGTTTTTTAAAAATCCAATGTAAAATCATATGTTCAGTGTCTCTAAAGAAAACTCTGCATCCAAAGTTGTAACAGTTCTACGGTATTCATTCTACTCATATACCAAAATTTACTTTGCACTTCAACTTCCTCAGCTGTAGAAGAGTATTAAAATAGATTGCAATCCATGTAAAGCACTTACAACATATAATAAACATTCAATAAATGTCAGCTACTGCTATTGTTATATGTTGTTTTTCAATCTTTTATTATTCAAAGCAACACTGTGATAAACATCTTTTACTTTGATTTTTCCCTATTCTAGGTCAAAAGGTATATTTTCCATAAATCCTTTATTTTTCTTTTAAAATCTTTTTCTTATTTTTGGCTGTGCCAAGCAAATTAGTTCCCTGAAGAGAGAAAAAGTGAAAGTTGCTCAGTCGTGTCTGACTCTTTGCAACCCCATGGACTGTAGCCCACCAGGTTCCTCTCTCCATGAAATTCTCCAGGCAAGAATACTGGAGTAGGTAGTCATTCTCTTCTCCAGGGGATCTTCCCAACGCAGATCAAACCCAGTCTCCTGAATCGAAGGCAGATTCTTTACTGTCTGAGCAACCAGGGAAGTCCATTAGTTCCCTGACCAGGGATCAAACATGTGTGCCTTGCACTGGAAGCCTGGAGACTTAACCACTGGACCACCAGGCAAGTCTATCCATAAATTCTTAAGGAAATAGTCTAGCTTTGTGTTTGACCCTTACTTTAGATTTTAGTAAAACAAATTGTTAGGTGTTAGAAGTAAATCATGTTGCCACAAAGGTCAGTCAATAACAGATCTATAAAAGTGTATCTCCAGTTATAGACAAGCAACATTTTGATGAAGCTTAATAGTAATTTTAGGTCTTTGGTAAATAAAGTTTATAATGTTTTGACTGCATTTCTAGCTTAACAGAAAACTTACTTCATGAGTTATTAAAATGATTCGATCTTTAAGAGACTTTCAATTCTAAATGGCGTTACTATCATGTCAGGGGCCAATACAGGATCAGCACCTAGTACTGTCAAACTGACACCTTACATTACCTGCCTAAGATCTGCTCTGATAATATTATTGGGCGTGAATTACTTTCTAATGCATGTGCTTCTTTGAGTGTGATTTGTTTTTCCTTTGGTCCATTTTTAAAAAGCAAGGAAACACCAGTCTAAGGCATATCTATGACGCCTGGGGAACAAAAGCCTCCACTGGTGAAAGATTATAAAGGGACTGAGGAGAGACTAAGAGCCTGTTCTTAGCTGACCCACTGAATCTGACATTGTTGCTGATGGAGGCACAAATTCCAGGTTCAAGACTCTTTGACACAAGGGGCACCTCCTGGCCAAAGTTTCCCAGCCTAACACTGGAAGTGAATCATTGCCTTTCCAAACAGGATGCTACTCTCATGATCACACACCCACAAAGAACCTTAGATGTCTCCATTACTTGCTTATTGAGAAGAGAAGTGTGAGAGGTCCCACGTGAGACTGGAGCTTTATCAGTAATGATCTAAAGGCTGCGTGAAACAAAGGGAACGCTAGAAGTTTTCCCCAGAATCCAAGAAAATATCTTTAGAGATAAGTCATGGGTCCATCTTTGTTTCCTTCACTTTTCCCAGGGAGCCCAGAATCTACGATAATTTTCTTCCCTGTCTTTAAATGTTTAGTTCCTTCTTCATAGTGTAGTATAAAGAAAATAAAGGATGACAGTGTCTCATGATGAAGCAGCTAAATTACACAGTGTGTGTGTTCAGTCATGTCCGACATTGCGACCCCATGGATTGTAGGCCGCCAGGCTCCTCTCTGTCCATGGGATTTTCCAGGCAAGAATACTGGGATGGGTTACCATTTCCTTCTCCAGGGGATCATCCTGACCCAAGGATCGAACCCATGTCTCCTGCATTGGTAGGTGGATCCTTTACCACTGCTCCAGGTGTGCCGCCTGGGAAGCCCTAAATCACACAGAAAGAAGCACCATGTAACTGAACAATGTGTTGAAATGATTTCATGTTTTAGGACACGACTTCCTTCTCTGGTTTTTAACCTTTCCCCTCCTTAACATAATCGCTTCCCTGGTGGCTCTGTGGTAAAGAATCCACCTGCCAATGGAGGAGACGCGGGAGATCCCTGGGTTGGGAAGATCCCCTAGAGAAGGAAACGTCAACCCATTCCAGTATTCCTGTTCAGAAAAACCCCATGGACGGAGCAACAGTCTTTGGGGTCGCAAAGAGTCTGAAATGATACAGCAGCTGAACAAACAATAACTTCCTAACAGAAAATGTTAATCAGCACTGTAGGAGGTTATCTTTTGTTTGAAATATGGGGCATTGTACTCATGAAGAAGTTACTATATAACACTTTGTCATTCATAAAGAAAGATGAAGCTTGTTAAAAAAAATCCAAGGACTATTTTCCCCAGGTTGAGGAGTACTATATTTGGCTCTCAATCTCTGGTCAAAGAAAGTTTGCAAGGGGCTTTTGTTAAGATAAGAGTGAACACACACACACACACACACACACACACACACACACACACACACACACTTCCCTCCCAATCCTAACCCTTCAAGGTAACCTAATAAGTACCACCACCTACTCTCCCTTTCTAGAGTTCTCTGGTAGCTCAGACGGTAAAGCGTCTGTTTCCAATGCGGGACACCCGGGTTCCATCCCTAGGTCGGGAAGATCCCCTGGAGAAGGAAATAGGAATCCACTCCAGTACTATTGCCTGGAAAATCCCATGGACAGAGAAGCCTGCTAGGCTACAGTCCATGGGGTCGCAAAGAGTCGGACACGACTGAGCGATTTCACTTTCACTTTCCCCCTTTCTAGGATTAATTCTCCTCTTATGAGCAACACAAGATCCTTATTTGAGGTGTGCTTTCTACTTGCAGTGTTCAGTGGGAGAAGATGGGGAAGCAGTAGACTTGCTTAAGTGGTCCTCAGTTGGCGGGGGTCAGGGGTCAGGGAGGGGTAAAAGGGTGTCCAGAAAAGCCACCTCTGTAGGAAAATACGAGCAAAAGCCGCCAGACCTTTTGCCCAGAAGTAACATTCCAGGGTGGCTAGTCCCACCAAAATGAAACCGGGAATGCAATGGCTGTTAGAAAATACTTTGAAAGGCAGCTGATCTACGTTTATTGAGTCGTACTTCTTTCTTTTAATAGCACAAAGAGCACAGGCCCTAGCAGTGCGCACACGCTCCTCTGCTTCGCAGCCCTGCACAACCTGCGGCCATCCAGCAGGCCCTTCTTCCTGCAAGATGGCTCCTCCACGATGACCCTTACGAGGAATGAGCCCGAGGTGCCACCTACGCGTCCAGAGACGGCCCGCGGGCCTCGGTCCCCACCCCAGACCCGAGGCCGGACTCGGTCGGATGCGCGACCCCACGCGTGATGTCTTTTTGACTCCCTAGACCTCGACTCATTTCATGCCCTTCCTTCCACGCCCCTTTCTCTTGCGTTTCCTTCCCGCTGGTAAGGCGCGCTGGAAGGCAAAGCTTCCTCCCGTATCCCGCGCGCGCGGAGCGGCGCTGCACCCCGGCGGGCAGCAGGGTCACGGCGCCCGGCGTGCGGGGGAGGACGCGGGGAGGCGCCTTCCCGGCTCCCGAGACCCGCCGCCTCCTGCCCTCCCTGAAAGCCGGAGCGCGGCGGCGGCGGCAGGGGTCCCGCGGGCGGAAGTGAGAAGCCGGCCGTGGGAGGAGGCTGCGGCTGGAGGCTGGGATCCCCTCCCGGCTGACGGCCCGGGACGACCCGAGCGGGCAGCGCGCGCTGCCCCGGCCTTTTTTGGCGCGGACCGAGGCCGGAGGGGCGGGGGGGCGAGGCCGAGCCACCGCCCCCGGGACCGGGAGGAGGGGCCGCCTCGGCCCGGAGAGGCTGGGCGGGAGCGGGCGGCCCCGCACCGCCGCCGCCTCCTCCCCGCGCTCCGCGGCCACCCGGAACCCGGCGAGCGCGCGCGGGGGCGGGAGGCGAGCGCGCAGAGCTGGCGGGAGCCCCCGCCGCCCCCGGTCCCCCGGCCATGTCGGCCGACGAGATGGTGCAGATTCGCCTGGAGGACCGCTGCTACCCGGTGAGCAAGCGAAAGCTCATCGAGCAGAGCGACTACTTCCGCGCCCTCTACCGCTCCGGCATGCGCGAGGCCCTGAGCCCGGAGGCCGGGGGCCCCGAGGTGCAGCAGCTGCGCGGCCTCAGCGCCCCGGGCCTGCGCCTGGTGCTGGACTTCATCAACGCGGGCGGCGCCCGCGAGGGCTGGCTGCTGGGCCGGCGCGGGGAGCCGGGTGGCGGGGCCGAGGAGGAGGAGGAGGACATGGACGAGGCGAGCCTGCTATCTGAGCTGGTGGAGGCGGCCTCCTTCCTGCAGGTCACGTCTCTGCTGCAGCTGCTGCTGTCCCAGGTGCGGCTCACCAACTGCCTGGAGCTGTACCGCCTGGCGCAGGTGTACGGGCTCCCGGACCTGCAGGAGGCCTGCCTGCGCTTCATGGCTGTCCACTTCCACGAGGTGCTGTGCAAGCCCCAGTTCCACCTCCTGGGCTCTTCTCCTCCGGCCCCTGGGGATGTCAGCCTGAAGCAGAGGCTGAGAGAGGCCCGGATGACCGGGACTCCCGTCCTCGTGGCCCTGGGGGACTTCTTGGGGGGACCCCTGGCCCCTCACCCCTACCAAGGGGAGCCCCCGTCCATGCTCAGGTACGAGGAGATGACGGAGCGCTGGTTCCCGCTGGCCAACAACCTTCCTCCCGACCTGGTGAATGTCAGGGGGTACGGGGCTGCCATCCTGGACAACTACCTCTTCATCGTGGGCGGGTACAGGATCACCAGCCAGGAGATCTCCGCGGCGCATTCCTACAACCCCAGCACCAATGAGTGGCTCCAGGTGGCCTCCATGAACCAGAAGAGGTAAGCACCCAGCCAGCTACTGCGTTCCAGCGCATCCACCTGTTCCGGAAGCCATACCCCTCAGGTTGACTCCAGTGGAGTCAACAGCAGTCACTGGAGGTTGTTCTGAGATGGGAATGGCTTGCTTGGGAATGTGGTTGGCCTTGACTCTGGCAAAGTTCCCAATGAACTAAGAAATTGCAGGGAAGCAGAAGCCCCCAAGGAGGTCAGCTCGCTGCGTGGTTTTCTTAGCCAGTATTTTGCCTTCAGCAAACGAATTGCCTTTTTTTGGGTTTTCCTAGAAGGATACTTCCAAAGAAAACTTTATTTAATTTTGCTTTTATTTTTATTTTCTTTTAGGAACTAATCCTGATTATAATGACACACGGTAACCTGTAACACTGACTTTGGATGTTCTTGTTGATGACTTTGAAGCTTACCAATCTGTGATCAGAAAATAATCATTAGGCTTCTACTAATATTAGCTATCCAGGATTACCTTCCTTGTTTTTTATTCTCTTTTGCATCTCACTTTTCTTCCCAGACAGTCTTCATCATGGACTCAAGACTTGAGCCTGGCATTGGTCACCTGCAGAATTAGAATATGATCATCCACCCCAACCTTTCCCTTCCCATCCTGCAAATCCCTCTCAACATGCACTTGGGTGACTTGAAGAAAGGAAAAGGAAGCAATCAGGGGCAGGAAGAGGGAACAGAGTCAGGGATGGAATAGAAAAACAAGGGCAAATTACAGGAAGAAGTGGTAGGAAAAAAAAAAAAAAAAAAACGATGGCAGAGCCCAGGATGGCCCAGAGCCTTTCAGAAGTGGGGAGAAGAATCAATGTAACTCAAGAAAGGACAGGCATGCCCTTTCTTCTGGCCCATCTGTGTCTATCTCAAGCCCTCCCCCGCCCCTCCGCCGCCCGCCCAACCTCCACCGTGGTTCCTGCCCTGAAGTGTGGAACAAGGAGTTGGGGGACTCACAACTGTGCAAAGAAAGTCTTAACAAGAATGAGAAGGTCATTACACAGATTTGCTTGACTTAAGATGCCCCTCTAGGCTGAGTGGGGGAGGGTACACTGGCTTTATTTCTACTATAATATAAAATTCAATTTGGAACGTGTTGTTTGTTTTTTCATGGTAAAAAATGCATAGTTGTTCTAGAAAACATGGTAAAAGGGCAAAGAATGAAGAAGCAGAAAGACTGTCACTTTTCTCATCCGAGTACTAACCAGGCCTGACCCTGCTTAGCTTTCAAGATAGGACATGTTCAGGGTAGTATGGCCATAGAAAGATCATTACTACTACTTCCTCCTTGAGGGAGGTGATAACCATCTACAGGTTGGCGTATTTTTTTCTATCCCCTCTCTAGTGCATTATTTACACTGCTGTATTGAAAATCTGATATCACAGTGTTACTTTTAAATGGATTCTAAGAGTCTTTGTTGAAGCAAGCAAGGAACATGCAGTGGTGATAGAAGATGCCAAGATCAGGGTAGAAGGGCCAGCAGGCTGGCACCTCTGCTCCCATGTCTCCTGCTGTGCATTTGGTGCTCAGCGCACAAACCCAGCTCCACAACCCTTAACACAGCACCTCACGTGATTCTTTTTTCTCTCCAAATCTCTGGTAGTCCTTCCCTGCCACCCCTGCAGAACTCCTTACTGTCCTCTTTAGGGAGGAAAAAACAAGAATTCCAGTAATGCATAAATACATACTTAGAAAAATTGCAACTGACATTGAAAAACCATGGAGTAAAACATATGTGTATCTATAGACATATTAATGTAAATATATAAATACATAATTACATCACAAATGTATATTTATAAATACAGTAATGGTTTACAGGGGAAAATATATATGTATGCATTTACATGTTGGAGTATATATGCATCTTATACATATTTTTACTGCAAAATTGTTTAGCTTATGCTGATTATTATGGCCCTTGGTATTTCCACTCTGAGAGGTTTTTTCTGTATCAGCAAATGTAGACCCACCTCACTCTTGTTAATGGCTGTGTAGTATTCCAGCCTATGGATGCACAGTACTGTAATCAGTTCTTGCCTTATCACGAGCATTTAGGTCACTTCCGTTTGCCATTATAAAAATCCCATATTGTCTTTGAATATGTGTGCCTATCTTAGTTGGTGTATGTTAGCTGTATATGGCAAATGCCTGGAATCCCTGGGTAGATGGAACAAAGTATACATGCATTTTAAAGTTTGGTAGCTCCTGACAAATTTCTCATCAAAAATTGATCTAATTGCCTCTCTTAGCGACAGTGTTTCAGCTTGCCAGTTTCCTAAATTCTTGCCAAGATAAGACATTATGAACAGTTTTTATCTTTACCATTATAATGGACAAAAACACTGGTGTGACTGTCTCTGCTTGGAGGAGAGATTGTTTGTTTCATATGTTTATTGGCCATGTGTTTATCTTTTATTGGAGAAGGCAATGGCACCCCACTCCAGTACTCTTGCCTGGAAAATCCCATGGACGGAGGAGCCTGGTAGGCTGCAGTCCATGGGGTTACTAAGAGTCGGACACAACTGACCAACTTCACTTTCACCTTTCACTTTCAAGCATTGGAGAAGGAAATGGCAACCCACTCCAGTGTTCTTGCCTGGAGAATCCCAGGGACGGGGGAGCCTGATGGCCTGCCGTCTATGGGGTCACACAGAGTCGGCCATGACTGAAGTGACTTAGCATATCTTTTATAAATGGCCTTTCCCAGTTTTTAAAAAATTGGCTTATCTTTTTTGTATTAATTTTAGAAATTCTCTTCTTGTATATAGATAATAACTGTTATCTATTAGGTAGTGTTGCACATGTTTTTCATCTGCCTTTTTTTTTTTTTTATCATAAAGGTCAAAAATGAAATGCCAGAAGTGACCAGGCAGGTAGAGCCAGTGAATAGAGGGGTTTGGAAGGGTTATGATGAACTGGAGAGTTACTAATCCACCACAAGAGGGCGCCACATCGCGACCACAGCTGTTACTGCCATAGGCGTGAGGAATGGTGTCGCCAGACAGCTCAATTTTTAAATGTTGGCACCGTACTCCATTTAAAAAACAAGGAAGTCGACAACAATAAGAACTGGCCTTGTGAGCATCCAGTTTTGGGCTTCATGTTTATAGGGTATTTTTATAGGAAAGGGAACTTCCCTGGTGGTTCAGATGGTAAAGCATCTGCCTACAATGTGGGAGACCCAGGTTCAATCCCTGGGTCGGGAAGATCTCCTGGAGAAGGAAATGACAACCCACTCCAGTATTCTTGGTTGGAAAATCCCATGGACGGAGGAACCTGGTAGGTTACAGTCCATGGGGTCACAAAGAGTCGGACACGACTGAGCAATTTCACTTGCTTTTATAGGAAAAGCATTTCAATAGTTCGTAGTCAGTTTTGTCGTCTGCGTCCTATGAGCTTTTTATCTTGCATAAGAAAGGCTTTCTACAAGGAAGGCTTCTACTAGGAGAGCCCGCATCTGTCTCGTGCTGTTACTTTTATAGTTTTGCCATTTTATACTTACATCTGAATCTTTTGCGGATTTTAGGTTATAACACGTTTCCTGAATGTTCAGTAGTCTTGGTTCTTCACTGTGATTTGCTAAGCCAGTTATCCTATGCTAATTTCCCTGTTTCCCAGTGGGCAGTTTAGCCATTCCTATAGTAATAATGCATTTTTAAATTTTTGTAGCTTGGGAACCTATTTTATTGTCTTATAGCACAGAGACCCATTTGTTCTGTTTTAATTCTCTTGGTTATTCTTGATACATTTTCTCCTTCAGATATACTTTAGAATCTTCTTGTCAAGTACTGTTAGAATTTTGATTGGAATTACAGTGTATCATAGGTTAATTTGAAGGAGGATTCACAGTTTTCTGATACTTTGCAGATGGAAAAATGGTTTGCTTTTCCATGTATTTTGGGGAGTTTTTGGTCCTTCAGGAAAGGTTTCTTTTATTACCTTTGTCTGGTCTGTTTTTTGTTGTTGTTGTTGTTGTTTTAATTATTCTTATGTATTTTCAAGTTATTATTATTCTTTCTACACAGATACCTTTTTTCATTATATTTTTAGAATTGGGTGCCATATTGGAATTTTAACCTTTTCTCCTTCATACTTTGACTCAGATCTGACATAATCTCAACCAGGATTCCATCCCCAAACCCTCAACTGGACTAAATGATGAAACACCATGCTTTCTTTTCTAGCATACTCCTCACCCTGAATTGAAATTTTCTGTTTTTGTTTTTTTCTTTCTCTTCTGATTGGGACCTACTGCTTATTCAATGCTTATGTATATTTATACTGCTAACATGGTAAGCAATAAATGCTTTAAATGCATGGCTTTTTTGAACTGTGGAATATATTTTACATTATTGTAATAAAAGTGAATGTATCTTTTTGTTCCTTTAAAAATGTAACATTGCAGTGAATATTTTTATTTTGTAAGTCATTATAGTCATTTTAGTTACTTAGAATTGCTGAAAAATAATAGTAAGTAACATTTAATTGAACATTTACTCTGTGCTGGGTACTGTCTAGTACCTAGTACTCTGTACTACTGCTTTACATGTATCTTCTCACTTATTCTTCTCAAGGATTATATTAGGTCCCTGTTTTACGGAGGCAGAGACTGAGGCACAGAAAGTAAATTGCTCAAGGTGTGTAAAAAGTGGAGTAGTGAAAGTGTTAGTGCTCAGTCATGCCCAGCTCCTTGCGACCCCATGGACTGTAGCCCTCCAGGCTTCTCTGAGCATGGGATTTTCCAGGCAAGAATACTGGAGTGGGTTGCCATTTCCTTCTTCATGGGATCCTCCCAACCCAGGGATTGAACCTGGGTCTCCTACTTTGCAGGCGGATTCTTTACTATCTGAGCCACAGGGAAGCCCTACTTGGAGCTTGGTTACTCCACTTTTTAAAAAATTGGTCAAGGTGTGTAAAAAGTAGAGTAACCAAAATTTAAATATTCATTGACTCAGTATAACCATTTGGAGCATTTACAGGTTTTGGCTTCATGACTGATGGTGACTGTCTTCATGAAAACCTTTAACTTTTCCTTTTAAAAATTATTTTCTTCCAAGAAGTTGAGCTCAGATATTTCATGATCCTGGGTTGCTTCTCAGAATTTCCTCGCATAAATCTCAGCCCTCACCACAGCCTCTGTGCCAGCCTTGTTCTGGTCACTGTTGAATAAACCACGCAATGATATGGCTCTGCCCGGAAGGAGTTTATAGTTGAATTTAGATGATAAGACAAATAAAAGTGAAGCCTGGAATGGAATTATTGCTGGATAATGTGTCCCACACAGGCTCCGGAAACACTGGAAGAAACTTAGGAGACTGGAAGAAAGACTGGAAGAAACCTTGAGTAGAATGGGCAGATTTTGACCCCTGGTTACACAGCATTTCACATCCACCCCATTCACTTGCCTTTGCTGAGGTTAACTGGACCATTGACAAAGGGATCAAAGACAGAGCAGCCTACTTTCCATGGGCACTGAACAGTAAAATGATCCCATAATCCTAAATAACAAGGGACAGGTGGGAACTTAGACTCCCCTGGGACGGAGAGATTTATAAAGCCCTTTACACCCTAGAGAAAATGATGCTAAATGACCAGTGGTGAACCAAAAAAGAAAAGAAAAAAAAGAAACGTTTAGGATTGTGCCTTCTACTTAAAATGCAATGAGTACACAACGCTGCTGGAGAGGCTGCTTTGAAGTCCAAGCATACAGTACTGCCCAGTGGTCTGAATGTGGATTTGATCTCTGGAGTTGTCAGGATGTAACTCTGCCTGTGTAGAAACTTGTGTGCCCACAAACTTACTTGCTTCCCTTCCTCGCTTTAATTTGGGATAACTTGCAGGAACTGGCACCTCTGCAGTCATCAGTTCGTTAACTTCTCTGTTTCTAGAGTTGTCTCTAATCTCTTGTGTTGCCCTGTACCCTTGCTCTGAAATCAGAGTAGGGTTGTTCTACATGTGAGTACAGCAAGACTAGGAGAGAAACCTACCAAACAAGTCCTTGGCCTGGAAGGAATTACACTTGTCAGCTTTGGCTGTCCTCTTTCCTCTGAGCCAAAGTTTCTTTTAGAACTTTTCTAGAGTGATGGAACCTTTGAGAAATGTTGTCCTCTATGGTGAATTGCAGTGGAGCCTCAGGATAGCATGAAGTAAAGTGTGTTAGTCACTCAGTCTTGTCCAACTCTGAGACGCCATGGACTTCTCCAGGCAAGAATACTGGAGTGGGTTGCCTTTCCCTTATCCAGAGGATCATCCTGACCCAGGGATTGAATCCAGGTCTCCTGCATTGCAGGCAGATTCTTCACTATCTGAGTCACCAGGAAAGCCCCATGAAGTAAAGAAAACCATATGTCTATTCACCTCCCCTCACCCAATGTAATTTTGACCAACAGTTTAAATTGTTTTGTGGGTTAGGTTTTCTCAGAGATGGTTGGTAGTAGGGAGCAGGCATGACTACTTCTGTCTCCTAACCTTTCCTTCTCCCCTTACTGGTCCCCAGGGCACCCTACTATGTGGGGAAGTAGCGTAGGGGAAGGAGGAGACAGAAGGCCCTAGTGGTCCACAGACTGCACCATCTTTCTCAGAGAGCTTGGGAAAGGACGGGAGAAAGGAGCGAGCTTTGCGCTCCAAGTTTTACCCTAATGGTAACAACTTTTCTAAGCCGCAAGACCTGCTGGTGGTTTACAGTTCTTGAGCTTTTACTCAGGGCTGCGTGTTGTGGTCACTACTTTAGGTGTCCTCCAGGGCCTCTGTAAGGTGGGCCTTTCTGTTGGCTCCATTTTCCCCAAAAGGAAACTGAGGCGCAGTGAGTTCATTGAGTGGCACTCCAGCCTCTCAGACCCCAATCATCCTATGTAGCTACTGCAGCGAGGGTGGTTGTGTAGCTCTTGTTTGTCTTTGATACCCGTGTGCTGGTGGTTAGCATGGTTCATGTTACTTAGCTTTGAAGGATTTCAAGAGCTTTTGATTTCTTCTAAGTGAAAGAAACTAGATCATCATCTAATTTTTCTCACTTTCATTTCTATCCACTGTTTAAGTCAAGTATGTAGCTACAGCAAATAATTATTTGATTTAAAAATCCTTTTTCCTTTCTGAATGGAGGATATCAGGGATCAGTATTAGGAAAAACCCTATAAAAGTGATAATTAAAATAATTGCTATGTTGGATTCATACCTTTACCCTGTAGGATGTGAAGAATGGAAGACTTACTTTCAGAAAATGGGAAAAGGCAAGGATCTGTGGACATGAGAGTGCTTTGTACAGAAATCCAGCACTTTGTACTTAGCAGCCAGTGACGGCTGCAGTTGCCCGACGAGAAACTAATCCTCCTGAGGTTAAGAAACATAGGCAGGGACATGCAGGCAGTGATCTCTTTCTGTAGATTACCCTTCTTAACTCTTAACAACGTGCTTTTCTTTTCCCCCCTTCACAAGTGGGGAAACTGAGACTTGGATCAGCTGAGATTCAATGCCTTGTTCAAGGTCACAGAGCTGTTTAGCAGGGGAGCTGAGACTTCCCCATACAAGCCTGGGTTCATAATCCTTGGCCGTCTGCCTCTTCATCAAGTGGCCTGTGTTTGGGTGGCAATTTCATCATAAATTCAATATTGAAAACTGTTTCTCTTTTCAAGTGAATTTGAGCATATTGGGGTCTGGAGAGATGGAGTTGTTTACTTTTAGCTGCCTGTTCGTTCAGCCTCAGAAAGAAGTCCCTTACATATTGCACAGGACAAATGATTATGCTGGAGGAATATCAAACACTGTTTTGATCTTACAAAATTTACTATCTGTGTACCTTTGGGGAACAAAAACAAATTGTGGGCTAGTAAAATTTAGTGCTTATTTACAAGCTTTATTTCCTTTGGTTCCCCAAATTTGCACACACAGAGAGGGCATCACGGTCAGATTTTAAGGACCAGTGGCAGCAGGAAAGGTAAGCACCGTGAACCAGGGACCCCCCGGTAACTGCCACCCCAGTGAAGTCTACTGGCATGAAAAACTGAATGGCCGATTGGGTTTAATGGACAGTGTGAGCTTCTTGATGAAGAGTACTCTGTTCACTGTCTGATTTGAAAAACACAACTAAGCTAAAACTCATTTAAATGTAAACATTACAGGAACCATTGAAAAAATCCTAGTTTTTTAGTAGGTGGCTATATAGAACATACGTTCTGTATCATAATGTATCATTGTTTATTAAACATCTGTCCAGCATGGCTACTTGTTTATTACTGCTTTTTAATCTACCCTCTTACATGCTTTTTTCCATTTGAACATTTAGAGCCTCTGCACCCCCATTCTTTAGTAGGACATTGTTGTTTTCGACAAAATCATTGTGTTGGTACTTTCTGATATGCTGTGTGCTCTGGTTGTCTCCACTGCCCTGGGATGGGTGTGGTTTACACACTTGAGATGGAGGTCAGATAGCTGGTTATCGCCAGAGCAGGTCCAGAACCAGGTCTGCAGCTCTGTGCTGCTGCTCGTATGAATGTAAAGTTGAGATCGTTGCATGTATCACAGTCAACTCACGCAGCACTTCCAAATGCTTATCCTTCCTGGCCTTTAAGGAGTCCATTAATCCCTGTACTACAGTGAAAGAAATTAATTTTTTCTTTTCTATCCAAAAGTCATGAGACTTTTATTTAGTATCTGAAGCCAATAAGCAATTTAATTGTATTACTGAATATGAATCTTAAAAGCAATACATTTCTCTTTTTAAAATTGTTTACTCTTGTGATAGGTGAGCGTTTGTTGATATCTGTTATTTGTTGAGTTAACATGTATAAATGCTCTTACAATGCCAGATCAAAATATTTCTGTTTAGTTCAGTGCTTACCTCCCTCTACTTTGTATGTTGCCATGCAGTGTAGAAGATGCCCTCACATGAGGAGGATGGGTGAGCCGTCTGCTTGAGTGAACTCATGGTAAATGGGTGTTTGGACCACCCTGTAGAAAACCTATGGCATGTGCTTGTCTGTGTAGGCAGTGCTGATGTATCCTAGGATGGAGCCTACCCCCTGTGAGTAGAGACGGCAAGGGAGTGGAGTGGGTAATTGCTCCCACTCTTGAGAGAGTATTGAGTTTATTTTTTAATCAATCTACTTATTATAGAAATATAGTTGATTTACAGTGTTGTGAGTTTTTTCTTTCTGAGTGAATTATTTTTTACAACTATATTATTTTTTGATTGGATACAGAGGTCTTGAGTTTAGCACATACAAAGTGTCTTTGATTCTTGGTTTAAACTAAGCAAGATTAGTCCTTGTTACATTGAATTGCTTACCTTCAACAGCTAAAGTGTAGAGAATGCACCATTTTTGTGGCTTCTTGGGGATGGGTGAAATCTCGGATGCTATTGCATCATTCCTCTGTCCCCAGGCATAACAGCACCCTGTTTGGAGAGCTCATTTCCTTCAAATACCCAGCAGATTCCACACACAGCTTTAGCAGATTGTGCCGTGGCCTTTTGAGTAATCAGAACTGACTTTGTGGGCCTTTGTTTCTCTCTTGCAGGTCTAATTTCAAGCTCGTGGCTGTTAACTTCAAACTCTACGCCATTGGTGGGCAGGCCGTTTCTAATGTTGAGTGTTACAACCCTGAGCAGGATGCCTGGAATTTCGTGGCACCCTTACCAAACCCTCTGGCTGAATTCTCTGCGTGTGAGTGTAAGGGGAAAATTTATGTCATTGGAGGATACACTACCCGAGGTAAGTGAAGGCCTGGAAAGTGGTCCTCCTCCATGTGAGCTTTGGCAGCCTGGGGGAGGACGGGAGGGGCTAGAGGAAGCCCTCTAGTGCACACCAGCCTGATGTTATATATTTCTTACTGTATATTTACATATCTGGAAAAAAGCATCCTGTGGGACATCAAAGAGGGGTCTTTGATGCCTTTGTATGAGCATGAAAATTGCATGGTGTCGGGGGAGCTGTGAAGAAAACATGTATTTTCTTCCTGCTCTGGAAATCCCACCCTGTAGTCAACCATCCTGTGATTTGGCTGGATAACTCCTACCTTTCTCTCAAGTACACTGAACCCACCTCGTCTAACACTGGGATTTAGTGCCAATGCATCCTTGCAGGTCTTTCTTTTCACTTTCTCCCTTGTGTTCGGGTACAAACATATGGGGTACAGATTCTAGAAATTCAGCTCCAGGCTGTTCACATATCATAGGAGGAACAAGAGCATGAAGAGCATTCTTTCTTGACCAGCAGTGGGAGGTGGTTGTGCTATTTATTAAACCACACATATGTGTTTTCTGGGCTTTCCTGGTGGCTCAGGTGGTAAAGAATCTGCCTGCAATGATCCCTGGGTTGGGAAGATCTCCTGGAGAAGGGAATGGCAAGCCACTCCAGTATTCTTGCCTGGAGAATTCCATGGACAGAGGAGCCTGGCAGGCTACAGTCCATGGGGCTGCAAAGAGTTGAACACAACTCAGTGACTAATGGGCTTCCCAGATGGTTCTAGTAGTAAAGAACCCACCTGCAAATGCAAGAGGCTTAAGAGATGTAGGTTTGATCCCTGGACCAGGAAGATCCCCTGGAGGAGGGCATGGCAATCCATGCCAGTATTCTCCTCACCTGGAGAATCCCATGGACCGAGAACCTGGCGGGCTACAGTCCATACGATTGTAAAGAGTCAGACACAACTGAAGTGACTGAGCATTCAGTACGCATATGTGTTTTCTACTTTGTTTGGTGGACATTTTATAGTTAATGATTTGAAAATAACAAGCTTCTCCATAGGTTTTATACTCCTGGTCTTGGTAGGGAGCATCTCACAGCTTGTAAAAAAATTTTTTTTATTGGAGTATAATTGCCTGAAAGCTCAGTTAGTAAAGAATCCACCTACAATGCAGGAGACCCCAGTTCGATTCCTGGGTCAGAAGATCTGTTGGAGAAGGGATAGGCTACCCACTCCAGTATTCTCGGGCTTCCCTGGTGGCTCAGCTGGTAAAGAATCAGCCTGCAATGCGGGAGACCTGGGTTCGATCCCTGGGTTGGGAAGATCCCCTGGAGAAGGAAACAACTACCCACTCCAGTATTCTGGCCTGGAGAATTGCATGGACTGTATAGTCCATGGAGTCGGACACGACTGAGTGACATTTGCTTTCATTAGCTGCCTTACAACGTTGTGTTAGTTTCTCCTGTATAGCAAAGTGAATCAGCTGTATGTTCACATATGTTCCCTCTTTCTCAGATTTCCTTCCCATTTAGGTCACCACAGAGCACAGAGTAGAGTTCCCTGTACAATACAGTACGTGCTCATTGGTTAACTATTTTATACATAGTATCAATAGTGTATATATGTCAATCTCAGTCTCCCAATTCATCCCACCCCTTCTTCCCCCTTGGTGGCCACATGTTCCTTTTTTATGTCTATGTCTGTACTTCTGTTTTGCAGAGAGGTTCACCTGTACCATCTTTTCTAGATCCCTTATATGTTAGTATATGCTATTTTCCTCTTTCTGACTTATTTCACTCTGTATGACAGTCTCTAGGTCCATCCTCATCTCTGCAAATGGCACGATTCCATTGCCTTTTACGGCTGAGTAATATTCCATTGTATATATGTACCACATCTTCTTTATCCATTCATCTACTGATGGATATTTAGGTTGCGTCCATGTCTTGGCTGTTGCAAGCTGCAACAAACTGCAATACTAAATACTGCTGCAATAAACATAGGGGTGCATGTATCTTTTGGAATTATGGTTTTCTCTGGGTATACACCTAGAAGTGGGATTTCTTGGTCATATGGTAGTTCTATTTTTAGTTTTTTAAGAAAACTCCATACTGTTCTCCATAGTGGCTGTATCAATTTACATTCCCACCAACAGTATAAGAGGGTTTCCTTTTCTCCACACCCTCTCCAGCATTTATTTTTCATAGATTTTTTTTGATGATGGTCATTCTGACCCATGTGAGGTGATATTATATTGTAGTTTTGATTGGCATTTCTCTAACAGAGAAGTTGAGTGTCTTTTCATGTGCCTCTTGGCCAACTGTTTGTCTTCTTTGGATCCTCTTCTGTCTCTTATAAGGACATACTTCTTGGATTTAGAGCTGCCTGGGTTATCCAGAGGATGGTCTCTTCTTTAGATCCTTAACTAAAATTACATCTGCAGAGATCCTTTTCCCGAAAAAAGTGGCATTCAAAGGTTCTGGGGGTTAGAAGATGAACATATCTATCCAGGGGCCACCATTCAACCTTCTGTAGGTGGTGTTTTTATTTATACATTTAAGGACGGTGACGTGGGAAGAGAAGTGCATGGGGAGCAGTGAGGTTTTTCTTTTTCACACCAAGTTTTCATCACTTATCCCTTGTGACTCTCCACTGATGATAAGATATCCATCCACTCTTCCTTTACAAATAATTGAAAGAAAATGAGACCTAGCAGTCACTTCTTTCACTTCAGCATTGGTGTTCAGGTTACAGTGGTCAACTTTATAGACTTAAGTAAACCATGGACCCCAGAGAATTCCTGTGTGTGCATACGTACCTCTGTGTGTATCTGTGTGTCTCCTCTCCTAGGAAAGTAAATACAGTTATTTACTTTTGCACATTTCTAAGAATTCTGATTCCTCCCTAGGTTTTGTGACACAGAATGTGCCCTGTGGGCTGACCCAATGCACACACAGCCCTTGGCTTCTCTTCTACCCCAGAGTCGGGAAGCCCTGACAGGCAGCACTGTAACCCAAAGATGACTCTACTGGTAGATTTCCTAGTTTTTCCATGACCCTGGCTGAGCAAATGTTCTTTAGATTTGACCTGGAAAACCCTTGCTTGTGTGTTTTCTAGTTTCACAGGCCACTACTAATGTGCCTTCTTCACTTGGGCCACCCACTGTGATCCCTGACCCGGCTTCCCTGAGCCAAATCCCCATGACAGGATGGTTAGGTGACGTGGATGGATGGCTGTTTGTGCAAAGGCTGAAAATGAGTTTTCTACTATGAGAGGGCAGGCAGCTCCTTGTCCTCTGAAGCCCCCTCCTCCTCTGCTTGGGCTTGTCCCGGCACTTCCTAATAGTTCCTTGTCTTTAAAATAAGACATCATAATTGCCATGAAAAAAAAAATCAGGAATTGAAGTTGGGTATTTAACCTACTCACTTAAGTCAGGTGATACTTTTAAAATTTAGTAAGGGATAATTCATCGTTTTTATGATAACTGTTTGATTATTTTAATTCTTTGGCCAGCACTGAAGAAATGAAATTCAATAGAAAGTAGTAGTAACCACTAAAGGGAAGAGGGGTGATTTGTTGAATGTCAGAGTCAACTCTCAGTGTAAATGCAAAAAGATCATTCCACCAACTCAAACCTCATCATGGCCTGAGCCCTTGTTGGGTGAGGAGAGAAAACATTTACAGAAGACCTGGAAGGACCTTCAGACCTGGACCTGAGAAATAAATACACTGACGCTTGGCCAGAATAGGTCCTTTATTCGTAGGATGGGGAACCAGGTTACTCAGGAGGACTTGTTGGTAGATTAGTAACCAGACTCCTTAGTGCTGTCTCCTAGAATGTCCGCTTTATCCCCTGTGCCCTCTCAAGGCACTTGACTTGTAGCAGAGAGCACGGTGGAGCTTTAATTACAACCCTCTGTGGGTGGGTCCTTCTGTCTCAGGAGGAAGTACTGCTCCCAGTTTCTGCGGCGATCAAAAGGCTGCGGCTTTCGTTGAACGTCAGTTCCCAAGCTGACCTGTCTCTTTACACTGATGCTGTTGTTTAAAAAACAACAAACAGAAAGTTCATTCTTTCGGATAATTCAGAGCATTTTTAATTTTTTTTTTTTTTGCTGAGGCTAAAATATTCCATTTATTCTTCCCTTGAGAAAAGAATAAAAGAACAATTTTTAAAAAAAAACGAAAAAGGAAACTAGATATTTTCAATTTCACAAGCATTTTTCAAAGAGACTAGGCAACATTTTTCCTTGAAACAGGTATTAATTGAAAATGATGTTAGGGTGGTCTTTCATCTACCATCCGATTATATCCACACAATAATTAACCATCTCAGGACTTCCTGGTGGTCCAGTGATTAAGACTTCTCATTCCAGTATAGGGGGTGTGGGTGCAATCCTATATGCCTCAGGGCCAAAAAATCACAAAACATAAAATAGAAATAATATTGTAATGAGTTCAATAAAGACTAAAAAATGGTCCATGTTAAAAACAAAACAAAACAAAAAACTATATGTATATAAGTAACCATCTCTTGTGAAATGGGCAAGGGGAGGGGAAAGAGCCATTGTCGGCGCATCTCTGGTGTTACAGTTGCGAAACAGAATTGCCAAGCGATTCTGGCTTAAAGGCCAGAGGTCAGATTTTTTTTTTTCTTGCATCTCTCTGACTTGCAGCTCTGCCTGCTTTCCATTAGACGGCTCCAGAGATCCCGCTCAGCTCACTTGCCTTGTTTGATAGAATCTGTTGTCAAGAATAGATCCTCTTGGGGCTCAGCCTGTCATTTGCGTTAGGCAGCCCCTCGTTCTGTTAGGTACTGATGAGGGCTCTCTGAGGCTCAGATTCTTCCTACACTGGCCTGGTGGTTCTCCAAGGTGCAGGGGTCCCAGGGAGGAGCTGGGTGCTCTGTCACAGCGGCTCATCTCCCTGGTCCGACCGGCTCTGCGAGCCAGCCTGGGAGGGACGTGCCTGAATGCCAGCCCAGTGGGGAGGATTCTACACGGATCTCCTCCCAGCCATTTCCCAAACTCTTTTCCCAACTTCCGCTTTCCGGAAGCAGTTTGGCCTCTGTGAGGCAATCAATCATTCAGGCTCAGGCAGACGTGCAGGTCCAGCCGGGCGGCTGGTGGCGCTCCCCCTGGTGGTGTCCTCACGCGGCTCCTCTCTGCCTTTCAGACCGGAACCTGAACATCTTGCAGTACTGCCCCTCCGCCGACCTCTGGACTCTTTTCGAAACGTGCGACGTCCACATCCGCAAGCAGCAGATGGTGTCGGTGGAGGAGACCATCTACATCGTGGGGGGCTGTCTGCACGAGCTGGGGCCCACACGAAGGGGCAGCCAGAGCGAGGACATGCTCACCGTGCAGTCCTACAACACCGCCACCCGCCAGTGGCTCTACCTCAAGGAGAACACATCGAAGTCGGGCCTTAACCTGACGTGCGCGCTTCACAACGATGGCATCTACATCATGAGCAGAGACGTGACCCTGTCCACCAGCCTGGAGCACCGAGTTTTCCTCAAGTACAATATCTTTTCAGATAGTTGGGAAGCCTTTAGGCGTTTCCCAGCTTTTGGACACAATTTGCTTGTCTCTTCTCTTTATCTGCCCAATAAAACAGAAACCTGACTGAATTGAGCTAGAATTGAAAAAGAAACCTGGTTCAAGACCAAAAAACACAACTGTCCAATTTCCAGAGAGACTCATTTTCAAAGGGAAAATGTGAGTTTTGGGTCATTTATACAGAAGCTGTAAATAAGCTTACTTGAACTAATTTACTTGAAAACTTGTGGGAAAAAAGAGAGACCAACTTTATTATTTTTTTAATTATTGATTTTTAAATTATGGGAGCAAATCCATGATAATGTTTTTTGTACAAATGTGATACCCTTGGGCCAATGTCTGAAACTGATCTTCAAAAAGAAGATTCATTGTGCCTGTTTAGTAAAGGGCCAAAGTCAAAATTGGTAAGAATGCTAAAGATGATTTTTAAATCTGTTTTGTTTAGGTCACTTGAAATATCATTGATACCTTAAGTGAGAGGTTTTTTTTGTTGTTATTAATTTACTTGACAAACATGAATATTAACGCTGTCTTTCTCCCCTGGTCACACCCACATGTGTGCAGTGTGTTTAAACTAGGGTTCTGTGTTCATTTGTTTTATTTGCACATGACTTTCCAGGAAACTTACACCAGTGGAACCCAACACCCAGTCCTCCCCCAAACCTGTGTAACAATGTTCTCAGCTATTTTTCAAGTCTTTTTTTTTTTTTTTTTTTAACAGTTATGAATGCTGAGTCAATAGGCCAGTATAACCTCTTATTTCATTCATGTAGCAGATAGCAGATTTGTGTGGTCAGATAGGTTATATTGCTAGGCATTCTGTATTTCTTAAAAAAGAGGATATATTGTTTAAAAGAATGGATCTCTATATTTTTTAAATTGAGTCTTAAATGGGAAGGGAAGGAAGCACCAAATAAGAGGAAAAAAAAATGCCTTTGAAAGTTACTTTTATCGAATGTATTTGACCTAGTTCTTTAAGTTTGAAAGTGTAACTTTATACTTAAGTCAGACACCTTTCAGATTTAATCTTGGCTTTTTAATTCATGCTTTGCTTTTGTGGGGTAAAGTGAGGACAGCTTTGAAACATTTGTGCTAGAGAGCGGGAAAGAAGCCCTAGAGATGGAGTAGCATCTGCTGGGACTTCTGAAATTTGGTAAGGTGCTGTATTTGCCTTAGTTGGTAAATCAAGTGGAACCCAGCTCAAGAGTTGTTTGTTTACAGTAAGTAGTTAACAATGAATAAAATCTTCTGCCAGTCATAGATCAGCATTTCTTTAAAAATATACAGGCATCTCTTGGATATGCTGCAGTTCAGTGCCAGACCACTGCAATAAAGCCAGTTGAAAGGATTTTCGGGTTTCCCAGTGCATGTAATGGTTATGTTTACACTATACTATATAGTCCATTAAGTGTTCAGTAGTATTATGTCTTAAAAAAATGTCCATACCTTACTTTTAAAAATACTATTATTATTAAATACTGCTAACCATTTTACCTGACAAAGTGGGGTTGCCACAAATCTTCAATTTGTAAACAGTGTATTAATCTGCAAAGTATAGTAAAGTGAAGCACCATGAAATGAGTTATGCCTGTATATACACATGCAAAGCAATTTTATTTCCATTGAAAAACATTTTTTGAAGTCCTCTGATTTTTTGCAGTGGAATAACTTTAAATTGTGAGCTGGATCCTGTCGTTCCGTCCTAACATTCCAGTTTCAGTGTGCCTCACTTTAAGAAGGTCCTGTAGAAAAACAAAAACTGTTAGGGCAAATTCATGCATTCAGCATGCTTACTGATGCCTCCAGTGTGCATTCACTGGGCAGGTGGACGCAGAGGAGTCGATGACCTTAACAGGCTTCAGTTTATACAAGGAGTCACTACAGGGTTTCTTCACAACTATGACCTCCTAGTAGATTTAAAATAAGGGTCTGGTTGTAAAAAATTCTAGTTGCACAACTTTTCAGGAATACTTCTATTAGGTAAAATGAGGTAAGTCTTTATTGTGGACATGGAGATAGATCTTTGTGTCTTGTTACCAAATAATCTTATCAACAACAATATTGAAGGGTTTCTAAGCCATATCCATTTATTCTCAAATACTTAGCCTTGTTTTTCTTTTTTTTTTTAAAGAACAAACTCTGACTTAAATTTTATTGGGAATAGTACTTTAATAATAGATTTATATTAATTTATATTCATTATAGAATTGAATTTCTAGTGACCAGTAATTTCATTACATATATTTAAAAATCTAATTTATTTTAGATAGTGTTAACTTGTGTTACTATAGATCTATCGTTTTTAAGGCTTAACCTTATATATTCCTAAGATTATAGCCAGTTGAATTAATTCTGGACAAACAGTTGGAGATGAGCTCGTAAATACCCACATTATAAGAAATACAAAGTTTCCTGCCAACCAGTTCTCTTCTTGATTACATTCTTTGGATCTATTTTCCTTGTGCCAACAATTAGATTCTTTGACCAAGTGAAGGCATACTCTCATCCACAAAGCTTTTTATAAACCAAGTTTAACGTGTGTGTATGTGCATCTGTGTGTGTGTGTAACAAGTGTGCATGCGCACACACAGGCATCTGGCATATTAAGCTCTAAGATATGCAGACTCTAACAAGACTTCCTTGGGGGTGCCAGCAGTACTTAGGCAAACCAGAAAGTGCGGTAGGAGAGATCTGTGGATTTGAGACTTCCTTCCTGCTATACACATTAGCTGTGTTGATGTTTTGAGAGTGATTTTAATTTAGCCTCATGCTCTCACTGGTGCCAATGTTGTACTGAAGACTTTACCTATGATGAAGGCAATGTTGCTTGAAAGTCTCCTGTTTCTTCTCTTTCTCCAACTGCTCTCTCATTTTCAGAGATGCTTTTGAGGGCTGCTGCCCTCCCACTGTGGAGAGGGGAGTTACTGGGAAGACCTGAATGCTGGCCACCTTGCCAGAAGCACCCTGTTTCACTGAGCATGGTCTGAGTGTGAATTGTTAGAGGGAGGTTATTGGTTCTCCAGTCATTCCTTCTGGCTTTCTTTTCTGCATCCTTAGTTTCTGAGGCCCCTCCCTTTAAACATTTGTCTGATGAATGTATAGGAGTTGATTATTTCAACTGTATTTGTTAAATCTTAACAGTGAAGTACTGAGAAGGTTATGGATACTAGTAAGAAACAAGTAGATTAGGATTAAGCATGAATACCAAAGAGAATTTAACTCTGCCATTTTTTTTAAAAAAACCAAAATCCTAAGTAATTCCAAATGCCTTAGATATCAATTAAAATTGTTCTGACATGGACAAAACTCTCTACCAGGAGAGTAATCAAGTAAATGCCTGTTCTCTTTCGATAAACCATTACTCTTTGAGCATTGTGAATGCCGTGTTTTCAGATTTCTAGGTAAAGTCATGACCCTATGTGTTTGGCTGCACAGGTAAATCGAGTGTGAAGGCTGTGCTGTCCTGGTCGACCAGCACTTAATAGGCAGTGGCTTAATGCAGAGCACTTGAGAGACAACATAGCAACAGAGAGGGAATATGGGTGAGTCCTTCACTGGATGCCTTTCGCCTAGACTAGGGCTGGGGAAGATGAAACACTATGCTGCCATTCCTTCAAGGTGGCGTTACGAGTGAGCAGCACTTTTTGCCTCTGTGGCAGAAATTGGTCTTAAAAATCCATGTCATTAATGCTTCCAGGCATCTATTACCATCAGAGTGAGATGAGGTCTCTTTGTCATCCCTGCCTTAGGCAGAGGAGTGAATGAATGACATGAGTAGACACCACCCAGAATGGCTGTGAAAGCAGTGAGCTGATTCAGCTGTTTTCTGGTTTCCCAAAATACATATTAAATCTCTATCATGTGCAAGAAAGTGCTAAGAAGTGGGGAGACAGACATAAGTAAGCCACCATCCCTAGCCTTGAAGACCTTGCAGCCTTGTGGAAATGTTTGCCGTGACCGTCTTAGACTGTCTGGAGGATGCCCGCTTTCATCAGGTGCGCTGGGGCGTGTTGCATTCCTGCGTCTTCAGTCCTGGCCCCAGCCTGGCCCCTACCTTACACGGTTGACTAACGATCATCATACTAGCTGATTCATACCGGCTATACACTCAATTTAAACATCACATCCTGTGGTTTTTCTTTTTCTTTTTCACCGTATGCTCTTTTCTCACTACTTTCCGTAGTCTTCTCTGTACTTCATTTTCCTGAGAAGGATGATATGAGATTGGCTTTATTTAAAAATACTTAGTAGGCACCATGGCTCATGGAGCTGAGAGCTCAACAGCTTGATCCCATGAGAATGATGAGCAAAGCCAGGGAGGCAGGTATTGGGAGAGAAGCGAGCTGTTCACGTGTGTGTTTATACCTATGCCTTTAACACACTTCGATCAAAAATATTAATAAAGAAATGGACATCTAGATACTAGTCCTGACTGAAAGTCAGTTGATTTCTGCCTTTGTGATGACTATTAAAGGGTATATTTCATTCACATAAGCATATTTTTTTTCTGTTTTCTGGTGTTAACTTAGGAACACAATATAAAATACACACCAATTGACACAGACTGAGTTTAGCACTTAACATAACCAGTTTTACCCATTCATTCCTGTAGGAGACAGATTAAATGTAAAAGATGGTCAATTTTGAGTTGCAAAAGGGTGCTAAAATGACTTTGATGGGGTTGGCTGGTGCTTTGTCAAGTGGATGTCAGAGTTTATTACTAGTAAAGAAAAGGAAAATGTAATTTGCATTATTATGCCGTTTTTCTAAAAAAAACTTAATAGGGACTCTTTAGATGTCTCTACAATGTTTTCATATCTAGTGGTCATTTTAGAAAAAAATGATAATCTATAGAATGAATAGTTATGTTTTGTTATGATTGATACTTTCTTGGTTAAAATGGTTGTATTGTGTCTTCAGTTTCCAGTGTGGCTTAAAATGTAAACATTCACATGATTCATTTAAATACAATGATGCCTATGAAGCACTCACTCAGACAGCATTCCTTTTGTGTTTAGAACTACAGAAGAAAATCTCTTCAAATAAAATAGTTCTAAATCGGTGTTTGTTGTCCGTTAAGTACCTGCTGTGTACTCAGGGCTGATCAGGGCTGGGAGGGGAGGGGAGACAGGTGTCTGTCGGTGGGAGCTCCTGATTGGCTGGAAGGCCAGATTAACCTATGAGCCAGTTAGTGGAGGAAGAACCATGTGGAGTGTCTTATGAAAACTGTTAATGTTTGAAGAAGATGGATCTGGGAGGAGGAGCTCTGAATCCTTGCAATTCTGAATAAAAGAATGAAGTCAAAATTCCATAGCTTACCAATTATGGCCCCTCACGATCTGTTCCTCCCCATGTTTTCTGCCATTCCCACTGTTTTAAACACCTCTTGCTCAAGGAAACTAAGACACATAGTTCCGTTTCTATTGGGAGTGTTAGCTATGACACTCACGGTCTGTGAGGCTTAGAAAGCACTAGGGGTAAGTGTCCAAAAATAGAGTTCAGTTACTAGATGATATCCATCCATGGCTGTCCATCTTCTTTTTATTCTTTGGGCTGCACTGCAAGGCAGGTGAGATGTTAGTTCTCTGACAAGGGATTGAACTATGGGAGCCCTGCAGTGGAATCATGGAGTCCTAACCACTAGACCACCAGGGATGGGCCCTGTGTCCATCTTCTTCTATCCTTTGGTTGCTTGACCTGTGAGAACAGGTCTCCTCATACAGTTTTAAGAGTGATCCAACTTGAAATATACTACTCCCCCCATTAAAAACCAAAGACACACCCATCTTTTCCCTAACAGAAACAAAGATCAGATCTAGCTATTATATCCAAGGTGACATCCCAGTTCATGGAGTCCCAAGTCCAGGGTCGTCAGGGGTTATCCTCTCCAAAGCCCATGGGTGACCACCCAGCTCTGACAGCCTATCAGCTAATGAACTTACTTCATACACACCCAACACTAATAGAGCACTTACTCTAGGAACTCTAGGCATTTTAAAATTTTAACTTATTTAGGCCTCACAGCTGACAAAAGTCCATATAGTCAAAACTATGGTTTTCCCGGTAGTAATGTATGGATGTGAGAGATGGACCGTAAAGAAGGCTGAGCACCAAAGAATTGATGCTTTTGAATTTTGGTGCTGGAGAAGAACTGAGAGACTCTTGGACAGTAAAGAGATCAAACCAGTCAATCCTAAAGGAAATCAATCCTGAATATTCATTGGAAGGACTGATGCTAAAGCTGAAGCTCTAACACTTTGGTCACCTGATGCAAAAAGCTGACTCATTGGAAAAGACCCTGATGCTGGGAAAGATTGAAAGCAGGAGGAGAAGGGGACGACAGAAGATGAGATGGTTGGATGGCATCACTTACTCAATGGACACGAGTTTGAGCAAACTCCAGGAGATAATGGAGGACAGGGAAGCCTGGCACGATACAGTCCATGGAGTTGCAAAGAGTTGGACATAACTTAGGGACTGAACAAAACAAAAGGCCTCACAGCAATCCAAGGTGATAAATATAAGTCCCCCTTTAGTTGAAGAAACTGAGGCAATGCAGGTCACAAACTGCCATTTGGGAAAAGGGAGAAGGGGAAATCGTATGCAGAAATCAGAAGTCAAATGGTGTACATTTTCCTGCTGGTAGAGACTGGCAAGGACTTCCTACCCTGATGG
This sequence comes from Bos javanicus, assembly GCF_032452875.1. NCBI lineage: Eukaryota > Metazoa > Chordata > Mammalia > Artiodactyla > Bovidae > Bos > Bos javanicus. The sequence continues at coordinate 82,558,924 of NC_083872.1, read as the reverse complement.
TAGAGTGGGTCTAGCCAGTCAATCTGAGAGCTCTTGGTTCTGCTCTGCAACACGTGTTCCATGGCCATTCCTGGTTGTGTGTGCCAGATGGCGGCAGTCTTCCTGTTGACCGGGTTAGGGGGAGTGGTGGGAGGAAAGCCTGAGATTCTATAGACACCATGGAATCCCAGGCCCCTGTGTGAGGACCATAAACATTTCCTTGGCAACAAAAACCTTAAAAAACCCCAGTTAGATGCTGGTAGATCTGATCTATGGTAACTCTGTGGGCCAGTTCCCTGAACTTGGAACCCATCTTTGTGATGTCTGTCTCTTGGCTTCAGAGTTCCTGCCTTCACCCTTCATCCTCAGCGTGATGGCTCCAATCTCCATCAACTTTGAGACAACCTGAAACAGTAGGGTTCTGCCCTTGCCAGACTACCTCTCAGGGAAGGCTGCTTTAGTAGACACGATTGCCTCTATGTGTTGGGAGGGGTTTGGGGATGAAATTCCCACCTGATTTCTTTGCTTCCTTCAAGAACCCAGTCCTACTGTATTTTCCAGACTGTTCACGCACCTTTGGTTGAAACAGACTCTGGCTCGTGCAACTCTGCAAGGCATGTATTATCTGAGCCTCTGCCGTTGCTGGGTTGCAGGCAGAAGGGTTGAAAGTGTGGGCTGCAGACCAAGACTGATGGAGTCTGCTTTCTAGTCCTGCCACTTTCTAGCTGTATAGCCTTCGTCAGATTACCGTACCTTGCTCAGTGTCTGTCTGTGAAGTAAGGGAAAGAAAGTGGTATCCACTGTATGGGATTATTGTGGGAACTGAATAAGGAAATCCATTACTCGAAAACAGCTCATACCAAAGAATTGGGGAGGCGGGGTGGAATATCCACATCTACATATATTTGGAAGGCATGCTAGAATGACGGGAACCAGAGTAGATGAGACTGTCCTATGTTTCCTGGGACTGTTGGTCTGTGCCATTGTTGAGTGAAGTTTCAGATATGGACACCAAGCTGTCCTGTAATGGAGTTGCCATGCTCCTGGTGCAAATTCCAGTTGTGGACAGGAGATGCTAGCTACCGCCTCTGGGCTGGTGGTCACCGACCAGCCTCTGCACTGGGGGTGATTCATGCAGAGTGATTCTGTGCCACTGAAACCTAAAGAAAAGGCATGTCTGTGTCTTTTCCCAGCTCTGTTTTCTGAGAGGTGAATAGGTGTTTTCTAGTAGTGCTGATGTTTATTTGTTCTGAAGTCTTTTCTGCTCTGTTGTGGGTCTTGAAAGTCACCAGTCTTCAAAGACAGCTTTGTCCAGTGGGGTTTCAGTGTCACATACTCGTGGATTTGTTGCATGGCTTCAAAATATTTCCCATCACGGTGCCTGCCCAGGGGTCTGTGTCAAGCATCGTGATTGTTTCTTCGATACAATTACCCTCCTGTTTCCTTCTGAGCTTTGAAGTTATTCAGGCTCTACTGTATAAGGAGTGGGGTCAATGTTACTAAGAGGAGGCTGGAATGAAACAGCAGCTGCTGTGAATACTGCATGAAGTAGATCCTGGGCCCAAACACCCACTGTTCTGCTTAGAGATGGAAACATCAATATAGAGAAAATTCCAAGTGAAAAACATTTCAAAGTTGAAAGAAAGCTAGAGAAAATTACCATGGGATTAGGTGTATTTACATGGGACAGAGAACCCTAATGTTACAGTACCTTCAATACAATAGAAGTTAATTTTCTCTGATGAAACAGAAGCCTGGTGGCAGGCAGCATGGAGCTGGTACAGCTGGTGGGGTGCTGGGTTGGCTTGTTCCAGCTCCTGAGAACCAGCTATAAACATCTCTTCCCAACTCTATGTTCAGTAATGTCACATTGATAACTCAAAACTGGCCATGGTGGAGTATTTACATCACAGAAATTGGCAAATGCTACAAGTCAGGGTTTTGCTCTCCCTAGAGCCTATTTTTTAACACTTAATAGCACACCTTTGGGTATAGGTTTCTACAGAATTAGGGACCTAGGCTTTTTCTATCATCCTGCTCTATCATTCTTGTATGTGGCTCCCATTCCTATGTTCATTCATGTCCAAAATTGCTGCAAAAGTTCCAGACATTGTGCCGGGAGCCGGCATATTGCATATTGAGTGCAGCACTTTCCACAGCATCATCTTTCAGGATCTGGAATAGCTCAACTAGAATTCTATCACTGCCGGGAGCCAGCGTGAGGAGCTCCACCCATGACAAAGGTCATGAGGAAGGAGGCTTGGCATATGAAAGGCGGGATCAAGCCTCAGGAGTCCCCCTGGAAATTCTCGAGCATCTACCCCCAAAACCAGAGTCTGCCTACTTTCTGCTTTGTGCTCTCACCTACACCTCTGACTTTACGGGGGGCTGTCCCCCACTACCTCTCTCTGAAAAAGAGTTAGCTTACAGCTCCAGTTAATAATTCCTGGGTGTGACAGTGTTTCAACCTACAAACTCCTTTGGAAGTCCTCTAGCCTGCCTGAATAGGTTTTTCCGGCCACATGTGATTGTTCAGAGCCTCCCAACTGTGAGAGGCAGGAGATGTTCTAAACTGTCTAAACACAGATTCCTTTGAGTAGTTAAAAGATTGATTAGAAATTGTATTGGTGAAGGGTTTTTCACTTATTGAGCCAATGTTCGCTGCTAAGTCTCCATACTCCTTACCTACTGTGTCCCTGGCAGTGTATTGATTGATATAATGGGTATATAGAAATGTAAGTAGTAGCCTCAATGTTTGTAACCCTGGACCCTTGAGTTAAGTCTTTTCTTGATTGAGCCCACCTCACCTTTGCCCTATAGGAATGCAGCTTTGTCCAATGCTTTTTTGGAGGCTGGTGCCTGACTTTGGAATAATTACCTTTAGAGAAAGATAAGTTCCTTAAAATGTTAACAGGCCTCCGGGCCAGAAGATGATGCAAATCACCGAAGCTTTTGCATATGATAAGTTTGCAGGAAGAAAGCCTGGCTTGCTGCATGACTCTACCCCTTCCCCCATTATCCTCTATGCATAACTTAAAGTATAAAAACTACTTTGGAAAATAAAGTGCGGGCCTTGTTCACAGAAACTTGGTCTCCCCTTGTCGCTCTCTCTCCCAAATTCTGGCTGAGTCTACATCTGGAGCGCGGAACCCGCCATGCTTGCTAATTATGCCTGGGCTTCTAAGATCCGACTGGGGAGGCCTCAGTGTCTCCTCTCCTTCGGGAGAACGGAAGGACGCCTGCGGCCTACGTAAGTGGTGCAAACTTCTTGTCTTGAAGTTTTATTGGTCTCCCGCGTAAACCAAGCTTCTCAGCCTCTTTTCTCCACTGAATTTCCTCACTGAGCTAATCCTCATTCTATTACTGTTTATACCTTTGATAAAATATTTAAATAAATAGGTCGCCGACGCCGTCCCCACTTCGAATACCCTGGATCAGCCGGGTCTGGTCCCCGGCAACATTGAATTATACTTTCCAGGTGGCAAGAAAAAAATCCAAAAAGAAGGGGACAAATATAGGGCACCAGCAGTATCTTACAGAGGTTTCTGGGAAGCTTCTCTACATTCCTTTGGCCAGCATGGAGACATGGCTGTACATAGCTGTAAGGGAGCCTGGGAGATGTAGTCTGTATTTGGGGATACATTTATCAAGTTAAAAGGTGGGGGGCTGTGGTAGACAGAGCTCTAAGATGTTCCTCGGCTCTTTGTTGTTCAATCACTAAGTCATGTCTGACTCTTAGCCTTGTATAATCACCTCCCCTTGAATATTAACTTGCAAATATGATGAGATATCACTCCTGTGATTATTTGTTGTTGTTCAGTCTCTATATCATGTCTGACTCTTTTGTGGCTTCATGGAGTGCAGCACACCAGTCTTTCCTGTCCTTCACCATCTCGTGGAGTGTGTTCAGATTCATGTCCATTGAGTCAGTAATGCTATCTAACTATCACATCCTTTGCCAGCATCAGGATCTTTTCCAATGAGTTGGCTCTTCCCATCAGGTGGCCAAAGTGTTGGAGCTTAAGGTTCAGCATCAGTCCTTTCAATGAATATTCAGGGTTGATTTCCTTTAGGATGGACTGGTTTGATCTCCTTGCTGTCCAAAGGACTCTCAAGAGTGTTCTTCAGCATCACAATTTGAAAGCATCATTTCTTCGGTGTTCAGCTTTCTTTATGGACAAACTCTCACATCTGTACATGACTGTTGGAAAAACCATAGCTTTGACTATATGGACCTTTGTCAGCAAAGTGATGTCTCTGCTTTTTAAAACACTGTATAGGATTGTCATAGCTTTTCTTCCAAGGAGCAAGTGTCTTTGAATTTCAAGCCTGCAGTCACCATCCACAGTGATTTTGGAGCCCAAGAAAGTCACTGTTTCCACTTTTTCCCCATCTATTTGCCATAAAGTGATGGGACTGGATGCCATGATCTTCATTTTTTGAATGTTGAGTTTCAAGCCAGCTTTTCAACTCTCATCTCTCACCATCATCAAGAGGCTCTTTAGTTCCTCTTCACTTTCTGCCATAGAGTGGTATCATATGCATATCTAAGGTAGTTGATATTTCCCCCAGCAATCTTGATTCCAGTCTGTGATTCATCCATCTTGGCATTTTGCATGATGTACTCTGCATAGAAGTTAAATAAGCAGAGTAACAATATACAACCTTGTCGTACTCCTTTCCTAATTTTGAATCAGTCTATTGTTCCATCAGTTCAGTTCAGTTGCTCAGGTGTTCAACTCTTTGTGACCCCATGAACTGCAGCACACCAGGCTTCCATGTCCATCACCAATGCCTGGAACTTGCTCTAACTCATGTCTATCTAGTTGTGATGCCATCCAACCATCTCATCCTCTGTCGTCCCCTTCTCCTCCTGCCTTCAGTCTTTCCCAGCATCAGGGTCTTTTTCAATGAGTCAGTTCTTTGCATCAGGTATGGATGTGAGAGTTGGACCATAAAGAAGGCTGAGTGCTGAAGAATTGATGCTTTTGAAGTGTGGTGTTGGAGAAGACTCTTGAGAGTCCCTTGGACTGCAAGGAGATCAAAGCAGACAATCCTAAAGGAAATCAATCCTGAATATGCATTGGAAGGATTGATGTTGAAACTCCAATACTTTGGCCATCTGATGAGAAGAACCAACTCATTAGAAATGACCCTGATGCTGGGAAAGATTGAAGGCAGGAGAGGGAGGGGATGACAGAGGGTGAGATGGTTGGATGGCATCACCGACTCAATGGACATGAGTTTGAGCAAGCTCCAGGAAATGGTAAAGGACAGGGAAGCCTGGACCAGGGAAGTATTAGAGCTTCAGCTTCAGCATCAGTCCTCCCAATGAATTTTCAGGACTGATTTCTTTTAGGGTTGACTGATTTGATCTTCTTGCTGTCCAAGGGACTCTCAAGTGTCTTCTCCAACACCACTGTTCAAAAGTATCAATCCTTCGGCAGTCAGCCTCATGGTCCAACTCTCATATCCATACATGACTACTGGAAAAACCATAGCTTTGACTATAATATGGACCTTTATTGCCAAAGTAATTTTAATATGCTGTTTAGGTTTGTCATAGCTTTTCTTCCAAGGAGCACGCGTCTTTTAATTTCATGTTCCATGTCTTTTAATATTGTTGTTCCATGTCCAGTTCTAACTGTTGTTTCTTGACCCTCATACAGGTTTCTCAGGAAACAGATAAGGTGGTCTGGTAGTCCCATTTCTTTAAGAATTTTCCACAGTTTGTTGTGATTCACACAGCCAAAGGCTTCCATGTAGTCAATGAAGCAGTAGAAGATATTTTTCTGGAATTTCCTTGCTTTCTCTATGATCCCATGAATGTTGACAATTTGATGTCTGGTTCCTCTGCCTTTTCTAAACCCAGGTTTGTACATCTGTAAATTCTCAGTTCAAGTACTGCTGAAGACTAGCCTATGATTATGCTGTGTCCCAAATGATTTTAAGATAGGGAGATTTTCTGTGTTGTTGTTGTTCAGTTGCTCAGTCATGTCTGACTCTTTACAACCCCATGGACCAGGGGGCTTCCCTGGTCCAGGCTTCCCTGTCCTTTACAATTTCCTGGAGCTTGCTCAAACTCATGTCCATTGAGTCAGTGATGCCATCCAACCATCTCGCCCTCTGTCATCCCCTTCTTCTCCTGCCTTCAATCTTTCCCAGCATCAGGGTCATTTCTAATGAGTTGGTTCTTCTCATCAGATGGCCAAAGTATTGGAGTTTCAGCATCAATCCTTCCAATGCATATTCAGGATTGATTTCCTTTAGGATTGTCTGCTTTGATCTCCTTGCAGTCCAAGGGACTTCTCCAACACCACACTTCAAAAGCATCAATTCTTCAGCACTCAGCCTTCTTTATGGTCCAACTCTCACATCCATACATGATCACTGGAAAAACCATAGCTTTGACTATACAGACTTCTGTTGGCAAAGTAATGTCTCTGCTTTTTAATATGCTGTCTAGTTTGGCTATAGCTTTTTTCCAAGGAGCAAGTGTCTTTTACTTTCATGGCTGCAGTCACCATCTGCAGCAATTTTGGAGCCCAAGAAAATAAAGTCTGTCACTGTTTCCATTGTTTCCCCATCTATTTGCCATGAAATGCTGGGACCAGATGCCATGATCTTGCTTTTTTGAATGCTGAGTTTTAAGCCAGCTTTTTCACTCTCTGCTTTCACTTTCATCAAGAGGCTCTTTAATTCCTCTTTGCTTTCTAACCAAACTGATCACATGGATCACAGCCTTGTCTAACAGTGAAACTATAAGCCATGCCATGTAGGGCCACCCAAGAGGGACAGGTCATGGTAGAGAGTTCTGATAAAACGTGGTCCACTGGAGAAGGGAATAGCAAACCACTTCAGCATTCTTGCCTTCAGAACCCCATGATAAGTATGAAATGGCAAAAAAAAATTTTTCTGTATATGCCTGATCTAATCACAAAGTGCTTTAAATCCAAGTCTAAAGGTCAGAGATGGAGAAAGGTAGAGAATAGAAGCATGAGAAAGATTCAACGTACCATTGCTGGCTTGAAGATGGAGGTGGCCCTGTAGCAAGGAATGCAGGAAACCTCCAGGAGCTGAAAGTGAGCCCCTGCTGACACCCAGCAAGAAAAAGAGGATCTCAGTCCTACAGCCTCAAGGAACTGAATTCTGTCAATGTGGTGAAGAAATGGGGCTTCCCATGTGGCACTAATGGTAAAGAATCTGCCTGCCAATGCAGGAGACATAGGAGACACGGGATTGACAGGAAGATCTCCCTGGAGGTGGGCGTGGCAACCCACCTGGTATTCTTGCCTGGAGAATCCCATGGACAGAGGAACCTGGAAGGCTACAGTCCACAAAGTCGCAGAAAGTCGGACATGACTGAAGCGACTTAGTGTACACACATGCTGAAGAAATTGTCTCTTTTTCCCCTTTTCACTTATGTGTTCTAAATCTGTCAGTGTCCTAGATTTTAGCATAGTTTGTGCTAACTTGAGTTTGGTAAATCCTTAACAGATATTTATTAAGCAATGATACAAGCATGGATACCATTGGAATACAAAATAAGTAAAAACTTTATGTTCTAACAGCAGGTTGATGTCTATCTAGTTCAGGGATAGACATGAACATCAATTCAATTAGAGAAAGAGAGTACTCATACAGTCACATTGTATACTGACCCACGAATGACTGCAGTAGAGCCTAGAACAGTCTGTTGTGGGTTGCTGGCTGAATTTACCAGGATGGTTTGGACTGTGAATAAGAGAAAATTCCAAGTGATCTGGCCTAAAAAAATAAAGGGAATTATTAGATAGAAGATAGAAGAGAAATTAAAGGATAGCACAGACTTTAGTCAAGATTTTATCCAGCAGGTTGACTATATCACCAAATATGAGGTTTCCTTATTGTCCTCATGAGGTTGAATCCAGTGAGGAAAAGATCATCTTTGTCACAGCATTTCCTGTATTAGTTCTGAGATTCACTCTTATTGGACTGGCTTAAGTAATACTGGAACTGACACTGTGTTTGGGGGAATTGAGTATGGAATGAGACAATTGCTGTAGCAAATGTCACTGCTCTCCCCCTGAAGGCTAGAGTGGAAATCAGCTTTCCTGGATCCCCATATGAGAGAGCGAATATACAGATGAGTGTGTGTGTGCTTGTGTGTGTCTCTCTGTGTGTGTCTGTGTAGCTGGGGGACAGGGACAGGAAGAACACTTGTTGGGAAGACAAAAGGAACTAGAAAGTGGGTGATACCTGCAAAGGACCACTACACTACATCAGCAGTAAATGTGAAATAGTTAAGGAAAGATGTTATTGAAGATGATACAATTATTTTTCATTTTCCCAGTGGAGTGGTATGTGTAATTGATTAAGGTCTAGCGAAGTGGAGACAGGAAGATCAACTAGCAGGCAATTGAAGTGAAATACACAGGAGGTTCTGAAGTCCTGAAACAGGGTGCTAACAGTGGAAATGGATGATTCTTTGAGACATTATGGGAGAAGATTTCCAGCATTTGATGCAGGGTGAAAGTTAGGAAAATCGGTTATTATTTCATGATTTTGATTCTCAAAGATTGAAAGTATTACAGTGCAACTGACAGAAAAGGAGGGTCTGAGGGGGGAAACTGGTTTGTGGGACAGGGAGAAAAGGAATAGTGGGTTTCAGCCATTTCAAGTGTAGAGTAGCTATGGAAGATCAAAAAGAACTGGGTAAATGTAGCTAGAGAAAAAGCGTTAGGTCAAGGAGTAAACCTCAGGCACAAGTCGGGAAGAGGAGAAGTTGAAAGAAACAAGGAGAGTGCGATGTTAACAAAGTTAAGAAAGGAATTTATGAGGGGAGTAGTGTGGAAGAAGATGGAACTTCACAGAAGATCTCTGTGAATCTAAGTTGCAGGCCAACAGATTAGGGATAACAAAAATAATAAAACATGGAAGAAGGCAAAAAATGTGGTTTCTACACAAAAGAAATGAAATTTAAAAACTTGATCGATATAGCATAAACTCTTGGTTACCTCACCATATACATATCTTAGTTCTCCATTGATATGTTAGTTATCTATTGCTGCATAACAAATTGCCACAAACATTGTGGCTTTAATAAGTAAATAATGGAGTTTCCCTGGTGGTTCAGATGGTGAAGAATCTGCCTGCAATGCACGAGACCCAGGTTTGACCCCTGGGTCAGGAAGATCCCCTGGAGGAAGACATGGCAACCCACTCCAGTATTCTTGCCTGGGAAATTCCATTGTAGATCAAGAGTCTGGATATAACTTAGCTGGATCTTTTGTTTAGGGTCTCACAAAGCTCCAGTCAAGGGGTTATCTGAGCTACATTCTTATCTGGAGACCTGAGTGGGAAAGGACTTGCTTCTACGGTTACTCAAGTTGCTAACAGAATTCATTTCCTTATGGTTGTAGGACTGAGACTCCTGGCTTCTTGCTAGCTCAGCTCTTAGAGGCCATCCATCCACAGCTCCTTGTCATGTGGACCTCACAACATGGCCACATGTTTTTTCAAAGCCAGCTAGGGATATTAGAGTCTGTAGAATGAGTCTTAGTAAGCAAGAATTGTAACATAATCATGGAAATGGCATTCCATTTTTGCCATCTTCTGTTGGCTAGAAGTAAGTCACAGGTCCCACCCACACTGAAGGAAAATGAATTTTTAAAAAATATTTATTTTTGAGTCTTCATAGGCATGTAGGCTTTCTCTAGTTGTGGTTGGCAAGGGCTACTCTTCATTGTGGTGGTTGGGCTCCTCATTGTGGTGGCTTCTCTTGTTGCAGAGCATGGGCTCTAAGTGCTCAGGCTGTGGTGCACAGGTTTACTTTCTCTGCTGCATGTGAGATCTTGGACCAGGGATTGAACCCATGTCCCCTGCATTAGCAAGTAGATTCTTATCCACTGGACCACCAGGGAAGTCCCAGGAGAATGAATTAAATAAGAGTGTGAAAACCAGAAAGTGAGGTCTGCCGAGAGTCTGTCATACTTGATGTCAATTTTGTTTGGGAGTCTCCATGTAGATAGTTCTAGATCACAGTTCTAAGCTAACTGTGATTCTGTTTCCTCCTTTTCTGATCTCCCTTCCTGTTAGGAGTGGTCATGAATCAGGTGTGGCAGTAGCAACTAAGCAGAAGTCTCCTGGGAGGTTCTGGGAAATCTTTTGGGCTCCCCTGATAAATGGGAATGATTATAGGTGGCACCACACTTTTTCCTTTTTCATATCTCAAGTGAGTATATGAAAACTGGAATTATAGCAGCACAGGGCTTTGACGGGGAGGCCAAGTGACTCACAGAACTGTCAGTAAAGTTAGTTTGACCACTCCTCACTCTGATTACATTATGTTTCTTTGTTGTTAGCCAATAGTGAAAACATCAGTGGGAGACTAAGTTTAGGGAAAAAAGATGATAAATGTGATTTGCCACATGAATTTGGGGTATAACACAACATAGATGTGTCTCATCCTAAGGTAAAATTGATGCCTGTATTAGATGCTCAAATCTGTCTGACCTGGTGTGTAGATTTGGAATCAGCTGTATAGAGATTCTGACTGAAGCTTTATCAGTGGATACATTTACCAAGGCTGAGATCAGAGTGAGAAAATAGGGTGACAGAGGGGACATTTGGAACACCTAGATTCAAGAAGAAGACAGGGGAAGAGGGCGCGTGAAGGGAAATCTGAGCAGTCAAGAGCCATCAGTCCTTAGAACAGAAACACCTACTAATTTTCAAATCCTCAGTCTAGCATTTCTGCAGGACATTTATTTGATCTTCTGCTCTCCTTTTGGCTCTTAGGTTCCAAAAAAATTTGCTCTATCAATGTCTCAACCCTATTACACTCAACATTCTCTTTTTATTGTATTTTATTTTTTAAAACTATTTTAATTTTTTTGTTTGGCTGCACTGGGTCTTATTTGCAGCATGCAGGATCTTTGCTTGTGGCATGTGGGGTCTTTACTTGAGTCATGCCAACTTTTAGTTGCAGCATGTAGAACCAAGTTCCCTGGCCAGGGATCGAATCCAGGCCCCCTGCATTGGAGTCTTTTAACCACTAGACCACCAAGGAAGTCCCTTATTGTATTTTTTAGTATTTGCTCTTCTATTTTGATATATAGTTTATAAATAAATGTAGCCTCCCTACACCCTTCATTACAAATCAATATGATGTGCTGGTGATGAGATAATGGAGAAATATAAGGAAAACAATCTATAAATAAATAATATGTTTACCAATATGTACATGTTTGGCCACAATTATACTAAAAGAAACAATGAAGAAGACAGACACCTGTACCTCCACGGAATGAATCATTGTGCATTTAACAGTTATAGATGAAGACTTATGAATGTATGTTTTGCCAGGGACTCAAGTACCTGTCATGGCCTTGCCACTGTTGCTGTGGATTTCCACAATAGTAAGAAACCCTTTGCAAAATTTGGAGTGCAAAAAAAGACAAGTGTCTCTTAATTTAAATAGTAGTTGTTTTTCTGGAAAATTCAATGTATAGTCATACTATGCAAAAAATATTTGATGCTTGTATAAGCACGGAAATTGAAACTGTAATCAAAAATCTTCCAGCAAACAAAAGCCCAGGTCCAGACAGCTTCACAGCTGAATTCTACCAAAAATTTAGAGAAGAGCTAACACCTATCCTGCTCAAACTCTTCCAGAAAATTGCAGAGAAAGGTAAACTTCCAAACTCATTCTATGAGGCCACCATCACCCTAATACCAAAACCTGACAAAGATCCCACAAAAAAAAGAAAACTACGGGCCAATATCACTGATGAACATAGATGCAAAAATCCTTAACAAAATTCTAGCAATCAGAATCCAACAACACATTAAAAAGATCATATACCGTGACCAAGTGGGCTTTATCCCAGGGATGCAAGGATTCTTCAATATCCGCAAATCAATCAGTGTAATACACCACATTAACAAATTGAAAAATAAAAACCGTATGATTATCTCAATAGATGCAGAGAAAGCCTTTGACAAAATTCAACATCCATTTATGATAAAAACTCTCCAGAAAGCAGGAATAGAAGGAACATACCTCAACATAATAAAAGCTATATATGACAAACCCACAGCAAACATTATCCTCAATGGTGAAAAATTGAAAGCATTTCCTCTAAAGTCAAGAACAAGACAAGGGTGCCCACTTTCACCATTACTATTCAACATAGTTTTGGAAGTTTCGGCCACAGCAATCAGAGCAGAAAAAGAAATAAAAGAAATCCAAATTGGAAAAGAAGAAGTAAAACTCTCACTATTTGCAGGTGACATGATCCTCTACATAGAAAACCCTAAAGACTCCACCAGAAAATTACTAGAACTAATCAATGATTATAGTAAAGTTGCAGGATATAAAATCAACACACAGAAATCCCTTGCATTCCTATACACTAATAATGAGAAAACAGAAAGAGAAATTAAGGAAACAATTCCATTCACCATTGCAATGGAAAGAATGAAATACTTAGGAGTATATCTACCTAAAGAAACTAAAGACCTATATATAGAAAACTATAAAACACTGGTGAAAGAAATCAAAGAGGACACTAATAGATGGAGAAATATACCATGTTCATGGATTGGAAGAATCAATATAGTGAAAATGAGTATACTACCCAAAGCAATTTGTAGATTCAATGCAATCCCTATCAAGCTACCAACAGTATTCTTCACAGAGCTAGAACAAATAATTTCACAATTTGTATGGAAATACAGAAAACCTCAAATAGCCAAAGCTATGTTGAGAAAGAAGAATGGAACTGGAGGAATCAACCTACCTGACTTCAAGCTCTACTACAAAGCCACAGTTATCAAGACAGTATGGTACTGGCACAAAGACAGAAATATAGATCAATGGAACAAAATAGAAAGCCCAGAGATAAATCCACACACATATGGACACCTTATCTTTGACAAAGGATGCAAGAATATACAATGGATTAAAGACAATCTCTTCAACAAGTGGTGCTGGGAAAACTGGTCAACCACTTGTAAAGGAATGAAACTAGAACACTTTCTAACACCATACACAAAAATAAACTCAAAATGGATTAAAGATCTCAAAGTAAGACCAGAAACTATAAAACTCCTAGAGGAGAACATAGGCAAAACACTCTCTGACATACATCACAGCAGGATCCTCTATGACCCACCTCCCAGAATATTGGAAATAAAAGCAAAAATAAACAAATGGGACCTAATTAAACTTAAAAGCTTCTGCACAACAAAGGAAACTATTAGCAAGGTGAAAAGACAGCCTTCAGAATGGGAGAAAATAATAGCAAATGAAGCAATGGACAAACAACTAATCTCAAAAATATACAAGCAACTCCTCCAGCTCAACTCCAGAAAAATAAATGACCCAATCAAAAAATGGGCCAAAGAACTAAATAGACATTTCTCCAAAGAAGACATACAGATGGCTAACAAACACATGAAAAGATGGTCAACATCACTCATTATCAGAGAAATGCAAATCAAAACCACTATGAGGTACCATTTCACACCAGTCAGAATGGCTGCGATCCAAAAGTCTACAAGCAATAAATGCTGGAGAGGGTGTGGAGAAAAGGGAACCCTCTTACACTGTTGGTGGGAATGCAAACTAGTACAGCCACTATGGAGAACAGTGTGGAGATTCCTTTAAAAACTGGAAATAGAACTGCCTTATGATCCAGCAATCCCACTGCTGGGTATACACACTGAGGAAACCAGAAGGGAAAGAGACACGTGTACCCCAATGTTCATCGCAGCACTGTTTATAATAGCCAGGACATGGAAGCAACCTAGATGTCCATCAGCAGATGAATGGATAAGAAAGCTATGGTACATATACACAATGGAATATTAGCCATTAAAAAGAATACATTTGAATCAGTTCTAATGAGGTGGATGAAACTGGAGCCTATTATACAGAGTGAAGTAAGCCAGAAAGAAAAACACCAATACAGTATACTAACGCATATATATGGAATTTAGAAAGATGGTAACAATAACCCTGTGTATGAGACAGCAAAAGAGACACTGATGTATAGAACAGTCTTATGGACTCTGTTGGAGAGGGAGAGGGTGGGAAGATTTAGGAGAATGGCATTGAAACATGTATAATATCATGTATGAAATGAGTTGCCAGTCCAGGTTCGATGCACGATACTGGATGCTTGGGGCTGGTGCACTGGGACGACCCAGAGGGATGGTATGGGGAGGGAGGAAGGAGGAGGGTTCAGGATGGGGAACACATGTATACCTGTGGTGGATTCATTTCGATATTTGGCAAAACTAATACAATTTTGTAAAGTTTAAAAATAAAATAAAATTAAAAAAATATTTGATGCTTGTATATAAAATGGACTTTGGTTCTAGGTAACAAAATTATAAGCAGACATTTTTACCTATGAATGTCCTTGGGCCATATGAAAGTTGCATGGGATGTTGGATAATTCATTGCATAGGACTGTTCCATTCATTGCAGACTATATAGCACCAAAATCACTGCAGATGGTGACTGCAGCCATGAAATTAAAAGACGCTTACTCCTTGGAAGGAAAGTTATGACCAACCTAGATAGCATATTCAAAAGCAGAGACATTACTTTGCCAACAAAGGTTCGTCTAGTCAAGGCTGTGATTTTTCCTGTGGTCATGTATGGATGTGAGAGTTGGACTGTGAAGAAGGCTGAACGCCGAAGAATTGATACTTTTGAACTGTGGTGTTGGAGAAGACTCTTGAGAGTCCCTTGGACTGCAAGGAGATCCAACCAGTCCATTCTGAAGGAGATCAGCCCTGGGATTTCTTTGGAAGGAATGATGCTAAAGCTGAAACTCCAGTACTTTGGCCACCTCATGTGAAGAGTTGACTCATTGGAAAAGACTCTGATGCTGGGGGGAATTGGGGGCAGGAGGAGAAGGGGACGACAGAGGATGAGATGGCTGGATGGCATCACTGACTCGATGGACGTGAGTCTGAGTGAACTCCGGGAGTTGGTGATGGACAGGGAGGCCTGGCATGTTGCGATTCATGGGGTCGCAAAGGGTCGGACACGACTGAGTGACAGATCTGATCTGATATAACATTAGAAATACTGTACACTGAATGCAGGAAATATAACCACCAAAATGCCAGATCAGTTTCCAAATTGCCCCACAGGGGGCAGTTCTAACTCCAGGACGAACTCCAGTTCTATATGGTCCTCAGTGGTTTTGTGGTAAAAAGGCAGTGGAACTAGGATTGGATGGCATTAGCCATGGTGTTGATACACCTCCCAATTTCTAGGGAACTTAGGGCATGTGGTTCTGCAGGTCAGCTGGATGAGAAGAATGGGCAAAGGATTGTAGCTTGGAAGGTGGTTTGCTCCTTCAAAAGTTGAGTCTTTGGTGGCAACCTTGATTTAAAAGACATTCTTTAAAACATTTAAGATAATAAGATTATTAAAAAGAAGAGACATTACTTTGCCAACAAAGGTTCATCTAGTCAAAGCTATGGTTTTTCCAGTAGTCATGTATGAATGTGAGAGTTGGATTATAAAGAAAGCTGAATGCCAAAGAATTGATGCTTTTGAACTGTGGTCTTGGAGAAGACTCTTGAGAGTCCCCTGGACAGCAAGAAGATCCAACTAGTCTCCTAAATCAGCCCTGAATATTCTTTGGAAGGACTGATATTGAAGCTGAAACTCCAATACTTTGGGCACCTGATGCGAAGAACTGACTCATTTGAAAAGACCCTGATGCTGGGAACAATTGAAGGGAGGAGGAGAAGGGGACAACAGAGGATGAGATGGATGGCATCACCAATTCAATGGACATGAGTTTGAGTAAGCTCCGGGAGTTGGTGATGGACAGGGAGGCCTGATGTGCTGCAGTCCATGCGGTCACAAAGAGTTGTACACGACTGAGCAACTGAACTGAACTGAACTGAAGATAATAACAATGCAAGCTTTTTGTTTAAAATCCAAACACATACACACATGATCAAGATGTCTCTCATCCACTTAATTTCTTTTCCTTCCTTGAGCAAGAATTGAGAATATCAAAAACATGTATCTCATTCCTGTCATTAACTTTCCTGTATATTTAAAAAATTTCAAGACAGAGCATCAGACAGGAATTCCAGAGAGATGCTCCCTCAACAAGGTGTTCAAGACTCCCAGGCTGCTTATCCTTAACCTAAGGAGGGGCTGGAATTAGCTTCAGATCCCCATTCTCTTTACCCCTTTTCAGTCGTGTCCAGCTCCCTGGCCCCATGGACTGTAGCCCTCCAGGCTGCTCTGTCCAGGGGATTCTCCAGGCAAGAACATTGGCGTGGGTTGTCATGTCCTCCTCCAGAGGATCTTCCCAACCCAGAGATTGAACCCATATCTCCTGCATTGGCAGGCCCATTCTTTACCACAAGCACCACCTGGGAAGCCCACCCCCTTCTTTCTCACTATTTAATTCCCTGTGATTCCTTCCTATCTCCTGAAGTTTAAAACTGTCAGCCCTGGAACTTCCCTAGTCATCCAGTGAGGAAGACTTCCACTCCCAATGCAGGGGGCCCAGGTTACTAGATTGCACATGCCGCGACTACGAGTTCACATGTTGTGACTAAAGATCCTGCATGTCACAACTAAGACCTGGCATAACCACATAAACAAATACATAAAGATTAAAAGCAGAAAACTGTCAGGCCCAACTTTGCAGCAGCTTTGGAGAGAGGGCAGCAGGAGCTCGCATGGCAGCAGCTGTAACTTCTTGCGAATCACCCCCTTCTCACAAACACATCGTTCCACAGCTGCTAGAAATGCTCATTGCTTCTTGGCGTCTAAAGAATGCATTTGTGTGCTCCTCGGTTTCAATTAACTCTCAAATATTAAAGCAGTTTGCAGAGGATACTGATGAGAAAGAACCTGGAGCCTAGGTGACTTTCTCCAATGCCCATCCTCACATGTCACATTTTCAGATTTAAGCATGGGGTGCCTAGGAGAGACCTTCATAGAAACAAATGCCACTCATGGTACATGATTAGTTATGGATGGCTCGTGCTTCATGCAATGGATCTAAAAAGGGGAGACAGTTGAATAATTCTGACTAGAAGTCTTTAAAGAGAGTTAAACTGCTAACATGTAGTATTCTGTCCATAGGATCAAATATTTGAGAAAGTACTTCTTGTCTTCTTCTTCTTTTTAAATATTTACCCTTTATTTGACTGCACCAAATCTCAGTAGCTGCATGCAGGATCTAGTTCCCTGATGAGAGATCGAGCTCGGTCCCCTGCACTGGGAGAGTGGAGACTTAGCCTCTGGACCACATGGAATTCCAACACTTTTCGCTTTCTGCTATAAATATTATGCCTTCAGGAATTCCCTAGTGTCCAGTGGTTAGGACTCCACACTTCCACTGCTGAGGGCATGGGTTCAGTCCCTGGTAGGGGAACTAAGATCTCACAAACTGCATGGCACAGCCAAAAAGAATTATGCTTTTATTTGCATTGGGGCAAGGATGCAGGTTTGATCTCTGGGTCAGAAAGATCCCCTGGAGAAGAAAAGGGCAACCCACTCCAGTATTCTTGCCCAGGAAATCCCATGGAGAGAGGAGCCTCGTGGGCTACAGTCCATGGGATTGCAAAAACTACTAAAAATAATAAACAACAAAGAGATTTGCCTTATCCCCAAGACCTGGAGGGGAGAAAATAGCCTTACCTTCATTACTTACTACTCTCTGTGGAGAAATGTGATTCCTTTTTAGTGCACTAGGAACATTTCATTAGTGACACTTTTTATATTCCTAAATTGGCACTCGTGTATCCTTTATTAACTTCTGGCCTTGTCCCCACACAGTCACTTCCAATGTCTGACTCCTTCATCATGTGATTATCTTGCTATTCAGATGCATTGTGAAGGGTGGTACTTCTAAAAGGTGATGTGTGTACAGTTCACCTGGGCATCTTACAAAAATGCAGACTCTCAAACAAGGACCTACTGTATAGCACAGGGAACTCTACTCAATATTCTGTAATCGCCTACATGGAAAAGAATCTGAAAAAGAGAATCTATATGTTTAGTTGAATCACTTTGCCGTACACCTGAAACTGACCCAACATTGTAAGCCACCTTTGCATGTGCGCTAGGTGGCTTCGGTCACATCTGACTGATGCTGTGGACCATAGCCCGCCAGGTTCCTCTGTCCATGGGATTCTCCAGGCAAGAATGCTGGAGTGGGTTGTCATGCCCTCCTCCAGGGAAGTCAACTATACTCTAGTATGAAATAAAAAATTTTTTAAAAAGTAAAATAAAATGCAGATTTGCTTTACAATCCACCCAGGCAGCTTTGAAAAATGCAGATACTGATCCAATAAGTTGAGATTGAGTCCAAGGTTCTGCTTTTCTCACAAGTTCCTAGTAAATGCGGATGTTGCTGAGCAGAGAACCATGCTCTTGAGTAGAAAGACAGAATGAAGGAATGACAGGTGAGGCCTAAAGGGAACATTACCTTTCAGAGACCCACAAACCACCTGGGAAAGTAAGTGGTGAGAAGAGATGTGTGTATGTGATTACATATTTATGTATATGAATATATAAGATTTATACAAACATTTAACTGTTTAAAAATGGCATCATTCAAACACCAAGTGGGAGAGGAGAGGTGGGATGAATTGGGAATTTGGGATTGACATATATATACTACTACGCATAAAACAGATCACTAATGAGCACCTACTGTATAACACAGGGAACTTTATTCAGTGCTCTGTGGTAACCTAAATGGGAAGAAAATCCCAAAAGAGGGGAAACATAGATATACACACACACACACACACACACACATACAGGTGATTCATCTTGCTGTAAAATAAATTCATGTTATTTACTCTAATAAAAATTAAAAAAAATATACATTTGTCAAAAACTTTTTAAAAGGAGGTATGGAGCTATTTAGAAGAGTTTTATCAGATCAGATCAGATCAGTCGTCAGTCGTGTCTGACTCTTTGCAACCCCATGAATCGCAGCACGCCAGGCCTCCCTGTCCATCACCAACTCCTGGAGTTCACTCAGACTCACGTCCATCGAGTCAGTGATGCCATCCAGCCATCTCATCCTCCGTCGTCCCCTTCTCCTCTTGCCCCCAATCCCTCCTAGCATCAGAGTCTTTTCCAATGAGTCAACTCTTCGCATGAGGTGGCCAAAGTACTGGAGTTTCAGCTTTAGCATCATTCCTTCCAAAGAAATCCCAGGGCTGATCTCCTTCAGAATGGACTGGTTGGATCTCCTTGCAGTCCAAGGGACTCTCAAGAGTCTTCTCCAACACCACACTTCAAAAGCATCAATTCTTCAGCACTCAGCTTTCTTCACAGTCCAACTCTCACATCCCTACATGACCACAGGAAAAACCATAGCCTTGACTAGACGAACCTTTGTTGGCAAAGTAATGTCTCTGCTTTTGAATATGCTATCTAGGTTGGTCATAACTTTCCTTCCAAGGAGTAAGCATCTTTTAATTTCATGGCTGCAGTCACCATCTGTAGTGATTTTGGAGCCCAGAAAAATAAAGTCTGACACTGTTTCCACTGTTTCCCCATCTATTTCCCATAAAGTGATGGGACCGGATGCCATGATCTTCGTTTTCTGAATGTTGAGCTTTAAGCCCACTTTTTCACTCTCCACTTTCACTTTCATCAAGAGGCTTTTGAGTTCCTCTTCACTTTCTGCCATAAGGGTGGTGTCATCTGCATATCTGAGGTTACTGATATTTCTCCCAGCAATCTTGATTCCAGCTTGTGCTTCCTCCAGTCCAGCGTTTCTCATGATGTACTCTGCATATAAGTTAAATAAACAGGGTGACAATATATAGCCTTGACGAACTCCTTTCCTATTTGGAACCAGTCTGTTGTTCCATGTCCAGTTCTAACTGTTGCTTATAGATAATCTTTAATATTTAACATGTCAGCTTACAATGAGTTAAAATGTATAAAATACTTATACAGTGATTGGTATATTTTAAGAACAATATAAGCATTAACTATGATATTTAATATTAGTATTATTATTATAGTCTATGCTGATTTTAGGATTCAAATTTCTGGGAATTAGAATAGAAAGGATTTTCTTGGAGAAATAAATCATTCTTATAAAGAACAGTGATGGAAGTGGTCATCAGGAAACGGGACAAATCACCTACATCTTCCTTAAGTCTTGTGTGAAAACTGTAAGACTGAGGAGGGTCTGGGAAGTAAGATCCTCTGAGGAGTTTTTACAATATGGATTAGCTGCAACATGAGAAGTTGTATTAACTTCTAACTTAAATTGTATTTGCACACAGAGTCTCCTGACAACTGAGGCTCCACATAGGGAAACAATAGTTAAAGCTCTCTTCTTAAAAACAGAAAAAGTAAAGCTGAAATTAGATTCAGCAATAATCAACAGTAATTGAATTTTAGTGAGAAAAGCATCAAATTATAGCAATTTGAAGAAGACTTATTTTTCCCCCAAATCAGGTTAACTAGATTCTCAGGCTTATTTAAGAGAGAGGTTATTTTTATAAAATGACGTAATTAAGTGGGATTTGGTATTAAAGATGAGTTTTTTTTTTTTTATCCTACGTGGTTTTATTGTTCCCTCACCACTTTAAAATATTGTTTTTCAGTGGAGCTCATTGTCTTTAATTAAAGCTGGTATAACTAACTTTATAAAGTTAATGTTTACGAGGTTCCAGGGAAAGCTTACCAGTTATTCCGTAAAGCCATTAATAAGTTAATACACAAAGCATTCCCGTCCACCTAGTGGTAAAAGTCTGAATTGCAAGCATCGTGCTTAACGTTGAGAGGCTTCAAACTGCTTTTGAGGGGCTAACCATATAAACCCCAACCTCTGTAACCACAGGGCCCTGTGTGGTCAGCTGTGACTCTGTCTTTCCTGGGGGTTCAGTGGACCCTCAAAAGTGTGGAGAACGTATGCACTGCCTTTGAGGCTGGAGCTGATACCTCCTGAAAATTTTCACTGCTTATTTTCTTCTTAAGAATTTACTATACATGTTAGACCACTTGGTATACAAGAGAAAAATAGGTAATGCTCTAATTATCATGATTGTAAGCAAAGTTGAGTAGTACTTTTCCAAGTTGGTTAATAGAATTAAAGAAATGAAATAAGCATATAAAAGCTATGTTACTACTGATAGAGCTTATTGAATTGGAAGTGACAAAGATCACGGTCAAAATTATTAGTAAAGAGGCTTACAGAATGTTTTATACCATTTAAATTCTTGCTTATCATTTATTATTGTGAGGCAGTGTAATATAATAGAAAGTGCACTGCTAAGGCACAAACTTGGTTGGGGGGCATTGGCAAGCTCTTGGAGCCTCAGTTTCTCCATCTTTAAAATGGGATGTACTTTGGACCATACACTGTTATGAGATTAAATAACTCATGTACAATGTGATCTTAGAGCCTAGTTTAGAGAGTACTTGAGAGGTCATTATGTTTTTCCTTGGTTTTCAGATGTTTGCGAGGAATTCAGCACCTCCAGGAACACAGAACCCCCATCACCACCTGGGCTCATGAGCTCAGCATTGAGTCAGAGGAAAGGAGGTAGCTTTCTGATTCATGGTTCCACTTCCTGAGGTTCCTTAGTCATCTGAACTGGTCCAGACGAGGCTGCCCCTACTGAGAAATGTTCATGCCCTATTTTGAGTCAAATGACATTATTTACTGATAGTCTTGGCTAGATGGGTAGGGTGTTTGTGTATTGGAGCATGATGTGGCCAAGGTAACACATATGTTCTTCCAAAGTTGTCTTTTATTTCTTTGGAGAAAATTATGAATAGCCACAGAGAACTGGAAACTGTCTTCCAGCTCAGAGGCGCAGCGGAAGTTGGCCTGAGGTGGAGCAGGGGTTGACTAACTTGCCGGGTGACCTCTGGGGAGGCTTTCCAGAACCTCTGGGTTGGCCACCTGTACGTGAAAGCCATGATCATGGGGTTGCTGCCCTGCTGCTGGGAACGGCTCTCTTTCAGAGATGGTTCCAAGCCCTTTGATTAAATATTAGCATTGCAATCATAATGATTGTCACACCGATGGCTGTCAGCACTCTGGGACTGCGGTGGTGAATAATTTGAATTATGCAAGCTTTGACTTGTGATTCCAAGGAAAAAAATGTATATCCACAACAGTCAGAACTAGGAGTGTCTTTGTTTAAAAAAATGATGCACAGCAGAGGCATCTACTTATAAACATACTCCTGGCTCAGGATAGAACATTTGTATGTGCAGAGCTTAATGAAAGCTGTCACCCCAATTAGGGCATACGCCCCCATGAGTACTAGTGCACCCAGGACAGACCCAGTCCAACTAGTACCTCCTTTCATTCTCAAAAATGTTCCACTGGGACAAGAGCTGAAGTAGTCACTCTATTCTACTGCCCTATCCCAGAAACCAAACACCATGCACAAGTTGGTTTGTGTCTTTATTTTTTTATTTTTGGCTCTCCTGGGTCTTTGAAGTGATGTGTAGTCTCCTGTAGTTGCCTCACAGCATTAATTCTCCAACCAGGGATCGAACCTGTGTCCCTGCATTAGAAGACAGATTACTAACCACTGTACCACCGGGGAAGTCCCTAGTTGGTGTCTTTAGAATCTTTTGTCCAACAGTGAAGAAAGCTGAGCGCCATAGAATTGATGCTTTTGAAGTGTGGTGTTGGAGAAGACTCTTGAGAGTCCCTTGGATTGCAAGGAGATCCAACTAGTCCATTCTAAAGGGGATGAGTCCTGGGTGTTCTTTGGAAGGAATGATGCTAAAGCTGAAACTCCAATACTTTGGCCACCTCATGCGAACAGTTGACTCATTGGAAAAGACTCTGATGCTGGGAGGGATTGGGGGCAGGAGGAGAAGGGGACGACATAGGATGAGATGGCTGGATGGCATCACCGACTCGATGGACGTGAGTCTGAGTGAACTCCGGGAGTTGGTGATGGACAGGGAGGCCTGGCGTGCTGCAGTTCATGAGGTCGCAAAGAGCTGGACACGACTGAGCAACTGAACTGAACTGAACTGAGGATCACAGCAGAGTGACGAAGAGCCTGTGTGCCGGGGGGCCTGATAAACTGGCTCTGGATTTCCTGAGTAGCCTCCCAGCTCTGTGAGTTTAAGCAAATGTTGTTTTTTTTTTTTAACCCCCCCGCCCCTGCACCCAGCATACTCAGTCATGTCTGACTCTTTGCGACCGCATGGACTATAGCCTACCAGGATCCACTTTCCATGGGATTTCCCAGGCAAGAATACTGGAGTTGGGTTACCACTGCCTCCTCCAGGGGATCTTCCCAACCCAGGGATTGTCACTTAAAATGCATCAAATAATAAAAGTGGTAGATAATTTCTAGGAGTAGAAAAGAGTATAAGATTCCTTCCACCTCACCTCTATCTTCCTCCCCAGAGGCAGTCGTCTTCAGTGGGATCGGTTCCTCCACTTTTTTACACCTCAGTCTCTCATCTGTGAAATGGGCACGATGAATTCATCTCATGTCCATTCATCTTTATGGACCTGATGTGCCCAGCACAGGTCCAGATGT
The DNA here is from genome assembly GCF_032452875.1 of Bos javanicus. Classification (NCBI taxonomy): domain Eukaryota; kingdom Metazoa; phylum Chordata; class Mammalia; order Artiodactyla; family Bovidae; genus Bos; species Bos javanicus. The sequence goes on along the minus strand of NC_083872.1, from coordinate 82,535,410 downwards.
ATAATAAATGCTCACAAATGATTACTAATATTATGTTTCCTGGCCTGCTTTTTTGTAGGCTGCTCATTTTCACTTAGCAAGTATACAGAATATGGTTTCTGAACCTCATTGGTAATAAACAAAAATCCCCCAGTAAATATGGAAATGTGAGTTTTCTGAGGAGTCTCTATTCAAATGTTGTTCTTAAGCAAATATTACCAGGCTCAATAAGCATAGAAATGGAACCATCATCTCTCTGCTTGAAACTGGTCCTTCCAGGTGGGGCTTGGGGCAGTCTGGGTGTGTGGGAGGCAGCGGGCTGGAACATTTACACTGCTGTTTGTGGTGTACCTGTTCAGTCATAAACAGAGAGCTTCAGTTTCCATCTGGCTTCTCTCACTGGCACTCAACTCACATGAAAAAGAAAGAGAGAGAGAGGGTAATGAAAGAGAAAGACATCTGAACAGCTCCACGGAGAGGATCAAAAACAAATTTGGTCTGACGATCCGAGGGCCTCATGTGGTCAGAAGGAGGCAGAGATGGAGGTTTGGGAAATAAGAGAACCCGAGGAGGTGTGTTTTGACATGTAGAAGATTAGCTGCTGTCAGTTCTCAGTGACGAGTGCTACTCTGTAGTCAAAACATGCCGCTGAAACTGGGGACGGCTGTCAAGAATGTCCTCCCTTTCCTGTTGCTTTATTTAGTGACAGCCAGTTCCAGCTTGTTTTGTCACAGTCAGGCACTAGGGAGATGCCTCAGTTATCCTCAATAGGATGGAAACTTTGGTTACCGGGACTGACTCTTTTTAGGCTCTTCCAGCCCCCTGTCTCTCCTCTCCCAGGCTCCACCCGGACTGTCTGTCATACTGGCTTTGAAAACCCTTTCCCGAAGGTGGATGGGGATCCAGAGTTGCTGTGGGAATTAGAATACCCAGCCCCTGTTTTCACCCACGCCTATGTCTTCTGGAGCCCTTTCAGTGGATTAAAATCCAACCCCTTTCATTCCCCCATGTTGAGGGCATGCAGAATGATAAACACTAGCATTTTTTCCAATAATTGAGCTGTTCTGACACCAAATATCTATCAATAGGAGTTTATTCAGAAGACATTCTTAGCACATCGGTAAGAGCAAAGGGTTTTTACTGACCTGAAGACTCACGGGTTACAGGTCTGTGCTCCTATCTCCAGAGATGACACCTTGACTCTAGAAAGCATTTCAGTATGTTCACGTTCTTTCCATATGTAGTGACGTATATATAGCAAGTGCATCCTATTACAGTCCATGTCTTTTAGCAACATGCATCTTTAAGTAATTAGACTTCTTAACCACACAGAGATTGTACTTTTTTATGCAATAATTAAAAAATTATTTTATGGAAGTATAGTTGATGTACAATGTTGTCTTAATTTCTGCCATATAACAAGGTGATTTGATTTTATATATATATATATATATATATATGGCTTCCCAGATGGTGCTAGTGGTAAAGAACCTGCCTGCCAATGCAGGAGACCTAAGAGATGAGGATTTGATCCCCAGGTTGGGAAAATACCTTGGAAATGGGCATGGCAACTCACTCCAGAATTCTTGCCTGGAGAATCCCATGGCCAGAGAAGCCTGGCGGGCTACAGTCCATAGGGTTGCAAAGAGTCGGGACACAATTTAGCATGCACACACACATGCAGGGTAACAGAACATGTTCTCTTGGGGGGCTTTCCAGGTGGCATTAGTGGTAAAGAATCCACCTGCCAGTGCAGGAGATGCAAGAGATGCCAGTTCAATCCCTGGGTTGGGAAGATTCCTTGGAGGAGGAAGTGGCACCCCACTCTAGTCTCTTTGCCTGAAAAATTCCATGGTGGGCTGCAGTCCATGGGGCTGCAAAGAGAAGGACATGACAGAGAGACTGAGCACACACATATATATGGTGGTTTAGTTGCTGAGTCGTGTCCGACTCTTGTAACCTACCAGGCTCCTCTATCCACAGGATTCTCCAGGTAAGAATACTGGAGTGGGTTGCCATTTCCTTCTCCAGGAGATGTTCCTGACCCAGGTTCAATTCCTACATTGCAGGCAGATCCTTTACCAACTGAGCTACAAGGGAAGCCTCACACACACACACACACATATCCTTTTGCATGGTCTTTTCCATTATGGTTTATCACAGAGTACTGACTATAGTTCCCTGTGCTATACAGTGTTATTTCTATGTACATTCTGTATATAATAGTTTCCATCTGCTCATCCCAAACTCCCAATCCATCCCTCCTCCACTTGTCCTCCCCCTGCACAGCCAGAAGTCTGTCCTCTATGTCTAGGAGTCTGTTTCTATTTTGTAGATGAGTTTATTTTTTTCATATTTTAGATTTCACATATGAGCAATACTATATAATAGTTGTCTTTCTATGACTTCACTTAGTGTGATAATCACTAGGTCCATCCACGCTGCTGCAAATGGCATTATTTCCTTCCTTGTTTATGGCTGAGTAGTGTTCCATTGTACATATGCACCACATCTTTATCTATTTATTTGTTGATGGATATTTAGGTTTCCACCCTTGTTGGCTTTAATCACATTTAATACAGAAATTTTTCTGTACTCACTTTCTATGAAAGTGAAAGTGATTTGTTATCTATTGCTGGGTAACAATTACTCCAAAATGGTTTAGATGTTTATTATTCACATACCTTCTGAGGTTCAGGAATCCAGGAGCAACTTAGCTGAGTAATTTTAACTCAGAATTTCTCACGTGGTTTCCATCATGATGTTGTCTGGGGCTGCAGCTGTCTTTGAGAACTTGACTGGGACTCCCAAGCTCATTCACATGGCTGTTGCCTGGAGGCTTCAGTTTTTTACCATGTGGGCATCTCCACAGAGCTGCTCACAACAGGGTAGTTGGCTTTCCCTGGAGTGAGGTATCCGAGGGAGAGAGAGAGAACAAGACAGAGGCCACAGTGCCCTTTATAACCTAATTTCAGAAGTAATCTAACACCATTCTGTGCTGTGCTGTGCTTAGTTGCTCAGTCATGTCCGACTCTGCGACTCTGTGGACTGTAGCCCGCCAGGCTCCTTTGTCTATGGGGATTCTCCAGGGAAGCATACTGCAGTGGGTTGCCCTGCCCTCTTCCAGGGGATCTTCCCAGCCCAGGTCTTCCAGGTCTCCCACATTGCAGGCAGATTCTTTACCATCTGAGCCACCACAGTCTATAACACAGGCCAATTTTGGTGCAATGTAGAAGGGGACTATACGCGGGAGCGTGAAAGATAGGGTACCATCTTGGAAGCTGGCCACTGCAGTTCATTCTCTGGGTCCTAATGATACATCTCCCTTCCACCTGCAAAATACAGTCATCCCTTTCTCAAGGTACCCCAAATCTCATCCCCTTAGACCATCATCTCAAAGGCAGAATACTGTGCTCTAAATCAGGTCTAGGTGCAGGTCACACTTGCCAGGCGTAGTTTCCTAGAGTATGGCTCCTCTCTGTGTGTAGACCTGTTGACAAAAAAACAAAAAATAAAATACAAAAAACACTGACACTCAACAGGCAATGTTTAGACAGGCATGAGATATCATCATAGAGACTTCTGCTCAAAAATGGGGAAAGTGAGAGGCACACAGGAATCGTTAGCTGTTTGGAACTCCAACTAGTCAAACGTAGAAGTTCCTTGATTAGGACTCAGTCACACTCCTGACCAGGAGTTACTCTGCATCATTCTTGGCTGTGGACTCTTGCTTCTGTGCTCTGAGTCATCCTTCTTCTGTCATGAAGATTAGCATGTGTTTGCTAATGGACTTTCCAGGTGATGCTAGTGATAAAGAATCTGCCTGCCAGTGCCGGAGACACAAAAGATGTGGGTTCAATCCCTGGGTTGGGAAGATCCCCTGGAGCAGGAAATGGCAACCCACTCCAGTATTCTTGCTTGGGAACTCCCATGGACAAAGAAATCTGGCAGGCCTCAGTCCACAGGGTCGCAAAGAGTCGGACACAATGAGCATAGCATGTGTTCACAGCTGAGTATTTTTCTTGATCTGCTTCTTGTCAGTAGAGTTTGGGGGCCCCAAAACTCTATGGTCTATTTTCATTTTATCCTTTTCTCTGTGACTTTGAATCAAAACTGAAATAATTCTTTAAAAGTGTTATGGGCTTTCTGTGAATTCTCTTGGAGTTTATTAGGTAAAGTCCCATAAATCTCTTTGAGAAAGGCCTTCCTAAAGGCCTAAGATTCTACTGAGGAACAATGTCTCTAATCATCTTAAAACTCCTGTTGTTTGGATGTGAATCAAACTCTTAAAATCTTGACAGGGCCTTAATCTGAATGAATAGTACTCTGAGGGGCACTGTTTTCCTGGAAGCAGCCTCCATTTGATCTTTTCTTGAAAGCCCTTTTTAAAATTTATCGTTGTTTGTCATCTGGAAGGGCTGAGAATGTTCAAACCCATTGTTTATCGTGGTTTTATTTTATTTTATTTTTTTGGGGGGGGCGGTTCTGCTTCATTGTTTCTTTTTTTTTAATTTTATTTAATTTTTAAACTTTACATAATTGTATTAGTTTTGCCAAATATCAAAATGAATCCACCACAGGTATACATGTGTTCCCCATCCTGAACCCTCCTCCCTCCTCCCTCCCCATACCATCCCTCTGGGTCGTCCCAGTGCACTAGCCCCAAGCGTCCAGTATCGTGCATTGAACCTGGACTGGCATCTCGTTTCATACATGGTATTTTACATGTTTCAATGCCATTCTCCCAAATCTTCCCACCCTCTCCCTCTCCCACAGAGTCCATAAGACTGTTCTATACATGCTCATTTTAACAGTTTTTCATATGAAAGTCTGACTTTCTATAAGCCGAGAAGAAACCGGGTACCACTTTAACAGTCTGGCTAGAAATATCATCAGCTGGATGACCGAGTCCATTGGTCGCATTTTCTACTTTCTCCTATAGCTCCAGGTGATGGCGTTGTTAAACTCTCTGCCACTTCATAACAAGGATATCCTTTCCTCTAGTTTTCAGTGTGATTTTCCTCAATTTCCTTTAAATCCTCACTATCAGTTTCCTCAAAGTCCAAAATTATATAAATAATGTATTCAAGGCACTTTAAAATTTCACTAATACTCTCCTCAAAATCCTTACAGCTTTTACACTTTCTACTCATTACTTGGTTCCAAAGCTGTTTTCACATTTTGAGTTTTTGCTACAAGTACTCTACTTCTAGGTAACAAAATCTTTACAAGAATTATTCCAGATGAACAGATTATTCCTAATTCCAGACTGGGATATGAAAACTCATGGTTATGACTAGCTCAAGGTCACACAGCCAGTATGTGGATGAATTATGACTCAAATTTAAGAATAATCAAAGTGTATCAGCCTTCCTCACCCCTCACACACAATACCACACTCTCTCTAGAGGAAAGAAAGGCAAGCAGAATTTATAAATAATTTGGAATTGCTGTAGTCTTGACAGGAACTTCAAATTATACAGTTCTAGGTGGCCCTGTTTTAACTGTATTCTATTGTTTTTTACTGTTCGGTACAGAGACCCTGAGTCCCTAGATGGTCCCATTTTATAAGTGAGGAACCTGAGAATTATTTGAATCAAGATTTAAACAAGGGCCAGTTGACTTCAAAATGCCGTATTTTCTAAGTGTCCAACCATGCACATCACGCCATACTCATTCATGTTTGAATGATGTTGAAGGCGTTATGTTCACAAAGGAGGGACAGAATGGGACTAACTATATGTTCCTACATCTATGTACTTGGGGTTCCCAACCGCAAGAAATGGGAGATAGTGGGTTTCCCATAGGAATATTGCCGTGATTGAATGAGGCAATGCATGTAAAGCTTAGCAGTACCTGGCCTACTGTAAGCTTTCAATGCCTGGGTGCTCAGTTGTGTCCGACTTTTTTGTGACCCCATAGACTGTAGCCTGCCGGGCTCCACTGTCCGTGGGATTCTTCAGGCAAGAGTACTGCAGTGAGTCTCCATTTCCTCTTCCAGAAGCTTTACATGAGCATCCTCATATGGTCAGTACTCAAGAGGTTGCATTCTAGCCCTTGTATGCCTGGTCACCTCAACTTCTCAAGGCCCTGCTTCAGGTCTGCTTCAAAACAAAGGTAGAAATGACCCATTCAGGATGCTACTACAACTTGATGAGGAAAAATGAAATGAATTACATGACCAGCACTGAGATCCATAGCAGAAAGTTATTCCAGAAGTCTGGCCTTCTGTACCACCATCTCCAAGGGTATGAAAGAACCTCATTCTGAGTCGGTAATGCCCCTTTGGCTCCAGCTTGGAGCCGGCGCTTCATTAAAAACTGTGAGCTGTGCCAATTTGTCTGGGGCTTTATGAGGCAGATGAAAGGGGGCCTCGGAAGAGACTATCGATTCCACCATGGCTCAGGCTGGGTGTTCGCCCCCAGGCTCATGTGGTGAGATGAAGGCCGCCCTCAAGGGCCAGGGCATTGATCTTGTCCCCAGGGGTTGGAATGTGGCTCCAGCCTTCTCCCCAGGCCTCTTGAGGTTCCGCAGTGGGCCCCACACTTTCCCAGGTTTATTCCTAGTGGCAACTGGTCTCACGAGGTAGGAAAGTATGAATTTGGAGCTCTGCAGTCATTTTTATGTAACAATGTTTTAATACATAAGATGTTAGAGTCAAGCTTTCTATGCTTTCCAAACGGTGTCTGTATTTTGATTTTTTTAATGTGCTCCTGAACAAGGCTGTCTGCCAGCACAGGCCAAATCTGGTTAAGAAGGGCTCCCGTACCTGGAAAGGGTCCCTTGAGAAAGCACTTCAAGTCATTTATCCAGTGTTGGCTGGTTTTGCTCGTCTTGGCTTGAAGACTGTCAACTTTCCACCAGACCTGCCGCATAGTAGGGCACATCCTCTCTGAGAGGACGAGAGAGCCAGGAGAGAGCAGGTTGCAGGAACGACGGCTATAAAGCAGATGTTATTAGTGGGCACTGGGTGAGGTTGGGAGGCTGAGTACAGTAGCTTTATTTCAGCCTCCAAGGTGGGCCGCAAGACTGTGGTCTAGAAGGAAAGCTGCTCCCATTTGGCCGAGCCTGGCATCCTGAGAATCCCCAGGCGAAGAAACACTTCTGCCCGGTGTGTAAATTCAGAGCTCGGGTCTGGAAGGAGCGATGTTGATGAAATACAACATTTGGGGCACAGGCTTGAGCGCTCTAAAAAAGACGCCAATTGAGAACTAGGAGCAAGGAGTTTAAATATCTCATGACCACCCAGTTTTTATTTTGTTTTGATTATTCTTAAAGTAATAAGCCTGATGAACAATAATTTTTAAAAAAGAAAGAAAGAAAAGAAAAGAGGAAAAAAAGACAAGTGAAAATCAGATTTCGTGGAAACTGGTTTTCCATCATGAAATGGGGCTCAGTTGTCTGAATTATGCATGTAGCTGGATCGGGGGCCGAGAGGCTGATATATAATTTAGGTTAGGATACATGCGCCACATTTGGTATATGGGACTCTAGGTCTTCCTGCCACTCTGATGTTTTCATTCTGAAAGGGAATCTGGGTAATTCCATGTCCCCAGGCCCCCTTCAGGGTCTAGAGAGATTCCCTTGGCAGATGGTGATAGCATTGAACTTCCTATAGGATAGCTCAACACTTGCCTAGTAGCTTGGGTTTGGATTTGTTTTTTTTCTCTTCCAGAGAATTGAAATAAGGATAATTCTTTGACTCTGAATTTGCCCAGCTTTAGATAAGTGTATCCCATACCATCAGGGATTCTGCAGTTCTTCTGAGTGTTTCCTGACCAAGCCCCTGGGTTAAATGCCTTTCCTGATGCTTCACCTTGTCATGGTCTCCCTCCCAACCCTCTTATTCACATATTCCCTTAGAAAGATTTTAGTAAAATGTTCTGGTGATCATCTCTAGAACTGGAGATAATAAAAGAGAATGATTTAAGTAGAGGCCAGATTTATCTCACTGAGTTGTGGTTGAGCATTTCAAAGTGTGAAAGTCAAAGTGTCAGTTGCTCAGTCATGTCCGACTCTTTGTGACCCCATGGACTGTAGCCTGCCAGGCTCCTCTGTCCATGGGATTCTCCAGGCAAGAATACTGGAGTGGGTTGCCATTCCCTTCTCCATTTGAGCATTTCAAGTTCAAGTTATATGACTGTGTGTGTATAACGAACAACCACCCAGATGATCCCCAGAGGGAGGTAGGTGCATCACAGATAGAGATGCTGTTCCTCACAGATTTGTCTGCTGTACAAAATTACCTTTACAAAAATTAATCATACTTACGATTTTTTTGCCACTCTTTGACCTAATGGAAATTACAACCACTTCATGAGGCTCTTTTCTGTCTTTAAGGCCAGTGCATAGATGTGAACTCTTTGCTGTGGTGTAACTTATTTGGTTGGACTGCATGTTTAAACTGGAGAGGGTTAAAAGGAAACACTGCCCAATTTCCATAGCTCTTCAAGGAGGAGTACAACTATTGTGTGCCAAAGCCTAAATATTTAAAACAGAAAGCACTGAGACAGACTGGAAGCTTGGGCACATCCAGGAAAAGTATTTTTAACTTCCCAAGTTTCAAGCGTGTAGTCAAACTGTTAGTTCATTGCTCTGCACATTCATTCATTCTGTAGTCCTTTCCTTTCCTACTCAGCCTTGTCAGTTTCTGTATTCAGAGTGGTTTTGCTTTCCTGTTGTGATTTGTAAAGCAATCTCATTAACTTTAGGGTTTGGTTGGTTCAGTATTAGGAGTGGCTAGTGGATCCTTCCAAATACAGACTGGAGAGCAATCTAGAACTGAGAATTAATGCAGAGAAAAGCACTGAACTAAGAAAGTTAGAGATAAAGTTGGGCCCACAACAAAACCTGAGAGGCAGGAGAGATGATCTTTGGTCTCTTGATCCCTGCTCTCTACATTATTTTTCTCACATTGAGAGCAGTGTTGTGCTCCATCTTTGTCTTGCTATCATCTGAAACAAAAGTCCATACTAACACGATGGTGATTGGAGGTGCCTTTTTCTCCAGGGGCTTCAGAGGTAGAAATAGTATTGAGCACAGAGGACGGTGCTTAAGTCCAGAAGTGAATGTCTAATGGTAGACTTTGATTTTTATGTCATTTGATGAACATAGGTTGTCTGAAAGCAGACTTCTACAGTGACCTGTACAATCCACTAGAGAATTGTCCACTCAGATCATTCTTCTGCCAGCCCACTCCAAGAGCTTCATAGATGTTAATCTTCAGTATGACATACAGGTAGAGAATAGGTTGACAAGTTCTTGACTGTTTAGCATAAAGAAAACTGAGAAACAGAGAGGTTAGGGAGACTGAGGGGAGAGACTAGAAACCATCAGTAGTTTTTAAGCTAATCTCTTTTTGCTCTGTAACCTTGTCATATACTTGACGATTTTCAGGAAATAGGCCTCAGACCATCTTGGATGAAAATTTTTAGCGATACAATGGCAAATTAATACAGAGTGATTGCTAGTAAAACCACATCTCTGCACTTCTTCGTGGTTACAAAAATTTTGAATTACTGAATTACTGCTTTCCCTAAGTAATTTTGATCAGATAGTAACCATACATTCCTTTCCCCAAAATGTATATTTATTCAGAGAATTTCTAATTGCATTGGATATTTATATCTGATACAAACTGATGCAACTTGACAGTTGAAAAAAGGACTGTTTTATTGATGAAGGGAAATAGTTCAACATTTTTTTATAAACTGAAGATCAGTGTATAGAACAATTTGAATTTTCCTCCTACACTCCAGTGTTCTTGCCTGGAGAATCCCAGGGACGGCAGAGCCTGGTGGGCTGCTGTCTATGGGGTCACACAGAGTCGGACACGACTGAAGTGACTTAGCAGCAGGGATAGTATTATCAATTTTCAGTATTCCAGTAGTCTGGCATACTATTCTATTTTTAACTACCAAATCATCACATTTTACTTGGTATAGTACTGTTATTATTTTAAATGTCTGAAACCTGAGTCAATTATGTCTTGAGATTAAGAGCAATAACTCAAATTTTCAACTGGAATGAAAAGACAATGTGATGTGCAGGCTACAAGTCTAGACAGATCTATAATGTGTAAGATACAAAATTAAGCAACTGGATTGTGCTATGCCAAGCTTCTAATGCAAAAACTGGGCTTCCCAGGTGACACAGTGGTAAAGAACCTGCCTGGTAGTGCAGGAGATGCAAGAGATGAGGGTTGGATCTCAGAAAGAAAGATCCCCTGAGGAGGAAATGGCAACCTGCTCCAGTATTCTTGCCTGGAAAATTCCATAGACAGCGGAGCCTGGCAGGCTATAGTCCACGGGGTCGCAGAGAGTTGGACATGACTAAGCTACTAAGTGCATGCATATTGCAAGAATATTTCTTAATTTTGTTCAAAGACTTCTCAAACCAGAAGAATATGAACACAATAGTATTGAACTCTAAATATGGTAAAGAAGATGAAACAAGTCATAAATGCATTCTTTGAAACAAAAACTACAGGGTTCTATCAATAAAAGAGAGCTTTTGAAATAAAAAGTTCACAAAAGCCTCCTTAAAATTATTAACAAAGAGATGATATTATTTGACAATACAAGAACCAAAGGGAAATATTTGAAGTTGGCTCATAAGTATCTATCTCCTCAGTAGTCTTCAGACTGTTAGAGTCAGAAAAAGCTTCAACAGCTGGAAAATTTCTCATGAAAAATTTATGCGTTATTTAAAAATGACACACTGCTTTTTTTTAAGGCAGCATTTTAAAATATTAAGTAATATTTCTTATTAACCTTTTTCCATTCCTTACATTTTTCCCTTTCATGTCAGTGACTTGATTTTTTAAATATTTATTTTTATTAAAATTATTTGCAAGTACTTTATTTTAGAATGACAATGTGTATTTAATATTTACATTTATATAAATAAATTTTTCCTGGAGATGATTTTAGTTTGTAAATGTTGTATTGGAATGTGTGACAATCTTATTTGCACTGACATTTCATGTGAAATAAATTTAAAAATTCAAAATACTTTGTGTTAGGTGAAATAATAGAAATATAGCATTGTCATTTTGTACTATATTGCAGCTGGAGAAGGGCATAGCAACTCACTCCAGAATTCTTGCCTGGAGAATCCCATGGACAGAGGAGCCTGGCCAGCTACAGTCCATGGGGTTGCAAAGAGTCAGATACAACTGAAGCGACTTAGCATGCTTGCACGTGCTGGATTGCAATCATCAATAATTTCTACTCAGAAATATGCTAATTTTAGTTTTAAAAGGGCTTTGGACTCATAAAGTATTTCATGCCTAATTTACTACTCAATTTAAATTCAAAGTTTAAAAAGATATATGTTAGTACAATGTTTTCAAAGATTTTTTACAATCACCATATTACAGACATGCAAACTGAGAGATGTGGGCTATGTCTCTGATACTGACGGCCACATTTATATAGTTATTGGTATAGTTTAACAATTACAGTTGCAGCTTTGTAAAAATTCATTAGTGTTAATGATACTATTAATCTTCCAACTAGTTCTAGTGGATTGAAAAAGTTAAATTGTTTATCAAAGTATCACCTACAAATAGTTTAAAAACCAAGTAATGTTGAATAGCTTGTGACAAAAAATTACCTGTTTTTCATCTCTTTTTCTGTGCTGATTCCCAGAAGTAGTAATTTTGAACACTTTTATATGTATTTTTTGGTATTTACCTCCTAATATTTTGATTTATCAAATTTTTATGTTATATTTATTGACTTCTTCCAGTACTGTCTTCAGTTTCTGCTCAAATACAATATTGAATCTTTTCATTGTTACGACTATGTTAATAGTTGTTCACTACCAAGTAGTATGCTATTGTATATTTTTCTTTCTGTACTATATTTTTCTTCTACCTGGAGGTAATGTTACTGTAGTGACTTCAGGGCTTTCCAGTTGGTGCTAGTGGTAAAGAACCCACATACCAATGCAAGTAGATGTAAGAAATGCAGGTTCAATCCCTGGGTTGGAAAGATCCCCTGAAGGAGGGCATGGCAACCCACTCCAGTATTCTTGCCTGGAGAATTCCATGGACAGAGGAGCCTGGGGGGCTACAGGTCATAGGGTTGCAAACAGTCAGACACGACTGAAGCAACTTAGCACAGCACATAGTGACTTCATTTTTTCATCTGTTTAGTTCTCTGATGGAACCCGTGGTGGCTCAATTGATAAAGAATCTGCCTGCAAAGCAAGAAACCCAGGTTCAGTCCCCGGGTTGGGAAGATCCTCTGGAGAAGAAAATGGCAACCCACCCCAGTATTCTTGCCTGGAGAATTCTATGGACAGAGGAGCCTAGTGGGCTACAGACCATGGGGTTGCAAAGAACTGGACACGACTGAGCAACTAACAGATTTCTAAGAAAGTGTGATGAAGCCTCCCCACAGCTTCCAACAGCTTCGTAACAGGTTTACGAATACACTGGGCGGCACAGTTAACGCCGTTAGGTAGTTTCTTCCTTCCATTCCACCCACCTCCACCTTTGGGGAAGGGAAAGATCTGAAGCATCGTTTGCTTACAGCGTGGAGCGTCACCGTTGCCTTTCACTGTGCTTCGTGTCTAGAGTCTCCCTGACTCAATTTCTCCAGGGGAAACATTGCCAGAGCGAAAACCTTTGTCTCCTATGCTGGGGGTGGAGAGGGAGTGACAGTATAGGGTGGGACTGGGACTCAGAGCCCGAGAATTCCTCCCACAGACTTTCAGACAGGTCTTCTCTTTTCAGTGCCTTGGCCTCATCTCTAACAGGCACCGTGAATTCTGGAGTTTTCCAGGGTTTGCTTCTCAAAGCTGTATCTCCCTTCAAGTCCTCCCACTACCCCTTAACTTATCAGACCACTGAATTTAGCTTTCCTCCTCTCAACTAAGTAATTCACAGTTCTACTGTTAACCTTTGCCATTTTGATTCAGGGCTGTAGATGATTTGATTTTCATCAAAAATATATAAAATGGTTTGTTTCCTATTTTTATTGTCTTGAGAAGATTTTTGAGAGGGGATTGGACCTATCTTTACTCTTCCAACTTAAAACTGGATGTCTTTTATGGGTTTTTTAAGAAGGCTTTCTTTTTATCTTCTGGCTAGCAGTCTGTGGTATAATGGTCCAGTGGTCTTAAAAATCCACAGGGATTCATAGAGTTCCTTTATATTCAGAAGATGTTTTGGTTTAGGGCTCTTTGGTAGCAAACAACAGAGTCCACATCTGGTTAACTTAAACTCACAAAATCCAAGGACAGGCTGAGTGGCTAGGTCGTGGCCAGGATAGAGCCCGGGAAGCACTAAGCATGTAAATTAACAGGAACTAAAGGGCAGTCTCTCCACTGGGTTGTTTTGAGAGGATTGCACCTCACCATTCCTGTTCTTTCATCACTTCACTCAAGAGTCAAATTCCAAGAAGAAAAATATGATTGTCCGAACTGGGATCACATGCCCACTTTTTAAGAATTCTTAGCCAAAAGAAAGGGGAAGGGATGTTGGCAGGCAAAACAAAGCAAATAAATAAATAGATGTCCATGCAGGCGATAATTTTATAGGGTTGGAGAGGTTAATGGAAGCTGGCTCTGCTTTTCTGAGATCTTTCAGGCAAAATTCTCCTTGGGATGTGCCAGTAGTACTGGCAGGTCACTTTTTATTACATTGTGTCTGGCTGGTACAAGCTGTCCACTTAGGAGAGACAGAGTGCACTTGCCACCTAGAATCCATTTGAATTCTCTTCAGGAGGACTCCCTTGAAATGCTTTCTATAGGATGTTTTGGGTTAGAATTCTTTGGCGTGGAATTCAGGAATCTTTCTAGGAAGTGAGTGATTTATTTGTTTTTTTCACTCAAGTCCAGACAGTTTCTCTCTAGGAAGAGTCCCTGATGTAACCATGCAGTTTTCAGTGGGGAGAAAGTTTAGTTCTTTACTTTAGGTTCCTATGAGGACATAGGGTCATACATCTCAGATTTGCAGGGCAGTCAACAGAGTGATTTATGACCCATAGTTTCACAAGTCAGCTTCGCTCAAGCATTTGAGAAAGAAAGAACAATCAAGTATGTTCTCCTATGTTCTTGTCTTCACAGATCAAATGGTAATCTTTGTAGCCAAGCACCCATCTAAAATAACATCAATATTTCAGTCTCAAGGGGCAAACCAGTCTCAAAAGTTTGTGAATTGTCAGCATAATTAAACCAAGACTCTGGCATAGCCCAAAGACATTTCCCAGAAACTTTAGGCCCCAGAGAAGAGTTATGTCAAACAGATAGAATAGTTTCAGATTTCTTGAGAAAAGGAAAATTACAGTAATATTTATAAGGGGAATCTGTACAAATCCAATGTTTTCCTAAAGTCATCAGTTCTCAGACTTCAGGATGAGAGTGCTTTTGAATAAATAATCTGGAGTTAGTGTGAATTTTTGGAGTTTGGAAAATTTAATAGCAAAGTTAACCTCAGGAACATTGCCCTCTTCTGGAAGTACTATTAAATATCTTTTCTGCAGGGAAGTGTACTAATACAATACGAATTTAATGAGGAACATATCGGTAACAGGTCTTTTTTTCTAAACTTTGCCAATCAGATGAACATGTTTTAGCTAACCAGAAGTTGCGATATGAACAGATATATCACATAATATTGAAATGCTAACAAAGTTAGAGCCTGAGAATTGTGATACACATTGGCTAGTTTAGCTAGTTTAGTTTCAAGACTTGGCTGTTAGCAAATGAATGTAAAACATCATTTATCTTAGTGCAAGTCATCCATATATTCATCCTGATTTTCCAGAAAAAGAAGCTGAACATGCAAGGGAGAGTGAGAAAAAAGTATTGACTCTAAGGAAGGGATAAGACAGACGCTCAAATAACTTCTGTTTGTTGTTTCAATGAACATGCAAGTGGGGCCTTACAAGACAGAGATGGCTAAAGTTAATGTGGCCTGGAAGCAGCAGACTGAATTTAGCAAAGCCCAAAAGTAAGGTGATCATTGGGGAGATGACTCAGCAAATTTTAAGCCTCACAGTTATAACAAAGATAAGAAGTGATTTTGGGGGGACTTCTCTGGTGGTCCAGTGGCTAAGACTCTGCTCTCCAGTGCAGGGGCCCCGGGTTCAATCCCTGATTGGAGAAGTAGATCCCACATGCCACGACTGAGAGTTTGCGTGCTGCAACTACAGATCCCGCATGCCATGGCAAAGATCGAAGACCCCATGTGCTGCAACTAAGACCCGGTGTAGCCAAATAAATAAACATGTATTTCAAAAAGTGATTTGTTTTTTTCTTGCTGGACTTAAAAAGACAATGACATTGAAAGAGGGTTTGGTCAATCTTGTCAGCTAATGGCCCCAAAGAGAGGAGATAACGCCTGTGGGTTATAACCAGCTGGAACAAAGTACCTTGCCCTGCTGCTGCTGCTGCTACGTCACTTTAGTCGTGTCCGACTCTGTGCGACCCCATAGACGGCAGCCCACCAGGCTTCCTGTCCCTGGGATTCTCCAGGCAAGAACACTGGAGTGGGTTGCCATTTCCTTCGCCAATGCATGAAAGTGAAAAGTGAAAGTGAAGTCGCTCAGTCGTGTCTGACTCTAGCAACCCCATGGACTGCAGCCTACCAGGCTCCTCCGTCCATGGGATTTTCTAGGCAAAAGTACTGGAGTGGGGTGCCATTGCCTTGCCCTAGGAACTAACAAATACCTAAGCATGGTATTTGTTCTTTTCTGATGGTAGCCTCAACAATTCCATGATAATAGGATGAAGCCTGAAAACTTCTGGATTAAAAACAAATTCAAATGAAATTTCACCCCAACAGTTTTGTGTTTGTATGTTTAACATGCCCCAACTCAGTTTAATGGATATTTTTTGAGCACCTCCAGTTTTTTATTTTTTACTAACCCTAGTGTTAATATCAATGCTTCTAGAATATTTATAAGAATGAATTTATTGTGAAACATAGCAAGCTGGTCATTAATCCCTTTAAAGTACAATTTAATGCAATGCTTCATGACAGGAAGTGAGAAGGATAATAAAAACCTTTACTACCTAAAACCACGTTTAATATTTTTATGGCCTAGTTGGCCTGACAAAATATTCTCTGTGAGTCATCACTTCAAAGTGAGGTCCTGGGGACTTATTAAAGATACAACAGCAGGCTTCATGTCCATTGTATAAGGCCCCTCAAATTTGAACTGCTTAGGCAAGAGCATTTAAGTTAAGAGGGACCCTGCAGAATGTCTTTGTGTACCCCATGAACTAGGAGACCGTGGGCCCAGGTGCCCTTCTTTTAAATCTTAAATTCAGATTCCTGACAACTTAGCCTTGTATCATTTTACATTTACTTAACATGGGCCAATTTCAACTACTAAAGAGTCATTAAGTCTTACATGGTTCTATCTAGCTCATTTAGTGTTGAAATAGCTCTGTCAAGCTTATTAAGATGAAGATTTAACTTGGAGCCATTTGCAAAGTATAGGCTAAGGAGAGGAGCAATTTGCAATTTGCCAGTGATTGTACCAGTCTTGGCCTTCCCAAGTGGTGCAGTGGTAAAGAATCTGCCTGCCAATGCAGGAGGTACAAGAGACGTGGGTTTGATCCCTGGGTTGGGGAGACCCCTGGAGTAGGAAATGGCAACCTGCTCCAGTATTCTTGCCTAGAAAATTCCATGGAGAGAAGTGCTTGGTAAGCTGCAGTCCATGGGGTCGCAAAGAATCAGACACGATTGAGCATGAGTGAGCATGCTCCAGTCTTGGTTGGTAGTCAAGAAGCCCTAGCATCACTTTTAAACCAAGTAAGAGCCAAGAAGGGAATATAGAAGTCTCTTTGGGTAGTATGTAGAACTTTCTAACCTTACTGCCACTCTCATTAACACTAATATTTTTTTTTTTTAATTCTTTTTTTTTTTTAACTTTGGCTTTGCTGGGTCTTCATTGTGATACCTGGGCTTTCTCAAGCTGTGGCATCTCTTGTTGCAGGACATAGGCTCTAGAGCGTGTGGGCTCAGTGGCTGCCCTGTGTGGGCCTCTCTAGTTGCGGTGTGTGGGCTTTGTTGCGCTGTGGCAGGTGGGATCTAAGTTTCCTGACCAGGTATCAAGCCCACAACCCCTGCATCGGAAGGCAGATTCTCAATCACTGGACCACCAGGGAAGTCCCATTTGTAATATTTCAGATACTCTTTTTTCTTACAAAGTTCTAGGAGTTAGAAATCCCACAGCCTAACCCTCGATAATGTTTCAAAGTGTTCATAGTCAGAAATATTTTCTAAATCTTGCAATTTGAAAACCATTTGCCCCTTTCTTTAGGTTTCAAAGGAAATGGATTCACTTGTAAAACTTGTTTATTTTGTGAGCATGCTTCATGCACCAGACATTGCTTTAGACTCAGAGAATTCAGGGATGAATAGTTCCTGCGCTCATTACCTTCTGGTGAGTGCTATCTGATGTGGTGTCTTCTTTCTCTCCCATCAATATGACCAGCTGGCAGCCTCTATTGTCCATCTGCAACCTTCCAAGCTCCTCAGAGGAAGTAACTAATTAAACCTGAATGATAATCATCTGGCTTTCATCTCTGCTATCCTAATGTGTACACTGCCTCTTATTTTTCATTTTTCAAATACCCTAAAAAAGAAAAGAAAGTAGAAGGAAAACAAATACAAAAAGTATACAGAATAGATGCTGAGGAATGTTGTGATCCATCCTATCTCTTTAGGAACAGAAGCAGTTTGAAAACAGGAACTAGACCTACTTTAAAGTAGACCTTTCTGGGTTCATTTCTTCATTCACTCATTCATTCATCCAGTAAGCATTTAAAAGTTATTGTTTGTAGAAATTTATAAGCTAGAAGGAATTTTCTAATTTCCTAGAAAAAATTTTTCTAAAAATTTTCTAGAAAAATACAAGGAGCAAATACCACTCACTCATACGCCCACCTCTCAGAATTAGCCACAGTTAACATTTTGGCATGACTGCTTCCAATCTTGTGAGGATTTAACATGGAGTATAAGAACAACCCTAAACCTAATAGTAAGTGCTAACCCTGTTCTATAGACCTTCACTCAAGAACAGTAACATTTAGGTACTTAATCATATTCATTTACTAAGAAGCAGAAGGCATGGTTTTCGTGGAGGTTTCTAAACCCATTTCTTGAGATGCAGTGGAATGACTTGCTGCAGCTCTTACTGCATAGTCCTCACAGCCCGAGTCCCACTTCAGGGTCCTCACCATATGGCCACAAAGCTTGTCTGTGTACATACAAGCATCACCAGCAATGGTTCTTCTGTTATCTACAAAATATTTGGGTGTGGGTTTGGCGGTTGGACTCTACTGAACTCAAAGGCTCTTGTGAACACAGACTTAACCGCAAATGATCAAACACACACACACACACATACACACTCCATTGGCTAAAATAATTACAAAATGTTTAAAATAAATCGTCTTTGACAGTGATTGCTCCTGGGGGAGGGGTAGCAAGTTACACTGGGAACTGCCCCAATTCATGTATCCACTGGCTGGAAGGAATTTCCCAGCAAGCCTCGCCCACCCGTTTGATTCCCTGGCAGCATTTTCTCAGGGATTGAGTGGGTCTGAGTTTAGTCCTGATAAGTGACACAGAGGGAAAGGATTTCAGTGCTGGGAAAGGATCTCTTTCTGTCTGGGTTGGGGTGGCAGTGGGTGTTAAGAAGAGTAGATTAACCCCGACTCCCTGCCTTTCCTTCTCCCCTCAGCCCTGACCCAAGGATGAGACCAGACATGTTGGTTGGCCCGGCCCCCGCTCTAATGGGAGACGGCGCTGGTGGGGCTGATGGGCGGATGGCAGTGGGAATCCTGATCCCAAGCCCTCGTTTGACTGCAGGCCAAGCATTTCAAACAGCAGGCCTTTCATAGCTGGGAAAACCCCTGCTAGACCTGCTGGACATGCCACACAACCACATACAGCTCAGCTCATGTCAACAGAACTGATAACCAAAGGGGGCTCCTTGGCGTCCTGTCCCAGGCAGCTTTGCCAACCCACTTACCCTCCAGGTCCCAATTAACACGCGGCTGCACTAGAACCCGAGGTGGGAGCTGAGGGTTTGTTTACCACATAGTTAACAGGCAAACACAAGTTAATCACAAGGAAAACAGCTTTTATGAGAAGCATCTTGAAGTCCTTCATTGGCCCTAGTAAACCATCTAGGAAGTCAAAACCCAGAGTTCCCTCTGATTTCGTTACTGTTGGAGACGAGGCCAGTATGGTCTTGCTATTTGACCATTTACAGCTGCCAGGCTAAGCTATGTCTCTCCTGATTCTGAAGGCCTCTCTGAGTCATCGCCCTAGGCGATCCTTCTGTGATCTGCTGCACTTGGGAAAGAAATGGACTTTAGAAAGAGATACAAGGTCGGGAAAAAAAATCTGTCTTTTAATCAGAGCCTCTCAAACACCAGACTGTTTCCACACACTTCTGCATTCTCATTCCATCACTGGGTAGAGGACCCCTCCCCTTACAGAGAAAACCAAGGTTCTAGAGGTAAGTCACTTCTAAAGGTTGCACAGTGTAAATTCCAAACTGGGATTTGCACTCAGCTCTGATGGACTCCAAACCCCATTTCTTTCCATTCTATCTCTTATTTCATCAGAAGATCTGGATTCTAGATTTGGACCTGGTAGTTATTAGTCATGGAATACTAGGCAGATCTCCCAACAGTGTGGTGTCAATTTCTTTATCAGTAACTTTTAGAAACAGAAATAGATTTGATAACGTAAACTTACTTAGATAGCACTGAGGTAGGAGACTGTGGGCCTCTGGGCCAGACACCTGGTATTTGTTAGTTCAGTTCAGTTCCGTTGTTCAGTCGTATCTGACTCTTTGTGACCCCATGAACCGCAGCACGCCAGGCCTCCCTGTCTATCACCAACTCCCGGAGTCTACTCAAACCCATGTCCATTGAGTTGGTAATGCCATCCAGCCATCTCATCCTCTGTCGTCCCCTTCTCCTCCTGCCCTCAATCTTTCCCAGCATGAGGGTCTTTTCAAATGAGTCAGCTCTTCGTATCAGGTGGCCAAAGTATTGGAGTTTCAGCTTTAACATCAGTCCTTCCAACGAACACCCAGGACTGATCTCCTTTAGGATGGACTGGTTGGATCTCCTTGCAGTCAAGGGACTCTCAAGAGTCTTCTCCAACACCACAGTTCAAAACCATCAATTCTTCGGTGCTCAGCTTTCTTCACAGTCCAACTCTCACATCCATACATGACCACTGGAAAAACCATAGCCTTGACTAGACGGACCTTTGTTGACAAAGTAATGTCTCTGCTTTTTAATATGCCATCTAGGTTGGTCATAACTTTCCTTCCAAGGAGTAAGTGTCTTTTAATTTCATGGTTGCAATCACCATCTGCAGTGATTTTGGAGCCCCCCAAAATAAAGTCAGCCACTGTTTCCACTGTTTCCCCATCTATTTGCCATGAAGTGATGGGACTGGATGCCATGATCTTAGTTTTCTGAATGTTGAGCTTTAAGCCAACTTTTTCACTCTCTTCTCTCACTTGCATCAAGAGGCTCTTTAGTTCTTCTTCACTTTCTGCCATAAGGGTGGTGTCATCTGCATATCGGAGCCTGGTAAGCTACAGTCCATGGGGACATGAAGAGTTGGATACGACTGAGCAACTTCACTTTCACTTTTCACTTTCATGCATTGGAGAAGGAAATGGCAACCCACTCCAGCATTCTTGCCTGGAGAATCCCAGGGACAAAGGAGCCTGGTGGGCTGCCGCCTCTGGGGTCGTACAGAGTTGGACATGACTGAAGCGACTTAGCAGCAGCAGCATCTGCATATCTGAGGTTATTGATATTTCTCCCGGCAATCTTGATTCCAGCTTGTGCTTCCTCCAGCCCAACGTTTTCCTTGATGTACTCTGCATATAAGTTAAATAAGCAGGATGACAATATACAGCCTTGACAGACTCCTTTTCCTATTTGGAACCAGTTTGTTGTTCCATGTCCAATTCTAACTGTTGCTTCCTGACCTGCATACAGGTTTCTCAAGAGGCAGATCAGGTGGTCTGGTATTCCTATCTCAGAGTTTTCCACAGTTTATTGTGATCCACACAGTCAAAGGATTTAGCATAGTCAATAAAGCAGAAATAGATGTTTTTCTGGAACTCTTGCATTTTCGATGATCCAGCGGATGTTGGCAATTTGATCTCTGGTTCCTCTGCCTTTTCTAAAACCAGCTTGAACATCTGGAAGTTCACAGTTCACATATTGCTGAAGCCTGGCTTGGAGAATTTTGAGCATTACTTTACTAGTGTGTGAGATGAGTGCAATTGTGTGGTAGTTTGAACATTCTTTGGCATTGCCTTTCTTTAGGATTGGAATGAAAACTGACCTTTTCTAGTCCTGTGGCCACTGCTGAGTTTTCCAAATTGTTGGAGTAAAATTGACGCTTTGTTCTTACCCAGACTTTCCAAGGACAAAGCTAGGGGTAGGAGCTGGGCTCTACTAAAGCAAAGAGACAAGGTGCCCGCTCCTGAGGTCAAGGAAGACTTCCCTGTCAGCACATGCACAGAAAGGTTTCTTGGGAGTCAAAAAGGGAGGGAGCTCCACTCCATAATAAGCGTGGATATGCACCCATCGGCCTCTACAGTGAAATCCTTCTTAGGAAAAAGTTGCACGTGCATCTTGGGGAGGATCCATGGACCAGTCAGGGGTGAAGAAAGAAACAAGATAATTGGCCAAAAATAGACAAAGACCTGGAAGGCCTGTCCCATATAGTGGTTTGCGTCACGTCTGTACTGTGCTACTCCTCACTCAGGACACCCGCACTCTTCTCTGTGTGTGCATCTCTGCCTAGTGTCTGACTTACTGCCTCCCCATTAGAGAGGACGCCATACCCCTTCTCTCTGGGTGTGTACCTCTGCCCTGCTTCTGAGTTGGAGAAAGAAACTGTTTTCCTGTGTGCTCTCCCATACATTGTGCTGTGTCTCTAATAATAAACTTTGAACCTGTGTTTTTCAGTTTTTACCTCCTTGAAACATTCTTGCTTTCAAACAGGGGCAAGAGTCAGGACCACTGTGCTTCTAGCCTCTAACCCCTTGTGATTTGTGGCTAGGGCTCGGTTTTCATCCAGGTTACCCAGGTTTAATTCCTGGGCAGGGAACTAAGATCTCTCTTCAGGACTGCTCACTGCTCTCCCTCCAAGATCAGCATTATTCCATGACCAAGAGTATCACTAACATTAAAGAAAGGAGTGCTCCATCACTCGGCAGTGGCCTCTCAGAGTCACAGTTTATTACTGCAAAGCTTGTTGGTTATGGGGGTGTAGTGTATAGCATAGGGAATATGGTCAATAATATTGTGATAACTTTGTGGTGACAGAGGGAACTAGACTTATTGTGGTGATTATTTCATAATGTATAGAAATATTGAATCACCATATTGTTCACTGGTAACTAACATAATACTATAAAGTGAAAAGGGCTTTTGACTGTAAAAATCTGCCTGTAATATAGAAGATCCAGGTTTAACCCCGTGGGTCGGGAAGATCTCCCGGAGAAGGGAATGGCAACCCACTCCAGTATTCTTGCCTGGAGAATTCCATGGACAGAGGAGCCTGGTGGGCTATAGTCCATGGGGATCTCAAAGAGTCAGACATGACTGAGGAACTAACACTTTCACTTTTTTTTTCCACTTCTGGTGGTAATTGTTTCATAATGTATAGAAATATTAAATTACTATGTTGTCTACTGGAAACTAACACAATACTGTATGTCTATTATAATTCAATAAAAAATAAGGAATAGATTTTTATTTGAAATTCTGATTTTAAAAAAATTGTAAGCCTTTCATTAAACATTAAGAATGTTTTAAGATGTAGACTACTTTTGAATGGAAATAATGTCTTTTTAAAAATCTTATTTATTTATTTGGCTGTCCAGGTTTTAGTTGCAGTCCTCAGGATCTTATGTCTTCATTGTGGCATGTGAGATCTTTAGTTGTGCGTGAAGACTCCTAGTTACGGCATGTGGGATCTAGTTCCATGACCAGGGATCAAACCTGGGGCCCCTGCATTGGGAGCTCAGAGTGTTAGCCACTGGACCACCAGGGAAGTCCCAAAATAATGTATATATTTTGGATTTGTATTCTAATCTATAGAAACTCAAACTGTGTTCAAAAGAATCAATCATGTTGGTGGGGTGGGGAGGGTTTTCAGACATTCTTAGTTACTCACTCAGCATCCATCCCCCTCTTTCTCTTTCCAAATAGGACCTAAATATTGTTCCTTTATCATCTCACCTGTATACTGACCCCATCCTTAGGTTCAGATGCAAAGGTAATGTGAAGGGATGTTTGCTGAGGCTTCTGGGAAACTCCTTCTGGGAGAACTGGAAAGTCAGCCCAGGCAGGAAGACTCCATCATCTCCTAAAGTGTGTGATCTATACCTACTGACGTTTTGCATATAGATTTAAATCATCTTCCCATGTGAATAATTTTCTCTCTCCTTTCCATGTTTATGAAAAGAATGGTATTAATGCTGTCATTTATTTAAGCTAATTTTTAACATTGTCAACACATGGGAAAACCAAGAAGTCACAATCTGGCAATTCAATTTTTTTCTCCTTAATGTGATGGTAACATGCTGAATAACCCTACAGCGCTAAGGGTCTATGCGATTCAGGGGGATGGGTGGTACTAGAGTTTATTACTGCAGTTCTAAAATGAGAGAGGGTGGCAAGAGTTGGGGAAAAATAAAGGAAGTGTTAACTGCAATCTTGAATGATAATTAGATTTGTATAGGTGAAGAAAGAAGGAAGGTCTTTTCAGAAAGGGAAAAGAAAACAGCTTAAGTAACAGGAACACAGATAAATACAAGAACAAGGAAGGCATTTCTGGACAAGAGAGTTGACTCTTTATTTGGGAAGATTGGTTCCATAGCACCTTGAATACTACATTAAGGACTGTGGTTTTTAATCTCTGACAATGCGGAGCCTTTGAAAGTTACTGCATGAGGAGTTACATAATGATACTATTGCTTTAGGGAAAATAATCTGAGGGTATGGGGCATTAATAGTCCCCCTAAGTATATCAGTGCTATGGGCTGTGATGGATTACCTATATAATAATTTCTCTCAGGTTCAAGGTAATTTT
Organism: Bos javanicus; assembly: GCF_032452875.1. NCBI lineage: Eukaryota > Metazoa > Chordata > Mammalia > Artiodactyla > Bovidae > Bos > Bos javanicus. The sequence goes on along the minus strand of NC_083872.1, from coordinate 82,511,319 downwards.
TCCAGGTCACTTGGGCTTTTGGAGCTGTGTTAATGCACTGTGTGCTGGCTGAGTCTAGTGCTCATTCGCAGGTTTCAGTTTCTTACTTTCTCATATTTTATTGGTCTCTTCTTCTGTCCATATTTATGGCACACCCACCTAATACCTACACATACACATACATACACACACATGTATCCCTCTCCCCTATCTCCTGAGTGTCCACTGAACACATTTGCTTCTTTCTGTTACCATTCATACCCTGCATCCTTGATTCATCATTTTCCTGGTCAGTTCTTTTTAAAAAGATTATAAGAAAACACTGCAATAAATTTACCTTTTTAATATTTCATTTATTGAGAGCCTACTATGTGCCAGGTACTGTGGTAGCTTCTGGGAACACCAAGTTAAGATGTGGTACCTGTCCTTTAGTATCAGTCTAGTGGAGAAGATGAACATCTATGTTATTAAAGTACAATATGATGAGAGCTCCATTTAACAGTATGAAGAAGTATAAATACTTCATCATGTTGATGATCCCAAGGGGGCAGGATCCTTGCCTGTCTAATTATTTCAAGGAACCAGGATACAAGGATGGGCCTAGGTTTATCTAGTTGGAAGCCTCTTCTCAGGACCTGAGGTCTTGATCTTGTAAAGCAAAGGAACTAGGAAGGAAGAGATTCATTCTGGGCAAAATCATTGCAATGTTAAGAGCGTCAATGGCAGCATCCAGTGGCCAGTGCTGGGGTGGCTGTTGTACCACTATCTTCATTATCAAACTGGTCCTGTCCGGTAATTTTGGCTGATTCTGGCTTTCTTGGTTACTGGGTTACTTGGTTCCTGGGTTACTGAATTGGTCCTCAAGACCCTCCAGCAATTCTGGGAGCAACCTCTTATTGCTAAATACATTCTATTTTTGGCTGAATCAGAGTTGCTTTCTGCTGCTTACAATGAAGCACCTTGGCTAACAGTGCAAAGAGAGCCCACACAGGTGTGAGGGGGATTTGGGTCTTGTTGGACTAAAAACACTGAAAAATCCAGCAATATTTAAGAGACTGTAAGCTGTGGCTCATAAACTACAACAAGGAAATAACTCAGTGATGGTTTACAGAAGTGTGCATGGAAGGTCACTGCCATAGACCAGGATAAAGGGCACAAGAAATTCAACAGCTATGGGGTCAGAGGGCCACTTATAGCGTCCTTGAACAGCCTCAAGAAGGAGAATGTAAAGTTCAAGACCCTACATTATTGGCTTTAATTCAGGGAGTTTCAGGGAATTTCTATGATTATATTAAAATAATCCAGGCCTAAAATTCAGGGAATTTCTAAGATTGTGTTAAAATAATTCATCATCTCTTTCAGCCACAGAGCTGAGATCACTACAAACTAAACAGAGTTGAATCTGGGCATTGCCAAATTACAACAACAGCTGAATTTGCAACTTTACCAGGTCTTTTACTTAATAATAAAGATATACTTTGGGAAAGAATGGGATCCAGAGAATTGAAAGGAGAATTCAGGGAGCATTGAATATTCAACTCCAAGTAAATTCCATTTGCTCATTGTGATAGATAGAATAATTCTAAATTTCCATGTTCTCATCTCTGGAACATTTGAACATGTTACTTCACAGAGCAAAAAAGATTCTGCAGATGTGATTAAGGTTAATGACCTTGAAATGGAGGGATTATTGTGGATTATCTGGGTGGGTCCAATCAAATCACAGGAACCCTTAAAAGTGAAGAACCTTTCCCAGTGGTCAGAGGAAGGCATGACTGTGAAAGGAAGGTCAAAAACAGAGATGCAACAGAGCTGACCTTGAACATGAAAGAAGGGGACCACAAACTGAAGAATGCAGGTAACCTCTAGAAACTGAAAAAAGCAAGAAAACAATTTTCCCCCTAGAGTCACCAGAGGAAAATTCCACCCTGCTGACACCTTGATTTTAGCTCAGTGAGACCTATGTCAAACTTCTGGCCTACAGAACTATGAGATAATACATTTGTCTTATATTAAGTCACTACGTTTTTGATTTGTTATAGTGACAATAGAAACTGTACCACACAAAGAAGTGCCTTCTCCATTTTCTGATAAGACTGCTGGTTTTAGATCACATTACTCTTTCACTTAAGGGATTAACATGCAAGGAGACACTGTTCATTCTTGTGTACCTCTCACCCACCACTCATTTCCTTTAGACATATGAGCAAAGTTAGATCCCAACCTGGCAAAATATAAGCTCACATTTGGGAGGAGAGTGTTACACACCAATAAAGTAAGACTGAAAAAGTATACTCACAAAAATCTGTAGAGTATGTATGGGCATGAATTCTAAAGGGGCTACATCAAGGAGAAAAGGCATAATTTTAAACTGGCCTAAAATTTTGAAGACGATGCAATTCCCAAGGAGTCAAAATTCAATTGGCCAGCTTGAAGAGCTGGGTAAATTCTTATTCACTATTTACTTGGGTGACTAAAAGTCAATGTCCTATTTTGGATAAAAATGGAGATGTCATAAATTCTTTGGTATAACAAAGTGGAAGGAATCCTAGGATTTAGGAAGAGAGGGAAAGTTTTATTGGGTTTATCATACATGACTGATCTCTTACAAGAGAACCCAGAGGTGCTTTCTTTGCCAAGGCCTTAGTAAATACAGTATCCTTTTTGCTTTGAAAGGTGCCTTAGGACTTCCTTGGCGGTCCAGTAGTTAAGAATCCTCCTGCCGATGCAGGAGACATGGGTTTGATCCCTGGGCCAGGACAACCCCAAGTGCCATGGGGCAAGTAAGCCTGTGCACTGCAACTGCTGAGCCCGTGTGCAGCAACTACTGAAGCCCGCACGCCTAGAGTTACTCAGCAAGTAGAGAAGCCACCACGACGAGAAGCCCACACACCGCACCTAGAGAGTAGCCCCCACTTGCTGCAACTAGAAAAAGGCTGCTCGCAGCAACAGAAAATTCATGTGCCACAACAAGCCCCGGTGCAGCCAAAACTAACTAACTAAATAAAAATAGAATGAGCTCCCCGGTTTCATTGAGAATGCGGGGAGCTCAAGATGGCAGAGGCCAAGTCAAAGCACTTACCACAGATGGTGTGGTCTCCAGAGTGCTCCTCAGGCCCTAATGGTCAGATGGTCCTTAGGCCTGAGATAGATGGGCTGCTTGATTTGTATGACAGAGAACGCAACTCTTCTTGAGGAGCATGGGCCCCGGGACCCATGGGCTGCAGTAGTTGCGGCAGGCAAGCTCGACGGTGTGAGCTTGGTAGTTGTGGCGCATGGACCCAGTTGGCTTGCAGCATGTGGAATCTTCCTGGACCAGTATTGAATCCATCCTCCCCTGTATTGACAGGTGGATTCCCAATCCCTGGACCATTAGGGAAGTCCTGAGGATGGATTTTTGATGAAAAACAAAAGGATATCACAAGCCTATGGAGATAGTGACTTCAATTATGGTTGCTGTAACAGGTGATGTCTCTCTTCTGGATAATGCAGTCCTTAACACCTGTCACACCATTATCAAGAGGTCCAGTGCTTACTTCTGGATTCCAATAAGGAGACAACATCAGAGAGAACTTGCTTTCCTCTGGTTGCTTCCAGGGTACAACAGCTCTGGCTCTGGGGCACAGTTTAATCCTCAGAGATCTTCAGCACCTCAGCAACCTTCAACATCCATTGGTTTGCTATTGGGTTGGCCAAAAAGTTCGTTCGGGTTCCCCCACACCAGCTTATGAAAAACCCAAACGAACTTTTTGGCCAACCCAATACACTAATTACATCACTTGGATTCGGATTTACTTTCACTGCCTATCGTGTTTCTGGTACCATCCCTGAATTTACTGAATGCCTGAGACACTTTCTTGGTACCCATCCATGAGCACATATCCAAAAGCACATGACATTGCTTTTCAGCAAGAAAAGCAACCAAGAAACCTGCTTTTCAGTGAAAGAGGGAAGACTGGGATCTCTTGTCTTATTATGGAGCCAGTCACCCACAGAGCAGCTTGGACACAATGTCTTGTGGGTTTGGTGGCTCAGTCAGTAAAGAATTGCCTGCAATGTAGGAGACCGCCTGCAGGGATGCAGGCGGGGATGTAGTTTTGATCCCTGGGTTGGGAAGATCCCCTGGAGAAGGAAATGGCAACCCACTCCTATTTTCTTGTCTGGAAAACTCCATGAAGAGAGGATCCTGGCGGGCTACAGTCCATTGAGTTGCTAGAGTCAGACATGACTTAGTGACTAAACTGCCACCACCATCCACAAGCTGTAGTATATGTCTTGAGCCAGTTGGGTCAGTCTTGGAGTTCAAAACATGACAAGAGTGACAACTGAAACTCATTCTGAGGGAATGTTCACTTTGGCTCACCATGGTACCAGCTAATAAGCAATGGACTCAAAGGGTATGAATAAAATCAAGTGCATGCGTGAATGAAGCAGCTCCTTGAGGAAGGGGCCACATCAGCACTCCAAAGAGACGGCCGTGCTACCAGGTATGAATTCCTTGCTGCTCCATGGTCACCACTGTCCATGTTTGATTTCTTGTAACCCCAACAGGTCTTCTGCAGGCTTAGCCATGGCATATCACACAGTAATCTATGGCATGAGCTGTTTACCCCATAGCTTGAAGACACACAGGTCAGAACACAGATGGAATTGGTTTGGTGTTTTCCATTCTTGTACCTAATGGCCAACTTCTCACCCTTGAATCTGTTGATTTTGCTGGTTTAGTTTTGTCCTATCAGGAAGGAATGTGTCTATCAAGGTTAGGCAGATTGAACATGGCACACTCAATGGACCATCTCTCTCTCTCTCTCTCTCTCTCTCTCTCTCTCTCTCTCTCTCTCTCTATTTAATTTTGGCTAAGCTGGGTCTTCATTGAGGCACACAGGCTTTCTCTGACATCACATGGGGCTTCTCTAGTTGTGGAGTATGGGCCCTAGAGCTCTGGGGCTCAGTAGCTGCTACATGTGGGCTCTCTAATTGTGATCCATGGGCTCCAGAGAGCACGGGCTCAGTAGTTGCAGCACAAGGGTTTCTCTAGTTGTGCCATGGACTTAGTTGCTTTGTGGCATATGAGATCTTATTTCTTTGACCAAGGATTGAATCCACGTCCCCTGCGTTGGAAGGTGGATTCTTAACCACTGGCCACCAGGGAAGTCCCTGATGTATCAATATTAGCTTCAATACTATTGTGGCTTTGGGTTGTCTCCCTTTGCTGAGAGCCTGAATATATACATGGAAATGGTTGAATTATGTTAAGTAGAAACATTATTTTTGTTTAAAAATGGAAAGAAAGGCCTATTTCATGAACAGTTGTCACTTTTTAGCACCTGCCTATCTTATATCTCTATTTTTTTTCCCCATGAACTTGATGGGGAGCTCAGTCTGTCCCTCCTTTCAAGGTGGAGAAAGCCCTACTTGTTGCTGTGGTCCCTCCAGAACTCAAGGCCCTGCAATGTGACCTCACGTGGCAGCCAATCAGTCACACTCACTCACAGGATATTAAAACTGGACCAAGTGATGCAAGTGAAAAAGGTGGTGGAGAATGTATTCTGGAGGCATGGCAATGCAGTAACATCCAGCTGCTGGGAGAGACAGTGTAGAGGAACCAGTAGGGCCTACTGCCCACAGTCGTCTTGGTACTGGTTACATTGTCTAATATTTGCTGGCAGAGGCAGCTGTTCTCCCTGGACTGGCATGGGAGGATGGCTTTGGCTGTGGTTCTCATTGACTGGCCTCCTTTTGTTCCTGCTTGCCTTCTAAGCCGGGTTCTCCAACCTTCCCAGAGATACGGTGAGCTCCCCTCTGTTTTCTGAGTAAATTATTTTGCTTCTTAAATCATCTAGAGCTGGTTTATGTTATGTGTATTTAAGAACATGTATTTTGAATGGAGTGCAGAGAGAAAAAGATGAAACTAGAGAGGTAGATTAGAATCAGATTGTCAGGTGCTTTGCATGATTATTAAGAAGTTTGGGCTTTGTCCTGAAGGCAAAGAAAACTCACTGAAAGATTTTAAAGAGAGATAAATGTAATCATATGAGGTTTTTAAAATTATCTTTTTGATAGATTGTAGAGAGGGAGAAAATGACAGTGGGGGCAGTGATGAGAGTGTTGTAATAATTCAGGTGACAAACACTGGTGACACACAACCACCACAGTAGTTCAGGAGCTGGAGAGAGTAGGATGGACTAAGAGACACTTTAAAAACTGTTTAGGGCTTGATGCCTTGATCTGCAGGGACCAAGAGGATGAAGTTTCTAACTGAATAGATGGATAGTGGTGCCTTAGACTGAGTTAGAAGGACAAGAAGAGAAATGGGTCTTTGGGAGAAGAGAATTTAAGGCATGTTGAGTTTAAGATGCTCTTCTCCAGGTGGAGACGCTCATTAAACAGCTAGAAGCCTGGAACAAGAATTCAGCAGAGCCATATAGACGGTAGAAGCAGACTTGGGAGTCACTGCTGTAGTGTTTCCCAGGTGGTGCTAATGGTAAAGAACCTGCATGCTAATGCAGGAGACATAAGAGACATGGGTTCAATCCCTGGGTCAGGAAGATCCCCTGGAGGAGGGCATGGCAACCTACTCCAGTATTCTTACCTGAAGAATCCCATGGACAGAGGAGCCTGGCGGGCTATAGTCCATAGGATTGCACTGAGTTGGACACGACTGAAGCAACTGAGCATGCACACACGTTTGCAGTGTTAGTTGAAGCCAAGTAAATAGAGGAGAATCTTAAGAAGAGAGAAAAAATATGAACTTCTAAATGAATTTGAAAATCCTAAATTGATAAGAACCACTTTTTGGTTACAGGCTTCCCAGGTGGCACAGTGGTTTAAAAAAAAAAAAAAAATCCGCCTGCTGATGCAGGAGACACAGGAAACATGGGCTTGATCCCTGGGTCAGGAAGATCCCCTGGAGAAGGAAAGGGCAACCTACTCCAGTATCCCATGGACAGAGGAGCCTGGCGGGCTACAGTCCATGTGGTTGCAAAGGGTTGGACACAAGTGAACCCATGTTCATATCCTATATCCATTTTGGTTACGACTTTGTACATGATGATGTAAGTGCCCACAGGGCCTTATCACGACTTTTGTGGCAATCCTAGCTGTCTCTGGATGCACCCCACCCACAAGCACCCGTGCCTCTGCCTCCCAGTCCATAACAAGGAGGCCCAGAAGCGGCAGAGGGTTACTGTCTCCAAGAACAGCCTCATGAAGGATGACCGTTGGAAGACAAACATCCCAGGTTCCTCACACCTTCTGTGGAGAAAGACTGGGCGGCATATTCCAGCCCATGTCCCAGAGTTACCCAGCAGGGCTGACCCCCAGCTGCCCACAGATGGTAAACGACTTGATTATGAACTGACTATTGACTTTGGGCCCTTCCCTGGCCTCTTCCTATTCCCCACGGGTACTTTTTAGGATCACCTCCAAAATAAACTACTTGCCTTCAAATCCCTGTCTCAGGATCTGCTTCTTGGAGAATCTGAACGGAGACAGCTTTCTGTTCTTTCTGGTCTTCTGAGCAGGAACCATTACATTTGAACCATATAAGCTGCTTCTTTCCTTCATCTGCTGCCATATTTTTCATCTTATCCTCCATCTTCCCCCAGTGCTATACTCTCTCAAAACACAGGGAGCTCAACCCAGTGCTCTGTGACAACCTAGCGGGATGGGATGGGGTATGGAATGGGGAGGGAGTTCAGGAGGGAGAGGACATATATATACCCATGGCTGATTCATGTTGATGTATGGCAGAGGCCAACACAATATTGTAAAGCAATTGTGTGCATGTGCTAGGTTGCTTCAGTCGTATTCAACTCTTTATGGCCCTATGGACTGTAGCCCACCAGGCTCTTCTGTCCTTGGGATTCTCTAGGCAAGAATACTGGAGTGGATTGCCATGTGCTCCTCCAGGGGATCTTCCCAACCCAGGGATTGAACCCACATCTCCTGTACTGCAGGCAAATTTTTTACTGGTGCACCACCCGAGAAGCCCTGTAAAGCAATTATTCTCCAATAAAAAAAAATGAAGAGATTAAAAAGAAAAAGACATGGATTATAAACAAACCTCCTTGACCCAGAAAACGCAAAGGGATAATAGACATCTGGCTAGAAAGTCCCTCATCTATTCTAGGAAACAGGTGCAATGATAAACCTACTTTGTATTTACCGAAACCTTTCCTTCCAAGGAGTTCAAAGTGTTCCTTGTGTATTCCCCGTGGGTAGGAGTGGGACTGGCTTCTCACACAGTTGTAAATTATGTGAAGTGTAAGTGATACGAAATTGGACTTGAGAAACTGTACTACGGCCCCTTCCAGCAGCTTTCTCTTTCCTCCTCCCCATGCTGGCACCTGGGCCCCTTCCACCTCTCCTGTTTCTGTTTTCTCCTGCACCTCATTCCTCACCATGGTGGCTGACTCTTAACCATCTTTCAATCAATCTTGGCTTAAGGGGTGATTATTAATATTATTAATATGGCATTATTTTCCCCATAAATATTTGCATTTTAATAGGACACATTTACACACTGAAAAATCTAAAGAAATAAACTTGAATAGCAGGGTAATAAGCAAGTAAGAGTTTTGGTGAAGGTATTAATCCATTTGGTAATCTATGTGATTTCAAACTGATTGGTGGGTAACTTTTAAGAGGAAAAGTATCAGTTCATGGAGCTCCAGTCATTTCTGATGCAGAGACAGTTTTTTTTTTTTTTAAGGGAACCTAAAGCAATGACAAGACTCTTGGTAAAATGTTCTGTACCTTTGATTACCCAGAGTGAGCTAAACATGTATTTTAGGCTAAGCTTTATTAAATATTTCCTGTGTGCCAGGCACTCATGGAAGCAGAGGGAGGAGAATGTACAAGAGTTAACATGTTAGCTGTCTGTCTCCACGGAGCTTACCTGTGACACCTCTTTAGTTTGGGGTTGAAGATGAAGATTTCAGCTCTCAAAATGGACTCCAAAAATGGCCTGCAGAACATGGGAGACCTCAAATCTGATTGGAATCCAGAACATCTGCCTGAGTTCAACAAAATATTGTATTTTCAATTAGGAGGGTTTTCAAAGCATCTCCTTTTCCCTAAGCTCCACACTCAGGAAGAAAGAGTACTTATAGAGCATTAAAAAATCACTTCCTTCTGCAACTTCTTTTCAAAACTAATGGGGCTTCCCTGGTGGCTCAGACAGTAAAGAATCTGCCTGTAGTGCAGGAGACCTAGGTTCGATCCCTAGGTTGGGAAGATCCCCTGGAGAAGGAAATGGGTACTCACTCTAATATCCTTGCCTGGAAATCCCATGGACAGAAGAGCCTGGCGGGCTACAGTCCACAGGGTCACAAAGAGTTGGGCACCACTGAGCGACTAACAGTTTTCCACAACTTCTTTTCAGAACTAATGGGGTGAAAAGATAGAGCATCTACCTTAAAAAAACATGCACCACCAAAGAAAGATGCTGATTGAAAAATAAGGCAAATACATTGTTCTTCTCTCTCACCTCCCAGAAATGAAACATTGTCTCCAGGAAAAGAAAATATTATGCCAGCAATTTAGCAACACTAACAACTAACTTCAAATCCAAGAGGAATTTCCCTGCCTAGGGGAGGAGAGCTCCCTCTTTGCTGGGTAGAGGAGGCCTCCCATTTCAAGACAACTCTTAAATGCTGCCTCTCAGGACTGTGGCACAAATGTCCTTGAATGTACTCAGAAGAAGTTTCTTTTCTTTTTTTTTTTTTAAAATTACTTTTTATTGGAGTATAGTTGCTGTACTATGTTATAGAAAGTTTCTTTTCAAAGTGTTTAAGACTGGAGGAGCAGCCATCCTGTGTTTGGGCTTCCTACACCACTCCCAGACCTTCCCTGACCAAATCTATTCAAACTCTGTGAAAAAGATATATAATTTTTTCCTAGTGACCATAACAACTATTTCCATAAAGAAGTCCAGATGTTTAATTTTTCCAAAAGAAATTTTAACAAAAACAAAATAAAGTAACTCAGGAAGGATCATTTTTCCATTGACTTCTTAACTCCAATGGGACTAGTTATGCCAGTCAAAACCACAGATTCAGTTCCCCCAAGCCCTCGCCCTTCCTTGCTGCTCTGGGTCTCGGCACAGGTGCCTTCTCAGAATGCCTCTGGTCAGGCGATTGCAGCCACTGTATTTAATTTCAAGAAGCTATTTTTCAAAGGCCAGCTGTGGACAGCGTAGGTTGTCACACTTTCTCTCCAACGCCCCGGGCCTAATAATAAGTAGAACATGGTTTCATCAGCTTGAGCTACATTTTCCTAAGTCAGTTAGGAAATCCCCTCATCTGATGGCCTGCAAAACCAAATACTGATTCAGAAAGAATTGGTTTTTCTAATAGGCCTTGACCCATCCGTATCTCCCGTCAGCAAGAAGGGTTGGTTTGGGGAGTTGAGAATTAACTGGGTTAACTACCCCCAAGTGGGAAGCAGTCATTTGAAATAGCATCAACCCAACCATAAAAGTCATGCTTTGGGAATTTCTCTCTCTCTCCCCAATGGTTTTAATGTCTGAATCTAGAAGGAGTTTCTCCTCCTGAAGATTCTAAACCTTCTTTAGTTTTTTGTTAAGATCAGTTTCTGTGGAGACACTGAAGGATGCTGGCCTCTCTGTGAGCAGTAGGATACCTGGAAATCTACCTGGACCTTCCTGCCATCCAGCACCATAAAAATAAGAGATGCTTGTGGGAGTCCCATAGCTTGTTTGGTTAATGCAATGGTTCATAACTAAAATGCCAGTTTAACCACCAGTTTGTTTTGCTGGTGTTTGGTTTATACATAAACATGAGTGGGAAGGGACCAACTTTTTTTTTTAAGTATGAATTTTATTTTTATTACTGCTGCTTTGTTTTTTGTTTCAAAGGGATGGCATAGACTCAGGGTACAGCAGCTGTACTCAGCCCAGCTGGAAGGCCCCAGATTTTAAACTTCTATTTCTTAAAAAGGGGTTATGTGTTGAACATTCAAGTGCTGCTAACCATCTCTCTTTTATTTGCCCTCTAGCTCTTGTAGGGCAGAATCCAAGACCACCTCCAGCTCAGACAGATGGAAAGGGTTGGGGCTGAGGAACCAGGAAAGGCAATTTAGACCACAAAATCCCAAGAGGAGCTGGGCTGCTACTTTCCAAGCCCTTCTTTCAGGCCTTTCTCGCAGGCCCTTATTATTCAAGGGCACATTGAAGTTTTCTGTCTTTGGGTCTCTCCTGTCTTCCCTGAGGAATATATTTCTAGTCCACTTTGGCTCATTGTCTTAATATCCATCAGAGGTTAATATGAGCAATCTGGAACTATAATCCACATAAAGTAGATGCCGAAGAATTGATGCTTTTGAATTGTGATGCTAGAGAAGACTCTTGAGAGTACCATGGATGGCAAGGAGATAAAACCAGTCAATTCTAAAGGAAGTCAACCCTGAATATTCACTGGAAGGACTGATGCTGAAACTGAAGTTTCAGTACTTTGGCCACCTGATACGAAGAGCCGACTGATTGGAAAAGACTTAGATGCTGGGAAAGATTGAGGGCATGAGGAGAAAGGGATGACAGAGGATAAGATGATTGGATGGCATCACTGATTCAGTGAACATGAGTGAGCAGACTCTGGGAGATAGTGAAGGACAAGGAAGCCTGGTGTGCTGCAGTTCCTGGGGTTGCAAAGAGTTGGACGTAACTTAGCGACTGAACAACAAAGACAGCCAACAAGTACTGACTGACTTACATGTTGAATCACAAAGTGATTTGAATGATGGATGAGTCTTCCCAGGGGAAAAAACCCAACTTAATTTTTCTGTTATTTCCCAAGGCCATTCAATATTTCTTAGAAAATCAGACACCCTGATCAAAATCTAATCTCCAAGGTGGACCTGGGACAAGATGGGTTTGGGGGGCATTGAATTCTCTTCCTTGTTCCATATTCACTTAAAAAAATTTTTTTAATTGTAAGTACTCTTTCATCTAATTAAAACCCTGAATGTGGTGACAGTGGTGATCCAATGATAAAACATGGTTTATGAGGATAAGTTTGAACATAAATGAAATAATTTAGTGGTGTTTTAGAAGATTAATTTTTCCAAATGATCTGATCATTCCTCCTAGATAAGAGGGAATCAAGGTTCCTGTGGTTCAGGACGGGTTCCTACAGAGGAGTCTACTGAGCCCAGAATATTTCTGGACCATAGGGCATCCCAGATTGTGTTAGTGGTGAAGAACCTGCCTGCCAATGTAGGAGACATAAGAAACACAGTTCAGTCTCTGGGTCGGAAAGATGTCCTAGAAGAGGTCATGGCAACCCACTCCAGTATTCTTGCCTGGAGAATCCCATGGACAGAGGAGCCTGGCAGGCTATAATCCATAGGGTCACAAAGAGTCAGACATGACTGCACGCAAGCATGCATAGGGTGTATACATGGGGCCAAGGGGGTTAGTCCAAGATGCAGAATCTAAGAAGACTTTCCAAATGAATTGTCCATTTGAAGGGTCTTGGAAGTCAGGGAAAAATCTGTGCCCACATTAATAGTGGATGGCATCATCAACTCAATGAACATGAATTTGGGTAAACTCCAGGAGTTGATGATGGACAGGGAAGCCTGGTGTGCTGTGGTTCATGGGGCTGCAAAGAGTTAGACACAACTGAGCAACTGAACTGAACTGAACTGGACATTAATTATGAGATGAATCCCAGGGAGATTAAACTAGAATGAAAGTCTAAAGCAAAGACTAAGTGGCAAAGTTAAGAAATAGCCTGAATGGTGAAAAGGTAATGGCAGCAATTTTTATGGATTTTGTGTGTGTGTGTGTGTGTGTGTGTATGTTTTGGAGTGGGCTCAGGAGAGTCATTAAGCACTGTCACTTGGTGTGAACACTCCTTAAATTGGTTTCTAGGAAAAGCTGATTGGAAAATCAATTAACTAAGAATTATGGGGAAATGAAAACAATGGGCAGGATCAAAAGAGCAAAGAAAATAAAAGACGGTACAGTTGAAAGGTGGCTCATCCCACTGCAATAAGGACATCTCACAGTATGTGAGTGATTTTGTCTGAGTACAATCAAGCTTCCAGAATAAGTAATTTCTGATCTCCTACTAGTGTGGACAGATGCAAGGCATGACAGCAGTGTTAGTGACTCAGTCGTGTCCAACTCTTTGCGATCCCGTGGACTGTAGCCCACTAGGCTTCTCTGTCCATGGAATTCTTTAGGCAAGAATACTGGAGTGGGTTGCCATGCCCTTCTCCAAGGGATCATTCTGACCCAGAAACTGAACCTGTGTCTCCTGCATTTAGGCAGATTCTTCACCATTTGGGCCACCAGAGATGCAAGGTATAACCTTGGGCTATTTGTAAGAAGTAGCAGTATTAGCAGCCAGAAGATAAATCATTGCCCTAGGCGGAAAAGACTTCAATTTTTATTTTTATCTTTATGGAGCTCTTTACTAAGTTACTAAGGAAAAACTCTACTCAACACACTGACCACACCGGGTGTAGACCTAAATGTCATGTGACCTGATTTGAGGACCTAGAAATGTGTTGCTTCATGGTGGTTATGATATAAATTTTTATATTTATAGTGTTTTTTCATTCTGTTATAAACAGTTTATTAATTTAAAATGATCCTATTCACCAGTACTTTAAAAAATTAATAAGTAATTAAAAATTTTTTATGCATTTGGAAGAAAGAAAAGGGTATTATGATAGAGAATAATTTAGGTGCAGGAATCAGAGAACATCTCCCTGAGGACATGACATTTAAGTTAAGAGTTATGATAGATCTTACAGAGGCAAAGCGTGAAGGGAGGGCAGTGGGGCAGTCCCCAGTACATTTAATATGAGTGTAATTCTCTTCCTTAAAAACACTATTTTACCTTACTCTGTTTCAATAGATATTTATTTAAATTTGAATGAAGATCTATTTATTTTTTCTGATTCAAAAAGAAATATACAGCCCATTAAGAAATAATACAAAGGTGTATACATTTAAGGGTTTCCCAGGTGGCATTAGGGGAGAAGGCAATGGCAGCCCACTCCAGTACTCTTGCCTGGCAAATCCCATGGACAGAGGAGCCTGGTGGGCTGCAGTGCATGGGGTCCCTAAGAGTCAGACACAACTGAGTGACTTCACTTTCACTTTCCACTTTCATGCATTGGAGAAGGAAATGGCAACCCACTCCAGTGTTCTTGCCCGGAGAATCCCATGGATGGAGAAGCCTGGTAGGCTGCAGTCCGTGGGGTCGCACAGAGTAGGACATGACTGAAGCGACTTGGCGGCGGCACGTGGCATTAATGGTAAAGAATCCCCCTGTGAATGCAGGAGACATCAGAGATATGGGTTCGATCCCTGTGTCAGGAAGATCCCCCCGAAGAGGGCATGGAAACTCACTCCAGTGTTCTTGCCTGGTGAATCCCATGGACAGAAGAGCCCAATGGGCTACAATCCATAGGGTCTCAAAGAGTCAGACACAACTGAAGTGACTTAGCATGCATGCATACATGTATACATTTAAAAGTTTTCACTAATCACCACCACCCCAGATAATAGCTGTTACAGTTTAGATCAGTAAATACCCATTTGCTCCTACTACCTGTTAACTCTGGGTTAAGGTGGGATAAAACAATGACCAGGAAGTAGCTGCTGCCCTTAAGAAGTCACCACGCAGGGGCTTCCCTGGTGGCCCAGTGGTTAAGAATCTGCCTTGCAATGCAGGGGATGTGGGTTTGATCCCTGGTCCAGGAAGATCCCACATGCAGCGGGCCAACTCAGCCTATGTGCCACAACTCCTGGGCCTGTGCTTTAGAGCCTGTGCTCCGCGACAAGAGAAACCACTGCAATGGGAATCATGAGCACCATAGCTAGTGAAAGCCCATTGCAACAATAAAGACCCAGCATAGCTGGGAAAAAAAAAAATAAGTCACCACTCAGAACTAGTTTTCTGAATGGGGATTCATGCTGGAGTCACTTAGGGTCTGTTTAAAAATGCAGATAACTTTGTCCCCTGAGAAATACTGATAAGAATTCTCAGTGAGTGTACCAGGTTAAGAATTATTCAGCTCTGAAGTGCCAAGAACCATTAAGTAAGAGATCACTTTTCCTTTCTTGTCAAATTTCACCTATGTGAGTGGTTTCTAGTACCCTGGGAAGTTTGCAACTCTTATACCAATGGCTGTTAAAAAGGCTTGGGGTGATATTATTCGGCCTGTGCAAATGGGAAGGAGTCAAAAATAGTAACATCATGATTCTAGGTAGGTTGCAATGTCTCCATGTCTTATTGTTGATGTATGCAGGCAGTAATCAGCAAGGGTGTTATGTATAGGAAGAAAAATTTGTCAGATTATAGCTGTATACACGTTAAAGTGCTTAATGATAATTATAATGAACTGCTATGAATATTTTACCAACTAATTGGACTACATAATAAACTCTAATATGTTTAAAGACTAAATTATTCATCTTTACTGGGAATATTTACTTTATGGCTTCCCAGGTGGCACAGTGGTAGAGAACATGCCTGCCAATGCAGGAGACAGAAGAGACTCAGGTTCGGTCCCTGGGTGGGGATGAACCCCTGGAAAAGGGAACTGCAACCCACTCCAGTATTCTTTACTGGAAAATTCCATAGACAGAGGAGTGTGGCAGGCTACAGTCTATGTGGTTGCAGAGTCGGACACAGACTGATCGACTGAGCACACACATTTACTTTATAGGTTATTAACTATCTACAGTATTATAGAATAGCTTGGACCATTTTACTATGCTACTTTAGATTCTCACTTATTTATTTATCCACTCATTCAACATGCTTTTGCATGCACCATGTCCCAGGTACTGGCTGAGCTGCTGAAAAAACAATGGCATAAAAGATCGTGCTTTCTACCTCCCGAAGGAGCAAATAGACAGTGAAACAGACAATGAAACAAGGTACACTGGCAAAGTGTGATGAAAGAGCAAGGTGCAAGAGACCATTCAGCAGGAATCCCTGTCTGGTCTAGGATGGTGGGCAGAAAATATCCATGAGAGAATGACTTTTAAGAGGTCTTAAAAGGACAAAGGTCCAGCGATCCCATTCCTCAGCATCTATCCAGAGAAAACCATAATTGGAAAAGACACATGCACTCCAGTGTTCACAGCAGCACTACTCACAGTAGCCAAGATATGGAAACAGCCTAAATGTCCACCAACAGATAAATAGATAAAATCATGTGGTACATATATACAATGGACTATTACTCAGCCATGAAAAAGAATGAAATAATACCATTTGCATCAATGTGGCTGGACCTAGAGATGATCATTCCAAGTTAAGTAAGCCAGACAGAGAAAGACAAATATATGATATGGCTTATATGTGAAATCTAAAAAAATAATCTAGACTAGATCTGATAGACAGAGTGCCTGATGAACTATGGATGGAGGTTTGTGACATTGTACAAGAGACAGGAATCAAGACCATCCCCAAGAAAAAGAAATACAAAAAAAGCAAAATGGCTGTCTGAGGAGGCCTTACAAATAGCTGTGAAAAGAAGAGAAGTGAAAAGCAAAGGAGAAAAGGAAAGATATAAACATCTGAATGCAGAGTTCCAAAGAATAACAAGGAGAGATAAGAAAGCCTTCCTCAGTGATCAGTGCAAAGAAATAGAGGGAAACAACAGAATGAGAAAGACTAGAGATCTCTTCAAGAAAATTAGAGATACCAAGGGAACATTTCATGCAAAGATGGGCTCAATAAAGGACAGAAATGGTAGGAACCTAACAGAAGCAGAAGATCTTAAGAAGAGGTGGCAAGAATACACAGAAGAACTGTACAAAAAAGATCTTCACGACCCAGATAATCACGATGGTGTGATCACTGACCTAGAGCCAGACATCCTGTGAAGTCAAGTGGGCCTTAGAAAGCGTCACTATGAACAAAGCTTGTGGAGGTGATGGAATTCCAGTTGAGCTCTTTCAAATCTTGAAAGATGATGCTGTGAGTGCAGTCTTGGGTGCTGCACTCAATATGCCAGCAAATTTGGAAAACTCAGCAGTGGCCACAGGACTGGAAAAGGTCAGTTTTCATTCCAATCCCAAAGAAAGGCAATGCCAAAGAATGCTCAAACTACCGCACAATTGCACTCATCTCACATGCTAGTAAAGTAATGCTCAAAATTCTCCAAGCCAGGCTTCAGCAATACGTGAATGGTGAACTTCTAGATGTTCAAGCTGGTTTTAGAAAAGGCAGTGGAACCAGAAATCAAAATGCCAGCATCCGCTGGGTCATGGAAAAAGCAAGAGAGTTCCAGAAAAACATCTACTTCTGCTTTTTGACTATGCCAAAGCCTTTGACTGTGTGGATCACAAGAAACTGTGGAAAATTCTAAAAGAGATGGGAACACCAGACCACCTGACCTGCCTCTTGAGAAACCTGTATGCAGGTCAGGAAGCAACAGTTAGAACCAGACATGAAACAACAGACTGGTTCCAAATAGGAAAAGGAGTCTGTCAAGGCTGTATATTGTCACCCTGCTTATTTAACTTATATGCAGAGTACATCATGAGAAATGCTGGGCTGGCGGAAGCACAGGCTGGAATCAAGATTGCGGGGAGAAATATTAATAACCTCAGATATGCAGATGACACCACCCTTATGGCAGAAAGTGAAGAAGAAGTAAAGAGCCTCTTGATGAAGGTGAAAGAGGAGAGTGAAAAAGTTGGCTTAAAAAAAAAAAAAGTTGGCTTAAAGCTCAACATTTAGAAACCTAAGATCATGGCATCCAGTCCCATCACTTCATGGCAAAGAGATGGGGAAACAGTGGAAACAGTGACTGACTTTATTTTTCTGGGCTCCAAAATCACCACAGATGGTGATTGCAGCCATGAAACTAAAAGATGCTTACTCCTTGGAAGGAAAGTTATGACCAACCTAGACGGCATATTGAAAAGCAGAGACATTATCTTGCCAACAAAGGTCCGTCTAGTCAAGGCTATGGTTTTTCCAGTGGTCATGTACGGATGTGAGAGTTGGACTGTGAAGAAGGCTGAGCGCCGAAGAATTGATGCTTTTGAACTGTGGTGTTGGAGAAGACTCTTGAGAGTCCCTTGGACTGCAAGGAGATCCAACCAGTCCATCCTAAAGGAGATCAGTCCTGGGTGTTCATTGGAAGGACTGATGTTGAAGCTGAAACTCCAATACTTTGGCCACCTGATGTGAAGAGCTGACTCATTTGAAAAGACCATGATGATGGGAAAGATTGAGGGCAGGAGGAGAAGGGGACGACAGAGGATGAGATGGTTGGATGGCATCACCGATTCAATGGACATGGGCTTGGGTGGACTCCAGGAGTTGGTGATGGACAGAGAGGCCTGGTGTGCTGTGGTTCATGGGGTTGTAAAGAGTCGGACATGATTGAGCGACTGAACTGAACTGAAAAAAATAATACAAATGAACTTATTTACAGAATTCAAGTAGACACAGAGACATAGGAAACAAACTTATAGTTACCAAAGGGAAAGGGGTGGGAAGGATAAATTTGGAGTTTGGGACTAAAATATACATATTACTGTATATAAAATAGATAACCAACAAGAGCTTACTATATAGCACAGGGAACTCTGTCAATATCTTGTAATAACCTACCATGGAAAAGAATCTAAAAAAGAAAATAAATGTGTCCCTTTGCTAAACACCTGAAACTAACACAATATTGTAAATTAACTGTATTCAATAAAAATTTTTAAAAAGGACAAAGGACACAACGAGTGTTCCACTCAGAAAGGAAACAGCCTGCATGCAGACCCAGAGGCAAGAGCAGCTTGATGTGTGTTTCAGGCACAGAAAGAAGTACAGAGGTTCAGTGGGCTTGGAGCACGGGGTGTGAAGAGGTGAAGAGGGGCCTCGTTATGTTGTGCTCACTGGGCATGTTAAAGACTTTCACTTATATCTTAAAGAAAATAGGAAGCTGAGAGTTTAACAGTTCAGTGACTCACTCATATTTATGTTTTTGAAAGATCTTTGACTGCAGGGTAGAAAATGGGTCAGAGGAGAGCGAAACTGGGCCTGAGAGACCAGTTAGAAGTGTTGTCACGGTAATTTAGATGAGAGATGTCACAGCCTGTGGGCCACCTCTGGCTCACCGCCTGTTCATTTGCCAAGTTCTATAGCTCAGTCTGCTCTACAGCAGTTGAGTTGAGTAGTTGCAGCAGAGGCAGCTTGGTTCACAAAGCCTCAAATATTTACTATCTGGCCCTTTAGAGAAAGAGTTTGAACACCCCTGAAATATCCAAGGGCAGTGGCAACACAGAGGGTCTCGAGAAATGGCTGTTTAGCGGGTACACTCAGCGGAAGGTGATGAGCGAGTGGGTGTGACTTGCACAGTTGGATGGATGACAGTGCTACTTTCTGCAGTGGGCGTTGCGTTGTGGGATTGGAGTGGTGTGTCCCTGCATTTGATTGTGTGTGCACATGCTTGTGTGTGCATGTGTGTGTATGTGTGTGGCAGCTCCATCTTGATGAAGCAAATTAGACTTACTATGTACTTTTGCTGAAAGACGCCATTAGTGAGCCCCTGTGTGTGACTCCTATGACCCCAAACACCTGGAGGTCATGTTCAGCATTTCTTCATAGCTTTAGAAAGTATAAAGCTTACATTTTGTACCCATATCTATGAACTAAGGAATGTATAGGGAAGAGGGTTTTGATTCCGCTTATACGAGCTCAGTCTGAATATCCAATCTGTCTAGCGTACTTCCTATTTGGTCCCAGAGGACTTGTTAGAGGAAGAGGACATTTAATAAAACCAAAGCTCTGTTCCTCTATCTCCTCTGAAACCAGCTGAGAGATGGTTTCCTGTACTGGGAAGAATCTCACTCTCCAACTTGGTGATTTATGATTCTGTTAGTTGCATCTGTTTATTTTGCTTGCAGCCAATTCATGTTGGTTTTAAAAGAAATATAAGTGCAGCAAGAGAGGAAACATTGAAAAGACAGAGGAAGGAAGACTTTGGGATATGGTAAGGGTGAGAAGAATTTAGGAAAACAGAAGCTCATCTGGATCCGAGGGCTGGGAGTGGGGGTGGAGAGTACGAGGTAGGATGCGCAAAATATAGAGACCAGAAAGGTAAAGAAATACGAGGAGAGGGACAAGCTGTGCACAATCTTGTTGAACCAGGCCTGAATCCAGTCCAAATGGACCCCTGGTCTCATCCAAGTTCTGTCCAGCCCCTTTACAGTTTGTAAGACGTGATGCAACCACAGGCCAGAGTGGTGTGGCTGGAGGCCATGGACTGGGGAAGCGTCTTGCCAGTGGGCTGATGTGGGAAGATGAGCGCCAAGCTGGCCAGACGCTGGTCTCTAATGCTGTGTGATGAAGGTTAAGTGACAGACGGATATCCACTTAACTGCTGATTCCGTCTCTCCACACCCTGTTATCATCCTTGATCGCTTTGTAGGAAGCACATTTTGCCAGAAAAGATGTTTTAGGTTACTTGATTTTTGGGCGGGAGGGGAGGTGGTTCTCCATCATTAAACAACTTCCTTTTTTCCCCTCGGCTAATGTCAAGGGAAAAGTTTGAGATGATGCCATTCTGTAGCTGTCAGTCTAGTCATCCCCCCAGAGGGTTCAGATGGCCTGCAGGGAGACTGCCAACACAGGGTATTGACTCTGAAGACAAGGAGGCAATTTCTGCCTAGTGAGCCCTCTGAAGCCCAATGGCTTTTGTGGACTCTGTGTGTGTGTGTGTGTGTGTGTGACATTGCAGAGGCATTGTACTCCAATGCCTTATCTGTATAATCACTTGTCTCTACTTGTGAGTAAGCTAGCATTGCACTGGTTGCCATCAGTTTGGCTTCTGTGTTTTTGCTTGTGGGAGCTCAATAAATCCTCAGCCCTTGGGGTTTAGGATTAGAGGGTTCCAAGAAATACAGGGAGCAATTATTAACCAAGAGGCTAAAAATTAGAGATAAGTGCCTTCTCATGAACTCTCACTCATATAGAAATAAGGATCTCTCTTTCTGAAAAACAAAACAGAAAGCTTCCCCTTTGGGTTATTTATTCCTTATTTATGACCATTAAGAACTTTGTCTAACCAGGTAAACACAATCAAGTTTAGAGAGGACTCTAGAAATTAAAAGCCAAGATGTGCATAGTCTACAGACAATTGCAAATAAATAAATGGGAGGTGACTTGATGCTGTGCAGGAAGAAACAGACCTAGACAACACCCTGAGAGCAAGAGCCTGAATGGACGGTGGGCGCTCCCAAAGGCCCACAGGCTTATTCACCACTCTAGTGAAACATGACCTCCATTTCAGTAAGGAGGCTGTGGATCCCTCTTCAAGTGGAGGCAAGTGATGAAGGTACTTTTCTAATGAATAAAGAAGCTTCATTTGCCACCACGTTGAGCTCAGTCCCCTAGCATCCTTTGTTCTTTGCCCTTTCCTCTGCTCCACTGTCCCATTCTCTTTATTCTTTCAGGAAATGTTTATTGAGTTTCTATCCTGAGTCCAACCTGAATGGGTACAAGGAATACAGCTGTAAATCAGGCAGACACACCTTTATGGAACTATCTACACTCTTGGGAAATTTTTCTTACATCCTTAGTCCTTAAAAATGCACTGTATATAAGCTGTCCTAATTAGATTACTAGTTCTTTTTTTTTTAAATTGGGGTATAGTTGCTGTACAATGTTATGTTAGTTTCTTCTGTATAGCAAAATGAATCAGCTATACATGTACATTTTTCCCCATTTAAGTCATCACAGAGCGTTGAGTAGAATTCCCTGTGCTATACAGGAAGTTCTTATTAGTTATCTCTTTTATAAATGTTAGTGTATATATTTCAAGGACTATTATTCTTTTGGTGCAGTGTACCCAAAATAAATGTTACCGAAAACAATAACTGCCATAATAATGTCGATACTTCTTATCTTATGCAAATTTAAGCTCTATGGGAAGTTCATTAAAAATGTGAGTTGCTTTCATGTCAAGTCAAAAAGAAAATTTTTACTTAGTAGTATACCCAAAATTGCCTTCCTTTTCAGCAGACATGCTTTGAGCAGTTTCCAATATCCTTGGAAGGCTGTCCAAGGTGTTTTGTTTGTTTGAGTTTATCTTTCAGGGGTTCTAACAACAAAGGTTGTTATCTTGAAGGGAAGCTTTCCAAGAAGAGTCTTCCATCTTGGAGAAAGGAGTGCATAATTCTTGGGTGACACCCTGTCTATTTTAAATCATTGGAGAGGGGAAAAATATTTGTCTCCAAGACTGTAATTTTCCAGATGATGCCATATTGTTGCACAGTTGCCATACCATGAGAAAGAGCATTCTTGTGGTTTCTGTACTGAAAATCCTGTAGGAATGCTGTTTCTGGCATCTTTTCATCATGAAGCCAGGGGAGTATGGGGAACAGACAGGCCAACCAGATTCAGTTTGTGGTCTTTTGGCATTTTAGAAAAGTCCCTTCATCATAGCATTTTTCATGGGATTTCTCAGTGTATGAGGTGTTGAGTGGGATGCATGATGAGGGGTAGGGGGTGGAAATATTAGTCCAGGTCAAATCCCAAAGCAGCAGTCTGGTCAGACATCTGGACTTTCATGCGATTATTGTCTTATAAAAATAATCTTGACCCTTCAATTTTGTCTCTTAGTAAAGGGTATAAATATCTCTTTCCAAAATTAAATTATGATAGCTAGGCACCACAACTAAGTATGCATTCTAATAAAACTAAAGTAACTAAAGTAAAAGACGAATAGATGGATAGCCATGGTAGTTTTTCAGATGGAATTTGGTTCCTGTGAAAAGCTAATTTCTGAGTCTGAGCTGAATGTCATATTTAAGGTTAAAAAATTGTACAGAATTCTTTTTTTGAAATGTGAAAATCAAAACTCTGGCAACATATTGCCCAGGTAACATTTTTTTCTGTAACTTAGAAAGTTACCTTTTCATACCAACTTTGAATAGCAGCTTGCAGAAAAACTTCCAAATTGTCTGCAGTCTTTCTCCTTTGAGGTGAAGATGATAATAAAGAAAATGTAAGACTCTTAAAAAGCTATTTAACACCTATGTGTATAAATTAGTTTGAGGATACTATTAGAATGAGGACATATTTCCTGGGCACATCTGACATCAGCTTGTGGAACTGAATTGATCTAACCCAATAACTGAATTACAGAAAAGTTAACAGTCATTCATATTCCTTTTTGCCAAGTGAAAAAGGTGGCTTAAAACTCAGCATTCAAAGAACTAAGATCATGGCATCTGGCCCCATCACTTCATGGCAAATAGGTATTGAAAAGTGGAAACAGTGGCAGATTTTATTTTCTTGGGCTCCAAAGTCACTGTGGACAGTGACCACAGCCAGAAAATTAAAAGATGCTTGCTCCTTGGAAGAAGAGCTATGACAAACCTAGAGAGTGTTTTGAAAAGCAGAGACATCACTTTGCTGACAAAGATATCTACAGTCAAAGTGAAAGTTGTTTAGTTGTGTCCGCCTCTTTGCAACTCCATGGACTATACAGTCCATGGAATTCTCTAGGCCAGAATACTGGGGTGGGTAGCCATTCTTTTCTCCAGGGGATCTTCCCAACCCAGGGATAAAACCTAGGTCTCCCGTATTGCAGGCAGATTCTTTATTAGCTGAGCCACAAGGGAAGCCCAAGAATACTGGAGTGGGTAGCCTATCCCTTCTCCAGCAGATCTTCCTGACCCAGGAATTGAACCAGGGTCTCCTGAATTGCAGGTAGATTCTTTACCAACTGAGCTATGATGGAAGCCCTGGTATTCCTGGTATAGTCAAAGCTATGGTTTTTTCAGTAATCATGTACTGGATGTGAGAGTTGGACCATAAAGAAGGCTGCGGGCCAAAGAATTGATGCTTTCAAATTGTGGTGCTCTCAAGAGTCAATAAGACTCTTGAGAGTCCCTTGGACAGCAAGAAGATCAAACCAGTCAATCCTAAAAGAAATCAACTCTGAATACTCATTGGAAGGATTGATGCGGAAGCTGAAACTTCAGTACTTTGACCACCTGATGTGAAAAGCTGACTCATTAGAAAAGACCTTGGTACTGGGAAAGATTGAAGGCAGGAAGAGAAGGGGTGACAGAGGATGAGATGGCTGGAATGACATCATCAACTCAGTGGACATGAGTTTAAGCAAACTCTGGGAGATAATGAAGGACAGGGAAGCTTGTCATGCTGCTGTCCATGGGGTCGCAAAGAGTTGGACATAACCTAGTGACTGAATCACAATTTCAAATACAACTTCTCTCTCTCTTCTCTTTCTCTCTTCTCTCTGTGTGATTTCTTTCCCCTCTCTCTCTCTCTTTCTCCCCCCGCTTCCTCTTTTTTCTCCTCCCCTCCTCCCCCACTTCTAGATGGTGACTCAATAGTAGAAAAGTAGGAGCAGCTCAAGCTCAGGGCCCTGGCTTACTCTTCCTCTCCTTCCTTCTTTGTGCTGCTGTGGGTAGGTTGGGGAGATAACAGGCTTGTCCCCAAGGGGAGGGTGTGGAGGTACCATATGGTTTCCCTGAAGTTACTGGGAGCAGTGTTGACAGGCTTGGGAGGAAGCCAAGGTTCAAGTCTTGTGAGCCAGCAGGAGGACAGCAGTGACTGACACATAGCTCTGGACGGCAGGAGGGAAGGAGGGAGCTTTGAGAGGCCCAAGGCTCTGGAAGTTCTTGGTCTAATGCCTAGTTAAGATACTCAAGAAAATAACCTTTATTTTATTATTTTTTTTCTAATTTTATTTTATTTTTAAACTTTACATATTTGTATTAGTTTTGCCAAATATCAAAATGAATCCGCCACAGGTATACATGTTTTCCCCATCCCGAACCCTCCTCCCTCCTCCCTCCCCATACCATCCCTCTGGGCCGTCCCAGTGCACCAGCCCCAAGCATCCAGCATCGTGCATCGAACCTTGACTGGCAACTCGTTTCCTACATGATATTTTACATGTTTCATTGCCATTCTCCCAAATCTTCCCACCCTCTCCCTCTCCCACAGAGTCCATAAGACTTTTCTATACATCAGTGTCTCTTTTGCTGTCTCGTACACCGGGTTATTGTTACCATCTTTCTAAATTCCATATATATATGCGTTAGTATACTGTATTTATGTTTTTCCTTCTGGCTTACTTCACTGTGTATAATAGGCTCCAGTTTCATCCACCTTATTAGAACTGATTCAAATGTATTCTTTTTAATGGCTGAGTAATACTCCATTGTGTATATGTACCACAGCTTTCTTATCCATTCATCTGCTGATGGACATCTAGGTTGAAAATAACCTTTAAATGGAAAAATCCTTCTCTTCTTCTAGGGAAGGTGGTCTCTATTTTTAGGCTATTATTTGCAAAAAACAAAACTGTTCATTAGTAGCATGAATGTAAAACTAAGGAATTTTAAATGGTAGATGACGAGGAGATCCTTGTTGAATCATAGCTTTTATTAGGTTGTTGGAAGAGAAAGGATGTGTACAGCTAGATTCTGGCTGTCCTTTGAAAAAACTGGACTTTTAAAAGAGAAGTGGAAAGTATTTCTGAAAATCTCTATACCTATGGAAATAAAGATGGTAAATGAAATATAGGTGTTAAGAAAGTTGGGGAGATGTAGCTTGGGGCTGTCCTTTCCAGTTTTCTTTAATAAATTATGAAAGAAGCAACTGTTTTTGAGAAGCAGTTAGTGGCTGTGCATGCAGGAAGAGGGATCTTCTAGTCAAGTTCCACCCTGAGGATCCTGGCTCAGCTGCTGGTCTGCTATATGCCAACTGGAGTCTGTCAGCATCTGAGTTTCCTTCAGAAAGAAAGTGGCTCTTAGGGTGTCCCTAAGTAAGTTATAAGACTGTCCTTTGGTGAAGCCATTGTTGCTGAACCAAAATTGGGTCTGCTCACTGCATGCAGTAAAGCCAATCTACTGATACCGGGTTGTGGCGAAGGAAAGTGCAGCGTTTATCACAGGGTGCCAAGCAAGGAGTTCAGGCAGTGTTCAAAAGACGCAGACTCCCTGATGGGTTTCAGGAAAGCATTTTTAAAGGCCAAAGAGGGAGGGAGTGTCCCAGGATATTTGGTCAACTTGTGCACAATTCTCTGACTGGTTGATGGTGAAGTAACAGCGCAGTGTCATAGGGGTTAGCATCATCAATCCTTAGTCTCCAGTATGTCTGGGGGCATGAATGCTCATGGTCATCAAGTACTTCATTTCTTCCATTTGGTGGGGGTTTTAGCATCTGTAAAACAACACGAGATATGTGCCCCAGATACTATTATCTAGATGTTTACTGTGCTGTGCTTAGTCACTCAGTTGTGTCTGACTCTTTGAGACACGATGGATGCTGTCCATGCAGAATCTCCAGGCAAGAATACTGGAGTGAGTTGACAGGCTCTCCTCCAGGGGAATCTTCCCAACCCAGGGATGGAATACAGGTCTCCCTCATTGCAGGTGGATTCTTTACCATCTGAGCCATCAGGGAAACCCAATAATACTGGAATGGGTAGTCTATCCCTTCTCCAGGGGATCTTCTTGACACAGGAATCAAACTAGGGTGTCCTGAATTGCAGGTGGATTCTTTACCAGCTGAGCTACCAGAGAAGTCATCTAGGTACTTCAGAGAGGAGCGAAATCAAAGGTTATGGGGAAGGGGTCTGTCCTAGAAAGTCCCCGTAAGGTCCTGTTCCATGACACCATCATGTTGCAGCCTAGCTCCTGGCACTAGAGAGCCAGTGGAAGAAGAGATGGAAACAAGGGGATTTGCATGGGGAAATTTTGGCCTCCTTAAGGGCCAATCAGGGTCACATACCACAGTCTACTAGCTCCACGGGCCACCAAAGATAATTTGCTCTGTTCTGTTTTCATTGTGTCACATACTCTGCCTGTTCTGCTTCTTTCTTGAGTTCTAATAAACCTGGAAGACAGATGCTTGCAGAAACCTGAGAGAAAGACAGCAAGAACAGAGACAGACATTATTGTGTTTAGAATCCTGGTCAGATTCCTTTAAGCCTCTGCCTGATTTCCTTTTGGGTTGGCCTGTTTCCTTTAATATCCTGGACAATATAATTATTTGCATGTCTGGTCAGGAAGAAATGGCAGACTTCAACAAAAGTATCATTTCAATTAAAATCACAGGAAGAAATAAGAGGCTATCACAATTCTGTCATCTATTTGCCAGCTGGGAGTGTATACTGTGCTATCTCTGGCCATCCGAAGGGTTTTCAAGGATTAACAAGAAGAGTTAGTGAGGAGATCTGTGGTCACACAGGAATTTGCTACATATCTTGTGGGCATTTCTGGAACTAGATTTGTTTTAGGGGGAAATGCGAGACTGGATTAATGCCCACTTGTGGAATCTTGATACCTTGATCTCAACTACATCTACAGGCCTGAGTTTAAACCTATGCTGGATTGGAAGGCACTTCTGATGACAGCTAGACCAAAATGTTATGAAATAATGGAAGAAAAGGTACAACTTAATGATAGAGAATTAGCCTCTGAATTTCTGGTTCACCCCTCAAAATGGAAAAACTAAGTACAATAATTAATGATCTTTTTGTAGCTTGTGGGAGCAAAATTGCAAATGCGTTTTCACTCACTGCAATCCTTGAGGCAAAAATTTTAAAACTTTTAAAACTGTTGAGATTTACAACAGTTTTAAAATATAATATATACAGAAAATAAAATATATACAGAAAACTGTATAAATTTACAGACAGCCTTTGGTTCCTAGAATTATATAACATTTTCTGGAAACTGCTAAATAACCTTCCAGGTGAGAATCATCTCTTTCTGGGAAGGTCTTTTTCTTCACAATGTGGGTTTTGACAAGGGTAGATCAGTCTGTTAAGGCTTAATAACTTCTGCTCCTTCAATAAGTTGGGGCAAACAAGAAACAGCAAATTCTGGAGAGTTTTCACTATGACAAATTATGAGAGGAAGATTTGGGAGAATGGCATTGAAACATGTAAAATATCATGTATGAAACGAGATGCCAGTCTAGGTTCAATGCACGATACTGGATGCATGGGGCTAGTGCACTGGGACGACCCAGAGGGATGGTGTGGGGAGGGAGGAGGGAGGGGGGTTCAGGATGGGAAGCACATGTATACCTGTGATGGATTCATTTTGATATTTGGCAAAACTAATACAATTATGTAAAGTTTAAAAATAAAATAAAATTTAAAAAAAAGTCCCCTTTTTATAGCTATTATCTGCGTTTAATGAATTCTTGTTGGATATAAGGACTATTTTGCACTTTGTGGTTATGTTCACTATTTACAGATTCCCTATCACTGTCTCTGATCTTAAGTTTCAGAGACTAATTTTTTCCCCTGTATCAAAGAATGAAAATGGTTAATATTACTAGCTTGATTGAAATCATATATTTTCTATGTTTTCTTGAAAATTATTTTTCCAATTGCTAATATCAAATTTCTGGATCAGATCAGATCAGTTGCTCAGTCGTGTCTGACTCTTTGCGACCCCATGAATTGCAGCACGCCAGGCCTCCCTGTCCATCACCAACTCCCAGAGTTCACTCAGACTCACGTCCATCGAGTCAGTGATGCCATACAGCCATCTCCTCTGTCATCCCCTTCTCCTCCTCCTGCCCCCAATCCCTCCCAGCATCAGAGTCTTTTCCAATGAGTCAACTCTTCTCATGAGGTGGCCAAAGTACTGGAGTTTCAGCTTTAGCATCAGTCCTTCCAAAGAAATCCCAGGGCTGATCTCCTTCAGAATGGACTGGTTGGATCTCCTTGCAGTCCAAGGGACTCTCAAGAGTCTTCTCCAACACCACACTTCAAAAGCATCAATTTTTTGATGCCCAGCCTTCTTCACAGTCCAACTCTTACATCCATACATGACCACAGGAAAAACCATAGCCTTGATTAGACGAACCTTTGTTGGCAAAGTAATGTCTCTGCTTTTGAATATGCTATCTAGGTTCGTCATAACTTTCCTTCCAAGGAGCAAGCGTCTTTTCACTTCATGGCTGCAGTCACCATCTGTAGTGATTTTGGAGCCCAGAAAAATAAAGTCTGACACTATTTCCACTGTTTCCCCATCTATTTCCCATGAAGTGATGGGACCGGATGCCATGATCTTCGTTTTCTGAATGTTGAGCTTTAAGCCCACTTTTTCACTCTCCACTTTCACTTTCATCAAGAGGCTTTTGAGTTCCTCTTCACTTTCTGCCATAAGGGTGGTGTCATCTGCATATCTGAGGTTATTGATATTTCTCCTGGCAATCTTGATTCCAGCTTGTGTTTCTTCCAGTCCAGCGTTTCTCATGATGTACTCTGCATAGAAGTTAAATAAGCAGGGTGACAATATACAGCCTTGACATACTCCTTTTCCTATTTGGAACCAGTCTGATGTTCCATGTCCAGTTCTAACTGTTGCTTCCTGACCTGCATACAAATTTCTCAAGAGGCAGATCAGGTGGTGTGGTATTCCCATCTCTCAGAATTTTCCACAGTTTATTATGATGCACACAGTCAAAGGCTTTGGCATAGTCAATAAAGCAGAAGTAGATGTTTTTCTGGAACTCTCTTGCTTTTTCCATGATCCAGTGGATGTTGGCAATTTGATCTCTGGTTCCTCTGCCTTTACTAAAACCAGCTTGAACATCAGGAAGTTCACGGTTCACATATTGCTGAAGCCTGGCTTGGAGAATTTTGAGCATTACTTTACTAGCGTGTGAGATGAGTGCAATTGTGCGGTAGTTTGAGCATTCTTTGGCATTGTCTTTCTTTGGGATTGGAATGAAAACTGACCTTTTCCAGTCCTGTGGCCACTGCTGAGTTTTCCAAATTTGCTGGCATATTGAGTGTGCAGCACTTTCACAGCATCATCTTTCAGGATTTAGAATAGCTCAACTGGAATTCTATCACCTCCACTAGCTTTGTTTGTGGTGATGCTCTCTAAGGCCCACTTGACTTCACATTCTAGGATGTCTGGCTCTAGGTCAGTGATCACACCATCGTGATTATCTGGGTCGTGAAGATCTTTTTTGTATAGTTCTTCTGTGTATTCTTGCCATCTCTTCTTAATATCTTCTGCTTCTGTTAGGTCCATACCATTTCTGTCCTTTATCGAGCCCATCTTTGCATGAAATGTTCCTTTGGTATCTCTGATTTTCTTGAAGAGATCTCTAGTCTTTCCCATTCTGTTGTTTTCCTCTATTTCTTTGCATTGATCGCTGAAGAAGGTTTTCTTATCTCTTCTTGCTATTCTTTGGAACTCTGCATTCAGATGTTTATATCTTTCCTTTTCTCCTTTGCTTTTCACTTCTCTTCTTTTCACAGCTATTTGTAAGGCCTCCCCAGACAGCCATTTTGCTTTTTTGCATTTCTTTTCCATGGGGATGGTCTTGATCCCTGTCTCCTGTATAATATCACGAACCTCAGTCCATAGTTCATCAGGCACTCTATCTATCAGATCTAGGCCCTTAAATCTATTTCTCACTTCCACTCTATAATCATAAGGGATTTGATTTAGGTCATACCTGAATGGTCTAGTGGTTATCCCTACTTTCTTCAATTTAAGTCTGAATTTGGCAATAAGGAGTTCATGGTCTGAGCCACAGTCAGCTCCTGGTCTTGTTTTGCTGACTGTATAGAGCTTCTCCATCTTTGGCTGCAAAGAATATAATCAATCTGATTTCAGTGTTGACCATCTGGTGATGTCCATGTATAGAGTCTTCTCTTGTGTTGTTGGAAGAGGGTGTTTGTTATGACCAGTGCATTTTCTTGGCAAAACTCTATTAGTCTTTGCCCTGCTTCATTCCGTATTCCAAGGAGCTGTGGCTGCGTGGGCGCAGGAGGGCCTAGAAGAGCTATCCCACGTTGAAGGTCAGGAAGGGCGGCAGTGAGGAGATACCCCTCATCCAAGGTAAGGAGCAATGGCTGCACTTTGCTGGAGCAGCCATGAAGAGATACCCCACGCTCAAGGTAAGAGAAACCCAAGTAAGACGGTAGGTATTGCAAGAGGGCATCAGAGGGCAGACACACTGAAACCATACTCACAGAAAACTAGTCAATCTAATCACACTAGGACCACGGTCTTGTCTAACTCAATGAAACTAAGCCATGCCTGTGGGGCAACCCAAGATGGGTGGGTCATGGTGGAAAGATCTGACAGAATGTGGTCCACTGGAGAAGGGAATGGCAAACCACTTCAGTATTCTTGCCTTGAGAACCCCATGAACAGTATGAAAAGGCAAAATGATAGGATACTGAAAGAAAAACTCCCCAGGTCAGTAGGTGCCCAATATGCTACTGGAGATCAGTGGAGAAATAACTCCAGAAAGAATGAAGGGATGGAGCCAAAACAAAAAGAATACCCAGCTGTGGATGTGACTGGTGATAGAAGCAAGGTCCGATGCTGTAAAGAGCAATATTGCATAGGAACCTGGAATGTCAGGTCCATGAATCACAGCAAATTGGAAGTGGTCAAACAGGAGATGGCAAGAGTGAATGTCGACATTCTAGGAATCAGCGAACTGAAATGGACTGGAATGGGTGAATTTAACTCAGATGACCATTATATCTACTATTGCGGGCAAGAATCCCTCAGAAGAAATGGAGTAGCCATCATGGTCAACAAAAGAGTCCAAAATGCAGTACTTGGATGCAATCTCAAAAACGACAGAATGATCTCTGTTCGTTTCCAAGGCAAACCATTCAATATCACAGTAATCCAAGTCTATGCCCCAACTAGTAATGCTGAAGAAGCTGAAGTTGAACGGTTCTATGAAGACCTACAAGACCTTTTAGAACTAATACCCAAAAAAGATGTCCTTTTCATTATAGGGGACTGGAATGCAAAAGCAGGAAGTCAAGAAACACCTGGAGTAACAGGCAAATTTGGCCTTGGAATACGGAATGAGGCAGGGCAAAGACTAATAGAGTTTTGCCAAGAAAATGCACTGGTCATAAAAAACACCCTCTTCCAACAAATTTCTGGATAGAAATAGAATATTTCATAAATTATTTTCATATTTGTATGCTGCTGCTGCTGCTAAGTCGCTTCAGTTGTGTCCGACTCTGTGCGACCCCATAGACAGCAGCCCACCAGGCTCCCCCGTCCCTGGGATTCTCCAGGCAAGAACACTGGAGTGGGTTGCCATTTCCTTCTCCAGTGCATGAAAGTGAAAAGTGAAAGTGAAGTTACCTAGTCATGTCCGACTCTTAGCAACCCCATGGACTGAAGCCTACCAGGCTCCTCCGTCTATGGGATTCCCCAGGCAAGAGTACTGGAGTGGGGTGCCACTGCCTTCTCCATATTTGTATATCACTTACTTATTTGTATATCACTTTAAAAGAATCACAAAATTTGAAGGAAAAAAAGCAGTCCCCTTTTGTACCAGGGCATTGATTTTTCTCTTTGTGGGACTGATATGCTTGTTTCCAAACAAAAAAACCAATTTGATTCATTTCCTTAATTAAATTTAAAAAAAAAGAAAAAGAAAAATCCTCCAGCACTCAAAATTTAGCTTCCTCATGTGGCCTTTCACAAACTGAAGAATATGCAAGGACTTAATTATAATGAACTAGGGGAAATCAAACCCTTTCTCTGTTATGGTATAATTAAGTACCTGTCAAACTCAGGCAACCCTTAATTTTCCTTGAGTGAAAGCGGTTGATGAACTTAAAAACTAATCCTCCCCTTAAGGCTTGCTTTATGAAAGCCCTGTAATTAGAAATAGAGGTTTGTCCAAACTTAAAATGTCTTTTTTTTTTTCCTTTTTCTTGAAACATTTTTACTTTGGCCAAAGCTATAAAAGTTTGTTCTTGGTGTTGGATATAGCACCACCAATTATAACTAGCATCGAAGAGCAGATATGTGTGGAGCTGTGATTGCAGAGATGGGAAGGGTTGCGTGTCATGGGCAGTTGTTATCCATGATCTTGATGCTCAAAGTGTGGTCCAGGGACTGGCATTATCTGCCTCAACTGGGTGCTTGTCAGGAAAGCAGAACAGGTCCTGCCATGGATCCACTGAATCAGCAAATTAATAAGAGCCCCAGATGCACTGAATATACATGTATACTAAAGATACACTGGTTTATCACGCTCACTAGTTCGTTGTGGGAAAGGTAAACTTTAAAGTAAATGGACTGTTTTTAGGCGAAGGAAAGTTGAAAAGTTAAAGAGCAGTCCGTTTTATTTTTTGAATCTTAAAATCTAGACAGTCAAATTTGCCAAAAGAATTTTTTGGAACTCGTGTTTACCTCTAGGGGATCCTATAAGAAATGGCTTTTGCCTTAGAATCTGAAATATCTCTTATTATTTCCAGAGCCTGGCATGCAATGAACTCTCTGGTCCACAGGGTAGATCTTGCTCTTGGTTACTTTTCTCACAGGAAATGTAATTTCCATGCAAGAGCATCTGACTGAAAGTAGTTGCTCAGTAAGTATTTTTTGAATGAATCAGTGATATATTTTTCATTCAATATGCTTAGGTTAATTTAGTCCCCAGGTGGTGTAGTGGTAAAGAATCTTTCTGCCAATGCAGGAGACACAAGAGATGTGGGTTCAATCCCCGAATCAGGAAAATGCCCTGGAGTAGGAAATGGCAACCCACTCCAATACTCTTGCCTGGGAAATTCTACGGACATAGGAGCCTGGTGGGCTACAGTCCATGGGATTGAGGGGAGTTGGACACGACTGAGTGACTAAACAGACTAAAATTCACAGATGGGAATTTTAATTTTTTGAGGAATCTTCACCCTGTTTTCCATAGCAGCTTAACCATTTTACTTTTTCACTAGCTGTGTACAAATGTTTCAATTTTTCTACATTCTTCCGATTGCTGTCATTTTCTATTTTGATATTAGTTGTCCTTGTGGGTATGAGGTGGTATCTCACTGTGGTTTCGATTTGCATTTCCTTAATGACTATTTATCTTGACCACCTTTTCATGTGCTTATTGGCCATTAAGGGTCTCCCTGATGGCTCAGTTGGTAAAGAATCTGCCTGCAATGCAGGAGACCTAGGTTTGATCTCTGGGTCAGGAAGATCTGTGGAGAAGGGAATAGCAACCCACTCCTGTATTCTTGCCTGGAGAATTCTGTGGACAAAGGAGGCTACTGGTGGGATCACCATGGTGGGCTACTTCCATGGGGTCACAAAGAGTTGGACACGACTGAGCAACTAACACATACTATAGCTTCTTTGATGTCATGTCTGTTCAAGTCTTTTGCTCAATTTATTTTATTTTTTGACTGTACTGGGTCTTCGATGAGGTGTGCAGGGGTCTTTATTGTGGTGTGCGGGCTTTCTCTAGTTGTGGTGTGTGGGCTTATTTGCCCCACAGCATGTGGGATCTTAGTTCCTTGACTAGTGATGGAGCAGTGTCCCTTTTAGTGGAAGGCAGATTCTTGACCACTGGACCCCCAGGAAGATCCCAGTTTGCTTGTTTTAAAATCAGGTTATTTGTTCTTTGTGTCATTGAGTTATAGGCATTTAAAAAATATATTCTGGGTATTAATCCCTTTTGAGATACATGATTTTTACATATTTTCTCTTATTCCATAGGTTGCCTTTACACTCTGTTGTTAGTGTTATTTGATGCACAGAAGTTTTTATTCTGATGTATTCTAATTTAATTTTTCTTTTTTGCCTGAGTATTTGGTGTCATATCCAAGATATCATCATCAAATCCAATATCCTGAAGCTTTTCCCTTATGTTTTTTCTGAGAGTTTTGTGTCTTATGTGTCTTTGATCCATTTTGACTTACTTTTCAGAGTATATATTTTAGCTTAATTTTTGGTATAAGATGTCAGGTAAGGGTCCAGTTTTATTCTTTTGCATGTACATATCCAGGTTTCCTAGCACAATTTGTTGGAAAGATTATCTTTCCCAGTTGAATGGTCTTTGTAACCTTCCTTGTCAAAAATCATTCTACCATATATGTGAGGGTTTATTTTAGGGAATCTCTATTTTATTCCTTTGGTTTATATATCTATTTGGATGCCAGTACCATACTGTTTTGATTGCTATAGATTTGTAGTAAGTTTTGAAAACAGGAAGCGTGAGATCTCTAATTCTGTTCTTCTTTTTTAAGGTTGTTTTGGCTATTTGGAATCCCTTGAGATTCCAGAGGAATTTTATGATAGACTTTTTTCCATTTCTTCAAGAAAACAGTGGAATTTTGATAGATCAACAATGTTTTGTTAAATCCATTCATGAATAAACAAATGAAAGAATGAATTTTGTTTATTTTTATTTTGAAAATCACTTATTAACATTTAATGAATTTCTACAATGTGGCTTCAAGCTACCAGGACACAAACCACACCCTGCTGAAGAATTTGGACTTCATGATGACAGACTTGCTTTGGGAGCTTTCTCTCCCTCAGAACTTTGCAGTAGCCCAATCATACCACTTCAACAAGCTCCAGTCTTGTTCTTGGCAGCATGTACCTATGTCTTCAGCATTCAGTCAAAACTCTAATACTTTGGCCACCTGATGCAGAGAGCTGACTCATTGGAAAAGACCCTGATGCTGGGAAAGATTGAAAGCAGAAGGAGAAGAGGGTTGCAAAGGATTGGATGGTTGGATGGCATCAACGATTCAATGGACATGAACTTGGGTGAACTCCAGGAGATAGTGAGGGACTGGAAGGCCTGGCTGCAGTCCATGGGGTCACAGAGTCTGACACAACTTGGTGACTAAACAACTACAACATACCTGTGTCTGTTCACTGACATAGGTCCACAAAATTTATTAAGGTTGACATTTGGGCAGAAGCTCTGGCTCATCTTAAGTGGAAATGCCTCACGTCAACTTTCCCAAATTATCCTGTGCTGATGCATATTACCAGCTTACCTCTACTTCTTAGGTGCTTCCAGTGTTTGCTGGTGTGGCTGTGGCTTATATGGCCCCTAAGCTTATTGGCCTTGCTTAGTCTGGATGGCATGTTGGCAGCTGAAACAAAAGAACAAGAGTGAATTTTAAAAGACAGTTTATGACTATAGTTAATGGAAAGCATGTTAGTTATAAAACTCTTTTTCAACAATGTCCTAAATATGGGCTATTTCTCCATGAAAGAGATACATTTTTCTTTACAAGTAAAATTTTATTTGAATTTACCCGTTTATTTTCCTATTTCTATTTTTCAAAAGGAGTTTATATGAGTCACAATAAAAAGAATTTCCAAAGGAATAAAAGTCAAGCAATTAAAAAAGTGGTAGAATAAAGACTAAGAATTTAGGTGGGAAGGGACAGTCTCTCTCTTTTATGCATTAAGCTTGGCTTTAAGTTTTCTAGCAACAGAGCAAAGGGGGAAACATAAGAAGGCAATGGTATCTCAACACCAAGAAGAGCAAATAGTCTGTCTAATATCAAGAGGGAAACTGAGCATCTACCTTGCACCTCTGCCTCCTCCTGTGCCAGCTCTGGTGGTCAGGTCTGTTGAGCTCCTTGTAGGCTTGGTTTATTACCAATACTGAGGAAAGGCCCCCTTTTCTTAGAGCAATGGGATTTCAGAATGGGAACACGTGAGTAATCTGAAAGCACACTCTGATAATTACTACTGTTCAAAAGTAAATATTTTTTCAGTGTTTACCATGGCCCCAGGACTTTCCTCCTTACAACATCTCTGTTGGATGGGTATTGAATCACGTTTTTTATGTTTCCAACCAAGGATGTGGCACCTAGTACTGAGCATGGGGCTTCTGAGTCCCCATCCACTTTGTGGTGGCCTCTCTCAGTACTCGAATTGCCATGTTGAGTTCCTATTTTGGTACCCTAGATACTCTTTAAATTCAAGTCTATCTTCAGGCCAGGCCCTGCCTTGTTTCTGCTGTCTCTTACTCTGAGCCTGCAACCCAGTCCCAGAATTCGCACACTTGGTGGACCCTACTAGTGTTGGGCTGATATTGCCTTTGGATTTCTGCTCCATATTTGTCACCACTGTGACATATCATTTCACAGGTATCTTTCTATTCTTGGCCCTTATGTTGACCATTTGCCTGAACCATGAGAGGTACTAGGTCTCTTTCCAGGAACACTCCTGCCAGAGCTGGTCCTCTGCCTTGCCCCTGTCTGTCTTGCTTTACCTTGAGAAAGCAAGGTTTGTCAGTGAGTTACAAAAAATGATGAGTGTTTTTGGCCCTTTCATACACTGGGCATTGATGAAAACTAAGGGGAAACAGCTGAGTTGATTTCTGGTGACACAGTTTGAGTTCTCAAGGATGCTGACTCTGAAGACAGCATACGGTATTTTGTTGCTGTTGTTGTTTTAATTAATTAGTTTATCTCTCTCTTCTATCAGTCATGGGTTGTGGGCTGCTTCTGTAAAAATGTGATGATCAGCCAGTCTGGAGCTGAGGCAGTCACTCAAATAGTTGATAACTGGATGCTCTCTGCTGATGGTACTCCCAGAAGCTGAATAGCAAGACCTTCCTTGAAGGAGTAGTTAGTGGTGCATCTCTGTGTCTACCTTGCTTTGGAAGTAACTGGAACCATATTATCTAGGTAAGATAATGTCTACTGATTAAACTGACTCAGGGATGGAGTTTAGAATGTCCTTTAATCCTCCAAAAAATAATCTCAGAGAAGCTCTTGACTGAAGCTGGACAATGAAAAATTAGAGATTGAACTTGTCATGGAGTACCAAAAAAGAGATTTATCATGATGAATACAAAGGTGTTTCATATGCTTACGTATCAGGCGTATGGGTGAAGGAGTTAACAGTTAGCTATACACTTCAGAATTTTGGTTTTATGCAGACTTGAACTTGTTGCCCAGGTTTGGAAACAATTCAACTTTTGCAAGGTGTGCTTGTATCAATAATTGAGGCCAAGAATGCTTTTGTTTTGGTTTTTAAATCACAAAGTATCTATATGTCTACATTTGGACAAGTACTTCATTGAGCCCAGAGTATCAGATTGTTACACAAGGAAAATTAAATGTTGGTGGGAAAAACAGTGAATATAGGAATTACTTATTATTGCCTTGGAGAAGGCGATGGCAACCCACTCCAGTACTCTTGCCTGGAAAATCCCATGGACGGAGGAGCCTGGTAGGCTGCAGTCCATGGGGTCGAAAAGAGTCGGACACAACTGAGCGACTTCACTTTCACTTTTCACTTTCATGCATTGGAGAAGGAAACGGCAACCCACTCCAGTGTTCTTGCCTGGAGAATCCCAGGGACGGCAGAACCTGGTGGCCTGCTGTCTATGGGGTTGCACAGAGTCGGACACGACTGAAGTGACTTAGCAGCAGCAGCAGCCTTGCTTGTGAATTAGCCTAAAATGGCTCATGTAGAGTTTTTGCATCACAATGAATGTCAAGATAATTTAGTGGCAACATATAAATGCTAAACAACAGCAAGAAAATCCTTAAATAAGTTAACCCATTCAATGAATTTTTAGTATTATTTATCTTAAAGCTGAAACATACCTGAAAACAATGATGATTATGAATGCAAGGGACATTCAATGTTCTTTTGTTGCAAAGTTAGATCCTGCAAAAAAAATGTAAGATCCACTTCTTTTCTTCATAGATTTAACAACAGATTCACAGAAGATGAGTGGTAGAAAGAACAACTGGCACAGAAGGGTAAAGGTAAAACACTGCTTTCCCCTCTTGATTTCAACACATTTCTGTAGTATTCTTAACATTTTTGATGTATCCCTTCAGAATTTTTTTTTGTGAATGTAAAAGTATCTATATGTACATATATATATATGCATATATATATATATACACACACACCCAGGTGGTGCTAGTGGTAAAGAACCTACTTGCCAATGTAAGTTCACATCTAAGAGATGTGGTTCGATTCTGGGGTCAGAAAGATTCCCCTGAAGGAAGGCATGGCAACCCACTCCAGTATTCCTGCCTAGAGAATCCCATGGACAGAGAAGGCTGGCGGGATAACAGTCCATAGGGTCATACAGAGTCGGACATGACTGAAGCGACTTAGCATGCAAGCAAGCATGCATATTCATTCACGATGGATAATACTATGTACATTATTCTCTGTTTATGCAGTTAATGCATAATTGGACATCTTTGTATAACCATATATATAGGTATACTTAAAATTTTAAAGTTATAAAATGTTTTATTTTATGGGCATATTATTTAACCAGTAATATTCATTTTGAGTTTTTGTTCTTACAGTTTCTCTGTGAACATCTTTGCACATATATTTTTAAGCTTTTGTGCAATAGCTGCCTTAAGGTAAATTCCTAGAATTAAGATTGCTGAATCATAGAATATATATATATATATATATATATATATATATATATATATAACATTTTAATCTATATTGCCAAACCACCCTCCAAAACAATGTACCACTTATACTGAATCAGTAGTGCAATGAAAATGTCAGTTTTTCCAATCTGTTGCCAACATGGGGTATTATCAAATGTTCAATCTTTGCCAATCTGTTGTATATAAAAAAAACTTAATTATTTTAATTTTTATCTTGCAATTGTGATTATGGTTGGGCATTTTTTGCTGTGTTTTTTGGTCCTTTTATTTATTTCCTAGTGAACTGTCTGGCCATTTATTTGCCCATTTTTCTACTAGGTTGTTTGCCTTCTGATTTTTGGTTCAGAAGGGCTATTGATACATAAAGGATACAATTATCAATCTTGTCATAAATGAATACAACTATTTCCTCCAGTTAATAATTTACTTTTGGTTATATTTACCATGTTTTTTATATGATATGGTAAATTTAAAATTTTTAAGCAGTAAAATTTATCACTCTTTTTTTCTTTTTTTAACTAAAAAAAATTGAAGTGTAGTTAATTTACAGTACAGTGTTAGCTTCGAGTGTATAGCAAAGTGATTCAGATACACACACACACACATACACACACACACACATATATATATATATATTCTTTTTAGGATTCTTTTCCATTATAGGTGATTACAGGACATTCAACATGTTACACAGTAAATCCTTGTTTATCTATTTTCTGCATAGCAGTGTAGATATGTTACTCTCAAACTCCTAATTTACCACTCTTTTTTAATGGCTTTTGAAATTTGTTACGTGCTTATTTTATTGAAGACCTATTTAGGCATGGTTTTATCTAAAACTTGATGGCTTTGATATTTATATTTAAATCATTATCTATAAAATGGGGATTGTATTAGAATCTGGAGATTTTGAATTGTGGTGTTGGAGATGACTCTTGAGAGTCCCTTGGATTGCAAGGAGATCAAACCAGTCATTCCTAAAGGAAATCAACACTGAATATTCATTGGAAGGACTGATGCTAAAGCTGAAGCTCTAGTACTTTGGCCACCTGATGCAAAGAGCAGACTCATTGGAAAAAACTGTGATGCTGGGAAAGATTGAAGGTAAAAGGAGAACAGGGCAACAGAAGATGAGATGGTTAGATACCATTACCGACTCAATAAGCATAAATTTGAGCAAACTTGGGGAGATAGTAGAGGACAGATGAGCCTGGCATGCTGTAGTCCATCAGGTCTCAAAGAGTTGGACACGACTTTGTGACTGAACAACAACAACAATTGGAATCTAGGTTATAAGATTGCAGGAGAATCAGTGGAACAGGGAGAAGAACATTTTTATCTGATACATTCTGGTTTATTTAAACAGAGAATGTATTAATTATGTAAAATAAGTAGATAGAAAATATATTAATAAATTTACATATTACTATGACCTAAATCAAATCCCTTATGATTATACAGTGGAAGTGAGAAATAGATTTAAGGGCTTAGATCTGATAGATAGAGTGCCTGATGAACTATGGAATGAAGTTCGTGACATTGTACAGGAGAGAGGGATCAAGACCATCCCCATGGAAAAGAAATGCAAAAAAGCAAAATGGCTGTCTGAGGAGGCCTTACAAATAGCTGTGAAAAGAAGAGAAATGAAAAGCAAAGGGGAAAAGGAAAGATACAAACATCTGAATATAGAGTTCCAAAGAATAGCAAGAAGAGATAAGAAAGCCTTCTTCAGCGATCAATGCAAAGAAATAGAGGAAAACAACAGAATGGGAAAAACTAGAGATTTCTTCAAGAAAATCAGAGATACCAAAGGAACATTTCATGCAAAGATGGGCTTGATAAAGGACAGAAATGGTATGGACCTAACAGAAGCAGAAGATATTAAGAAGAGATGGCAAGAATACACAGAAGAGATGGCAAGAATACACAGAACTGTACAAAAAAGATCTTCATGACCCAGATAATCACGGTGTGATCACTGACCTAGAGCCAGACATCCTGGAATGTGAAGTCAAGTGGGCCTTAGAAAGCATCACTACGAACAAAGCTAGTGGAGGTGATAGAATTCCAGTTGAGCTATTCCAAATCCTTAAATATGATGCTGTGAAAGTGCTGCACTCAATATGCCAGCAAATTTGGAAAACTCAGCAGTGGCCACAGGACTGGAAAAGGTCAGTTTTCATTCCAATCCCAAAGAAAGGCAATGCCAAAGAATGCTCAAACTACCACACAGTTGCACTCATCTCACATGCTAGTAAAGTAATGCTCAAAATTCTCCAAGCCAGGCTTCAGCAATATGTGAACCGTGAACTTCCTGATGTTCAAGCTGGTTTTAGTAAAGGCAGAGGAACCAGAGATCAAATTGCCAACATCCGCTGGATCATGGAAAAAGCAAGAGAGTTCCAGAAAAACATCTATTTCTGCTTTATTGACTATGCCAAAGCCTTTGACTGTGTGGATCACAATAAACTGTGAAAAATTCTGAAAGAGATGGGAATACCAGATCACCTGACCAGCCTCCTGAGAAATTTATATGCAGGTCAGGAAGCAACAGTTAGAACTGGACATAGAACAACAGACTGGTTCCAAATAGGAAAAAGAGTACGTCAAGGCTGTATATTGTCACCGTGCTTATTTAACTTCTATGCAGAGTACATCATGAGAAACTCTGGACTGGAAGAAACACAAGCTGGAATCAAGATTGCCAGGAGAAATATCAATAACCTCAGATATGCAGATGACACCACCCTTATGGCAGAAAGTGAAGAGGAACTCAAAAGCCTCTTGATGAAAGTGAAAGTGGAGAGTGAAAAAGTGGGCTTAAAGCTCAACATTCAGAAAATGAAGATCATGGCATCTGGTCCCATCACTTCATGGGAAGTAGACAGGGAAACAGTGGAAACAGTGTCAGACTTTATTTTCTGGGCTCCAAAATCACTGCAGATGGTGACTGCAGCCATGAAATGAAAAGATGCTTACTCCTTGGAAGGAAAGTTATGACGAACCTAGATAGCATATTCAAAAGCAGAGACATTACTTTGCCAACAAAGGTCTGTCTAGTGAAAGCTATGGTTTTTCCTGTGGTCATGTATGGATGTGATAGTTGGACTGTGAAGAAGGCTGAGCGCTGAAGAATTGATGCTTTTGAAGTGTGGTGTTGGAGAAGACTCTTGAGAGTCCCTTGGACTGCAAGGAGATCCAACCAGTCCATTCTGAAGGAGATCAGCCCTGGGATTTCTTTGGAAGGAATGATGCTAAAGCTGAAACTCCAGTACTTTGGCCACCTCATGTGAAGAGTTGACTCATTGGAAAAGACTCTGATGCTGGGAGGGATTGGGGGCAGGAGGAGAAGGGGATGACAGAGGATGAGATGGCTGGATGGCATCACTGACTCGATGGACGTGAGTCTGAGTGAACTCCGGGAGTTGGTGATGGACAGGGAGGCCTGGCGTGCTGCGATTCATGGGGTGGCAAAGAGTCGGACACGACTGAGCGACTGATCTGATCTGATA
Source organism: Bos javanicus (assembly GCF_032452875.1). Lineage (NCBI taxonomy): Eukaryota > Metazoa > Chordata > Mammalia > Artiodactyla > Bovidae > Bos > Bos javanicus. Next base: position 82,468,630 of record NC_083872.1, on the reverse strand, counting down.
CATTAAATTTATAGTTGGCACAAAACTCTTACTAAATTATGTTCTACTTTCTAATAAAATTTGAGTTATCCTTTTGTTTTTTGGGACGATCCTCTGGGGAAGGAAATGGCAATCCACTCCAGTACTCTTGCCTGGAAAATCCCATGGACAGAGAAGTGTGGTAGGCTATAGTCCGTGGGGTTGCAAAGAGTTGGACATGACTGAGGGACTTCACTTTATCTCTAAATAATGGTAATTTATCCCTCTTATCTTTTAAGTTGAATGGTTAATACTGTTTAGTAAACAATAGTAAATGCTAAGAGTCGGGCATGACTGAGCGACTTCACTTTCACTTTTCACTTTCATGCATTGGAGAAGGAAATGGCAACCCACTCCAGTGTTCTTGCCTGGAGAATCCCAGGGACGGGGAGCCTGGTGGGCTGCCATCTATGGGGTTGCACAGAGTGGACACGACTGAAGTGACTTAGCAGCAGCAGCAGCAGTAAATAATAATTATGATAGGCATGATTTCCTTTGATTTGTTGTTGTTGTTCAGTTGCTAAGTCAACTGCAGTACGCCAGGCTTCCCTGTCCTTCACTATCTCCTGGAGTTTGCTCAAACTCACTTCTGTTGAGTCAATGATGCCATCCAACCATCTCATCCTCTGTCACCCTCTTCTACTCTTGCCCCTCAGTCTTTCCCAGCATCAGGGTTTTTCCCAATTGCCGGGGACCAGCCCCGGCTGATCCAGGGTATTCTAAGGAGAGACGGCATAGGCGAGGATCAGGATACAATAGTTTCAATTAGATATTAATTAGAGATACAAAGAGTAATAGAATAAGGATAGCTCAGTAGGAAAATTCAGTGGAGAAAAGAGGCTGAGTAGCTTGGTTTACGCGGGAGACCAATAAAACTTCAAGACAAGAAGTTTGCACCACTTACGTAGGCCGCAGGCGTCCTTCCGTTCTCCCGAAGGAGAGGAGACACTGAGGCCTCCCCGGTCGGATCTTAGAAGCCCAGACATAATTAGTAAGCATGGTGGGTTCCGCGCTCCAGATGGAGACTCAGCCAGAGGGAGAGAGAGACATGGGGAGACCAGTATTTCGAGAAACTGATCCCAATTCTTTATTTTCCAGTCTGTTTTTATACACTAAGATGTTATACAAAAGTCACGTGGGGACAGCAGTCCTGACTTTTATTAAAGTCAGGTGCTTCACACAAATGTATACAGAGGTCTTAGGGGTGTTACATCATCTTCTGGCCAGGGGGGCCTGCTGACAATTTACGACCCTCTCCTTGTGACAGTGGTCAATCAGGACACTTATTTCTCCAGGGCTGATTATTCTCAAAACAGACGCCACCCAAGTAAAGTTACACTCCTACAGGGTGAGGGTGTAGTGGGTTTTAGTTAAGGAAAGAATTTACTTAGCCTAAGGTCTAACGTGATTAATATCAAAGGTTAATACTTATTTCTTCTGTATATTCATTAATGTGTGTAAGGGCAGGGGATGTGGAGACTTAGCAACAAACATTGGCTCAACAAATGAAAAACCCTTCACCAACACAATTTCTAATTAGCCCATTATACTTATACTAATAGTTTTGTAACTTTTCTAAGGAACCTGTTTTTAGAAGGTTTAAAGCATCTCGTGCCTCTCACGGTTGGGAGGCTGTGAGCAATCACATGTGGCCGGACGAGCCTGTCAGGCAGGCTAGAGAACCTTCAGAGGAGTTTGTAGGTTAAAACACTCTTGTCACACCCAAGAGTTTTTATTGACTGGAGCTCTAGGTTAACTCCTTCTCCGAAAGAGGTGGTGGGGGACAGCCCCCCGTAAAGTCAGAGGTGTAGGTAAGAGCACAAAGTAGTAAAGTAGGCAGGCTCTGGTTATGGGGGTAGACGCTCGAGGATTTCCAGGGGGACTCCTGAGGCTCGATCCCGCCTTTGCGTATGTCGAGCCTCCTTCCTCATGACCTTTGCCATGGGCGGAGTACCTCACTCTGGCCCCCAACACCCCATGAGTGGGCTCTTTGCATCAGGTCAAAGTATTAAAGCTTCAGCTTCAACATCAGTCCTTCCAATGAATATTCAGGACTAATTTCCATTAGAATTAACTGGTTTGATCTCCTTGCTGTCCAAGGGACTCTCAAGAATCTTCTCCAATACCACTGTTCAAAAGCATCAATTCTTCAGTCCTCAGTCTTTTTTATGGTCCAACTCTCATACCCATACATGACTAGTGGAGAAACCATAGCTCTGACTATATGGACCTTTGTTGGAAAAGTGATGTCTCTGTTTTTTTTAATATACTATCTAGGTTTATCATAGCATTTCTTCCAAGGAGCAAGTGTCTTTTAATTTCATGGCTGCAGTCACCATCTGCAGTGATTTTGGAACCTAAATAAAATAAAGTCTGTCACTGCTTCTACTTTTCCCCATCTGTTTGCCATGAAATGGTGGTACCAGTTGCCACGATCTTAATTTTTTGAATGTTGAGTTTTAAGCCAAATTTTTCACTCTCGTCTTTCACTTTCATTAAGAGGCTCTTTAGTTCCTCTGTTTTCTGCAATTGGGGTGGTGTCATCTTCATATCTGAGGTTGCTGATATTTCTCCTGGCAATCTAGATTCCAGCTTGTGATTCATCCAGCCTGGCATTTCTTATGATGTACTCTACATATAAGTTAAATAAACAGGGTGACAATATACAGCCTTGATGCACTCCTTTCCCAATTTTGAACCAGTGTGTTCCATGTCTGGTTCTAACTGTTGCTTCTTGACCTGCATACAGATTTCTCAGGTTTCACTTGATAGTAAAGCAAAATTCTGACTCTTGATTTGAAGCACACCTATGTGCATACAATTTTTCCTGTAAGAGTTTTTGAAAAGTTAACACACATGACAATGGTGCAGAAAAACAAAAGGGTAAATAGTGAAAAGTAATGCTTTTTCATACTTCTTTCCTTTATCCATGTAGTTTTCCTTTTGGAGGCAGCCATTGTTAGAGAGAGACAGATTTTTCCTATTGCCTCAGAGTCATGATAGACCTCTATAAATACATATATAAATATGTATCTAAATATAGTAGAATTTCTTTTTGGCCACCTCGTGTGGCTTGTGGGATCTTAGTTCCCCAACCAGGAATTATACCCAGGTTCATGCCAGTGAAAGCACTGAGTCTTAATCACTGGACCACCAGGGAATTCCCCATATATTAGAGTTCTTATTCAAACAGATCTGTTCTTTCTGCTACATTGTGGTCTACAGAGATGATAAGGCGTTTATTCAAATGTCAATTAAAAGATATGATATTCTTTCTGTGTAATCATCTTTTAGAACATAATTCTTTGATATTTTATCAATTGGTCTCAGTCATGTGGTTATCATTGTACCATCAGCATTCACTTTTTTTTTCCGGGTCTGGCAGAGACCGTAGCCACACATGTGTGCCCTTTCCTTGGTCACATATATTCCAGCCTAATGTGTCCTGGTTTTTTGTTATGCCTGCTATACAACATTCACTTTGGGATTTACCTTCACCATCATTCAAGAGGTTTCCTTTGCCATTTCAGAAAGGGTTCTTCTGTTTCTGTGCTTCATGTATTTCTTTTCTTTGTTAATTTTGGTAACATACAATTCCTAAGACCATCCTGAAAAAGTTTATGAGAAAAAGTAAAATTTTTGAGTTCTGGCATCTGAAAATATTCTTTACTCCATGCTTCCATTTGATTGATACTTCAACTGGATATAGTGGTATAGGCTAAGATTATTTTTCTTTGGAACTTTGGAGGTCTTACTCCAGTGTCTTATGGTATCAGTGTTGTAAGAAATTCAAAGCCATTTTGATTTTTTATTCATTGTAGGTGATCTTTATTTTTTTTAATCTATGAATCTTTTAGAAATTTCTTTTTGTCCTCAATCTTCAGAAAGTTTACCACACTATACCTTGAAGTCAATCTATTTTGCCCACTCTCTTGGGCATTTAATAAATTCATTTAATCTGCAAATGTCCACCTCATCTGGGAAATTTTCTCTGTTTTATTGTGTTTTCATCTCACCTAATTTCTCTGTTTATTTACCTTCTGAATAATCTTTTTTAAAAATTATCCTGTTCATTCATTATGGATGCAAAATCATTTATTTCTCTGGTAATAATAATGACAGATTTTTGAATATTAAAAAAATCTTGGTCTCTTTTTTCCAACTTATCATTTTTTTCTTTTCTTGGTTTTTATCTTCAAAGTTAGAAGTCAGGTGTATTTCACAATAGGCCTGTCTACTCATGATTAAGAGTGAGGGATTAAAAAAGGTGGAGTTTATTGACACTGAGTTTAACTATTAGGGTAGTCAGGCCATTGTTGAGGAACTTGGGTGTTATCTTGGACTATTCAGGTTTGCCAGGGAAGAATCTTTTAATCTACTGCCTGGAAGGTAGAGGAGTGGCTGCAAACCTCCTGGAAATCATATTAAGACTAGGCTAGGGGCCAGCAAGAGGCTGAAGTTGAAGGGTTCTATGAAGACCTACAAGACCTTTTAGAACTAACACCCAAAAAAGATGTCTTTTTCATTATAGGGGACTGAAATGCAAAAGTAGAAAGTCAAGAAACACCTGGAGTAACAGGCAAATTTGGCCTTGGAGTATGGAATGAAGCAGGGCAAAGGCTAATAGAGTTTTGCCAAGAGAACGCACTGGTCATAGCACACACCCTCTTCCAACAACACAAGAGAAGACTCTACACATGGACATCACCAGATGGTCAACACTGAAATCAGATTGATTATATTCTTTGCAGCCAAAGATGGAGAAGCTCTATACAGTCAGCAAAAACAAGACCAGGAGCTGACTGTGGCTCAGACCATGAACTCCTTATTGCCAAATTCAGACTTAAATTGAAGAAAGTGGGGAAAACCACTGGACCATTCAGGTATGACCTAAATCAAACCCCTTATGATTATAGAGTGGAAGTGAGAAATAGATTTAAGGGCCTAGATCTGATAGGTAGAGTGCCTGATGAACTATGGACTGAGGTTTGTGACATTGTACAGGAGACAGGGATCAAGACCATCCCCATGGAAAAGAAATGCAAAAAAGCAAAATGGCTGTCTGGGGAGGCCTTATAAATAGCTGTGAAAGAAGGGAAGTGAAAGGCAAAGGAGAAAAGGAAAGATATAAGCATCTGAATAAGAATAGCAAGGAGAGATAAGAAAGCCTTCCTCAGTGATCAGTGCAAAGAAATAGAGGAAAACAACAGAATGGGAAAGACTAGAGATCTCTTCAAGAAAATTAGAGATACGAGGGGAACATTTCATGCAAAGATGGGCTTGATAAAGGACAGAAATGGTATGGACCTAACAGAAGCAGAAGATATAAGAAGAGGTGGCAAGAATACACAGAAGAACTGTACAAAAAAGATCTTCACGACCAAGATAATCATGATGGTGTGATCACTGACCTAGAGCCAGACATCCTGGAATGTGAAGTCAAGTGGGCCTTAGAGAGCATCACTATGAACAAAGCTAGTGGAGGTGATGGAATTCCAGTTGAGCTCTTTCAAATCCTGAAAGATGATGCTGTGAATGCAGTCCTGGGTGCTGCACTCAATATGCCAGCAAATTGGAAAACTCAGCAGTGGCCACAGGACTGGAAAAGGTCAGTTTTCATTCCAATCCCTAAGAAAGGCAATGCCAAAGAACACTCAAACTACTGCACAATTGCACTCATTTCACACGCTAGTAAAGTCATGCTCAAAATTCTCCAAGCCAGGCTTCAGCAATACGTGAACCATGAACTTCCTGATGTTCAAGCTGGTTTTAGAAAAGGCAGAGGAACCAGAGATCAAATTGCCAACATCCACTGGATCATGGAAAAAGCAAGAGAGTTCCAGAAAAACATCTACTTCTGCTTTTTGACTATGCCAAAGCCTTTGACTGTGTGGATCACAAGAAACTGTGGAAAATTCTGAAAGAGATGGGAATACCAGACCACCTGACCTGCCTCTTGAGAGACCTATATGCAGGTCAGAAGCAACAGTTAGAATTGGACATGGAACATCAGACTGGTTCCAAATAGGAAAAGGAGTATGTCAAGGCTGTATATTGTCACCCTGCTTATTTAACTTATACACAGAGTACATCATGAGAAACACTGGGCTGGATGAAGCGCAAGCTGGAATCAAGATTGCCAGGAGAAATATCAATAACCTCAGATATGCAGATGACACCACCCTTATGGCAGAAAGTGAAGAGGAACTCAAAAGCCTCTTGATGAAAGTGAAAGTGGAGAGTGAAAAAGTGGGCTTAAAGCTCAACATTCAGAAAATGAAGATCATGGCATCTGGTCCCATCACTTCATGGGAAATAGACGGGGAAACAGTGTCAGACTTCATCTGGGGGGGAATCCAAAATCACTGCAGATGGTGATTGCAGCCATGAAATTAAAAGACGCTTACTCCTTGGAAGGAAAGTTATGACCAACCTAGATAGCATATTCAAAAGCAGAGACATTACTTTGCCAATAAAGGTCTGTCTAGTCAAGGTTATGGTTTTTCCAATAGTCACGTATGGATGTGAGAGTTGGACTGTGAAGAAAGCTGAGTGCTGAAGAATTGATGCTTTTGAAGTGTGGTGTTGGAGAAGACTCTTGAGAGTCCCTTGAACTACAAGGAGATCCAACCAGTCCATCCTAAAGGAGATTAGTCCTGGGTGCTCTTTGGAAGGACTGATGCTAAAGCTAATACTCCAGTACTCTGGCCACCTCATGCGAAGAGTTGACTCATTGGAAAAGACTCTGATGCTGGGAGGGATTGGGGGCAGGAAGAGAAGGGGACGACAGAGGATGAGATGGCTAGATGGCATCACCGACTTGATGGATGTGAATTTGAGTGAACTCTGGGAGTTGATGATGGACAGAGAGGCCTGGTGTGCTCCGATTCACGGGGTCACAAAGAGTCGGACACGACTGATCAACTGAAGTGAACTGAACTAAAGTGAGGGTCCAGCAGTGTCAGTATTTTGCATTCAATATACTTATAGTATATAAATACTATATACAATGTAGTCCCCAGGTGGCAGAATGATAAAGAATCCACTTGCCAATGCAGGAGACACAGGAGACTTGGGCTCAGTCCCTGGGTTGGGAAGTTCCCTGGAGAAGGAAATGACAACCTATATCCTTGCCTGGTGAATCCCATGGACAGAGGAACCTGGTGGGCTAAAGTCCATGGGTTGCAGAGTCAGACACAGTTGAGTACGTAGCATTTTAAGTATACATTTTAAGTAGCATTTTAAGTATATGCCCGTTATTCAACTGTTCTCCCCAGCTAAGTAACCCTTTCTTTTACCCTCTTCAGAGATTAAATCTCAAGACTTCTTTTAAGGATGGGACACTCACCTAGCAGCTTAGAATGGAAGAGAGAATTTAAGAATTTAATTGCTTTTCAAAGAAAGAATTTTCACTCAATTCTCCTTGCTGCTCCAGCTTTCCCATCATTAACTTTCAATCCAGTTCCAAGGGGAATGGGCAATATTAGTTTGAGCTTTTAAAGAACCAGCTGTGTTGTAAATAAAACTATTTCTCAGACAGTTTCTCCCTTGATGACAGCAAGGAAGGTGATGGGGTGGCCAGGAAAATCACTCTGGCAAGGAGGTGGACTTTGCCTATGACCTTCCTATGTGTCTCAGGGTATCAATTTGTCCCAGTGGTTTGGTTATTCAGCTTCCCATACTTTCCACTAAGGGTTTGGCTATCTTTAGTCTGTTAAGTGAGATACCATTATTAATCTATTTGGTTTCCAAATTCTAACTTATTTTTATGCTTTTAAAATTTTCCCTATTGTACCAATTTATGTGTCTCCTTGGGGTTGTTCATCTCTACCTACCTCCTGGTCTTCATCCATTACTCAGCAGGGGCCCTTGTGGCTGTCACTGCCGCCTTGTCTCCTAGCACTGCCAACTGTCTAAGCCTGCCCTGGGATGAAGACTGGTTTTGACACAATCACCATTGTCTCTGCTGATGTCGAGCCACAGTAGTTCTTATTCCTCCTGATTTGGAAGAGACATAGCGCTGCACTGAAGGATCTCACTCCGTCAGCTGCTGTTCCACCAATGCTGGGTAACAGAGCCTAGAAACGTGGGTGGGGGTGGAGGTGGGAGAGGGAACAGTAACACATTAATGCTCTTGTGACTAACTTGGACCAAGTGAGAGACATAAGATGAGAGAGAGGGGCTCTTCCCAGGAACAATAGTGCCCTCAGGCTTCTCTGGATATGTTCTATGTGGTGATGCAGTGGGTTGTGCTTTCTTGTGAAGCTGTCAAGTTTGGCAATGCACCGTCTTGTATTTACTTGCCCATTCCCTGCCTTGCTTACTCCTGTGACTTAAGAATTATATCCCTCAAAAAAAAAAAAAAAAAAAAAAAGAATTATATCCCTCAATAATGTGCTAGTAAGCTTTGCCTTGGGCTCTGTTTTCTAAAGATCACTGATTCAGACATATTGATGGTTTATGTAAAACACAAAGCAAGAACAAGAAAACTTTTCATGAAGGAGCAAAATGAAGTATGCTAATTCTGCAATCTTAAAATTAAGGCTCTGAGACATGTGCGTGTGTGTGTATTTGGTTCACTTGAAGAGTTATTTTTTAAAAATATTTTAAAAGTTATTTTTCAGTGAATTTTGAATTTTATTAAATATTGTTATGGCAGATTATAGGAGTAATTTTTTCTCTACTGAATTATAGAAATAGATTACTTGACACTCATGTATCTTTGTAGTCCTGGGATAAAGCTTTCTTGGTTGTAACATAGAGCACTTTATTTAGAATTTGTAACAATATTTTTAAATGGTACTGTGCTAAATTTTTCTTTTTTACGAATATTATTTTGTGAAGATTTAGTATTATTTTATGTTACTTTTCTTTCAGTTTTTAATTAATAAAAATATAATAAACATCTATGAATCCACTCTCAATATGAGATAAAGAACATTAAGAATAACTTACATCTTCCTATGAAGTTACAATCTACTTGTTCCCATGCTTATTCTGCCTCTGGTAACAACCATATGAACTTTGTTTTATTCATCCCTTCTGTGTGCATTGCAATGTGCCCACAGACATGCATATGGTTTTTCACACACACACACATATATATTTATTTTTAGTTGTTTTAGCTCTATAAAATGATTTATTTAGGAACTTGCTTTTCTTTAAGTATTATTTTTGCCGGGATTCATCTATGTTCACTCAATATTCAACAAATATTTACTAGGGACCTAATAAAAGCTGGGAATCATTTAGGTAGACCAATCAAAAATTTACTGTCCTACATTCTAGTTTGGGGAATAGACAATAAAGAAGATAAATGAAGTAAAAAGAATATGACATAATGATAAATGCTGAGGAGAAAAAATAAAGGAAGGAAGATACAAACTGTTGACAATGGAAAGGGAGGTTTGAATTTGTATCTGGGGAGATGGGGCGGGTTTCTGGAGAAGCTGACTTTGAGAAAAGTCCTTGAAGCCACGAGGGAGGTAGCCACAGTGATCTCTAGCAGGAGAATTTCTGGCAACCGCAACAGCAAATGTAGCGGTGTTGAACTGGAAGTGTACTTGAGTCTCCTCCTCTCTGAGGAGCAGCAAGAAGCCCAGAGTGGTTGGAGCAAAACAAAAGAACACTGTTGATAACTGTTTATTATTTTATATAATTATTTTTTATAGTTTGTTAGTATGAGGATTGAAATAAGGTTCATATCTTATAATTAGCTGATATGATCTTAAGTCTCTAAATAAATAGACCTCTTTTAGTAAGTAGGTTTCCTTCCATCTTTTTTTTTGGAGATTTATTTTCTGGAAAAAAAAATTCATTGATCTAGTATATTATCTCACATTCTGAATTTTGGTGAGAGTGTTTAACAGGTTCCAGTGTTCTTCATATTTGCTATGAATTGGCAGTTGGATAGAGAGGCTTTATCAGAATCAACTTTATTGGCAAGAATACTTCATAGGTAGCTGTATCTTTCTTCCATGAGGAGATACATGTCCGATCATAACTCTTTATGAAGTTTGTTGCTTTGATGCTGAATAATTAGACCCATGAATTCATCAGGGGTTATGAGATGGTGATTACTAATGTTTCCTTTTCTCTTCATTCATTTGCTAGAATACTCCATTAAGAAGAATCCTAGTTTCATCAACTATTTCATTATTTAGTAGTATAATTCTTAGAGGAAAAGGAGGATAAATGCTTAGTTATTTCGCCTTATTTACCAGTTTCCAAAGTTAGTGTGGACTCCCTAGAATTTTCCAAAAGTGACTGATAAAAATGTAGCAGATCCTGTGGATCCTCTACCCAGCTCTCTTTCCTGAGCTGGTGTACCCAACTCTGGCTTCTGGGAGTTGTGCTAACTGGACACACCTTCTTTTTCTGGATAATTGCCCTTCTGCCTGGCCTGAAAGATTACACTTCTTCCACACCAGAGGCAGCCTTCAGGTAATGGCTCTGGGTGCTATAGATGGAATGGTTGTGTCCCCCTCAAATTCAAATGTTAAATCCTAAGGCCCAGTGTGATAGTATTTGGAGGCAGGTAGATCATGAGGGCAGAGCTCCTACAAATGGGATTGATTAGTGCCCTTTAAAGAAGACCCCTGAGAGCTCTTTCACTCCCTTCTGCCACATGGTAGGGTAATCACTAAGTTGTGTCTGATTCTTGCAACCCCATAGACCGTAGCCCGCCAGGATTTCCCAGGCAAGAATACCGGAGGGGGTTGTCGTTTCTGCCATGTGAGGACACAGCAAAAAGATGGCTGGAGATGGACTCTCATCAGAACACAGACCATGCTGGTGTCTTGATCATGGACTTCCTAGCCTGTGAGAAATAAGTTTATGTTGTTTATAAGTCATCCAGTTTGTGGTATTCTATTATAGCAGCTTGAATAGAGTAAGACTGACTTAAGTGAGGTTTCATAAGGCTTTCACCCGAGCCTTAATGTTGCAGGGAGGAAGGTGGTACTCTTCATGTTCAAAGGCTTTCCAAGGGGAAGGCTGACATTAACTTCTATTTGAGGGGCACTGGCATTGTTGAGAAGCTTAGTGGTCACTGAACTCTGATGATAAGAGATGCTACTCTCTACTAACAATGGGGTGATAGGGTCTCAACAGAAGGCAAGTGGCTGCACTTAATTTTGAGAAAGAAATGGGAGTGAAGAGGGGAGGAATAAATTAGGAGTTTGGGATTGATGTATACATACTACTATATCTAAAATAGAAAACCAAGGTTCTACTGTATAGCTTAGGGAACTCTGCTCAGTAATCTATAATAACATAAATGGGAAAAGCATTTTAAAAAGAATAGATTGCTCCTTGGAAGAAAAGCTATGACAATCTTAGACAGCATATTAAAAAACAGAGACTTTACTTTGCCAACAAAGGTCTGTATAGTCAAAGCTATGGTTTTTCCAGTAGTCATGTATGGATATGAGAGTTGGACCTTAAAGAAGGCTGAGTGCTGAAGAATTGATGCTTTTGAACTGTGATATTGGAGAAGACTCTTGAGAGTCTCTTGGACAGCAAGGAGATCAAACCAGTCAATTCTAAAGGAAATCAATTCTGAATATTCATTGGAAGGACTGATGCGGAAGCTGAAACTCCCGTACTCTGACCACCTGATGTGAAGAGCTGACTCATTAGAAAAGACCCTGATGCTGGGAAAGATTGAAGGCAGGAGAAGAAGGAGACGACAGAGGATGAGATGGGTGTATGGCATCACCAACTTAATGGACATGAGTTGAGCAAACTCCGGGAGATTGTGAAGGGCAGGGAAGCCTGGTGTGCTGCAGTCCATGGGGTCACAAAGAGTTGGACATGACTGAGTGACTGAACAACAACAACAATATGTATAATTGAATCACTTTGCTGTACACTTCAAGCTAACACAGCAGTATAAATCAAATATACTCCAATATTAAATGAAAATTTAAAAAGTAAAGATTAAAAAAGAGAAAGAAATGGGAGTGATGGCCATAATGAGCAGCAACCATTGAATGACAACCAAGAGGGCTGGTTCGAAAAGATCTTAGGGATCATAAGGATAGCAATATGGTATTTCTTATTGTGTAGCCAAGAGGTGTGTTGCTTACTATACATGCATAATCAAAAGAAATCAAGAAATGATGAACAGAAAGCTGAAGCCTTCCTCTCCAATGGACAGCTATGATTCTTTGTCTCATTTCTATACCTAGGCAGTACGCAAACCCAAAGGGCTTCCCAAGTGGCTCAGTTGCAAAGAATCTGCCTGCCAATGCAGGAGACACAGATGTGGATTAATAAGAAGATCCCTTGGAGGAGGAAATGGCTACCTATTCTTGTCTGGAGAATCCCACGGACAGAGGAGCCTGGCAGGCTACTGTCCATGGGGTCACAAAGAGTCTGACACAACTGAGCAAATGAGCATGCACACACATGTGCATGCAAACCAAAAATCCATTGGCAAAAGGAGGGGCTGGATTACAATGAGGAAGGTCCAATGTAATTACTTCAGTGATTCACAGCACTGACTCCTAAAATGGGAAAGAAGAATACCTACCCACATCTTTCAAGAGCTATAGAGTTCAAGTTGACGTGGATAGCTGGGTACCATCTCCATCATGGGAAGCCCCTACTCCCCCACCATAAAACAGTGAAAACCAGAGTGCAGTTTCAATGACATGGCCCATTGAGGAGACGACAGGCCAGTGAATCAGAAGACCATGGGTGGGTCAAAGCTGAAACCTCTCAGCAGTGTAATATTGGGAAGTGATCTCTTTTTGCCTCAGTTTTTTTTATCTATAGAATGAAGCTAATGATTCCTGCCTGGCCCATCTTACAGAATTTTTGAAATGTCAAATGACATAATTAAGGTGAAAGTGTAACTGGAAAGTGCAACCCAAATAAAAGTTGTTTTTATCACTACCTCCCATTATGTTATCTGTCCTGGATATACAACTAAAGACTTTCTTGTTGTTGTTCCATCTAGTTAATGTTATTTAATCTGACAGTTTTAGGAGTGGTCAAGAAATAGTTAAGTCAAACCTTACACTCCATTCTCAATTTTAAAGCACCAACAATCTAATGCACTTTTTAAAGAAAATTTGTAAGTGGCTGTTGGCTGAATTCTTCTCCAGTGTTTAAACTGGTATAAGCTTTCTAATAAGCCCCTTTGGAAATATGTACCAAAATTGAAAATGTGTGTAACATTTGGCCTAGGAATCTGTCTTCTAGGAAATTGTATGCCAAAAGATGCTCGTGTAAAGATGTTAATTGGAACATTATTTTAATAGCAAAAAAATTGAAAAGAAACTAAAAATTCTGCAATAAAAACAAACTGATTCTTATAAATTATATAAAATAGCTACAGTGAAATACTTTGCAGTGTTAAATATTAAAGATCTCTATTTATTGACTTCAAAAAATGTCCCAAACATATTACATGGAAATCACAAGTTATATAGACTGTGATATCCTATATGTATTTAGAGAGAACTATCTAGAGAGATGTTTACTAAGAGGTTAGCTCTGGGTGTTAATATTTCAGATGTTGATTCTTTTTTATATCTTTCTTTATGGTTTAATTTTTTTGAAATGAGAAACATTTAAACAACATTTTCTTATTTATTGTTTAAGTTGTCTACATTTTATCCTTTACTTTTGACCATTTCAAAACTCCTTATCATTTAAAATGTGGTGTTCCTATTAGTTATTTTTGTTGCTTTATTAAAAAGTTTATTTGGGGAGATTTTACAAAAGGAAAACCTTCAGAATGTCTCCAGTTTCCAATATTTCATGCTATCTCATCCCTTCTCTATGAAAAATTGATTGTTGGTTAAATTCTTGTTCTTCTTGAAGTTATGTTTAAAACCTGAGGACCTCAGGCATAGGGTTTCAACACAGAATGTATTTACTTTGCAATTGTTTATTTGCAAATTCTATTGTATATGTTAAATATTAATCATTATAATTAGATGAAGCATTTAGCATTTGTTTCAAAGTTGGACCTTGTTTCTAGAGGAAATTTTATTTTTTCATATTTCACATTATGTTATAACTTAATTTAAAAAAATTTAGCTGTAGTTAATTTATAATATTGTGTTTTAGGTGTACAGCTTCAGATTCATTTCCATTGTAGGTTATTGCAAGATATTGAATATAGTTCCCTGTACTATATACTAAATCCTTGTTGTTTATCCATTTTATATATAATGGTGTGTATCTGTTAATTCCGTACTCCTAATTTATCCCTTCCCTTCCCCTTTCCCTTATGGTAATCAGGAGCTTGTTTTCTATGTCTGTGAGTCTGTTTCTGTTTCATAAATAAGGTCATTTGTGTCATATTTTAGATTCCACCTGAGTGATATCATATGACATTTGTTTTCCTCTGACTTGCTTCACTTAGTGTGATAATCTCTACATTCATCCACGCTGCTGCAAATGGCGTCATTTCATTCTTTTTCATGGTTGAGTAATATTTCACTATATATATGCACCACATCTTCTTTATCCATTCCCCTTTGATGGTCATTTATGTTGCCTCCATGTCTTGACAACTGTAAATAGTGCTGCTATGAACATTGGGGTGAATGTATCTTTTGAAATTAGAGTAGAGGAAACTTCTTTTTAAAAGTAAGTTTGGATGCTATATTGAGATATAGTTGTGAATTCGTTGTTTTTCTTCTAAGAGTTTTCTGTGGAGCACTCACTGGTAAACATGAAGATAAACAGTAGTAAAGAGGGATAGATAGGCATTCCATGAGGCCTGAGAGATAGTCAGCCCAATTTTGCCAGTGTTTGCATCAGAAATGGTGAATATGAAAGGTACAAAAATGTAATGAAAACTCAGAGTACTCTGCCAGGCATTTGACATGATTGTATTCAGCTTTTATAGCAATCACGTGAGAGATTTATTGTCTGCATTTTTTAGATAAAATTCAATATCCAGTATTATACAACTGTAAATAGTGTGGCCTGGATGTTTCCCAAAATAAAACCTTTCATTTTTACTCAGAGGCCCTCCCAGATGCTAAAGCTATAAAATTTAAAAATATTAAAAAAAAAAGACTATATGGTTATTGACTTCCCTGATAGCTCAGTTCGTAAAGAATCCGCCTGCAATGCAGGAGACCTGGATTTGATCCCTGAGTTGGGAAGATCCCCTGGAGAAAGGTATGGCTACCCACTCCAGTATTCTGGCCTGGAGAATTCCATGGACCACAGTCATGGGGTCACAAATAGTCACACATGACTGAGTGACTTTGACTTTCACTTTCATATGGCTATTACTGGACTCTTAAAAAAATGTTCTTTGTGTTTTGTTCACTGAACTTTCCTCCAGGGTTGGGGCTAAATTAAGTAGTACATCCCGATTTGGCTGTACTGTCAAGTTAGGAACACATTTGAGTGTATTCATGAGCAAAAGTTACATATACATATGTATATATATGTAACTTTATATATATATAAAGTTTCCCAGGTGGGTTTCCCAGGGTGGCTCAGTGTGAAAGAATCCGCTTGCCAATGCAGGAAACACAAGAGACATGGGTTCAATCCTTGTGTTGTGCAGATCCCCTGGAGGGGGAAATGGCAACTTGCTCCAGTATTCTTGCCAGGAAAATTCCATGGACAGAGGAGCCTGGTGGGCTACAGTCCATGGGGTTGCAAAGAGTTGGACACAACTGAGCACACATGCACACACTTACATATGTGTACATATGTGTACAGTTGACCCTTGAACAACAGGGTGTTAGAAGCATCAGTCCCCACTTCCTGTATTCAGCCAACCACACAAAAAAAAACACATATAAGTGAACTTGTGCAGTTCAAACTCATGTTGTCCTTGTTGTTTAAGGGTCAAGAGTATATATGTATATAGTTATTTTAATTTTCTTTTGAGGAGGGGGATGCTTCAAGAGATCACTCAAAGTAAAAGTGTTTTTATTTCTGCAGCCAGTGACTGCCACTTGTTCAGTCGCTAAGTCGTATCCAACTTTTTGTGACCCCACGTACTGCAGCACACCAGGCTTCTCTGTCCTTCACCATCTCCCAGAGTTTGCTCAAACTCATGTACATTGAGTCAATGGTGCCATCCAACCGTCTCATCCCCTGTTGCTCCCTTCTCCTTCTGCCTTCAGTCTTTCCTAGCATCAGGGTCTTTTCCAGTGAGTTGGCTCTTTGCATCAGGTGGCCAAAGTATTGGAGCCTGAGCTTGAGCAGCAGTTCTTCCAATGAATATTCAGGATTGATTTCCTTTAGGATTGACTGGCTTGATCTCCTTGCTGTCCAAGGGACTCTCAAGAGTCTTTTCTAGCACCACAATTCAAAATCATCAATTCTTTGGTGCTCAGCCTTCTTTATGGTCCAACTCTCATATCCGTATATGACTACTTAGAGTTTTGCAAATGTGTAATTTCCCTTAAGGGCAAAGGAAAGGCCTTGGAAGAGCTGGGGATTTTCCCTTTCAATTGTCAGCAAGCCCTTTTTCTTGGACCATGAAATTATGTTCTTCCTATGTAACCCTTATTTCCATAAATGTGCTCATTTGATTTTTTATGAAAACAAGTACATGCTTTCTTTTCTTCAAATTAGTGAACATGTTATTTCTCCTTTTTTCTTATGAGTTTTCTAGTGTTGGAACAACTGAAGCTGGTGACTTAAAAAAAAATCATTCGTGCTATGTCTTTTTAAAATAACATTTCTTCACTTTTAAATAAGTAAGACAATATTTTGTCTACAGTTCAGTTCAGTTGCTCAGTCATGTCCAACTCTTTGCAACCCCATGGACTGCAGCACGCCAGGCCTCCCTGACCATCACCAACTCCCGGAGTTTACTCAAACTCATGTCCATTGAGTCTACAGTGGGGCATTAAAAAGTTGGCTTTTATATTATTAGTAAAATTCTGGTGTGATATTTTAGCAGTATTTCATCCATGCTGAAAAATTTTAACTACTAACCTGTTTACTGGAATGTACAGTTTACTTTTCTATTGTAAAGGAAAAGAAAATTAGATCTCTTTACATTACGTTATTACTCATAATGGGTAAGTTATGACAAGGAGTGAAATGATGTGAAATGAGAATGGGACAATATCTGAATCAACACTGAATGAGAGTTCCTAGTATTTTGTGCTATTAGCTAATTTCCTGATATTGTAAATTTTATAAGTTTTAGCCACATTTTGCAAGCAAAGATATTTATGCACGGAGGCTTCTTAACAGACCTGTTGGTACTATTAGCCTAAGGGCAAATTTAGAAATTGAAAAATATAAAAACTAGTTTAAAAGTTGGTTAAAAAGTCAGAGTTAGAATCCTCCAACCCTAAATTTTGAATCTTTGCCATGAAAACATTAAAATGTTTTCAAGTGTTTCAAAATCACAGGATTTCAAGTCAGAAGAAGTTTAAGAGATCACTCAGCGCAATGTCTTCATGTTGTAATAGAATTTAGGCTCAAAGAATGTTTGAGTGGTTTTTCTAAGGCAGAGCAAAGTTAAGACTGAAATACATTTTTCCATGAACACATTTCTCCAGATGCGTGTTCTGTCCTCTGGTTCACTGTCCCTGAGATATTCTAAATTAGTAGTAAAATGCATTGGATAAAATGAACAATTGAGGTAAAAATCCATACATGTTAGTGTGAAATAATTTCCCCCAGAGTTTAATACGCTATTTCTAGTGGAAAAATTTCTTTTAAAAAAATGTCTTAAAATCCAATTAAAGCATCTGTTCATGAGTTGTGACAAAGGAATCATATATAAGATCTCAACAACAGGGCAACTAGGCACAGAATCTAAGGAAATCCTCTGTACTGTCTGCAACTTTTCTGTAGATCTAAAGCTATTTTAAAATTAAGAGTTTATTTAAATACATTTTATACTTTATTGAAGTCTTTATTTTTTTCTTCAGGAGCTTTCTGAGGAAGCACTTTGGATGAGTGTGAAGATGACCAGTAATGGGAGGCTAAGTAGGCAAATATTGAAAGTGTTATTTTTCTTTTCTCCTCTCAAAATGTGCAGTCACATGAGGTCTAGGCAATAATGTCAGAAATGATTAAAAAATATTACAGCAAGAGAGAGCCTTTAAAACCTACATCAAATAGGTTTTATGCTGTAAACACAGTGTTGACCTTTTTTTAACTTTCTTTTTTTTTTTAATTGAAGTATAGTTGATTTGCTCCTTACCTTGGACGAGGGGTATCTCCTCACCACCGCCCCTCCCGACCTTAAACGTGGAAGGGGACGACAGAGGATGAGATGGCTGGATGGCATCACCGACTCGATGGACGTGAGTCTGAGTGAACTCTGGGAGTTGGTGATGGACAGGGAGACCTGGCCTGCTGCGATTCATGGGGTCTCAAAGAGTTGGACACGACTGAGTGACTGAACTGAACTGATAGTTGATGTGCAATGTTATATCATTTCAGGCATACAATATAGTGATTCAATATTTTTATAGATTATACTGCACTTAAACTTGTTATAAAACATTGGCTATCCTGCCTGTGCTGTACAATATATCCTTTCAGATTATTTATTTTATACATAGTAGTTTGTACCTCTTAATGTTGACCATTTTTAATCTTTTCATAGTGTGTATTAGTCACTCAGTTGTGTTCAACTCTTTGCAAGCCCATGGACTGTAGCCCGCCAGACTCCTCTCTGTGGAATTCTCCAGGCAAGAGTACTGGAGTGGGTAGCCATTCCCTTCTCCAGAGGGTCTTCCCAACCCAGGGACTGAATCCAGGTCTTCCATATTGCATCACCGACTCAATGGACTTGAGTTTGAGCAAACTCCCAGAGACAGTGAAGGACAGGGAAGCCTGGCGTGCTGCAGTCCATGAGGTCACAAAGAGTCAGAGACACAACTTAGCAAATGAACAACAATTCTGACATGGCAAGCAGATTCTTTACCATATGAGCCATGAGAGAAGTCCTATTGACATTAAATTGACGTTATTTTATGATGGACAACATGATTTAATATTTGTGTGTGCATGAGTGCTAAGTCACTTCAGTTGTGTCTGACTCTTTGTAACTGTATGGCATGTTAGCCTGTCAGGCTCCTCTGTCCATGTGATTCTCCAAGAATATCTGGAGTGGTTTGCTGTGTATATATTGTGAAATGATCACCACAATAAGTCTAGTTAACATGCTAACTATGTGTGGATCACAATAAACAGTGGAAAATTCTGAAAGAGATGGGAATACCAGACCAACTGACCTGCCTCTTGAGAAACCTATATGCAGGTCAGGAAGCAACAGTTAGAACTGGACATGGAACAGCAGACTGGTTCCAAATAGGAAAAGGAGTACATCAAGGCTGTATATTGTCACCCTGCTTATGTACATGATGTACTTATGCAGAGTACATCATGAGAAACGCTGGGCTGGAAGAAGCACAAGCTGGAATCAAGATTGCCAGGAGAAATATCGATAACCTCAGATATGCAGATGACACCACCCTTATGGCAGAAAGTGAAGAGGAACTAAAAAGCCTCTTGATGAAAGTGAAAGAGGAGAGTGAAAAAGTTGGCTTAAAGTTCAACATTCAGAAAACTAAGATCATAGTATCTAGTCCCATCACTTCATGGGAAATAGATGGGGAAACAGGGGAAACAGTGTCAGACTTTATTTTTTTGGGCTCCAGAATCACTGCAGATGGTGATTGCAGCCATGAAATTAAAAAGACGCTTAATCCTTGGAAGGAAAGTTATGACCAACCTAGATGGCATATTAAAAATCAGTTTTTTGTTTTGTTTTCTTTTTTTTCTGAATCCATGTATAAGGGAGATAATGCAGCATTACTTTGCCAACAAAGGTCCGTCTAATCAAGGCTATGGTTTTTCCTGTGGTCATGTATGGATGTGAGAGTTGGACTGTGAAGAAGGCTGAGCGCCCGAAGAATTGATGCTTTTGAGCTGTGGTGTTGGAGAAGACTCTTGAGAGTCCCTTGGACTGCAAGGAGATCCAACCAGTCCATTCTAAAGGAGATCAGTCCTGGGTGTTCTTTGGAAGGAGCTGAAACTCCAATACTTTGGCCACCTCATGCAAAGAGTTGACTCACTGGAAAAGACTCTGATGCTGGGAGTGCTGGGAGGGATTGAGGTCAGGAGGAGAAGGGGATGACAGAGGATGAGATGGCTGGATGGCATCACGGACTCGATGGACATGGGTTTGGGTGAACTCTGGGAGTTGGTGATGGACAGGGAGGCCTGGCGTGCTGCAATTCATGGGGTCGCAAAGAGTCGGACACAACTGAGTGACTGAACTGAACTGAACATGCTAACTATAGTCACCATTCCATCCCCAGGGCTTATTTATTTTATAACTAGAAGTTTGTACATTTTGATCCTCTTCATGCATTTTGCCCACTCCCACCCCTTCCCCTGCTCCCATGCCCCATTTACCCCTCTGGCAACTACCAATCTGTTTTCTGAATCTATGAGTTTGGGTTTTGTTAGTTTAGTTGGTTGGTTTTTTGTTTTGTTTTCTTTTTTTCTGAATCCATGTATAAGGGAGATAATGCAGCATTTGTTTTTCTCTGTCCAATTTCACTCAGCATAATGTTCTCAAGGTCCATCCATGCTGTCACAAATGACAAGATTTCTGTCTTTTTATGGCTAAATAATATCCCTTTGTGTGTGCTTATATGTGTGTTTTCACATTTTCTTTATCCATTCATCTGCTGATGACCACTTGTAGCTTCCATGTTTGGCTATTGTAAATAATGCTATAATGAACATAGGGGTGCATCTAACTTTTTGATTTGGTGTTTTCATTTCCTATGGATAAATATGCAGAAGTGGGATTGTTGGATCATATAGTAATTCTAATTTTAATTTTTTGAGCAACCTCCATACCATTTTCCACTATGGCTGCACTAATTTGCAATTCCACTGACAGTGCACAGGGTTTGCTTTTTCTCCACATCCTCGCCAACATTTGTTACTTGTAGACATTTTGATGATAGCCATTCTAACGGATGTGAAGTGATAGCTCATTTTGGGTTTGATTTGCGTTTGCCAGATGATTAGTGATGTTGACAAAATTTGCAGGTGCTCTTTGGCCATCTGTATGTCTTCCTTGGAAAAATCCTGTTTGTATCCTTTCCCCATTTTTAAGTTGATTGGTTTATTTTTGTTATTACGTAGTATGAGTTTTTTAAAATATATTTTGGATGTTAGCCTCTTTAGATATATGATTTGAATGGGTTACTTTTTCATTCTGTTTATTTAATATTATTTCCATTGCCATGAAGAAGCTTTTTAGTTTGACAATGTCCCACTTATTTATTTTTGCTTTTGCTGCCTTGGCTTTCAGTGTCAAATCCAAAAAAAATGATCAAGACCTCTGTCAAGGAGATACTGCCTGTGTTTCCTTCTAGGAGTTCTATGGTTTCAGGTCTTATGTTCAAGGGTTTTTATCCATTTGTAGTAAATTTTTGTTGTGTATGGTGTCAGATAGTGATCCAGTTTCATTCTTTTGCGTTTATTATGTCTTATCTTTAAAGCATAAAAAGTGGGAATATTCAAAGATATGATTTCTCCTGTAACAGTTGTTTGCTTGCAGAGATTACATTGATGAAGATTATGGTAGTTGATTTATAGCTGATAAAATCTAAAATTTTATTTTTTCAATTTTCCTCCCTGTAAAATTTAGAAAGAGTCCTTCTTATACTTTGAGACTTTCTGATGGCTCTGGTGATGCGAGGAAGTGGTTAGGATGACAGAGACAGTGCCCCCTCCCAGAGTTGCTGATGTCTGGGCTACGGGCATTACCAGGAAGCATGATCCACTTACAAGATCAGTTGTCATGCTCTTCACATTTCTCTCCACCCTTGCTTCTTCTTTTACTCTATGTAAAACTTTAAAAATATGTTAAGTCTTGGATTAACGGATATGTAGAATTCAAATACATCTCAAAGTCAGCATAGATTCCTTCGTGTAGGGCTTTGCTTTTAACTGGTTCAGGTCCCTGACTGTGCCAAGTAGTAAAACTAGCTCCACTGGGTATCTTCTTGGGTGATGTTTTCACTCCATGACCGCAAAGCGAGCTATAGCATTACACGGTGTTGTTTTTTCATGGGAAACCGTCTGTCAGTGTTGACTCCGAAGTCAGCAGCGAATTCCCCCTTCATGTTCTAGCAAAGGAAAATGTGAGCTGAGTGGGCTTGAATTTTCAGCCGCTTGCTCAGATGTCGTAACCATGATGACTCTTCATCCACACATGTTATGGCTTGAGAGACTGAAAACACAACCCGGCCATTGTCCACATTGTCAGCCAAGTGTGTATGTGTGGTGTTTGAAGGATTCATCATCTGCCTCTTGATACAGCCCTGGATCCAAACACTGCTTCCTAATTTCAGTTACCCGACTCTCAGAATTACTGGAATGGACCTTATTTTCAGACTAAAGCTTAAACTTAAGTTAAATAAGAAATGATAAATAATTTACCTACCATATGTATTGTGGAAAAGGTAGGGTTTGGATCTAAAGGGGCCAGAATCTGATCACAGAATAATTTATTTAACCATTTAAAAATATTTCTTGAGCAGTTGCCAAATGCTAGATATTGTCATAAGCACTAAATTAATGACTGAGCTTGGTCATTTAACAATGTAGTTTCACAGATATGAATTTATGCTGATATCTCCTATATGCTCCTCCACCTCCTTACCCTGGCCTGAGCCCTGGGAGGCTGAATCCTATAGGGCTTTTTCATCCTCTGGCCTTCCATTGTGCTAGCCAATGAAATAAACTGACTGGAGGCTGGGGAGACGTAAGAGGAGAGTGAGGGTGCTCAGTCGCTCAGTCATGTCCGACTCTTTGTGACCCCATGGACTGCAGCCCACCAGGCTCCTCTGTCCATGGAATTTTCCAGGCAAGAATTTTGGAAAGATTTGGCAATTTCCCCAAGTCCATCCAGTGAGTAGAAGACAGACTCGAGTTCATGTTGTGAACTGTCTCTTTCATGCCTCTGTCTGCGTGCTGCGCTTTTCCGTCGTGTCCCAGACCAACAGCTAGAGCAGGGCTGCTGGCATTAGGAACTCTCTTATATTCCATTCCGTTGTGATATGGAAATAAGAACATAATACAGTTACTTTTGTTAAGTGTCATGGTTTCTGGATTTTAAGCCCTGGGACAAGACTATAGAAGACATTGTAGGTCATTATGATAAATTCAATTACATAACAAATCAGTAGATATAAGGGCTTGTCCTCCCAGTAAATCAGCAGTGCCGGAAGAAGAGATGACCTAACAATAACCACTTTGGTAACAGCACGGGGATGTTCCTTTGTGTCTTTTGTGCTAGTGGGCATGGCCTCCAGGGACAATCTGTGACCACAGCAAAGGACACAGTCCCCTCCCTCAATAGAGAATCCTCCAGTGTCAATTTTCTCATTTAACCTTTCCCAGCATTATTCTGTTTGGTTTCTATATAGATATTATAGATGGTCATAGCAGATAAACAAGTTGAACTCCTTGTGGAAATACAAACACACTAAGAAAGAAAGTAAAGGTCATTTGTCACGTGTTGGTGAGGCTTTGGCTCTTACTAGAACATTCACAGAATTTAAAATGGTTACATATTGAGAGCTGAAATAATGTAACCACATGTACCTCTAATTTTTACCCTTACAAGTGTGCATTCCAGTTGTTTTTCTCCTCTAATTTCTCCTTTCTCCTTCTGTTCATCTCCTGTTTTGTGCTTCAGCCCTGGGCTAAAATTTCCTGAGAAAGGTCTTCATCGCATTTCAGGAGTCTAGGGGTATGAGCTCAGAGACTTGACTTTCCACATCTTTCAAATAGTTCTCTCTGTGTTTAATGAGTCACCAGTCATCTTTTAAGTCTCTACTGCAGGCATGAGGGAAAATGGAAAACAAAAGAATAAAGAAGTCAGACCTTAACTTAAAAAAATGGATTTCATCTATGAAGGACTACAGGTGATGTTTATTGAAAATGAATGCTCTCTGGGGACCCAGGGGAATCTGTCAGCTTTCTATATTTTCTTTTTTTAAGTTTCTTTTTACGATTTAATTGGCTGTGCCTGGTCTTAGTTGTGGCATGCGAGATCTTTTAGCTGCGGCATGTGGAATCTAGCTCTCTGACCCGGGATTAAACGTGGGCCCCCTGTATTGGGAGGATGGAGTCTTAACCACTGGACCACCGGGGAAGTCCCTCTTGACTTGGTTAAAAGGCTGATATCTTCTATGAGGTTGATGCTAGTGGAAATTTCAAACAGTGAGTTTGGTAGGAGAGGGAGAAGTATGTGGGAAGGTGGGCCATTCACAGAAAAGGTGGGAATATCTCTCTCTTCCTTTGCAGAGCCCACCTTCATCTTTCTTCTTTGAAAGATAATGATAGTCATCGACAGCCTTCTATCTCTGGTTAAGAGCCCCTTCTATAGGATCTTAATCTTTCCCCACTTCTATTCATTATGTTTCTCCATGTGTCTGACTGATAGTTTAGCTTTCCTTCCTCATATCTTAATGAAGAATGAGAGAAAAATACTAGAGCGACTGGCTATTCTTGACTTCTTTGTCCTCTTTTTTTTTCTTTTTACTGTTTGCTCCTGTTGAGTGTTACAGCCCCCAAGTTTATAAACCCATTTCACAGTAGGAGGCAATTACTAAATAAAACCAACATTAGATCTTTGACTTTGCAGTTAGTTATTTTCCATATTTGCTGGTGCCTTCCCCTTTGCCTGCCTGTCTTCATGTACAGTGTAGGTTTGATTTCTAAGGTTCATATTGGAAGTTAATCCTTTGGTTTTTACCCTTGGCATTTTCAAAGGCAGGAAAGAATTTCTCACCTCTGGAGTTCTACTCTGCTGCAGGTAAAGAATTTAACAGCTGTGGGGTGATAATTAGGGCCAGTAATAATTTGACTGACTTATTCTAGGCACTAAATTGTACAGTAAATCTCTCTTCCATGTTGTAAGATGCTTTATTGACTCTCTATATGTACAGTTTAAGAGATCTACACTACCTCAAAATCACTGATAAGGTAATTTAGCCAAGGGCACACAAGAGAATGTTGCCTATAGGGATTTATGAAGGCGAGTTTCAAAAATCATTTTAAAATAATTTTAAAGTATTTTTCCTGGACTTCCCTGCTGATCCAGTGATTAAGAGACTGCTTGCCAATGCCAGGGATGTGGATTTGATCCCTGGTCCGGGAAGATTCCACATGTTGTGGCTCAGTAGTTGGGGCGCACAGATATAGTTGCCCTGCAACATGGGGAATCTCCAGACAAATCTCCTCAAAGATACCTTCCTAAGAATTTGAAAAAGAATATCTCTCCCTCTATCTATATCTGAATTACTTTGCCATACACCAGAAATTAGCACAACATTTTAAATCAACTATGCTTCAATAAAAAAAGAATTTTTTATGTGTAAATTAAAGTACATAAATAGATGGTAACCTGTAAAACTAACAAAACTTTTTATTCATTTATGTGAATTATTTAATTAAATTAATCATTTACTCATTTCATAGTAGAGAACTAAAATTCATAAAAATATTAATCGTTTTTATGGTCAGAACACAAATTTTGGAAGAATTCCACAGTTGACATCATAAGATCTGTTTTAAAGTACGATCATAGTTGTTTTTTTTTTTTTTAAATAGTTGTTTTCCCAAATTAAAAAAGAAAAACAGATCCCTTCCTAAGTACCAAGGAGCAAATGAAAACTCTTTAGTCGTGACAGGGCCCATCTTTCCTCTGTCCAGTGATACGTATCTCACAACCCTGTCTCTAGCTTCTCATTCTTCTCTCTCCTGTGCTCCTGGCTTTCCCATTTTTCCTGGACTCCTGGAATGCTCTTTCCTCTTTCTGGCTAATTCTCCTTCAGCCTTCCAGTCTGGGTGGGTGCCACACCCCTCAACATCTACCACACTGTGGCAATGGTCCCATGGCCTCTCACTCCCCGGAACATCTGTCTTGCTTATGGTGGCCTCCAGCATTCAGCCCACAGCCTGGTCCACACCAGGGCCTCAGCACCTCTTTATCACATGAAAGAACAGGAGAACAGTAAGAAGTAAACAAGGGTAACATAGGCAGTGTGACACTCCCCAAACAGTCCTCTCCCAGCTGCTTTTCTCACAAGATCCTTGGGCTCTGACTCTGTATCTTGTCTTCGTTGTCACACGCCAGTCCCTGAGGGCTTGTCTGATTCTGAAGGCAGCTTGTGTCTGCTTCCTGGTTCTTCTTTCACTTCTATGTGAGAGGCACTTTTTCACTTCTCTGGCATTCAGGAACGAATCTCCTAGATGTTTCACTTCATCTATGATCAAAAGCTCAACATTCAGAAAACGAAGATCATGGCATCCAGTCCCACCACTTCATGGGAAATAGATGGGGAAACAGTCGAAATAGTGTCAGACTTTATTTTTCTGGGCTCCAAAATCACTACAGATGGTGACTGCAGCCATGAAATTAAAAGACGCTTACTCCTTGGAAGGAAAGTTATGACCAACCTAGATAGCATATTCAAAAGCAGAGACATTATTTTGCCAACAAAGGTTCGTCTAGTCAAGGCTGTGGTTTTTCCTGTGGTCATATATGGATGTGAGAGTTGGACTGTGAAGAAAGCTGAGCGCTGAAGAATTGATGCTTTTGAACTGTGGTGTTGGAGAAGACTCTTGAGAGTCCCTTGGACTGCAAGGAGATCCAACCAGTCCATTCTGAAGGAGATCAGCCCTGGGATTTCTTTGGAAGGAATGATGCTAAAGCTGAAACTCCAGTACTTTGGCCACCTCATGTGAAGAGTTGATTCATTGGAAAAGACCCTGATGCTGGGAGGGATTGGGGGCAGGAGGAGAAGGGGATGACAGAGGATGAGATGGCTGGATGGCATCACTGACTCGATGGACATGAGTCTGAATGAACTCTGGGAGTTGGTGATGGACAGGGAGGCCTGGCGTGCTGCGATTCATGGGGTCGCAAAGAGTCGGACACGACTGAGTGACTGATCTGATCTGATGATCAAAAGCTTCCTCTTTCTCAGGAGGTTTGGTTTTCCCTCTTGTACTCCTGGGAGCTGCGACAAGAAGAGCATGATCCCTGTGCTGCTGCCCTTTCAGCTGGGCCTCAACATGAAGGCAGCCTAAAGAGACCAGACCCCAACCACAACCTGAATCAGACCACCCCACTGACCTAAGACCAGAGAGTAAGGTAGATGTCTGGTATTAAGGCCACTGGGGTATTTGGGGCTGTTTGTTACCTGGCATTATTACAGCAAAAGATGACTAATGTAACATCTGTAGTATAGGGAGCAATGGGCTGCCTTTGATCCCAAAGTAACACATCCTTAGGAAATAAAAGCTGTGAATTGCCTCACTGAGAGTCCATTCCAATCTCATTCTAGTATTGTAGAGGCTAGGGAATCTATCAATTACATTTTCCAGATTCTCTTGCAGTTAAGGTTTCAAATGCTCTTTGGGTTCTGTCAACCAGGTGAAGTTATGTGAAACTTTAATTTAGATCTGAGTTCAGCAAGGTATCCATTTTTGTTGGCACAAATCATGGTAGACCGTATTAGAAACTTCCTGACTTGGTGACTCTTTGCATAGGAGATGGCAGTATTGCCTGTTATGGTAGAGGTCTTATGATTCTGGGAGTTTTACCCAAATTCTCTGTCCAGGCTACTCCTCTACTCCTTCCAATGTTTTTGTGAACTGCTTGATATTGTAGTATAAATTCCTTTCTACTTACATGAGTTAGAGTGTGTTTCTGTTTCAGCGACCAAAACGAATAAAAATCATACAGTAGGAATCTCAAAGTATAAACTCATAAAAACCATACATTAAGAATTTCAAACTAAAAACTGGAGGCTGGGACTTCCTGGTGGTCCACTGGTTAAGAATCTGCCTGCCAATGCAGGGGCCACAGGTTCAGTTCCTGCTTCAGGAAGATCCCACAGCTGTGGAGCAACTAAGCCCGTGTACCATGACTGCTGAAGCCTGTGTGCCCCAGAGCCTGCACACAGCAAGAGAAGCCACCACAAGGAGAAGCCTGTACACCACAATAAAGAGTAGCCCCTGCTTGCTTCCACTGCTTCCTGGTTCTTCTTTCACTTCTATGTGAGAGGCACTAGAGAAAGTCTGTGGGCAGGAATGAAGACCCAGTACAACCAAAAATAAAATAAATAAATTTAAAAATACTCTACAAAATAAATAAAAACCAGAGGCTAATCCATTACAGGCTCTTAATCACTGATGGGAAAAAGTCCAAACTGAGCCTGATATATGAGTTCCTTCACAATTACACCTCAAACTACGTTTCCAAACTCTTTCTTGTTTCAGCTGTCATAAACACCAATCATACTGAGCCCCAGCTGCTGCTGTTGCTGCTGCTGCTAAGTTGCTTCAGTCATGTCCGACTCTGTGTGACCCCACAGACGGCAGCCCACCAGGCTCCCCCATCCCTGGGATTCTCCAGGCAAGAATACTGGAGTGGGTTGCCATTTCCTTCTCCAATGCATGAAAGTGAAAAGTCAAAGTGAAGTCGCTCAGTTGTGTCCGACTCTTAGTGATCTCATGGACTGTAGCTTACCGGGCTCCTCCGTCCATGGGATTTTCCAGGCGAGAGTACTGGAGTGGAGTGCCACACATACCTTTTCTGTGCTTTGGACATGTTGTTCTCTCTACCTTCAATTACTTTTTTTTAACATGTTGGTTCATTTATTCAGCAAATGCTTATTGACCATCTACAATGTGCCAGGCCCTATGTTAAGGAAAACCAGTGCATAAGTAAACCAGGCCCCTGTATGTAGGAGCTCATGCTACTGTAAAAGAGATTAACATATAGATAGCTAACTATGACAAATCCTGCTAAGTGCTAGAGTGTGAGCTTTAAAAAGTTCCGGGACAGTGGAAGAAAAGAGAAACTTGTTTATTTGAAGACTTGGTGAACTCTTTCCAGAAAAGCTGATCTGAAGCTGAATGTCATAATGTGAGTAGTGTGGAAAACTGACCCATCTCAGAGCATTCTAGAAAATGATGAGGAGCAATTCAGGCTTCTAGAGCAGGAGAATAAAACAAAATGAGGTTGGATTCCAGTGGCAAGTCCCTTTTAAAGCAATACTATAGATTCCAATCTATTTGATTACTATAGATTACAATTGAGAGTCTGTGGAGGTTTTTCTATGAGGAAGTAATGTGATTAAGTTACGCTCTCAGTCTAAGTCTGGTCCATGCAACATGGACCAGAATGGAAGAGAAGAACGAGCAGGGTACAATTTAGGAGGTGATTGCAACACAATGAGACTTTGAACTAATTCAGTAGTGGTAGGGGGTAGAGTAAAAGGGGTCAGTTGTTAGAATTGTGCTTCTGGGAGAGAATGGGAGGACCTGATGAAGAGTTGGATCTGGGAATAAGAGGAGAGAGGAGCTGGGATGCCTAAAGTTTTTGGCTTTGAAATTATAAGGACTTGGTAGCTCTCAATGCAGATTCATTAATGAAATGGCTGCAATTGGTTCCACTCACCAAGATGGAGAAGATGAAGAAAGGATCAAGGAGGATTGTGTGTGTGTGTGTGTGTGTGTGTGTGTGTGTGTGTGTACATGTGTGTGTATTAGAATTGGGAAGGAAAAGTTGATGTTTTAAAATGTTTCCAATAGAAAGAGCTCTAGGGAGAGAACAGAACTACATATGTGTATTGTATTTGGGATATGAGAGTTGATAAAGTTGCCCATAGATAGAGTAGAGTAGAGTGGGAAGGAAAATAATCTGGGGATGAATGGGAATACCAAGAGACAGAAGGAGAGCAAAGCGCTCAAAGAATGTCCACTGTATATTCTTGCCTTCTTTGTCATAGATTAGGTGTCCACAGGTGTGTGGGTTTATCTCTGGGCCTTCTATCCTGTACCATCGATCTATATTTCTGTTTTTGTGCCAGTACCATACAGTTTTGATTACAGTAGCTTTATAGTATAGTTTCAATTTAAGTCTGAATTTGACAATAAAGATTTCATGATCTAAGCCACAGTCAGCTCCCAGTCTTGTTTTTGCTGATTGTATAGAGCTTCTCCATCTTTGGCTGCAAAGAATATAATTAATCTGATTTCAGTATTGACCATCTGGTGATGTCCATGTGTAGAGTTATCTCTTGTGTTGTTGGAAGAGGGTGTTTGTTATTACCAGCACATTCTCTTGGCAAAATTCTATTAGCCTTTTCCCTACTTCATTCTGTACTCCAAGGCCAAATTTGCCTGTTACTCCAGGTATTTCTTGACTTCCTACTTTTGCATTCCAGTCCCCTATAAGGAAAAGGACATCTTTTTGGGGTGTTAATTCTAGAAGGTCTTGTAGGTCTTCATAGAACTGTTCAACTTCAGCTTCTTCAGCATTACTGGTTGGGGCATAGACTTGAATTACTGTGATATTGAATGGCTTGCCTTGGAAATGAACAGAGATCATTTTGGAATTTTTGAGATTGCATCCAAGTACTGCATTTTGGACTCTTTGGTTGACTATAACAGCTACTCCATTTCTTCTAAGGGATTTTTGCCCACAGTAGTAGATATAATGGTCATCTGAGTTAAATTCACCCATTCCAGTACACTTTAGTTTGCTGATTCCTAAAATGTCAACGTTCACTCTTGCCATCTCCTATTTGACCACTTCCAATTTGTCTTGATTCATGGACCTAACATTTCAGGTTCCTATGCAATATTGCTCTTTACAGTATCAGACTTTGCTTCTATCACCAGTCACATCCACAACTGGGTGTTGTTTTTGCTTTGGTTCTCTCTCTTTATTCTTTCTGGAGTTATTTCTCCACTGATCTCCAGTAGCATATTGGGCACATACCAACCTGGGGAGTTCATCTTCCAGTGTCCTATCTTTTTGCTTTTTCATACTGTTCATGGGCATGAACAACTGGACATGGAATAATAGCCTGGTTCCAAATAGGGAAAGAAGTATGTCAAGGTTGTATATTGTCACCCTGCTTATTTAACTTACATGCGGAATACATCATGAGAAACACTGGGCTGGATGAACACAAGCTGGAATCATGATTGCCAGGAGAAATATCAATAACCTCAGATATGCAGATGACACCACCCTTATGGCAGAAAGCGAAGAAGAACTAAAGAGCCTCTTGATGAAAGTGAAAGAGGAGAGTGGAAAAGTTGGCTTAAAACACAACATTCAGAAAATGAAGATCATGGCATCTGGTCCCAGCACTTCATGGGAAATAGATGGGGAAACAGTGGAAACAGTGTCAGACTTTATTTTTTGGGGCTCCAAAATCATTGCAGATGGTGATTGCAGCCATGAAATTAAAAGATGCTTACTCCTTGGAAGGAAAGTTATGACCAACCTAGACAGCATATTAAAAAGCAGAGACATTACTTTGCCAACAAAGGTCCGTCTAGTCAAAGCTATGGTTTTTCCAGTAGACATGTGTGGATGTGAGAGTTGGACTGTAAAGAAAGGTGAATGCCAAAGAACGATGTTTTTGAAGTGTGGTGTTGGAGACTCTTGAGAGTCCCTTAGACAGCAAGGAGATCCAACCAGTCCATCCTAAAGGAAATCAGTCCTGACTATTCATTGGAAGAACTGATACTGAAGCTGAATCTCCAATACTTTGGCCACCTGATGTGAAGAATTGTCTCATTTGAAAAGACCCTGATGTTGGGAAAGATTGCAGGGGGGAGGAGAAGGGGACGACAGAGGATGAGATGGTTGGATGGCATCACCAACTCATGGACATGAGTTTGAGTAAACTCTGGGAGTTGGTGATGGACAGGGAGGCCTGGTGTGCTGCGGTTCATGGGGTCACAAAGAGTCAGACATGACTGAGCAACTGAACTGATAGTGTAGTTTGAAGTCAGGGAGCCTGATTCCTCCTGCTCTATTTTTTTCCTCAAGATTACTTGGGATATTCTGGGTCTTTGGTGTTTCCACATTTGTTTTTAGACACACAAGTGTGTATTTCTAGAATAATATGTCTTTAAAAAATTCTTTTCTTTTAATTTGATGTATAGTTGATTTACAATATGGTGTTAGTCTTAGGTGTACAGCTAAATGATTCAGCAATATATATATAGACATATATCTATTGTTTTTCATATTCTCCTATACAGGTTATTATAGAATATTGAGTAGAGTTCTCTGTGCTATACAGTAAGTCCTTGTTGATTATCTATTTTAGACATCGCAAACTCCTAATTTATCCCTCCCCCTGAAGTTTTTCCCTTTGGTAGTCATAAGTTTGTTTTCTATGCCTGTGAGTCTGCTTCATTTTGTAAATAAGTTCATTTGTATCACTTTTTTAAGATTCCACATATAAGTGATATGATATTTTTCTTTGTCTGATTTACTTCACTTGGTATGATATTCTCTAGGTCAATCCATGTTGCTGTTTATAAGACATTTCTGAGAATTGATTGATTAGTTTGTAGCATTTCACAATAGTATTTTGGAGGCATTCAATTGTAGCTCCCAGTTATGAAAATTAATATTGGTCTTTTTTTAAGTAACAAATATTTTTATCATAGGTATTATAATCTTAAAGATAATTATAACTTTAATCTTCAATTGGCTCAGCTGATAGAGAATCCCCTGGGATGTGGGAGACCTAGGTTCAATCCCAGGGTTAGGAAGATCCCTTGGAGAAGGGGTATGGCTACCCACTCCAGTATTCTGGCCTGGAGAATTTCATGGACTGTATAGTACATGGGGTGGTGAAAAGTCGGACACAACTGAGCGATTTTCACTTTCATAATACAGTAATTTTCAGAGTCTTCCACTTTTATTATA
The DNA here is from genome assembly GCF_032452875.1 of Bos javanicus. Lineage (NCBI taxonomy): Eukaryota > Metazoa > Chordata > Mammalia > Artiodactyla > Bovidae > Bos > Bos javanicus. The sequence goes on along the minus strand of NC_083872.1, from coordinate 82,435,863 downwards.
GTCTTAATGTTCTCACAGTATGACTTTGCTGGAGTGACTTTCCTATAACATCCATGTAAACTGTACTGTGGGAAGATAAGTGCCCTTCCAGAGGTTCCTCAGAATGCCCCAGGTAGCGAGTTGGGTGGTATGGTACCTAATCCCATCTCTAAGGGAATCCAGTTCCAGTTCAGTCGCTTAGTCGTGCTCAGTCATGTCCGACTCTTTGCGACCCCATGAATCGCAGCACGCCAGGCCTCTCTGTCCATCACCAACTCCCAGAGTTCACTCAAACTCATGTCCATCTAGTCGGTGATGCCATCCAGCCATCTCATCATCTGTCGTCCCCTTCTCCTCCTGCCCCCAACCCCTCCCAGCATCAGGGTCTTTTCCAATGAGTCACCTCTTTGCATGAGGTGGCCAAAGTACTGGAGTTTCAGCTTCAGCATCAGTCCTTTCAATGAACACCCAGGACTGATTGAGAATGGCATTGAAACATGTGAAAGGTCATGTATGAAACGAGATGCCAGTCCAGGTTCAATGCACGATGCTGGATGCTTGGGGCTGGTGCACTGGGACGACCCTGAGGGATGGTATGGGGAGGGAGGAGGGAGGAGGGTTCAGGATGGGGAACACATGTATAATTAAAATTTAAAAAAAAAAAAAAAGAGAGAGAGAGACCATCTCTCCATTTACAGCAAAATGGATGAATCTAGAGAGCATTATGCTATGTGAAATGTCAGACAGAGAAAGACAAATACCATATGATCTCACTTATACAAAAAAAAAAAAAAAGAATGGACTGGTTGGATCTCCTTGCAGTCCAAGGGACTCTCAAGAGTCTTCTCCAACACCACACTTCAAAAGCATCAATTCTTCTGCTCTCAGCTTTCTTCACAGTCCAACTCTCACATCCATACATGACTTCTGGAAAAACCATAGCCTTGACTAGACAGACCTTTGTTGGCAAAGTAATGTCTCTGCTTTTCAATGTGCTATCTAGGTTGGTCATAACTTTCCTACCAAGGAGTAAGCGTCTTTTAATTTCATGGCTGCAATCACCATCTGCAGTGATTTTGGAGCCCCCCAAAATAAAGTCTGACACTGTTTCCACTGTTTCCCCATCTATTTCCCATGAAGTGCTTGGACCAGATGCCATGATCTTCATTTTCTGAATGTTGTGTTTTAAGCCAACTTTTTCACTCTCCTCTTTCACTTTCATCAAGAGGCTCTTTAGTTCCTCTTCACTTTCTGCCATAAGGGTGGTTGAGTGGCCCCTAATCCCTACTCCATGTGAATATTCAACCTCTGCTTGTGGCTTTGCCACTGTGATGGCTTTTGTCTGCCCACACAGTTCTACCTCCAGCCCCTCCCTTTCATTTCCAAAGCACAGTGTAGCAATGCTGCTGAGAACTGTGGAACACAGACAGGGATCACTGCAGAGCATTTGTGTGTTGACTTTTACCTGGACCTCTTTGACTCCATTTCAGTCAGGCACACTTACTCTAGCCAGGTCATCTTCCCAACCCCTTTATTGGATTTGAGGTCCCAGGTCTTCATCCACTCTCCCTGAGGTGCCATCTGAAAACGTTAAGTCCCTCTTACCATACAACAGGGAATTTAGCCATGGCCCTCTCACTTGGTTCTAGGCCAAACTTTGTGTATATCTTAAAAGGTCTGTTAACAACCTCCTCTAAAGATAAATACATAGAATTATTAGATTTGGAAAAATTTTTGGCAGTATTCCTCTAATGGAGGTCAAACCTAATTCATATGCAGGGTTACCCATACCCACTGCACCCACCCTCCTTCTTGTTGCTGCCAAGAATTTCTCCAGGGAGAAGTCTTGGTTTATTTTTCTTTTATGTTAAAATGACACTGATGATATTATCATCATGGTATCATCAGTAACCTGAAAAATAGAAAGATCTTGGGAAAAATCACTGACTTCAAATGTTGAAATTAAAAATAGAAAATAATTTTCTTCCATCATAAGAATAATTATTAATATAATTAATTAGAATTAATAAGGTTATTTAAAATAATAATGTGGGGTCTTGGTGACTCAGATGGTAAAGAATCTGTCTGCAACGCAGGAGATCTGAGTTCGATCCCTGGGTTGGGAAGATCCCCTGGAGAAGGAAATGGAAACCCATTCCAGTATTCTTGCCTAAAGAATTTCATGGACAGAGGAGCCTGGCAGGCTACAATCCATGGGGTGACAAAAAGTTGGACAAGACCGAGTGACTAACATTTTTATTTCACTTTTCCATCTTGAGTCTGCAAGTTTCTGCTGGAGGCCATGGTACTTCTGATAGATGGTAGCAGGGCTTCTCAAATCTTTTTGGTATTATATCTCTGTTTTTTATTAATAAAAAATTTTGCAATAAGTTAAACTATAAACCATAAGCATGGAAATAGAAATGAAATGCATGCTCTCACAGGACACTTACAGTGAGGAAGGAGAAAAGGAGAGAATATAAATACTAAAGCTTTTCTTTAGCCTTCGGGGGAGAAAGCTAAGTTAAGGGACATTAGAGAGAAAGAGTGTATTTGATCAACCATGTCCTTTGAGTGAAAAAGATTTGGGCTCCAATATCAGATCCATGTTCCTTTATAAAATAGGGATTAGAATGCTTCCACCTAAGATTTATAGTGAATATTAAATATACTAGGAATGTGTCTGGTTTGTGGTATGTGACGATAAATGCCATAAATGCCAGTGTTCTTCTGTTCTCACTCCCTCTCTTCTTCCATCTAAGATGGGGGTTGCAGCAGGGCAAAGCCATAAAATTCTGTAAATTAGAAATTCTTATAATTAGGATGAGCAAATTTTTTATAAAAAGAAGTATATATATATACATATAAATATATAAACAGAGAGGATAAACAAATTAAAATCTTTTTACCTGTAAGGAATGGAAGAAAATATAATGGAGGAAAAAGGAATGGAAACCAGGCTTCTTTGAATATCTTTGTTTATTTGACTTTGACATATTTGTAAAAATATTTTATATAATTATAAAACAAAATTAAGTTTAAAAGAAATCCCAGGACAGTGAAGAGTAAATGAAACAAAATTCATCTCATGTGTATTCAGTTGTTGGCAGAAAATAACTTTGCTAAGCCTAGTAATTGTATGGTACATCCCTAGTAGTATATATGATAAGCACTGTGCTGTGCTAAGTTGTTCAATCATGTCTGACTCTTTGTGACTCCATGGACTGTAGCCCACCAGGCTCCTCTGTCCATGGGATTCTCCAGGCAAGAATACTGGAGTGGGTTGCCATGCCCTCCCCCAGGGGATCTTCCCAACCCATGATTGAACCCAGGTCTCCTGCATTGCAAGCAGCTTCTTTACTGAGCCATCAGAGAAAGCCAATCATAAGCACAGGGGAGAACAAAAACTTTTTTATAAAGAATTTTCAGGAGTCACATGTTTACCTGAGACTGTTATATGTGTATTGTGAGACAAAGCAAATGAGTAATTATATGACATTCTAAATCAAATTCTAGGATTCTCAGCTTGAGAAATATAAGAAGGTAAATAAAAATACTCCCAAATTTGAATTAGAAATGTCAGTTGAACTCCTGAGGAATTTTATCTTAAAAATTTCCCCCAGTTTTGTCCACCTAAAAGGTCCAGTATCAGTAGCTAACTCATTAGCAATGAACCGTCTTCATGTCCAGATAGTGGTTTCTACATACTATTTCCCACCAAAAGGAATTTCAGACTCTTTTAAAAATGTCTGAATCCAAGTCTGGGGTAGGTAATGTGTGAACCTAGACCATCTCGTCATAAAAGAAAGAAAGTAAGGAGCCATAGTATAAATTATATCCTTTGTCCCCAGTTTCTGGCACAGATCTTTGCAATTTCCTGAGTGATCAGAGTGTGTTTTGTTTTTCATATAAACTCCTTTCAATGATAATCTGAGTTTATGCTAATAAGGTGATTCTTGGTGGCCCCTAAATAGAATTAGGATGGGGACTGGTTACAGAGGAGTGAAGCACATGATTTGAGGGTTTGAACTTTCAGCTTCACTTTCTTCTAAACTCCAGGGAGAGAAAGGTGACTGGAGATCAAGTTCATTCACCAACACCTAATGACTTAATCATGCTCAGTTAATGAAACTTAGATAGCAGCTGAGAAAGAACGAGGCCCAGGAAGCTTCCAGGTTGGGAGGATGGCAAGCCCCAAGAGGGCATGGAGATTCTCCCCTCTTGCCCTGTGCATATCTGATTGTTCATTTGTATCCTTAATGACATTAGGAAACAAACAGAAACTTGAATGCTCCAGCAGGTGTGGTTCTCTGGAAAGTAGACTCTGAGACAAAGCCTAACTGCAGGGGATTGGCTGGGGAGTGCTCCTGGGATCAAAACCCGCAGAGAAGGGAAAGCTGTAGGGTTGAACAGAGGGAGAAGCTGGGCTCAGAAATAGTTACAGCAAAACCTCTGCCAAGCCCACAGGGAGCATTACAGGCGATGGCTCCTCAGAGCAGGAACAGTTGGGGCATGTGTGTGGGCCTTTAACCCTGCATTGATCCAATCACGGGTGTTGGCAGCCCCAGGGAAATGTGTGCAACTTTGAGGGAAAAGGGTAAAAAGCCGAGTGCTGTCAGCTGGCAGCATGCCAAAGCAGCAGGAGGAATAAAGCCTTTGATCCTGAAAGAAGAGCTGGGTAGCGGGTTACAGTGTCCACTACAGATACTGTCTAGAGGGTTTTTTGTTTATTTGTTTTTGGCTGAGCTGAGCAGCATGTGGGATCTTAGTTCTCTGACCAGGGATCAAACCTGTGGCCCCTGAAGTGGAAGTGTAGAGTCACCACTGGACAGCCAGAGATGTCCCCTGGCTGGAGTTTTGATAAAATTAAAAAATGATTTTTAATCTTCTTTTAGGTGTGATTATTTTTATTATGATTATGTTTTTAAAATAAGTTCTTATTTTATTGAAATATTTTCTAATGAAAAAATATCACAGGATTTACTCCAAAATAATACTGAGGAGTGGGATGAGGGGTTGTGGGAGTATAAATGAACCATGAGATGATACTTGTTGAAGCCAATGTTGGGTCTTTGGGCATCATTATACTCTTCTCTCCATTTTTGTCTATTTTGACTTTTTCCATAATTAAAAAAAAATAGAAAAAAAGTAATAAAATTAAAAAGTCATTTGTAAAACAAATAAGTCAGTTCATATGGCATAACAGATGATATTTCTGTGAACATGATTGCTGTTTACCTTAATACAATCTTCCTTTATACATAAAATGTTCATAAGTAGATGGAGATCTCTATCATGTGTGGGCTTTTGTTTGTTTTTATAAACCACAAACATTTAATTCTCACAGTTCTAGAGGCTGTAAATCCAAGATCAGGCTGCCAGCAGCCTTCTTCCGGGTTGCAGATTACTGACTTCTCACTCTTAACACACAGCAGAAAGGGTGAAGTCTCCCTCTTGGGTCTCCTGCATAAGGACGCTTATGCAGGTGAGGGCTCCACCTTCATGACTTAATCACCTCCAGAAGGCCCATATCTCCTAATGCCACTCCCCTTGGGGATTACAATTTCAATATATGGGTTTGGGAGCTTGGGGTCTATTATGTTTTAATTTCATAGAGAAGATAGTAAGAAAAAATAATAGAAGGATGAATTTATGTTTGAATGAAGAAAAAATGCCGTAAGAAAAAGTTATTAAATATCAGATTACTGGGAAAGTGTGGGCATCTTAAGAGCAGAGCCGACATGCATCTTTCTCAGAAGTGCCATGTGACATCTGACTGAAAGCATCAGGGGCATTGCCGCCCTCTGACCATCTTTCATGCTGTAGAATGTAGCTGTATATTTTTTTCCCCTTTCAACACATGGTAATTATTTCTCCCCTTCAAAGGGAAAATTGGCCTTTATGTGTGTCATGAACACAAGATAATTTTTGTTCTTGGTAATGAAACATTTGTACATCTAGTTTAAGAACTCATGATAAATAAAACTAGGTTAAAAATAACAAAGTGAATGTTATTTTTTTTTTTAATGAAAATACTTTCATATAGCACATTTCCTGACTGGGCTGTTTCTAATTTCTGTTTTAGTTCCTGCATTCATTGTTAGAAGAAGTGGGTCAGACTAGCTGCAGATAATGTTACCTTGAGCTCTGTTCTATAATTATGATTCAGCAGGAAGACTTTGCATGTGTGTGTGTGTGTGTGTGAGGGGGAGAGAGAGAGAGAGAGAGAGAGACTGAAAAGCATTTGGGGAAACAAAGCTTAAATTACACTTACAACCTACATGACTATTTCAATGGCATGATAAGGTGGGTTTGTGAATACATGTGCATCAGTAACAACTGGAAAATATACTGTATTGCCCATGCTTCATGCCATTCCATTTGGGGGACTTGTCCTTACACTGAAAGCATAAAAGAACATCTGTTCCTTGGCAGCTTTGGCCTCCCTGGGGCCCAATTTGGCCCTCTCTATTTGGACCAGATTCCCAGCAAAATGGGATGTGGGCCCTGCATCCTCTAATTAATCTTGCCATATTTCTTGCTCTTTGCATGGCTACTCTTCTTCTAACCTTCACTTTGGACACTTGTCTCAGGTGTTTTGCCAAGATAAGTTGAGAGAAGCTATTGGTGGGCCAGGAGAAAATCCAAAGTTCTCCTGGGTTTTCTGAAACATTAAGGTTTTAGACAGTGCTAAGTAGAGTAAAAGCAGAATATTAATGCTCATGCTCTAGAAATCTCCACTGAATCCAGCATCGCTAATGTTTCACTGCCATTATTACAAATACCTGGGTCATTCATTAATGGGGAGATCTGTTCTCCCCATGGCACAGATATGAAAGAGTCCGAACTCCCAAAAGGAGCTCCTCACCCAGACACTGGCTGAGAGGTTCTGAGTGAGCAGGTGCTGTCTGGTTCTTGCTGGTGATCGTGCTGTTCCCATCGTCTTTTTTTTTTCCCCCAATTTAGTTCTTTGCTCCTCTTTCTGCCATTTTGCTCTTTCACAATTCTTCCTGTACCCACTCTCTTGTTAAGTGATTCTTTTCCCCACATGACTCACCTACAAGGCTGCCCAGAGCTGAAGCATGAAGTCAGAGGATTCGTCTTGGGGTCCCTTTCTTTGTTTCTTTAATCCATACCCCTCCTCACTGTCAACAACATCTTCCTTACCCTCCCTCCGATCACAGATTCCTGGCAGGGGAGAAGCTGCTGGACTCTAGGAAATACTGAGCACCTCTCCCCCAGTGAGACTTGTATTTTAATAGTTGCCCCATCTTCACACTTCACTCTCCTTAATGTTTTCTTCTCATTTTTGCTTACAACATGGTGAAGTGAAATGAAGTGATGGCATGGGACCAGCCACTCCCCATCTTGGATTTCTCTCTGCTCAAGATGCAAATGCCAGAGAAAGAGGATGGTGCGCCAACCTGGGTCGCAGGCCCTCCCTGCCACTGGTGAGAGGTCGGGGAGGTGGAAAGCGGGTGTTTAAGTTCCTGAAGAAAACCAAAGCTGTAGGTATTCAGAAGCAGCCTGGAGTTCAAGGCAAGACTATGATGCCAAGTTCAAAAGAAGAGGATGCTAAGCGCACTCTACCCACCGTGGCCACCAGAGTTGAGAAATAAATAGATTCAAGTGGGAACAAGTAGATTCAATCTTTTTTAAATTAAAGAATCATTATCTGTCTGTTAAGAGTAGCAACCCCCCCCCCCCACCTTTTTAAATACAGAAAGCCAAGATAGTCTTCAGAGTTCAAGGTCAGGCTATCAAGAGGATTCATTAAGAATGGTAAACATTATATATCCCTATGAGTCAGTATGGGGCTTCCCTGGTGGCTCAGTCAGTACAGAATCTGCCTGCAATGCAGGAGACCTGGGTTTGATCCCTGGGTTGGGAAGATTCCCTGGAGAAGAAAATGGCAACCCATTCCAGTATTCTTGCTTGGAGAATCCCATGGACAGAGGACCTTGGTGGATTACAGTCCATGGGGTTGCAAAGAGTCGGACATGATTTAGCGACTAAACCACCACCACCACCACGAGTCAGTATATGCTAAGTACTTTCCATATAGTAACTAATTCAGTTCCCACAACAGCCCAAAGAGGGGGGCATTCTTATTAATCCCATTTTATGAAGGAGGAAACTGAGGCCCAGAGAAGTTAAGTAACTTACACAAGATTACACAGCTGGTACCATTTGCAGCAGAGTGAGGATTCAAGTCCAGGCAGTGGGGGTCAGTCTGTGCTCTTATCCACCATTCTGTCTACCTCAGAATCTCCCTATAACCATATATAGTTTCATAACAAAATACTTCAAGAAAATGTGCAGCTCGGATCATCTTCCGTGTGTTGGACGGAAGGAGAAACAGGGACAGAGACATTTTAAGTGACAGTTAATCATCCCTCCCACATGGGGCCAAGTTAGGGATTTTATTAATAAACACCTGTTTCCATTCAAATATAACACACCAGGACAGAAGTCACTGGCACGGAAGACACACACACACACACACGCACACACACACACAGACACACACATCCTGGGAAGCCGGCTACATGGTTTTCTTTCCTCAGGGCAGTTATTCGAAAGTACGGGTCATTTTATTTTTAGTTTCTTTCAGACTCTACCCCAAAGCACATCTCTTCACTGTCTCTCCCAGACACTCCTCTGCTTTTCAAAAAGAGAAACACTGAACCTTCTCTCCTCTACACTAAAAGGCCTTTGTCTGAAACCACACATGTCGATTTTAAACAGAAAATAATATTACAGCACAGTGCTTCCTTTATGTGCCTCATGCAGCTTTCTGAGTCCCTGTGTCCCTGGATTTATGATGTGCTCTACACTTTCCACATTCTCAGTGCTGTTTTCCCACATTTGAAGGAGAAATGATCAAGAGATTTGTGCTGGAGTAAATTTATTCTGTCTTGAGCTGGGGGAAGGTTCCAAGTTCACCACAGCATGGAAAATATAAATGCTGTAAGCATCGCACTTCCTTCCCAGACGCTGCCGGCGGCAAATACTGGGCCCGGGGCAGCAACGAACGTGGCATTCTTGTCATCACGCCTCTGCTCAGAGCTGTTTGGCTTTTCTGAATTGAGTGACAGAAACCCGACCAGATTTCATGACCCTACCAGTTGGTTTTGCGTGGAGGGAGAAAAGTCTCCAGGGCCCTTTTCAGCTCCCTCACTCTTGAGAGAGAGGAGGGGGATGTGAGCTTTGGGGGATGTGTGCTGAACTGAGGATGTGCCCTTGGTCTCAGGACAAGACACTGGGGAGAGCAACAGAAGGACATGTAAAATGGAAGCCCATTCTCACCTTTCAAGAAACAACACCGTTGACTCTCAGTCATCATCCTAGAGGTGTATGTCCTTCTACTGAAGAATAAGAAGCCTAGGCAGGGAGCAGAAACTTGGAAATAATAGTTTGCTGGGTGGGATTTTCTCCCGGTGGCTCAGGATGCTTCAGCCTCCATTTCTGTTTCCTCTGCTATGGAACCTGCTGTCCACCTGCTCCTGCCCGGTCACGTCGAGACGACTTCCTTCGGTAGTTCGCTTAGCCCCTCAGTGAGAGGTGGTCAGTCACAGTTAAGGGGTTGTGGGGGGACATCAGCAGACAGAACCATCTGCAAGGCTGGTGAAGGGACTGACCGCCTCCTCGCTGATGGCTAAGTCAGGCAGTGTGCCCTCATTAAGCTTCTTTACCGTGTGAATTTGGTTTGGTCACACACTCCCTGTTTTCAGCCCTTCATGCTGTGCTGCTTTTCTTCTTGCCCCCTTACCCTTAAAAAATCACTTATTCCATAGTTTCTTTCAGTGTCCTCATTGGTAAGATGGCAGGGCAAGAGCAGACAATCTTTTGCCTTTTGGTGACCAGCTGGATAAGACCAAGGATATCTTTCATCTAAAAGTAGAGATAAACAGGGGCTTCCCTGGTGGCTCAATAGTAAAGAACCTGCCTACCAATGCAGGGGACATGGGTTCAATCCCTGGTTCAGGAAGATTCCACATGCCCCAGTACAACAAAGCCCGGGCACCTAGAACCTGTGCTCTGCAACAGGAGAAGCCACCACAGTGAGAAGCCCAAGCACCACAATTAGAGAGCAGGTCTTGTTCACCACAACAGGAGAGGGCCTGCCTGCAGCATCGAAGATCCAATGCAGCCATAAATAAATAAATAAATTAGAGACAAACAGAATTATTGGCATGGAGAACAGACCAGTGGTTGCAAAGGGGGAGGAGGATGGGGTGGAATAGAGTGGGAAATTGGGTTTGCAGATGTAAGCTTTTATATATATATATATATTGGATAAACAACAAGGTCTTATGGTATAGTGCAGAGAACTATATTCAATATCTGATTATAAACCATGATGGAAAAAGATACAAAAAAGAATGTACATATATGCATAACTGAATCACTCTGCTGTACAGCAGAAATTAATACAATACTGTAAATCACCTATACTTCAAATAAAAAAAAAAAGAATGGAAAGAAAAAAAGTAGAGACAAAAGATAGGATAGCATTAACAGTCAATGATAGGAAGACATGGACTAATCAGTAAGAGAAGCTTCTGGAAAAAGTAACATTAGACCTTTGCTTATTATCATGTTAGAAATCTCAATTTCGGGTTTACCAAGACTTAAATGAGAAAAATCAAAACTTTAAACCTCTTAAATAAAATAAACCATTCTGTTCAGAGGACTTTTTTTTAAAAAGGGATACACACACACAAAACTGCACACCCAAATGGAAAAGTTGATAAATCTGACTATATTAAACTTAAAATTTCTGTCAAACAACGACACCAAACTAATGGAAAAGATAAGCGATAGACTGGGAAAGATCTTTGCAATAAACACACATACACACACAAATAGATGAAAAATAAAAGCAGAGACATTTCCTTTCCTCCCTGGCCTGGGTCCTGTGTCCCAACCCCCAGGTTCTTGTTTCCAGCCAGAGTAGCCTCCTTGCTGTCTCTAGAAGCCCCATCAGCACTTCCTACCTCAGGACCTCTGCTCTGGCTGTTCCCACTGTCTGGGATACTCCTGCCGCACTTGGCATCCACTTGGCTGATGTCCTCACTCTGGTCAAGTCTCTGTCCACTTTCTCACTGAGGGTCACCCTTAAGCTCCTATTTCACTCAGCAACTGTCCTGTCTGTCCCCCTCCCAGGCCCCTCGCCCTGCTCTTTTATTCTCTTTATGCCACTTCACAGCTATAGAACCTATTCATTTATTATGCTTGCATGCATGCTAAGTTGCTTCAGTCCTGTCCAACTCTGTGCCACCCTATGGACTGTAGCCTGCCAGGCTACCCTGTCCTGGGATTCCCTAGGTACGAATACTGGAGTGGGTTGTCATGCCCTTCTCCGGGGGTCTTCCTGACCCAGGGATTGAACCCGTGTCTCTTATGTCTCCTGCACTGGTGCCACCTGGGAAGCTTTTATCATGCTTAATGCATGTTTATTATTGTTCCCTTCCTTTATTATTTGATTCCAGTGGAATCAAAGCTCATGGGGCCAGGGATCTTTGGTTCACTGACATATCCCAAGCTCCTCGAACAGCAACTGGCACAATCATGTAAAACAGTCATAGGAACTCAAAAGAACTTGAATGAGTGAATGAATGACCCTCTTTGGAAGGCAGTGTTTACCAATGTACCACCAATGGGTTACAGATGTGCTGTGATACTGACACCTCACCCCTGAGGCAGCTGGCCAGGGTCTGGGACAGCAGAGGACCTGGGCAATTATGTTCAATTGTGCTGTAACTAGCCTTCTCCCTTTACCCAGGGGTCCTTTATAGTATTGCCACTCTCTAGGTGTGCCAGGAAATTAACATTGCAGTAACTACGCTGTGCAAGTATGCACTTTTCACCTTGCTGTGTGTCCATCCCTGGAAGCACCCCTGTATTCTCCAAACTCAATCAAACATTGATTCAGTAACAATTTCTGTTGTTGATCCATGAACTGTTCTTTTAAACAAATGATTTTGTGACATAAATTGCATATTTTAGAACAGAAAGAATGTATGTTAAATGAATCAAAATTAATGAATATGTAACAAGAGAGAGGGAGAAATAGTTAAAATGTTAAAATTCTTGGCACTGGCTGTGGAGAGTGGTGGTGAGAAAATGGGGAGGTCTGCAAGATGGTGCTAATGAATTTAGTCCTAAATTTTTCTTCCTGATTGCTCTAAAATGGAAGTTCCTTTAAGAGGGAGGTTTGGTAGGAAGCCTTCCCTACAAAGATCCCAAAGTCTGGGGATCTGCTCACCAAATATTTCTCCTGGGCCCTTTCTTTAACACAAAGAAAACTCTTAGCATTGCCTCTAGTTTAATCCTCACCTGGGTAGGTATAATAAGGAAGGCCATTACATCTATTTGTACTAGATTTCTTGAACAAGATTTCTTAAAAATTATCATTGTGGGGCATATGCAAGGTCTCACTGCTGGGTAAGCAGGGACTAAACCAGGGCTATACAGGACTGAGATGCAGTGAGCCAGATATCGAGGATCAAGACCAGAAAAGCCAGAGGAAGCCTGGAAGGAAAGCTCAGGGCCAGACAAGGCAGTTGGCTGGATTTGGGAGTGCCCGGAATCTGGCAAGCACGAGAGATCCTGGTGCCAGGAGTTAGGCAGAAGCCAGGAAACTCCGGGTTCATGAGGTGAAGGCTGAGTGCTGTTGGGAGAGAGAGTGAGGAACAAGGCAGCAGAAACCAGCATCATGGATGTCTTGAAACCAAGACAACTGACTCTGCCAAGAGGCCTCCTATGTACCTCTTGCCAGGACAAAATGCTGCATGTGGGACAGTGTGCCCAAGCATGCAGGTGGGAACAGGGTTCAATGGCTAGGATGGAGTTACAGCCAAGGGAAGGTCCTGGCATTCAGCCTCTCTCTCGGAGAAGGCAATCTTTCCCATCCCCTCTTTCTAGATATTATGCAGTATCAAAGGACGAGAGTGTTTGCTGAAACCTCCTTCAACTGTGGGGTTATGGCCAGAGGAACCACAACTGTCCACTTTGAGGACTCGGGGAAAGGTTGATAATGTCTGCATGAGGGGAATTCAGGATGGGTTGCATCCAGGCTCTGACCATCACACAAAGGAACAAGGATCCATATTTTATTTTATGAGTTAGTGCTCATCCATTGATGTAATGAACATGGTTTCTTTCTTCAATTTATCTAATATTTATTGTGCTGTGTGCTCAGTCACTTCAGTCATGTCTGACTCTTTGCGACTCCATGGACTTTAGTGCACCAGGCTCCTCTGTCCATAGGACTGTCCAAGCAAGAATACTGGAGTGGGTTGCCAGTTCTTCCTCCAGGGTATCTTCCAAACCCAAGGATCAAATCTGTGTCTCCTGCATCTCCAGCATTGGCAGGAGGGTTCTTTACCACCAACCCACCTTGGGAAGCCCCATGGGCATCATTACAGCATAGTTATAGGAGAGAACACAGACTTTGAAGTCACAGAGACATGAGTTCAGATACCAGCTCTGACATTGTATGCTGCTGCTGCTGCTAAGCGCTTCAGTAGTGTCCGACTCTGTGCAACCCCATAGATGGCAGCCCACCAGGCTCCCCTGTCCCTAGGATTCTCCAGGCAAGAACATTGGAGTGGGTTGCCATTCCTTCTCCAGTGCATGAAAGTGAAAAGTGAAAGTCAAGTTGCTCAGTCATGTCCAACTCTTCTCGACCCCATGGACTGCAGCCTACCAGGTTCCTCCGCCCATGGGATTTTCCAGGCAAGAGTACTGGAGTGGGGTGCCATTGCCTTCTCCGTGACACTGTATAAGCCCGACCAAATTACTTAACTTTTTGACCCTTAGTTTCTTCATCTCTGATATAAATATAAGAATGCCTACTTCACAGTGAGACTTATTTTGAAGATTAAATTATCAAGGTCATGTGTTTAAAGTGCCCAGAGGACAAGTCCTTTGGTTGTGACACAAAACAGGTGTTTAATAAATGGTAAGTAATAATAAGAGTTAGGGTTGGGCTTCCCTGATGGCTCAGCGGTAAAGAATCTGCTTGCCAGTGCAGGAGATGCAGGTTTGATCTCTGATCCAGGAAGATTCCCTGGAGAAGGAAATGGTGACCCACTCCAATATTCTTGCCTGGGAAATCCAAAGGGCAGAGGAGCCTGGTGGGCTACAGTCCATGGGGTGTCAGAGGTGGACATGACATAGCGACTGGACAATACAATAAGAGTAGCTGCATGGATTGAGTGCTTGTAAAATGCTGGACTCTGTAGTTGGAACAGTAATGTTTTCTCATTTAATGTCACCTGAGGCATAAGAATTACCCCCATCTTACACTCACATAGTTAATAAGAAAAGTGGCCTCGGTAATAAGAAAAGGGAAACAAGTGAATATTTATGGAACACTTACTGTGTACCAAGCAATGTACTAATCACAAGCATTAACTCATTGAATTATAATAATTCTAAAAGATAGGTGTTACTATCTCATTTACTAAAAGAAAATAGCAATTTTCTAAAGATTGTACAGATGCCTATAGGTGAAGAATCAGGATTCTAGCCCAGATTCCCAAAGTTTATAATCTTTTTATCTTGAAAGGAGGGAGGGAATTTAGGGTTCTGGTTTTCTCATCGTGAGTTTTTTTTGTTTGTTTGTTTGTTTTTAATGATTGATTTCAGGAATGGAGAACAAATTTTGACCTTGGTTTTAAAACTTCTAAATATTTTGAGGTCCAGACATCCTCTGATTGTTTTCTTTGTTCTGCTTCCATTCTCAGTCACCCCAGTTGTACTCCAGTAAAAATAGAAGCTACCTGGTCCCTTTCCTGGGAGATTAAACTTTGTCAACATTCCTGATGCCTGATCATTTAGAGAATCAGTGTCCCTGGCTTGTGTTGTCCAGGCCAATGTATTAAATCAGGGCAGAGAGTCTCCAGACCTGGACACAAGACCAAATTTTAAGAATGGCAAAGAAAACACTTATCTTGAGAAACTGAGAATATTGCTTTTTTGAAAAAAATTTAAAAAGGAAAGTAAAAAGAGGGAAACTCAAGTCAGATGATGTCACTTGGTTTGCCAAGCTGCCAGATTAGCTCAGGGTTTCTCTGGTGGCTCAGACAGTAAAGAATCTGCCTGCAATGCAGGAGACCTGAGTTCCATCCCTAGGTTGGGAATAATCCCTGGAGAAGGGAATGGCAACCCACTTCAGTATTCTCATATGGAGAATTCCATGGACAGAGGAGCCTGCTGGGATACAGTCCATGGGGTTGCAACGAGTCAGACATGACTGAGTGACTGACACTTTTCTTTTTACTTTCATTCTCAGTATGGTTCAATCCTGATTGAGAATCTTCTAGGGTATGTCCATAGGCATGGAGACATTACTGCTAAGGAAAGCAGGAAGGGAAAGGAATGTCCTCCATCACGTGTGCTGTGACAAAAAAGCAGGAGTGTGAAGAAAATGGAAGAAAAACAAACCCAGTCCTCTTGGAAAGTCTCACAAATTAAATTCCCTTTATCTTCACAATGACAGCAATGGGTTGACTGGTATGCTTGGAGGAAGGGGCTCTTACACACTAGCACTGTGCTGGGACTTTATTTTCACCTATTCAACATTCAATAAATAGTTGAGTTCCTGCTATGGGCTGGATAGGATACAGTGGTGAGTGACCAGCCAGTGCCCACCTGGGTCTTAAAGTCTAATCAGAGGGGGCATGTATAGACAACTAACCAAACTAACTAGCTAATATGGAGTATTTTATATGATGATAATTTTCATGGAGAAAAATAAAAGTGAGTTAAAACATGAGTATTGGGATAGTTTGGGAGTTTGGAATTGACATGTACACACTTCCGTATTTAAAATGGATAACCTACTGTATAGCACAGGGCACTCTGCTCAATATTATGTAACAACCTAATTGGAAAAGAATTTGAAAAGGAATAGATACATGTATATGCAAAACTGAAACACTTTGCTGTACACCCAAGACTAACACAACATTATTAGTCAGCAATGATCCAATGTGGAATAAAAGTTAAAGAAAGTGAGGATTGGGAGTGCTGATAATAGTCAATCTGAGAGAAAGGTGCTCTTATTATGTTACTTTTTCAAGTGAGAAAACGGAGGTCAAAAGGAGTTAATTTCCTTAAGTCACAGTGCTGAGTGGTAGAGCATCTGCTGTAATCCAGGCTTGTTTGGACAAAGCTCATTCTCCCTGTCTTTTTTTAAAGTGCCAACTTTTTATTTTAGAGTAAAGGACAAAACAAACAAACAAACAAACATCTACCATCTGTTCTACCATCGTTCTATAAAGTTAATGATTAGAAATCTTTAACTTTGTATTGCCCATTCTCTTCTTTATTGCCTTAGCTGCACATTGAAACAAAGGAAGTTAGGAAAATACAAGACAATCTGTAACTTAGGAGTCTTTTTAAATTGCCCAGTGGGCAGTGACAGAATTCTTTAGCATGTGGTGATGGGGAATTTATGTAGATTATACGGTTAAGAAATGCTCTTTCTCCTGTTAAGAGCAAAGATGTTTTTGAGGTCAGCGTTTCAGCCTTAGAGCGGAAGATGAGCTAGAATGAAAATTCAAAAAAGTCAATTTAAGAAAATAATTTGTATTTCCATTGTGTGCAAACCCATAGGAGAGCTTACATTATGTTCTGAATTTTGCTGTTGACAAGTATTGTTACCCATCGGCAGCCCATTTCCAGCATTGTGGTAATCATTTGATCTTTTATTAAAGAACATTTTTCCAAAAATATTAATTTAAAAATTAATGTCAACACTCTCTGACATTCCATCCTTGAATGCTGAAGAAGAAAAAAGTTTTAGAGTTTTTTAATAATCTTGGTAAATATTATTTGAACTTTACTTCAAGCCAAAACAAGTTTCATGGGGAAAAAAAAATCCTTTCTTCAGCCATGGGCAATAAATTTGGCTAGGAGGGCCTGGAAGCAAGAAACTGAACATGTGAAATATTAAGTGAGCATTCATACCCGCGGACTCCATGATTTTCAGAGACATTGGTTTTTATTCTCCTAAAACAAGAAATGTTTTCAGGAAAATCCTCGGTTTTTGCCCATCATCACTTTATCTACTGAGTGGGAGTGTGGATACACCTTAATAGCGTCTTCTTCTTTTTTATTTTAATATTCAATGGTTAATAATAATTTTAAAAAAAAGAAGGCCACTGACTGGACACATTATACAGTGTTTGTTTGGTGGAAAGAAGAAAAAATGGGAGGCTAATGATTCACTCAAAATCCAAACATCTGTCTCCAAGATCAAGGTTTTTTAAGGATTAAGGGATGTGTGTGCGCGTGTGTGAGGGCACATATGTGTGTTTGTAGTGACTGGTGTGTCAGCTAAGATTTCCCTCCTTTCCTGTAAATGGAGATTTTTGCTTTTAATTTCTTTTCACTGTGGCTTCTTCAGATGATATCTCAAGGGCTTGAAATGGAAGAAAGGAGTCCAAGTGGTTCTTTCCCACCAAGAGAGTGTGTTTAATTTCTCTTATTTAGTGGTTGCTTGAGCCAGTGGAGGAGAAGGGACACAGAAAAACAAAAGCAAAGAAAGTGGGAAAGAGAGTGCAAGGGGGAAAGAAAAGCAGTGCAGTGTCTGGGGGCCTCTGAACTGGCTCAGAAGAGGTGGAGAGGAATGAACACTACTGGGAACTGGACTGTAATCTCTCAACCCCAGGCTCCAGATAAACCTGATCCAAGAGAATAGGGTATAGATGAGGAAATGAACTGAGCCCATTACTTGGTAAAGAGGAGTTTCCCTTGTGGCTCTGCTGGTAAAGAATCCGCCTGCAATGCAGGAGACCTGGGTTCGATCCTTGAGTTGGGAAGATCCCCTGGAGAAGGGAAAGGCTACCCACTCCACTATTCTGGCCTGGAGAATTCCATGGACTCTATAGGCCAAGGGGTGGCAAAGAGTCAGACACGACTTTCACTTTCACTTTGGTAAAGAAGAAAACAAGCAACTTTTGTTTTCACATGTTACAGAAGTTAGATCAATTCATGGTAATGCTTGGGAGAAGAACCCATTTAACCTGGCTTAATTCTGATTCTACTGTTCTCTAGCTGGTGACCTTGACCATGCCACTAAGAATCCTCCAACTACAGCATGCTGACAGGAATATTCCTTTTTGTTCCTAACTCACAGTGCTGCCTGGAGGATCAGATGAAATAATTTATATATATGCATTCTTTTATGTGACAAGATTTGTTGACATGTTTGCCCCATGGAGCTTGCACTCTATGTATATTCTAAATATATTTCAGTATATATTGTAATGCTTCCCTGGTGGCTCAGTTGGTAAAGAATCCACCTGCAATGTGGGAGACCCGGGTTCGATTCCTGGGTTGGGAAGTTCCCCTGGAGAAGGCATGGGAACCC
The DNA here is from genome assembly GCF_032452875.1 of Bos javanicus. NCBI lineage: Eukaryota > Metazoa > Chordata > Mammalia > Artiodactyla > Bovidae > Bos > Bos javanicus. The sequence continues at coordinate 82,417,496 of NC_083872.1, read as the reverse complement.
ACTCCAGTACTCTTGCCTGGCAAATCCCCATGGACAGAGGAGCCCACCGAGCTATAGTCCATGGGGTCGCCAAGAGCTGGACACAGCTGAGCGACTAAGCACAGCACATATATTGTAATAGGGCTTCCCTGGTGGCTCAGTTGGTAAAGAATCTGCCTGCAATGCAGGAGACCCAGATTCTATCCCTGGGTGGGAAAGATCATCCGGAGAAGGAAATGGCTATCCACTCCAGTATTCTTGCCTAGAAAATCCCACAGACAGAGGAGCCTGGCAGGCTACAGTCCATGGGGTCACAAAGAGTTGGACACGACCTAGTGACTAAACCACCATATATTATAATACATGAAATATGCATATACATATACACACCATTCTGTATATATTATAATATGCAGAAACATATTTACTTTATTTTTTAGAGACAGTTATTGTGTTACTTTCATATGTGGTAGAAGTTCATAAGAGCAACTTCTGGTGAATCACATGCTACATATGTTTGTGTGTAGATGTGTGAATTAAAAATTTAATTGAGCACATTTGTGGATGACTGGCTTGTCTCCTACCTGACAGTTGGCTGCCTCTGCCTTATCTCTATTCATTTAGGTTTTCCAACACTTAACTTGTGCTGCCAGAAAAAGAACACCTTAAAAATAGAGCAGGGACTTCCGCAAGTGACCCAAGCAAAGATACTAACTGCTTCAGTCAGTTTGGACAGAACATTCACACCCACCTAGACTCACTACTCTCAGACTCACAGAGTGTGAGGCTGTGGACAACTTCTCTTTGGCTGGAATAATACTACACCTTCCTCAAAGGTCGGAAAATCATTGCTACAATTGTTAATATCTGATTAAATGGTACTCAGATTTACCCTTGGTTAAAATAGCAGAGTTTCTGGAAAAGGATCAAGATTCTTTTTCAGCCTTTTTGCCTCCCATCCTTTCCTAGTTCGGTTTTGCTCAGATAGTTTATCACAGGGTGGAGGTAGCCAAGGTCAGGGGTCATAAAAGTTCATCTATCTCCAGATTAATCATCCTGGACCCTAACTGGCCCCAGCTGTTGGGAGTGATGAGCCTGAGAATGGGAGAGATGAGAGTGTCAGGGTTGGAGATTTAGCGAATGGAAAACAGGTCTGTAAATTATTACTTCTTCTGTTTTATAAAAAGGAAGATGAAAGTCCTGGTTCAAAATCTTAGAGAGGTGATTGCCAAGAGATAATGGTCTTATAATAATAATTAGCATTTTTTCTGTTCTGTTCCTGGGAGTTATGGTGTGGCTCCATGGTGCAATACTTGTTGCATGACCTTGTAAGTCTGCTCTCTGAAAGTACTTTTCTACCCATCCCATTTCCACTACCACATCTCTCCCTGGACTCCAAAGAGAGAAAATCAATGTAAAACTATAGAAATGGAATGAGTAGAATGACATAAGCATTGATTATATTTCATCCCATCTGCATCACTACTACTAATTGTGATAATAGCTTGAACCATTTAGTGATCACTGTGTACATACTTAACACATGTTATTTTAATTAGTTCACCCAACAACCCCATGAGCTAGATTTGATTATTAGTGCCATTTTACAGCTGAGGGAACAAGCCTAAAGAATTGAGTAGCTTGTCCAAGTAACCTAGCTAGAATGCACTGAAAGCCAGGATTTGAAATCATGACTTCATTCCATGTTTCAATCCCTCAGCATTCTCCCTTGCCTTAGACTTTCTCTTTAACCTCTTTCCTGGCTTCCCATGACTCGTCATTTTTTACCCTTCTTCCCCATTCCCCACCTCCCATCCTTCACTCTCAACAGGTAATTAAAGAAACAAAACAGTAACATTTTAAAACAACAACTGAAAAAAAAAAAAAGTAAACTCCAAGAACATTACTTACAAACAAACACAGAACATTACTATTTTCCCTCATTCTCCTGTGTTTGGAAACATGTGCTGGTTTCCTTGTTAATTTTCTGTTTTGATGATCTGTCCATTGGTGTGAGGAGAAGGCAATGGCACCCCACTCCAGTACTCTTGCCTGGAAAGTCCCATGGACGGAGGAGCATGGTAGGCTGCAGTCCATGGGGTCGCTAAGGGTCGGACACCACTGAGCGACTTCACTTTCACTTTTCACTTTCATGCATTGGAGAAGGAAATGGCAACCCACTCCAGTGTTCTTGCCTGGAGAATCCCAGGGACAGGGGAGCCTGGTGGGCTGCCGTCTATGGGGTCTCACAGAGTCGGACACGACTGAAGTGACTTAGCGGCCATTGGTGTGAGTGGGGTTTTAAAGTCTCCTACTATTATTGTGTTACTGTCAATTTCTCTTTTTATGTCTGTTAGTGTTTGTCTTATGTATTGAGGTGCTCCTATGTTGGGTGCATAGATATTTATAATTGTTATGTTTTCCTCTTGGATTGATCCCTTGATCATTATGTAGTGTCCTTCCTTATTTCTTATAGTCTTCTTTATTTTAAGGTCTATTTTGTCTGATATGAGGATTGCTACTCCAGCTTTCTTTTGCTTCCCATTTGCTTGGGATATATTTTTCAGTCTATATGTGTCTTGAGGTCTAAAGTGGATTTCTTGTAGACAGCATATATATGGGTCTTGTTTTTGTATCCATTCAGCCAGTCTGTGTCTTTTGGTTGGAGCATTTAATCCATTTATGTTTAAAGTAATTATTGATATATATGTTCCTATTGCCATTTTCTTAGTTGTTTGGGGTTGATTTTGTAGATCTTTTTCCTTCTCTTGTATTTCTTGACTATGTAATTCCGTTTAACGTTTGTTATAAAGCTGGTTTGATGGTACTGAATTCTCTTAACTTTTGCTTGCCTGAAAAGCTTTTGATTTCTCCATCAATTTTGAATGAGATCCTTCCTGGGTACAGTAATCTTGTTTGTAGATTTTTCCCTTTCAGTACTTTAACTATATCCTGCCATTCCCTTCTGGCCTCCAGAGTTTCTGCTGAAAGATCAGCTGTTAAGCGTATGGGGTTTCCCTTGTATGTTTCTTGTTGCCTCTCCCTTGCTGCTTTTAATATACTTTCTTTGTGTTTAGTCTTTGTTAGTTTGATTCGTATGTGTCTTGGTGTGTTTCTCCTTGGGTTTATCCTGTATGGGACTCTTTGTGCCTCTTGAACTTCATTGACTATTTCCTTTTCCATGTTGGGGAAATATTCAACTATAATCTCTTAAAAATTTTTCTCATACCCTTTCTTTTTCTCTTCTTCTCATGGGACCCCTATTATTTGAACATTGGTGCATTTGATATTGTCCCAGATGTCTCTGAGATTATCCCCAGTTCTTTTCATTCTTTTTACTTTATTCTGCTCTTCAAAGCTATTTCCATTATTTTATCTTCCATCTTACTGATTCATTCTTCTGCTTCAGATATTCTGCTATTGATTCCTTCTGGAGTATATTTAATTTCAGTGATTGTGTTGTTTGTCTCTGTGTGTTTATTTTTTAATTCTTCTAGGTCTTAGTTAATTGATTTTTGTATTTTCTCCATTTTGCTTTCAAGGTTTTTGATCATCTTTACTATCATTATTCTGAATTCTTTTTCAGGTAGTTTGCCTATTTCCTCTTCATTTATTTGGACTTCTGTGTTTCTAGTTGTTCCCTTCATTTGTGTAGTATTTATATGCCTTTCCATTTTTTTTTTTTTTTGACTTATTGTGTTTGAGGTCTCCTATTCCCAGGCTTCAAGGTTGAGTTCTTTCCTCCTTTTAGTTTCTGCCCTCTAAGTTTGGTCCAGTGGTTTGTGTAAGCTTCTTATAGGGTGATATTTGTGCAGAGTGTTTGTTTGTTTGTTTGTTTGTTTGTTTTTCCTCTGATGGGCAAGGCTGAGTGAGGTGGTAATCCTGTCTGCTGATGATTTGGTTTGTATTTTTGTTTTGTTTGTTGTTTAGATGAGGCAAACTGCACAGGGTGCTATCAGTGGTTGGATGAGGCTGGGTCTTGTATTACAGTGGTTTCCTTTGTGTGAGTTCTCACTATTTGATACCCTAAATTGAAGAAAGTAGGGAAACCCACTAGACCATTCAGGTATGACCTAAATCAAATCCCTTATGATTATACAGTGGAAGTGAGAAATAGATTTAAGGGACTAGATCTGATACATAGAGTGCTGATGAACTATGGACTGAGGTTTGTGACATTGTATAGGATACAGGGATCAAGACCATCCCCATGGAAATGAAATGCAAAAAAGTAAAATGGCTGTATGGGGAGGCCTTACTAATAGCTGTGAAAGAAGAGAAGTGAAAAGCAAAGGAGAAAAGGAAAGATATAAGCATCTGAATGCAGAGTTCCAAAGAATAGCAAGGAGAGATAAGAAAGCCTTCCTCAGAGATCAATGCAAAGAAATAGAGGAAAACAACAGAATGGGAAAGACTAGAGACCTCTTCAAGAAAATCAAAGATACCAAGGGAACATTTCATGCAAAGATGGGCTCAATAAAAGACAGAAATGGTAGGAACCTAACAGAAGCAGAAGATCTTAAGAAGAGGTGGCAAGAATACACAGAAGAACTGTACAAAAAGATCTTCAAGACCCATTTAATCATGATGGTGTGATCACTCACCTAGAGCCAGACATCCCTGAATGTGAAGTCAAGTGGGCCTTAGAAAGCATCACTACGAACAAAGCTAGTGGAGGTGATGGAATTCCAGTTGAGCTATTTCAAATCCTGAAAGATGATGCTGTGAAAGTGCTGCACTCAATATGCCAGCAAATTTGGAAAACTCAGCAGTGGCCTCAGGACTGGAAAAGGTCAGTTTTCATTCCAATGCCAAAGAATGCTCAAACTACCACACAGTTGCACTCATCTCACACGCTAGTAAAGTAATGCTCAAAATTCTCCAAGCCAGGCTTCAGCAATATGTGAATGGTGAACTTCCTGATGTTCAAGCTGGTTTTAGAAAAGGAAGAGGAACCAGAGATCAAATTGCCAACATCCACTGGATCATCAAAAAAGCAAGAGAGTTCCAGAAAAACATATACTTCTGCTTTATTGACTATGCCAAAGCCTTTGACTGTGTGGATCACAATAAACTGTGGAAAATTCTGAAAGAGATGGGAATACCAGACCACCTGACCTGCCTCTTGAGAAACCTATATGCGGGTCAGGAAGCAACAGTTAGAACTGGACATGGAACAACAGACTGGTTCCAAATAGGAAAAGGAGTACGTCAAGGCTGTATATTGTCACCCTGCTTATTTAACTTATATGCAGAGTACATTATGAGAAACACTGGGCTGGAAGAAGCACAAGCTGGAATCAAGATCGCCAGGAGAAATATCAGTAACCTCAGATATGCAGATGACACCTCCCTTATGGCAGAAAGTGCAGAGGAACTAAAGAGCCTCTTGATGAAAGTGAAAGAGGAGAGTGAAAAAGTTGGCTTAAAGCTCAATATTCAGAAAATGAAGATCATGGCATCGGGTCCCATCACTTCATGGGAAATAGATGGGGAAACAGTGGAAACAGTGTCAGACTTTATTTTTCTGGGCTCCAAAATCACTGCAGATGGTGACTGCAGCCATGAAATGAAAAGGAAGGAAAGTTATGACCAACTTAGATAGCATATTCAAAAGCAAAGACATTACTTTGCCAACAAAGATCCGTCTAGTCAAAGCTATGGTTTTTCCTGTGGTCATGTATGGATGTGAGAGTTGGACTGTGAAGAAGGCTGAGCGCCAAAGAATTGATGCTTTTGAAGTGTGGTGTTGGAGAAGACTCTTGAGAGTCCCTTGGACTGCAAGGAGATCCAACCAGTCCATTCTGAAGGAGATCAGCCCTGGGATTTCTTTGGAAGGACTGATGCTGAAGCTGAATCTCCAGTACTTTGGCCACCTGATGCGAAGAGTTGACTCATTGGAAAAGACTCTGATGCTGGGAGGGATTGGGGGCTGGAGGAGAAAGGGACGACAGAGGATGAGATGGCTGGATGGCATCACTGACTTGATGGACGTGAGTCTGAATGAACTCCGGGAGTTGGTGATGGACAGGGAGGCCTGGCGTGCTGCAGTCCATGGTGTAGCAAAGAGTCGGACACGACTGAGCAACTGAACTGAACTGAACTGGACTGAAGGTTAATTCTCTGGTAGTCTAGGATCTTGGAGTCAGTGCTTCCACCCAAAAAGCTCAATGCTTGATCTCTGGTCAGGAACAAAGATTCCACAAGTGGTTTGTTCTGGCATTAAGTGAGATTAAATCAAATATCCAAAAATGAGAAACCAAAGATGAATCTCAGACAAGCAGCAGTTACAAAATCAGCAAATAATAATTAAAATAATGGAATATACACATGTACATATACACCCATGAGCAAAGTCAAAACAGTCCAATAAAAATAAAGTACAATAGATTGACTTGGTTTACAAAGGAAATAAAAAATTATGTTTACCAGTTAAGGACAAAACTAACTAAAGCACAAACTGGGAAACAAAACTAAAGCAAAGTGCCTAATGGGGAATAAAACAATGAAAACAAAGCTAACAAATATGTTGAGAAGAGAGGAAAGAAAGAAAATATAGATATACAAATTTATATAAAGGTAGATGAAGAAGATTTTTATATATTAAAGATTAACTGCAAGGGGAAAAGAGCAGTAGGAAAGGCAAACAAAAGAATACATGTAGAAAAAATATAATAGGATTAAAAAAATTAAAAGTTAAAATTATAAAAAGAGAGAAAAGATTTTAAAAAAGAAGAAGAAGAAAAAAAAGGAGGAAAAAAGAAAAACTCCAAAGAACTGCAAAAGCCCAACATAGATGCAGAGGTTTATAACAACAATAAAAATTGTGACTGCATACGCACACACATATATATATATGCACCTGTAAGCAAAATCAAAACAGTCCAACAAAATAAAGTATAATAACTTGACCCGGCAAACAAAGGAAACCTAAAATTATACCTCCCAGAACAAAACTAACTAATGCACAAACTGGAAAACAAAACTAAAGCAAGGTGCCAAGTGGGGAATAAAGCAATTAAAATTAAAAATTAAAATTATAAAATAGAGAAAAGAAAAATGGAAGAAGAAAGAAAAGGAAAAAAAAAACTCCACAGAACTGCAAAGGCCCAACATAGAGGCAGATTTATAACAAAAATAAAAAGTGTGACTGAATATACACATATACATATACACCCATAAGCAAAATCAAAACCAAAAATTATGTCTACCAGAACAAAACTAACTAAAGCACAAACTGGAAAACAAAACTAAAGCAAGGTGTCAATTGGGGTATAAAGCAATGAAAATAAAACTAACAAATATGTTGAGAGGAAAGAAAAGAAAGAAAGAATAGATATGCAAAGTTAAAAAGAAGTAGATGAAGAATATATATATATATATGAAGGAAATGGCAACCCACTCCAATGTTCTTGCCTGGAGAATCCCATGGCCGGAGAAGCCTGGTAGGCTGCAGTCCATGGGGTCGCACAGAGTCGGACACGACTGAAGCAACTTAGCAGCAGCAGCAGCATATATATATATGATTTGTTGACTCATTGGAAAAGACTCTGATGCTGGGAGGGATTGGGCGCAGGAGGAGAAGGGGACTACAGAGGATGAGATGGCTGGATGGCACCACTGACCCGATGGACGTGAGTCTGAGTGAACTCCGGGAGTTGGTGATGGACAGGGAGGCCTGGCGTGCTGCAATTCATGGGGTCGAAAAGAGCCGGACACGACTGAGCGACTGATCTGATCTGATCTGAACTTCAAGGGGAAAAGAACAGTAGGAAATGCAAAAAAAGAATAAATGTAGAAATAATAATAATATGTTTAAAAATTAAAATTAAAGAAAAAGAGGGGAAAAAAAAAAAAAACTCTCCAGAACTGCAAAAGCCTGATATAGAGGCAGAGGTTTTTAACAACAATAAAAAATGTGACAGAAAAAAAAGAAAAAAAGGTCAATAAGTTTAGTTAGATTTCATAGTGCCAATAAAATCAACAACTACAACAGAGTGGGGGGAAAGGAAAAAAAAAAGGAAAAAATCCAAAAGAATCTACAGAACATGTCAAAACATAAGAATAATAAATGTTTTTCTTGAATCACTGCTGTCAGAGTCCTTTTCCTAGCTGGGAGTCACAGTCCACTTCACTTTCCTAGGATGCCCTCTAACACTGTGCTGATCTCTGGACCTACTGTGAAGGCGGTTCAGATGCTAATCTGCTCCTATTCCTCTGTGTTCTTGCCTCCAATGTCCACAGCTATCAGAACTAGTGCATTTTCTTTTGTGGGAGCTCTCAATGACCATTTATATATTCCACAGAGTCTGCCTAGTTGATTGTGTGGATTTAATCTGCAGCTTATACAGCTGGTGGGAGGGCTTTGGGTCTTCTTCCTTGGTTACACTGCCCCTGGGTTTCAACTGTGGTTTTATTTCCACCTCTGGATAGGGGTCGTATACTGGGGTTTGCTCCTGAGGCTGCCCTGGAGGACTTGGGTTTGCCCCTGTGAGGGCCAGTTGTGGAGGGGGTGCAGTTGCTTGAGTCACAGGGGTACTGGTAGCACCAGGTACTCAGGGGAGTTGGCAGCTAGGGCATCAGGAACTATAGTACTCTAGAAGGGTATGGCAACCAGTATTGGCCAGTATGCTCCAGTATTTTTGCGTGGAGAACCGCCCTTCCTGACAGAGAAGCCTAGCAGGCCACAGGCCACAAAGTCTCAAGTCGGACACTATCAAAGGGACCCTGTGCGCATAGGCGCAAGACTTTTTTTTTGCCTGAGGCAGCTCTGCTCCAGTGAGAGTTGAGCGTGAAGGTAGCGCAGCTGCTTGGCTTCACGGGGCCCTGGCACCACCAGGTGTGCAGGGACACGGACTGCCTCCACCACAGGAGTTATAGCCCTATCAGAGTCTGTTGTTCAGCCTCTTGTAGCTGGCTATCAAAAGGCTCTTCCGCCAGTCTTTCACTGTAGTTCCACCCATTCACGTGCTTAGAGGGTTTCCTTGGCTGGGGTCCTTCTCTGTTGTTCAGTGCATCAGGCACATAGAGAGGTCACCTTCCTGCTTGTCAGGCACTTGAAGGGGCACCCTGGGTGGGGTCCTACTCTGCAGTTCAGTGCATCAGGCTTTTGATGGGCCAGCCTCTCTATTGTACAGCTGCCAATCATGGCATAGGGGGTGAGAGAGGCTATGGTGATGGCTCCACCCACTACACATGACTCAGCACTATCGCCTTGCTTCCATGGCTGACTGGCTTTCCTCCACAGGCATTTCCCACCACAATCTCCTCCCTCACATCTCCTTGATCTGTCTCTCCACAGTCAACAGCAGCCCTTGCCCTGGGATTGCTCCACAATCCCTAAACTCTAGCTCCCAGCCACTGCACCGTCTAGGGTATGCATGGCTGTGGCAAGGACTGTCTGATTCTCATCCTATCTAGGCTGCCACAGATCAGCTGTTTCCCTCTCAGCATTTCTCCTCTGACTCAGATAATTGCCCCAGTGTGGGGTTGGGACCCCCGCTTCAGTTCTCTCCCCCGGGGCAGGTCCAGTTCTACTAACACTCCTGTTTCCCCCCCTAGTTCCTTCATCCTAGCGAGTTTTGTGTGGGTCTTTATATTCTTTTCTGCTGGTCAGGTACTCCTATCCACTGTCAGCTGGTGTCCTGCACTCACTTCTGTGTCTGAAGGTGTATCCTTGGTGTATCCATGGAGAGAAATGTATTCCATGTCCACCTACTCCTCCGCCATCTTGTTCTTCCTTGGAAACACATGCTGGTTTCCTGATGGCTTGGAAGCAGAGGCAGTCTTTTCCTTCAGGTAGTCTGCACCAAGTCTTAGGGTGGTCTATATGATAGCATTTCTTGGGCATCTTCAAAGCAGATCTTGGTCATGGCAGAGAACTTGCATTTTGTTAGACGTCTGGCTTTTAAAGGCTTTGCCCTTGCCAAGAGCAGCACTCAGACAACTACAGGCCATCAGTGGTCTGTGGCAATCAATGTGACAGGGTTCCCTTTGCCCCCAAGAAAGAAGGCAGCCAGTATCTGAAGACTTCCATGAAAAAAAATTCAAACTTGATTAAATGAAGTAGAAAACAAAGAGGTGAGTGATACTTTTAGAAAGGTTTACAAAAATAAAAGGGGCAAATACAAATAACTCTGAAAGAAAGGAATAAAGTACCTTAGAGAAAACCCTCCGCACTGATTATGAATAGTACTTTTTAAAGCAGTGGTTCCATTTGGTTGGAGTGCTTCAGCTTGTTTCATTGGGATTGGGGTGGTCCAAGAAAGGGAAGGGCCTCCACATTTCAAAGCTGGAGGGGTGTAAGGAGCATGGCTCCAGTTGAGGGAACAAGCAAAAACAACATGGATTTACAATGCGCTAATCCTACATATAGACCCTACCCAGATGCCATGCCTGAATTAAATTAGGATGGAAATATTTGGTCTGCTCCGTTCACTGCGACTCATCTGTGTGGGGCATTTAAAGTATATGTCTGGCAGATGTGTTGGGACTATTATTAAGTTATTTGGTGAATATATAAAATCTATTTATAAAATACTAAACTTAATATTTTTGCCAGTAATTCACATATCATCCACTAAACTGGAGTGGAGACATGATATTGTATCCTTTATAAGTTTTCTCCCCTTAGAGGCTCAGCCAGAGGTCTCTGCATATGTTACAAAGGCCATAAGGCTCCACTGTATGAATCTGCTCCTTCTCATCTGCATAGTGCTTTTGCCAACTTGTTTCAGATCCTTGTCTTACTCTCCGCTTTGGTGTTGATGCTATGGATTTTCTCTTGCCTTCTGTACCATCTTCACTTAGAGAAAACATTTCAGTTACCATTTTCTCTGCTCCTTGCAGCTAAAGGTCAGTTTTGTCCTAAGATCAGTCAAAATCCCACAGATCCAGATTTAAAGCAGAAACTTGGCCACTCAAACAGGGGAAGACAATGCATCACTACACATTGCTTAAAATAGGCAGTTTGTATGAAACTTCTGTGTGCTGTTATTTGCCCAGTTTTCATCTTTTTCGCCTACAAATTTGGGGTGGTGGTGGTGCAAGAATCCCCTTACTCCCTGAAATCAGAGTTCTTTCTTGTCCTTCATCTCCCCTTTTTATTCCCATTGCATTGCAATTTCATTAACTTGGATCCCCTCTGAGGAGATGTCTGGTATTGTGTCTTGGTTTTGAGAAGTAGAAAAAGAAGTATGAGAAACAGCTTCTCTCAAATGTAGCCCTCTTGTGGTTTACTTTCCACACCAAAGGCAGATTCCTCTCCAGGTATGAGCATGTGAACCAGAATAACATCTTCCCACGACTGAGTGTTGAAGTACTTTTGTAACATACTGAGTCATCATTGGTAATTTCATATGTGATGTTCTTACTTAAGGACACAGAGATGCTGAGGATCATTGCCAACTAGCTTCTGAGCACTTAGCACTTTTTGTCATAGTCAATGGAGGGCACCCTGCAAGTGTTCAAAAAATGTTGACCTCCCCTTTCGTGTCTTCCATTTATGTTTTTCTTATTTTCTCATTTCTTTTGCTGCCTAGAAAAGATATATGGTCTTATAATAACAATTATATTATTGTTATTTTTATTTGCAGAAGTTTTCATCTTTTCTCCTTTCTTTCCCATGCCCCTCCTTCCTCTGGTGTCTCTCTGGCTTGAAGAGATTACTTCTATACAGACCTGTGCTGTTCAGAATGGCAGCCACAGGCACCATGTAACTACAAGCAGTGGACACATGGTGAGTTCGCTTTGAGATAAGCTGTCAGTGTGAAATGTGCACTAGATTTCAAAGATTTAGTGGAAAAAGAGTGGTAACTATCTAACTAATAGTTTTTATATTGATTATGCATTGAAATGATAATATTTGAGATGTGTTGGATTAAATAATACATATTAAAATTAATTTTGTCTATTTCTGCTTACTGTTTGGGCTTCCCAGTTGGTGCTAGTGGTAAAGAATTTACCTGCCAGTTCAGGAGACATAAGAGAGGTGGGTTCGATCCCTGGGTCGGGAAGATCCCCTGCAGGAAGGTACAGCAACCCATTCCAGTATTTTTGCCTGGAGAATCCCATGGATGGAGGAGCCTGACAGGCTACATACAGTACATGGGGCTGCAAAGAGTCAGACGCGACTGAAGCAACTTAGCATGCTTCCCATTTAAAAAATTTCTATATGTGTCTAACATTTCATTTCTACTATGAAGTGCTGATTTAGACAGTGTATAAGTAGTCTTTTTTGTACTAGGAGAAAGATTACATACGTAGAAGGCAAAAGGTTGTAATGTGTTGCCCAGCCACTGGCAAATGTCATAAATTTACACAACATTTTGTTTTTGGCTTATATAGACCTAGACCTGAAAAAGATGCAATATTATTCATTAAAATGTGGTCTTCACTATTATTTTCTGAGAGGGGGTAAATACATGTCTACATTCAAAAAATGAATATTCTTTTTATTCTATCTTTGGTGTGTTCTCCCTCGCCAAAGATTTTGTTGATCTTTGCTAACTGTATTATGTATTAGGAGAACAGTAAAAATACTACTTATCTGAAACAGCGTATGTCTTCTCACCACCTTGAGTCATCATGTTGTCCATTCTTTGGGAATACTGCTCCTGAGGTAAAACTAAAACAGTGACTAGATGCAGTCAACAGTTTACAGCTTTTTGTAAGCTACAGCTACTTTGACAGGTCAAAGAGTATCAAAGTTTAAATCTGTGGGGTGATAAGCTAGTATGGAGAAAAAAGTACAATTAAATTGGTTGACACAAATTTCAATTTTTCTTAAAAATCCAGATTGCTTTATCAAAACTGTTAAGATTTAAATGGAAAGATTCTCATAAATAAACTTCATAGAGATTGAGGTTTTCAAATATCTTTGCTACCACCTAGTTGGGTGAACTATGTCATCACAGAATTTAAATCCTTTATGTTTTATTATCTGCTTTAAAGCTTCATTTACTTCTTTAACTGGGGGTAATATCTGTTTTATTCAGGAAGAACAATGTATTGAGCAAAATAAGCAAACCATTAATAACAGCAATTCAAGGAGGAAGGACATGGTTGCTAGGTATAAATGGAAGCTATGAACCATAACTTTTGCATTTGTTCTCTGAGAAGCAAGTTTGCAAACTACTGATCTCGAATAAGTGAGTGAGAATCAAAAGAAATATTCTCAGAGTATATATTGGAGGGGGAGAAAAGGTGATGAGGTGGTTAATGAGGGAAGACGGGTTTCCCTTGTAGCTCAGTCGGTAAAGAGTCTGCCTGCAATGTAGGAGACCTGGGTTCAATTTCTGGGTCAGAAAGATCCCCTGGAGAAGGAAATGGCAACCCACTCCAGCATTCTTGCCTGGTGAATCCTATGGACAGAGGAGCCTGGCAGGCTACAGTCTATGGGGTTACAAGAGTCAGACATGACTGAGCAACTAAGCATACAAGTGTTAAATAGATTTTAAAACATAGTAATTAAGACATTGTGGACCTTCAAGAACATAGACATCACTGGAACAAATAAATGGCCCAGAAATTAGGCAAACAGTTCAGTAGGGGAAAAATGATCTTTTTAGCCAATGGTTCTGACACAACTGGGTATCAACATGCAAAAGAATGAAGTAGGACCTGTACCAGACACCATATATTAAAATTAACTCAAAATAGAACTTAAATGAAAGAATGAAAACTATAGAACTCTTGGAAGAAAACCTGACGTAATTTTTGTTACCTTGGATTAGGCAATAGTTTCTTTAAAATGTCACCAATAGCATAAACAAAGGAAAGATAGATAGATCAGTCTTCATTAAAACAAAACAAAACAAAGCAAAATAACTTTTGTGCTTCAAAGGACACCATTAAGAAGGTGAATCGGTAAAGCATTTCCCTAATAAGGACTTGTAGCCAGAATATGTAAGTAAATCTTCTAACTTAAATACAAAAAAATAACTGAAAAATAAGTAGAAGATTTGCACAGACATTTCCTCAAAGAAGATATACAAATAGCCAATAAGCATATGAAAAGATGCTTACCATCATTAGTCATTATAGAAGTACAAATCAAAAGCACAACAAAATACTACTTCATACCCACTTGCGTGGATATGATAAAAAAGACAGACAATAACAAATGTTGAGGAAGCTGTGGAGAAACTGGAACTGTTATACATCGCTGGTGGAAATGCAGAATGGTGCAGTTGCTCTGGTTTGCAGTTCGGCAGTTCCTTGAAGAGTTAAACATAGTTACCACATGACCCAGACATTCCACTCCTAGATATATATCCAAGAGAAAAAAAAAATATGTCCATACAAAAACTTGCACATTCATGTTCATAGCTGAATTATTCACAGTAGCCCAAAAGTAGCCCCAAACCCAAATATTCATAATGTAATAAATGGTTAATGAAAATGTGATATGTCCATATATTAGAATATTAGTTGATCATAAAAAAGATTGTAATACTAGTGCATGTGACAACATAAATGACCACTGAATATAAATGAAAGAAATCAGTCATAAAAGACCACATATTGTGGTCTATTTATATGAAATGTCCGGAATAATAAAACTCATAGAGACAAAAAGTAAACTAGTGGTTACCCAAGGCTAGGGGAGGGAGGATGAGCAGTCTTGCTAACAAGTAGGTGCTTCTTTTTGGGTGATGAAAATATTCTGCAATTAGGTGGCGATAGTTGCACAACTTTTGGAATACAAGAAAACTACTGAATTGTGAATTTTAGTGTGAATTATGTTTCAACAAACTCATTATTAAAAATTAACTAGTTTATATAAATGACTACCATATAATTGAGACATTATAGAACAGTAAAGAAAGGAAAGATGATTTAATAAATAGTGTGATGGACAGGGAGGCCTGGCGTGCTGTGATTCATGGGGTCGCAAAGAGCCAGACACGACTGAGCGACTGAACTAAACTGATTGAGACTATTTACAATTTTGAAAAAGTACTAAATTTACATCTATACTGTGCTTCAAAGTGAATTTTAGAGGAATTAAGGATTTAAATATTAAGACAATCATAGAGAAGACAAAACAAGAAGGTAGAACTAAATATTTATTAGATATTATATATGGAGGTAAAATAATTTCTACACTTAGAAACTACAGAAGAAACCAAATCAGTTGTTTTCAGAAGAAACAACAAATCAAATGCTCAACACAAGTGGCCATATTAAAAATAAATAAGTAAAAATTAAGAACTATATAATATAAATTTTAAAAACACTAATAAAAAGGAAAGTGAATTGGCAAAGAACATACTGCAAAGATATGACTGACAAAGGTTAATACTTTTATTCTAGAAAAAATTAAGTAGTTTTATAAGATATAAAATAAAATAGGGCTGAGGAAACAAACATAACTCACAAAGGGAAAAGTCATTCAATTTAAGGCAGGATAAAAGTTATGGAATAATGTTTGTTGTAAAATGATTATGTATCTGCAGAGAAAGGAAATATCCATTCAGTTTGGAGGAGAAAAATAGTAAGGGGTTCATTGGAAGGACTGATGTTGCAGCTGAAACTCCAATATTTGGCCACCTGATGTGAAGAACTGACTCATTTGAAAAGACCCTGATGCTGGGAAAGATTGAGAGCAGGAGGAGAAGGGGACGACAGAGGATGAGCTGGTTGGATGGCATCACTGACTCAATGGACATGGGTTTAAGTAAACTCTGGGAGTTGGTGATGGACAGGGAGGCCTGGCGTGCTGCAGTCCATGGGGTCACAAAGAGTCAGACACGACTGAGACACTGAACTGAAGTGAAACTGAATGTAATTAAAGGGCTTCTCAGGTGGCGCTAGTGGTAAAGAACCCACCTGCCAACGCAGGAGATGTAAGAAATGCAGGTTTGATCCCTGGAGGAGGGCATGGCAACTCACTCCAGTATTCTTGCCTGGAGAATCCCATGGACAAAGGATTAAAATTTGGAAGAATACTCATTCATGCATGTAATCAAAGATGTGTACTTTAAATTAATAATTACCCTTTCTCCTTCTATCAAATTAGCAAATATTAAAAATTTTAAAGATAGTATGAAGGAAAAGCAAAAGTAGTATATTCTCAAGCATGGACAATACAGTGTCATGAAAAATATTGCTTCTGGTTTTGGAGTAAGGCAGAATTAACCTACAAGCTGCGTGATCTTGACTAACTAATTCAATCTCTGAATCTATATTTTAACTATAAAATGGTGATAATCTTCACCTTGTAGCATTGATATGCAGACTAATGATACATGGAAAAAATCTAGCTTAGTGCTTGGCGTATAATAACAATAACCACAGTTAATCATGTAAATTAATAAGAAAGAAATTTAGTAACAAGTATCAAGATTCATAACATGTTTATATTAATTTATCCATTAATTTTACTTCTGACAACATAAATTCTAGGGAAATAAATACGAAGAAGGGGGAAACAATATGCACAAAACTATTTTTATGGCATTATCTAGAACAGGAAATGATGTTCCATAATAGAAGAATAAGTCAATTATGGTGCTACCAGTCACAGGTTAAAGGGTGATGTGGCTGTCATGAGGAATGATAGATTACATGGCTTTCTTCTTTTTGAAAAAATGATACTTCTGTGCATAAAAGGACACAATCAACAATGAAAAAGGAACCTATGAGCTGGTAAAAATATTTAGAATCATATATCTGATAAAGGATTAATATCCATAATATATCAAGAGCTCCTACAACTCAATAACAGAAAGACAAATAATCTGATTTAAAAAATAGGCAAAGACTGGAATAGCCATTTCTCCAAAGGTGATATACAGATGGTCAACAAACATGTGAAAAGATGCTCTACATTGCTAATCATGAGGAAAATGCAAATAAAAACTACAATGATGTATCTGTTTATACCTGTCAGAATAACTATCATCAAAAAGACAAGAGATACAAAGTGTTGGCAAGAATGTGGAGAAATTGGAAACTTTACGCACTGTTGCATACAGGAAATGTAAAATGGTACAGCTGCTATGGAAAACAGTATGAAGCTTCCTCAGAAAATTAAAAAAAGAACTAACATGCGATTCAGCAATTCTACTTCTGGGTGTATATCCAAAAGAACAGGAAGCAGGAGCTTAAAGAGATATTTGTCCCTCCATATTTGTTGCAGCATTATTCACAATAACCAAGACATGGAAACAACTAAATGTTCATCAATTGATGAATGGATAAAGAAAATATTGCACACACACACAGAGTGAAATATTACTCAGCTTTAAAAAGGAAGAAAATCCTGTCACATTCTATAATGTGGATGAAATGTAAGGACATTATGGTAAGTGAAAAAAAGCCAGTCACAAAAAGGCAAATACTGTATGGTTCTACTTATATAAAGTATCTAAAGTAGTCAAATTCACAGACATAGAGAGGAAAATGGTCACAGGAGCTGAGGGAAGGGATAAATGGAGGCTTGTGTAATGGTCACCCATTGGTGATGTGTGCGTGTTCAATTGTGTTCCGTTCTTTGTGACTCCATGGACTGTAGCCCTCCAACCTCCTCCATCCATGGAATGTTCCAGGCAAGAATACTGGAGTGGGTTACCTTTTCCTCCTCCAGAGGATCTTCCAGACCCATGGATCCAATCCACGTCTCTTGCGTCTCCTGCATGAGCAGACAGATTCTTTACCACTGAGCCACCTGGGAAACCTGTTTAGTGGGTACAGTTTTCAGTTTTGCAAGATTACAAAGTTCTGGAGCTCTGTGGCACAACAAAGTGAACATACTGAACTGTACACTAAAAATTAGTTGAGATGGTAAGTTTTACGCTATATTATTTTTACCACAATTTTAAAAGATCACTTTTGTGAATAATAAATATGAATCGAGAGCTTTTCATTGTGCTGGTGCTGCAGTCTGAGGGGAGAAGACTCAAAGAAGTAAAGGCCAGATGGACCTTCCAGGGCCATCTGAAAGGATCATTGTTGAAAATTTTAAAGCAAAGATATATATCTACTGCTGTCTTCATTAGCATATTGGTAAGTATCTCTGCCTGTCACACAGGAGACCAGAGTTTGATTCCCCGACAGGGAGGCAAAACACCCTTTGGGCTTCCCTGGTGGCTCAGCAGTAAAGAAACAACCTGCAATGCAGGAGACACGGGAGACGTGGGTTCAATTCCTGGGTCAGGAAGATCCCCTGGAGAAGGAAATGGCAACCCACTCCAGTATTCTTGCCTGGAGAATTCCATGGACAGAGAAGCCTGGTGGGGTTATAGTCGATGGGGTAGCACAGAGTCAGACATGACTGAAGCTACTGAGCATGAGCACATACATCTATTCCGTTTACATTTTGAAAATATTGATCTGACTGCAGTGTGGAAAATGGATTCAGTTCAGTTCAGTTGCTCAGTCGTGTCTGACTCTCTGTGACCCCAAGAATCGCAGCACGCCAGGCCTCCCTGTCCATCACCAACTCCCAGAGTTCACTCAGACTCACGTCCATCGAGTCAGTGATGCCATCCAGCCATCTCATCCTCTGTCGTCCCCTTCTCCTCCTGCCCCCAATCCCTCCCAGCATCAGAGTCTTTTCCAATGAGTCAACTCTTCGCATGAGGTGGCCAAAGTATTGGAGTTTCAGCCTTAGCATCAGTCCTTCCAAAGAAATCCCAGGGCTGATCTCCTTTAGGATGGACTGGTTGGATCCAGTCCAAGGGACTCTCAGTCCAAGGAACTCTCAAGAGTCTTCTCCAACATCACAGTTCAAAAGCACTAATTCTTCCGTGCTCAGCTTTCTTCACAGTCCAACTCTCACATCCATATATGACCACAGGAAAAACCATAGCCTTGACTAGACGAACCTTTGTTGGCAAAGTAATGTCTCTGCTTTTGAATATGCTATCTAGGTTGGTCATAACTTTCCTTCCAAGGAGTAAGCATCTTTTAATTTCATGGCTGCAGTCACCATCTGCAGTGATTTTGGAGCCCCAAAAAATAAAGTCTGACACTGTTTCCACTGTTTCCCCATCTATTTCCCATGAAGTGATGGGACCAGATGCCATGATCTTCGTTTTCTGAATGTTGAGCTTTAAGCCAACTTTTTCACTCTCCACTTTCACTTTCATCAAGAGGCTTTTTAGTTCCTCTTCACTTTCTGCCATAACGGTGGTGTCATCTGCATATCTGAGGTTACTGATATTTCTCCTGGCGATCTTGATTCCAGCTTGTACTTCTTCCAGCCCAGTGTTTCTCATGATGTACTCTGCATATAAGTTACATAAGCAGGGTGACAATATACAGCCTTGATGTACTCCTTTTCCTATTTGGAACCCGTCTGTTGTTCCATGTCCAGTTCTAACTGTTGCTTCCTGACCTGCATATAGGTTTCTCAAGAGGCAGGTCAGGTGGTCTGGTATTCCCATCTCTTTCAGAATTTTCCACAGTTTATTGTGATCCACAGAAAGGCTTTGGCATAGTCAATAAAGCAGAAATAGATGTTTTTCTGGAACTCTCTTGCTTTTTCCATGATCTAGCGGATGCTGGCAATTTGATCTCTGGTTCCTCTGCCTTTTCTAAAACCAGCTTGAACATCTGGAAGTTCACGGTTCATGTATTGCTGAAGCCTGGCTTGGAGAATTTTGAGCATTACTTTATTAGCATGTGTAGATGAATATAAAACTGTATGCAAAAACATGCATATGAAGGAGAAAACTAAAGGGAATAAGCTAATGGCTGTTTTTCTTCCAATAATAGAAAATTCTTGTCTTCCATAATTCTTAAAGTTGGTGAACAGAAAAGCCACACAATTTTGAAATGTATAACAGAGGGAGAGGCTTATTTAATCTCCTTTTCTTGCCTGGCCCACCTCTCAGGTTATGTCAACTGAAGTTCAGTTCAAAGGCTGAGTGTCTCCTGTGCTGCCACCTAGTGGCAACTCCCAGGCTAACAACAGAATTCAAGATTACACCAATAACATTTTGTTTCATGTCAAATAATCACAGCACAATCTAGGAACAGAATTGAAAGTATTCTAGTAACCTTAAAATATGTCTCTTTGATACTAGTCTTTATTGCAAGTAGTTAGAGAGTGAACATTTTTGTGACTTCTTTAAATCTCTTCTAGATCTCTTTTAGGTGGTTTAAATGGGGCGGGGCATGTTTGAAATTTTATATTAACACGGAAAAATTCGTGATGAAAAATTCTGTAGATCTGGGTTTTTTTAAATGTCAATATTTAATAAAGATGACACTAGAAGTTTTATAAATGGCAGATGATCTTTAGATATAGGTACTTTTAAGTTGGCAAATTTAATATTTTCTTTGCCAGTTTGTTATTTTGCAATACGAAACTTCCTAAAGAAGATGATCAGATAATTCTCAGGGACCAAAAATGGCATACACTGAGATTCAGAAAACATAATAGTTTAATGTAAGAAAATACATGGTGTTTCTTAATTTATACACTTTAAATAAAAATGGTTAAAGTATTATAACCCATAATTTAAAGCTATTTTTTAAATTAATGGGAAATATTAATTTTTTCAGAAGAAAACAATATTAATAGACAGAAAATCAATGTAAGCTATTTTAAAATCTTACCTTATGTTTCTGGGTTTTTCTTCTTTCTTGTTCCTGTTTATCAGGTGTAAAGACTAGGTAGCAAACTTCTCTGCTATTTAAGTTGGTGTCTCTTTTTTGTGTGAAAAACAGAAAGGGGCTTTGGATTTAGATTGCCTGCTCCCAATTCAATGATTTTTCTAGGCACCTGTTTCTTGGACCAATGACTCTAACAATCCTCATCTGAAGAATGAGATTAAAAACCCCTACCCACTCATAGAGGTTTTGAAGGATTAAATGAAATAATGCATACAAGGTCCTTACAGTGTAGACACTTATCGTTCATAGGAAATGCTCCAAGATCTTAACTACCATTATTACAAATGAAAATAATCTATGCTAATGAAACAGGTCTATGACTATCAAAACATCATTACTCAAGTATCTCCCACCAGATCAGTGGTGTGATTTTTTAAAAAAATTTGTGTGTGTACGTGTGTGTGTGTGTATTGACTGATTGACACCTGCCTCCAGTAACTTGCATTTAGGAATCGTTATTTTGAAGAAACAGTGATCATGTATAGACATCAGGGTCTGTTCTTCCTTAGATAGTGATCTGAATACAAAGTACTCTGAATACAAAGCATTCAGAATAGAAATGAGAAAATGAACTTGACCCAGAGTAAGACATGTTCTAAAATTTTAATGTAAAAGATATAAGAATATCTATGGAATATTCTGGAAGGCAGTATGTTGGTGAAGTTCTGCATTGTTGACAGTTACAGACTGTCAGGAACTGTGTGAGACTGTGACTGAGCCCCAGGCTGGCCAGTGTAGGCTTGATGGAAAGAAAAGCTGTTTATGCTGGACCCTGAAAAAGAGAGAAGGGAGGTCAAGGTACCCATGCAGGGGAGATGGAGTGGGCAGACCATCTCTGTAGACCCTGAAATATACACAGTGTGGTTTGGCTGAAGAAAGAGTACCTGGATGGTGACTCTGCTAAACATCAAAACTGTCTCATCCAAATGCTCTGACCTAGCCTCAGTGCTCCTGAAGTCAGGCATGTCTTACACATGGAGAAGGCTCCTGTGTTCCACTCATTGAGTCGACCCATGTTATGTAGCTTTTATGTAGCAGAAATCATTCCACACACTAAGGAACATGACATAGTCCTTGCTTGGTGCATGACAGCTATGGGAACTTGCAATTACATCACAGTATGGTAAGTGCTAGATTGGCAGTGTAGCAGAAGACTTAGAGCAAGGCATTACCTGGACCCAGGTTCCTGCTGTGTAATCTCAGGTGAGTTCCTTGATCTTTCTAAGCCTTGGGTTCCTCATCCATAGAATGGAGGCATGACCACAACCACTGCATTTTGGTTGTTAACAGGATTTACATGATATGATGCAGGCCAAGATCTTAGCATAATCACGACCCATGAAGAGTAAATGTTAGCTCTTGAGAGAAAAGATACAGAGGTATGGGATGTATAGAAAACAGTGCCATATTTATGGAACCAATAATTATGAGAAACCAAAGAAGTAATAGAAGAGGCAACATAAGGCAAGACCCAAAGAAGTTAGTCAGATAAAGACTAGGACTTGGGATGTGTAGAGAAAGAGGAATTCTAGAGAAGAGCTCTAGAGTTGAGAGAATGAAAGGCATGCGGAAGGAACTAAAAATAATGGATAAATGAAGGTAAAGTGGAGTCTGGGGAGACGGCAGGGCTTTGATTGTGTGGGGTCAGTTCTTCAAACTCACCAAGCACACCTGCCTTAGGGGCAATGACCTGACAATGACATTCCTTCTGGCTGGGGTGCTATTCACCAGTAATGCTGAAGAAGCTGAAGTTGAACGGTTCTATGAAGACCTACAAGACCTTCTAGAACTAACACCCAAAAAAATGTCCTTTTCATTATAGGGAACTGGAGTGCAAATGTAGGAAGTCAAGCGATACCTGGAGTAACAGGCAAATTTGGCTTTGGAGTACAAAATGAAGCAGAGCAAAGGCTAACAGAGTTTTGCCGAGACAACGCACTGGTGATAGCAAACACCCTCTTCCAACAACACAAGAGTGGCCTCTACACATGGACATCACCAGATAGTAAATAGCAAGATCAGATTGATTATATTCTTTGGCTCTATATAGTCAGCAAAAAGAAGACCAGGAGCTGACTGTGGCTCAGATCATGAACTCCTTATTGCCAAATTCAGACTTATAATGAAGAAAATAGGGAAAACCACTAGATTATTCAGGTATAACCTAAATCAAATCCCTTACAATTATACAGTAGGAGTGGCAAATAGATTCAATGGATTAGATCTGATAGAGTACCTGATGAACTATGGATGGAGGTTCATGACATTGTACAGGAGACAGGGATCAAGACCATCCTCAAGAAAAAGAAATGCAAAAGATAAATGAAAAAAAGCAAAATGGCTGTCTGAGGAAGCCTTACAAATAGCTGTGAAAAGAAGGGATGTAAAAAGCAAAGGAGAAAAGGAAAGATATACCCATTTGAATGCAGAGTTCCAAAGAATACCAAGGAGAGATAAGAAAGCCTTCCTCAGTGATTAGTGCAAAGAAATAGAGGAAAACAATAGGATGGGAAAGACTAGAGATCTCCTCAAGAAAATTAGAGATACCAAGGGAACATTTCATGTAAAGATGGGCTCAATAAAGGACAGAAATGGTATGGACCTAACAGAAGCAGAAGATGTTAAGAAGAGGTGGCAAGAAAACACAGAAGATCTATACAAAAAAGGTCTTCACAACCCAGATAATCACGATGGTGTGATCACTCACCTAGAGCCAGACATCCTGGAATGTGAAGTCAAGTGGGCCTTGGAAGCATCACTACGAACAAAGTTAGTGGAGGTGATGGAATACCATTTGAGCTATTTCAAATCCTTAAATATGATGCTGTGAAAGTGCTGCACTCAGTATGCCAGCTAATCTGGAAAATTCAGCAGTGGCCACATGACTGGAAAAGGTCAATTTTTATTCCAGTCCCAAAGAAAGGCAATGCCAAAGAATGCTCAAACTACTGCACAATTGCACTCATCTCACACGCTAGTAAAGTAATGCTCAAAATTCTCCAAGCCAGGCTTCAACAGTACATGAACCGTGAACTTCCAGATGTTCACATTGGTTTTAGCAAAGACAGAGGAACCAGAGATCAAATTGCCAACATCCATTGGATCATCAAAACAGCAAGACAGTTCCAGAAAAATATCTATTTCGGCTTTATTGACTATGCCAAAGCCTTTGACTGTGTGGATCACGGCAAATTGTGGAAAATTCTGGAAGAAATGGGAATACCAGACCACCTGACCTGCCTCTTGAGAAATCTGTATGCAGGTCAGGAAACAATAATTAGAACTGGACATGAAACAACAGACTGGTTCCAAATATGTCAAGGCTGTATATTGTCACCCTGCTTATTTAACTTATATACAGAGTACATCAGGAGAAGGCAATGGCATCCCACTCCAGTACTTTTGCCTGGAAAAATCCCATGGACGGAGGAGCCTGGTGGGCTACAGTCCATGGGGTCGCTAGAGTCGGACACGACTGAGCGACTTCACTTTCACTTTTCACTTTCATGCATTGGAGAAGGAAATGGCAACCCACTCCAGTGTTCTTGCCTGGAGAATCCCAGGGACGGGGAAGCCTGGTGGGCTGCCGTCTCTGGGGTCGCACAGAGCTGGACACGACTGAAGCGACTAAGCAGCAGCAGTAGCAGCAGCAGCAGAGTACATCATGAGAAACCCTGGGCTGGATGAAGCGCAAGTTGGAATCCAGATTGCCAGGAGAAATATCAATAACCTCAGATATGCAGATGATACCATCATAGACAGAAAGTAAAGAACTAAAGAGCCTCTTGATGAAAGTGAAACAGGAGGGTGAAAAAGTTGGCTTAAAACTCAACATTCAGAAAACTACGATCATGGTACCTGGTCCCATCACTTCATAGCAAATAGATGGGGAAACAGTGGAAACAGTAACAGACTTTATTTTTTGAGGCTCCAAAATCACTGCAGATGGTGACTGCAGCCATGAAATTGAAAGATGCTTACTCCTTGGAAGGAAAGTTATGACCAACCTAGACAGCATATTAAAAAGCAGAGACATTACTTTGCCAACAAAAGTCCATCTAGCCAAGGCTATGGTTTTTCCAGTAGTCCTGTATGGATGTGAGAGTTGGACTATAAAGAAAGCTGAGTGCCGAAGAATGGATGCTTTTGAAGTGTGGTGTTGGAGAAGACTCTTGAGAGTCCCTTGGAATGCAAGGAGATCCAACCAGTCTATCCTAAAGGAGGTGGGTCCTGAGGGTTCAACATGTTGAAGCTGAAACTTCAATACTTTGGGAACCTGATGCGAAGAACTGACTCATTTGAAAAGGCCCTGATGCTGGGAAAGATTGAAGATGGGAGGAGAAGGGGTCGACAGAGGATGAGATGGTTGGAAGGCATCACCGACTCAATGGACATGAGTTTGAGTAGGTTCTGGGAGTTGGTGATGGACAGGGAGGCCTGTTGTGCTTCAGTCCATGGGGTTGCAAAGAGTCGGACATGGCTGAGCTTATGAACTGAACTGACTGGGGTGCTGTTCTTCCAGACATCATCAGGTCTCTCTCTCTTACCTTCAGGCCTTTGCTCAAACATCTCCATAGTGAGGAGGTCTTCCTTGACTATCATGGGTAAACTGGGGCTTATGCAACAGGGCAATGGTGAAAATGGTGAAAACAGGGCATGGATTCAGGAGTAGGTTCTGTGATCAGCATCCCAGCTCTGTCTCTTCCCTCGGGCATTCTTCTGTTTCCTTACTTATAAGATGTGAATAATAATAGTTCTGATGCAGAGGGGTGATAGAAGTAGAGCCCTGCAAAGAATGATCGACACACAATCAATCAGTTCATTTCAGTCGCTCAGTCGTGTCTGACTCTTTGCGACCCCATGGACTGCAGCACACCAGGCTTCCCTGTCCATCACCAACTCCCGGAACCTACTCAAACTCATGTCTATTGAGTTGGTGATGCCATCCAACCATCACATCCTCTGTCGTCCCCTTCTCCTCCTGCCCTCAATCTTTCCCAGCATCAGGGTCTTTTCAAATGAGTCAGTTCTTTGCATCAGGTGGCCAAAGTATTGGAGTTTCAGCTTCAGCATCAGTCCTTCCAGTGAATAATCAGGACTGATTTCCTTTAGGATGGACTGATTTGATCTCTTTGCAGTCCAAGGGACTCTCAAGAGTCTTCTCCAACACCACACTTCAAAAGCATCAATTCTTTGGCATTCAGCTTTCTTTATAGATGACACACAATAAGTACTCTATAAGGATATGCTGCTGTTATTGTTACTGTCATAATTATTGTTCCAAATAATAATTGAGCTGTGCAGTAGAGGGCATTCCATAGTTAAAGTCAGTACCCTGGTGCCAGTGGTAAATACTTGCCTGCCAATGCAGGAGACAAAGTTTTGATCCCTGGATGGGGAAGATCCCCTGAAGGAGGAAATGGTAACCTATTCCAGTATTGCTGCCTGGAGAAGCCCCAAGGACAGAGGAGCCTGTGAGGCTACAGTCAGTGGGATTGCAAAGAATAGGACACGACTGAGCATCTGAGAATCTCTTGCACTCTGCTCACTGCTTTGGTAAAGCTGCTGGAAGCTAGATTTCCATGAAGGGGTAGTTTTTTATTTTTCCTTTTGTAATAGGAAATGTATCAAGCACATCAAAAAGTATATAGAATTGTACCACAGATACCTGTATACCCACCACCCGGCTTAAGGACTATAACGTTAGAATTAGAATTGAAGTATCTTAAGGTGATTTAGTCCTGATTTCTTTCTTATTGTTACACTAGCTTTTCCCAAGGGAGCCACTTACAAGCTGTTTCGGTGGAGCATGATGTGGAGAGAAAGTTGAAAAATCAGGTTCTAATTCGTTTGGGAAGCAGTGGATTTTTACAAAATTAAATAGGGTTATTTTCTGTAAGATTTCTCAAAACTTCCCAAATTGAACACAGACCCCCCCCCCCACCCCTGCAACCTTTTATGCCATGCCTTTGGGGACTATGTTCCACAAGAAACATTTCTGAAAACACTATAGCATCAATTCCAAAAAGTACTAGCAAATGGATCATTTTCACATCATTCAGAAGATAGATTAATTTTAAATATTAAAAAAAAACTCGGACTTAATGATGAATAATCAGAATGCCAAGATCAGAGCTGAATAGGAGTTCAGCTTTAATAACCATGGAGAACTCTACAGCCTGATTATTTATGTACAGTTTTCTCTGTAATCTTGCTATTTTATTCTATTCACATTTCCCCGATCTTAATGTTTATTTAATTTTAACTGTCATTGTTTGACATGTGTTGTATCCTCAAATCCTTTAGAGCAAGGCAGGGAACAGATTTATTAAACTCAAATGAAACATTTAATTGTCTTCACCACAAAAGGCTAAATTTTACAAAGTTGATTTAATGACTATTGAACATTTCTTTTGGTTCTTTCCAAATTTAACGTTGATTAATCCTGAGATTAAGCCATTAGTATTGACGTAAGCCAGAAGTTGAACTACAGCCACACCATACTTATAAATTCAGTTACTTCAAGGTTAAGCTGTGGTGGAAGTCAGGGTCAGTGATGAGCTGATGGATTGGAAGATGGGTGGGAAAAAACTCCTTGGAGCAGCTGGTCCTTGAGCTGTGATTTAAAGAGGAGAAATTTGTGGTTTGGTTGTTGTTCCATAGATATGGAAAAAGTTGAACAAAGGCTCACAGCCAGGAGAGGAAGAACCAGTGGAAGGAACCACATGACAATAAATTTAGTTAGTCTGGAAGGTGAAGACGAGGTTAGAGCAGGAGATGAAAACAGCCAGAGGGTGGGTCAAGCCAGGAGAAGCCTTTGAAAGAAATACTCAGAAATTTGTGTTTGACTTAAAGCGTAATAGGAAATCAATGTAAGACTGCAGTTCATTAGAGGATATGATCAAATGATGAATAAGGGAAACATAAAGAGAAGAGAAATGACTTTAGAAATTGCTGCCCTATGAACATAATTTATGTACCAGTAAATATTTATTATACACTCTATAAGCAAGTGAACCATACTTGTTGAATGGTGATTAAACAAATGATTATGCTGATGTGGGTGGGCAATTCAGTTTACAGAACCCAAGCAATAAGATAAGTGCTCATAATCAGGAGGGTGGGTTGTCACAGAATTCCTGGGAGAAAGTCAGGAGGAATAGTAATAACAGTAACGATAATGATAATATAATAAAATATAACACACACATGTATTTCTGTGTTTCAGGCACTGCTGTGACAAATGTGCCATAAAAGAGGTGAGGTAGATATGATTCTCGCCTTTTGGGAGCTTAAAATCTAGAGGTAACACATTCATACCCATTCAACACATTCTTACTAAATACCTAATATTGGTCAAGCTATGTTATATGCTAGTTATGGAACAAGAGATACAGTCATCATGGAATTTACAGTCTACCAGGATGTAGAGAAGTAGCCAGGCAATTAAAATACAGGGTAAAAAGAATGTCTGTTGGAAAAATACAGGACAGCAGTGCTAGACTGAAGGGGTAGATAGCTGTGCAGGGTGTTAAAACATCACCGAATGTGTATAGAATGGAGCAAGCTGTGTTTTCAAAACTTGGGAGACCATGATTGTGACTGAAGGACGATGTTGAAAAACATCTTGTAGTGGGGTCAGTGATACAACCAAGGAATATGCTTAAATAACAATAAAGAATCACTAAACTGCTTTCTGAGGAGGTTGAGCCTGGTTGTCTTCAGGGCTTTCATTTTCCTAAACTGTAAATTACAAATCTGATGTTACAGGGGAGCTGTTCACAGGCAATGTAAGAAAGGCTAATGGCTGGCTACCTGAAGAGTTTTCCCCTCCCTACTCTTGCTTCATGTAGCATGTGGCTTCTTCTTCATATAAATACTTTAAATATTTATCGATTTGAAGAGATATCCCCTGTTGGCTCATTTTCTCAGTATTTATTCTATTCTGCAGTGTGCTATAGGAGCAGGAGAGTGGGCCACTCTGGTGGTTAATTTTCTGTATCAGCATGACTGGGCTCTGGGATGTCCATGGTTGAACATGATTTCTGAGTATGTCTGTGAGAGTATAGATGAGATAAACATTTAAATCAGTAGACTGGGTAAAGCAGATTACTCTCCTTATTTGGGTGGGCATTATTCAACCTGTTAAAGGACTGAATGGAATAAAAAGACTAATAAGAATTCTTTCTCTCTGCCTAACTATCTTCCACCTGGGATATTGGTCTTTCCCTTCCTTTGGAGTGGAACTTATACCATTGGCTCTTCTGCTTCTTAAGTCTTTGATCTCAGACTGGAACTATACCATCAGTTAACTTGGGTCCCTAGACAGCTTACTACAGATCTTGGACTTAACCTCCATAATTTAATGAGCCTGCTCCTTATAGTAAACCAATCTCTTCCTCTCCCCCTCTCTCCTATTGGTTCTATTTCTCTGGAGAAGCCAGACTGTTACAGGTACCCCATATTGTTGGGGAAAGTGGTGGTCAGTGCTTAAAGACATAGGTAGTCTGGAATGATAAAAAACAAAAAAACTATGAACTCAGGGCTCAGGTACCAGAGGAAGTTACTGTAGCCTTGAAAGGTATTTGGTAATAAGAAACTCCAGAAAAGACTGCCTACTGCTCTAAACCTGCCATAATGTATATAGTGAGTTGTGTGCTACTCTTTCTTTATCCCAGTTATCTCTGTGGTCCTACAGTGATCTGTTACTGTAGCTTAGATGCTCAAAGACATTCTCTGCAGTAGACAGGAGGCTGCTGGAAAAGAGAAAAATCAGGAAAAGTCACAAGTCAGGCTTGTTTTTCAGAATCCTTTGTATCTAAGTGACAGAACCTAGCCAGTTTAAGTAAAAAGATATTTCTCCTCCTCCCCCTGGCCCTTGACACATAATTAAAATTTTTAGGAATAGATGTATTCAAGGCACAAGCCATGGAGTCAGCATTACCTTTTTTCACTTTGTATCTCTGATTTTCTTTATAATTTGGCTTCTTTACCTCATGTACTGAACAGTTTTCATTATGCATCTGGGGGAAGGTAACGAACACAATAAAAATGTAGATATTTTTCTTTTAACCCAAGAGTGCAAGGGAAGCAAGAACATAATTCCCATAGTGATCAGCAGAAAATTCCAAGGAAAACTCTGATTGGCTATTTTTGATCATGTGCCAATCCCTAAGTCAATCAGGGATGATGGAGTTCTCTGACCAAGTTTGGGTCCTTTGCCCACTCTATGGACTAGGAGGTTGTGTTAAACCTCCAATTCCCCAAAACACATGGAATGGAAACAGGGTGGATTCCTCAAGTGGAAGATACTGGTGTTACAATATAGTTTTAAAAAGTTAAAAGTCTGGTGTAGATATGTAAATAGTTATGTGTAAAGATTTATTCTACACACTAATCAGGGCTTCCCTGGTGGCTCAGTGGTAAAGAGCCCACCTCCCAATGCAGGGCACCCCGGTTCAATACCTTAGTGGGAAAGATCCTCTAGAGAAGGAAATGGCAACCCATTCCAATATTCTTGGCTGGAAAATCCCATGGGCAAAGGAGCTTGGTGGGCTACAGTCCATCGGATTGCAGAAGAGCCAGACATGACTTAGCAACTGAACAACACACTAATCAGTGATGAGCTAAGGTAGAAGTTATAACACATTCAAAAAAGATGGAAATGAATGTGCATATGGAGTTAAAACTTTTTTCCCCCCAAGGTTGGGAGAGTTGGGAAGAAGTTAATTGAATCTCTACAGGACAAGATTAGAGACAAGCATTATTTTGTCTTACTACCAGTTACCTACAATTCACAGAATTATAAAATAACTCCCACAGAATCAGAATCTGATAACCCAGAGCTTTGTCTAGAATCTATTTGCGTAGTTTTCAAATGGAAGCACAAATATTTTCCTTCACTGGAAAGACAAACAACATGAGTTCACTAAACAAGGGATGCAGTATTTGAGGCAGAAATATTTCTTCTCTTAATTCCAGGTGGTACCAGCAGAGAGCTTACCAGAGCTCAGTTGTAGTAGGTGATCTATTGGGTCCTTGAAACAGGTCTGTGCCTCAGTTGTCTCTGTCCTCTGGACCTAACTCATGAGAAATGCCTGTTAAGTGGGTGGAATGAATATTGAAAAGGGCACCTGCTGTGTGGACTTCCTCTGGAACAATAGGAAATGCCCCTAGAGCCATCCTAAAACTCTTACTTTTCAGCTATCAGAAAAGCCTTGTAACTGTACTACTATAAAATAGATCACGTATGGTGATGGTTGCCTACAGAGATGTAGAACAATCGTTGTTCTTCAGTTGCTCTTTGTGACTCCATGAACTGAAGCAGGTTGGGCTTCCCTGTCTATCACAATCTCCCAGAGTTTGCTCAAACTCATGTCCACTGAATCAGCGATGCCATCCAACCTTCTCATCCTCTGTCGTCGCCTTTGGATTATTATTATTGTGCCATTATATTAATAATATATTAATATTAATAACTACATTAAAAGATGATTACAACTGTTTGGGATTTGTATTAAGACTGTGTTGAATACAAGGAAATGTAACTTCCAATCCTGATGAAGATGTTTCCAGGGGATCCCATCCCCTGCCAACTAATAAGATATGTTTTCACTAGGCAATAAGGCTGCTGCTAGGCTCCCCCTCAGAAAATGAAGATGGGGAAACAGTGGAAACAATGTCAGACTTTATTTTTGGGGGCTCTGAAATCACTGCAGATGGTGACTGCAGCCATGAAATTAAAAGACGCTTACTCCTTGGAAGGAAAGTTATGACCAACCTAGATAGCATATTGAAAAGCAGAGACATTACTTTGCCAAGAAAGGTCCATCTAGTCAAGGCTATGGTTTTTCCTGTGGTCATGTATGGATGTGAGAGTTGGACTGTGAAGAAGGCTGAGCGCTGAAGAATTGATGCTTTTGAAGTGTGGTGTTGGAAAAGACTCTTGAGAGTCCCTTGGACTGCAAGGAGATTCAACCAGTCCATTCTGAAGGAGATGAGCCCTGGGATTTCTTTGGAAGGAATGATGCTAAAGCTGAAACTCCAGTACTTTGGCCACCCATGCGAAGAGTTGACTCATTGGAAAAGACTCTGATGCTGGGAGGGATTGGGGGCAGGAGGAGAAGGGGATGACAGAGGATGAGATGGCTGGATGGCATCACCGACTCGATGGACATGAGTTTGAGTGAACTCCGGGAGTTGGTGATGGACAGGGAGGCCTGACATGCTGTGATTCATGGGGTTGCAAAGAGTCGGACACGACTGAGTGACTGAACTGAACTGAACTGAGGCTCACCCTCAAAGAAAAGCATAAACTCAATAGGAGATAATAGTTAAAAACACATTCAGTACAAGGGAAGATAAACAATTGCAGAGTCAGCATGGCAGCCTGAAAGACCATATACTGAAGTTCATACTTCAGTATATGAACTGTAGGCCCAACAGTCAAATCAGTTTCACATAGTTTGTTTTGACATTGACTTTTCAAGCTAATCACCTCTTGATTGTGGCCCCATAGGAACAAGGGATTTTAAGACAGTCAACCAATATACTAGTTATCCATAGGAGAGGATAGAATTGACTCTGCCTTTAGGTTCACAGAGTAGCTTCATTCTCATCACTCAGGTGTATGAATCAACATGACTCTTAGAAAATGTGGGATCAGGAGCTCTGTCATGAGAGCTAGAGCCAGTTGGAGGGACATGGTCTAATAGCCTAGCACAGTCAAAAGTAAAACAGTGTTATTTCTCTCCACCAGTGAAGTAATAAAGTATGTGTAGTTATTACCCTAAACACTTGCATGTCCTTCTGGGGATAACATATGTATTTAGTTGTATCTCTTTAGAAGATTCACTTAGTATAAAATAAAAAGACAGCTCTGATTAAGGTAGGGCTCTTCACAGTAAGATGCAGAGCTATAAAAGTAGAAGGAAGGGTAAATTTGACTAAAAAAGTTAGGAAATTTCAGACCCTTAGAAGGAAATGTGAGTGAGTGAGTGAAAATTGCTCAGTCATGTCTGACTCTGTCACACCAAGCCTGCCAGGTTCCTCTGTCCATGAAATTCTTCAGTCAAGAATACTGGAGTGAGTTGCCATTTCTTTCTTCAGGGGGAAATACAGGGAGATTTCAAAGGCTGGTGCCTTTGAACCCAAGTCATGCTGACACCTCTAGGAGCTGGTGTGTGACCTTCATCTTCAAGCTCAGGCTGATTTCCAAGGGAAAGAAGCTGAAACCCAGATCATGCCTTGCTCTGTCCCTCCACAGCGCCCTCCCGTGACCAAGAGCGTTCTTCTTCCCCAAACCAAGTGACCTCAATGGAAACCTTTCTTTCCTCTTTTCCAAGTAATTTAAAAAGAAATAAATAAGTAGCCAAAAGCCAACCCAGAGAGGAAAACCCGTTGGAAAGAAAGGATGCTGGCTCATTCATTGTCGCCCTGTGTGGGCAGTAGACGGACGGATGCTGCAACCTGGGCCCACGCATCTGTTAACTGGGGAAAGAATTAACTGTGGTGATGTTTTTGACTCCTAAATGCAACTGCTCTGCAGTGTGCCAAGTGTTCACATAGAAAATCAGCAAACTCCAGGGAGCCGGGGAGGGGGAGGGAGACTTGGAAAAATTGAATATTGGAGTTTTTGGAGCAGGTTGAGAGGTAACAGGAGGGGGAAGATTTCATCTCTGAGGTGGTCCCATTTTAAATATGTTTTAGCCTTCTTACAGAAAGTGGCTCTCTGTATACGTTTACACACCCGCCTGCCAGCCAGGGCTCCCTGGCCTCCTCTGCCACCCTCCTTTTAAAGCAACAGCTGCTCATTCATGGGACTATGCAAACACCTGGGCTCCTGGGCTCTGCTTGTGTGTGTGTGTGTGTGTGTGTGTGAGAGAGAGAGAGAGAGAGAGAGAGAGAGAGAGAGAGGAAGAGAGAGCAGATTATAAGCTTTGTGGAATAGAGGGTTGTAGTCAGCCTTAGAAGGTGCCAGGAGGAAAGGAGGAGAGAACCTGGTCAATAGTGCCTTCTTGGCAGTAGAGAGTGGAGCAAAAAAGGATTGTCTCAAACCCATGATTTCACTGAACTCACTGAAAGCAAGACTAAAATAGGTTTGTCTGCAAGATCCTCAAGCTTTACTGCAACACTGTAGCAATTGCACACAGAATCTGGACCCAGGAGTCAGATGCCCCTGGCTTTGCCCTGTGACCTCTGTGTGCTCTTGGGTAAATTATCTAATCAGTCTCAGGGAAAACTGCATCACCTGTGACATGGAGACACCGAATCTCTACCTCATGAGATTCTTGGAAGGATTAGAGTGTAAATTAGGAATGCAACCTAGGCTTAGTGAGCTCGTTGAAAACAAGTATTAGCTCTCATATTAGATAATGTGTTAGGTTAACGTATTCTTTACAGCATACCAGTTGTTATAATGTCATGAAATAATGCTATGGAATAGGATT
Source organism: Bos javanicus (assembly GCF_032452875.1). NCBI lineage: Eukaryota > Metazoa > Chordata > Mammalia > Artiodactyla > Bovidae > Bos > Bos javanicus. The sequence continues at coordinate 82,383,444 of NC_083872.1, read as the reverse complement.
TCTAATTCTTGAGGAATTAAGAATATCTCACTCTGTCATCCGAAGGAAGAAGTTCTCCTTAAGACAATATGCCTGTTTTCTAGTTTCTTTCACCTATAGACAGCCATGATACAACATTTCAATGTACTGTTTATATTCTACATTGACTCAAGAGTTATACTAAAGCTCATAGTGAATAAAAGAAAGAGTATTGTGAATACAGTATTACTAAATCCAACACGGTGCAGTTTGTTATTATTTTGTTTTTATTTTGTAGAATACGGGGCAGTCCCACAGAGGTGTTTTGCAGGTGTCTGGCGACAAGCCAGTGAGCTCAAATGGAAGATGGATGGGTTAGTTTGCTTTTCAGACCCCAAAGCAAGGTGGACTTGGCAAAGAGTAGGAGTCACCATTAAAACAATCCATTTTTTCAGAGATGACGCATTGTGTCATTTGTTAACGTCTTCCAGTTTGGAGGAAAATGTAAAGAAATTCTCTGGAAGATGTTTTGAAGCTTAATTAGAAAGCAGTTTGAAAACATGTCCCTTGTGCTTTGCCCTGGTAAACGTGCGTGTATCAGAACTTACACAGAGATGTGAATGTTTTCATCCTGACGCTGTGTAGCTCTAGTTGGGAACTGTGTCCATTAATCTTCTGACAGCACAGCAGTGGGCCTCTTTGTGCACGACTGGGCCCTGTGGGTAACTTCTGTGCAGTGTATTCATGGGACAAATACCTGATATTTTCAATTCTCCTCCCTTCCTCTGGGAGGTTGCTGCATACTCAACACAAACCCTTGCTTCTTGTACTTTCAAGGCTGGAAATTTTCCTATTAAGGCAGAAGCTGAAAAACAAAGCACACTCTGGTGAATAGTTGATAACTTGGAGCAGTTAGTCATTCTCTGAGCTTCTTGCTATTGAAATGAGAGAATGGCGTGGCACAGGAACCTGAAATACTCAAAACTTTGATTTGTCTCCTGCCTCCAGCAGACTTTTTTGCTTAGCTCTGTTTTTTAGTCTATTTATCCTGAAACTGAAAGAACTTTTAAATTCTGTTCAAGGAATGTTTCTTGAGCACCTGCTATGTGCTAAGGCAGTGTACTAATGTAGTATATCAGTGTATACTGATTAAGACAAGGTTCCTGTCCTCAAGAAGTTCACAAAATAATTAGTGAAGTAACACTGGCAACTTTGAAGGAATAGTGCTTCTCTTAAAGGATTGACTCAGGACACATAATAATATAATTCACAGAAGTAATATTTTCAGCCTTTGGAATCTTCATAGCTACTGATGTTTAATACCTCCTCTGAGTTGTTCAGTTGAGTCCTTACAAGGAATTTAGCACGTGGTCATGTTTTGCTAACTGTATAATAGAATCTTTGATAGTAGTCTTACTCTTAACACCTTCTGGGTTATTAAATAAAAGGAAGTGGCCAACATTTGTGCTTGGAATGTCTTTTAACCTTTGTTTAAGGAAGAAATGATGGCTCTACTGGGAATACTTCCTGGGAACACTTAGATCTCTCAATAAAAGTGCATGCCACAGAAGATGAACCCTCTGAATTTCGACATATTTCTCTGTCCACAGCTGGTTCTGTTTTCCCATGGACTTTGTGGCCAATGGGAAAAATAGCAGTTAAACTGTAAGGTACTCTAGAATCAAGCTCTAAATTATCCTAAAGTTAATGCCCTGTGGTGGTCTAAGTATTTCAGAATTTCTTACAAAAGGCATTAGCTTTGTTATTTAAGCACGTTGGGCATCTTTTTAAACCATATTTCATAACTTTCTTAAATGACTTGACTATGAGATAAAACTAAAGTAATAGTTAACTTTGTGCTTCTGGTTGGGTCCACTATACATGGTATATTAAAGAACTTTTTGAATTTTAAAAAGATTCCTTCCCTTTATCCTTGTATGGTAGTTATAGAAAGTTAAATAGCTACTTTGCTCAATAGGTACTAAGGTTAGGTAATGGGAAGTTAAAATTAAACTCTTAACCATCAAGGTATATGATTATGCTTTCTCCTAAGAAAAGCTTCAGTTCCTCTATATTTTACAGATTGATGCTGCCTCCATTCCCAACTAATTTTTGTAACAAGAAAGGGAGATACCAATAATGATTTTATAATGTTTTCAGAACCAATAATGTCCACACTGATTTGGGTTCATCCCTTAATATAGTTCTGCACCTGTTTTACAAAAACGACTAAGAAAACAGAGAGGAAAGGAATAAGGTCTTCACACAAAAGTTCCACTCTTGTCTTTTGTAATTGGACTCCCCAGTGTCCATAAATGTGTATTAGGAGTCTAATTAAATATCAAATTTCTGTCTGAATAAAATTTGAGGAAGGCAGTAGCAAGTTAGTAAATTCGGTTTCATTTTTTAATTTCTGAATACTTAGTCCAACTAGCCTTTATTTAAAACATTACTTAGGTCAAGCATGAACCATGTTCACTTAGACTATAATTTGCTAAGACTTTATTTACATTCAAACACTTATTATCCTAAATTATATATTTTAGTTTTTCTTTCGTAGGAAATAACAATATCAAAAAATGACTTTTTTCCACTAAAGGAATTTTTTTGCTTCTTTCATAATCCCATTCCATCACTTATGCTGTGATTTTACTCCTTATCACTGCCTGAAGACCGAAGATATGACTGAAGGTAATAAATGCATTAATAATATTTTGATCAGAACTGATAACTATCAATTCTGCCTGTATTTTTCAGGAATAGACTATTTGTGAAGAAAAGCTTAAATATGATTTGAATCTGATGTTTCCCTGCCATAATGTCCAGGTATTTACCAAATTAGTGTTTAAAAAACACTTTTCATGTGAATAACATAAGGATTTGGTGCAGTCTTAAGATTTAGAGTTTCAGCTGGTGGTCAGTTGTCGCGGTTGGTGAGCAGTAACTGAGCCAAGATGCTACGGAATCTTCTGGCTCTCCATCAGATTGCTAAGAGGACCGTAAGTAGTGCTTCACGCAGGCAGTTTGAAAATAAGGTTCCAGAGAAACAAAAGCTGTTTCAGGAGGATAATGGAATTCCAGTGCATCTGAAGGGTGGGATAGCTGATGCCCTCCTGTATAGAGCCACCATGATTCTTACAGTTGGTGGAACGGCATGTGCCATGTATGAACTGGCTGTGGCTTCATTTCCCAAGAAGCAGGATTGACTTGAGTTTATCCTCCCAGCAATCAGTTGGTTCAGCTGAATGGAAATTCAGCTCTCTGTGGACCAGTAATCTGATACATAACCGAGTTCTTTGGGGATCAATATTTATTGACTTGTATTAGCTGCCACCAATAAAGCAGTCTTTACCATGAAAAAACAATTTAGAGTTTCAGACAGAATTTTGAAAAAGTTTAATTATATCTGGTTTTAAGACTTTCCAAGCTAGTTGCTTTAGACAGGTTTAGTGTATTGGTCTTAACATCTGCATATTCCTTACAAATATCCAACAAATTCATGATTGAAGATAAGCACAAACTCTCTTGTTTGCTTACTAACATGTGTTCAACATTCTTTTTTAAATTTTCAAATAATTTTTAAAAATTTATTTTGGATGTAGACCATTTTTAAAGTCTTTGTTGAATTTGTTACAATACTGCTTCTGTTTTATGTTTTGGTATTTTGGCCACGAGGAATGTGGGACTTTAGCTCATCAATCAGGTATCGAACATGCACCCCTTGCATTGGAAGGCAAAGTCTTAACCACTGGACCACCAGGGAAGTCCTTGGTTCAACATTCTTACCCAAAATAGTAAGATGGGTCCTGTTTTGAAGGCTGTGAGCCTCAAGTGAAATTATGAATAAGTTCAGTGTTAGAATATTCCTCCCAGAAACATTATCCTACTCATATCCAGCTCAGACTAATCTCTCCCTATGTGGTTCCCCCCTGTTTGTAAAAGTTCTTAGAATTTTGGATTATCTCAGTTTCTTGAATACAGCATTTTAGTTATTTCATGTACATGTATGTATTCTCTACCCACTGGAGAGAGTGTCTTTGGGGCATTTAGAACTTTCTGGGTATCCCCCAAACATCTAACAGATTCTTAACATGATACTGAGCCTAAGCAAATGACTTCCTGTAGGCCTTTTGTTTCGCTGTGTTGTTTCTTCACTGACTAGTTCTCAGATGCAAAGAAAAAGATTCTATGGAAAGAATGTATTTGTGTTTTCATTTGAAAATAGAAGTAGGAACAACCAAGATGATATGCAAAATGGAAAGGGGATTGCATGTGCTATTACATATGTGCTGTTTGCAACCATGGTCCCTGGAAGAGGGATGTCCCAGGAAAGACATCTTCACCAGTGAAGGCTCTTTGAATTGCCACATATCTATCTCCCAAACCTGAGTCTCTCTTCATTTACTGGTGGAAAGGTTAACCCAGGTAGAATTCTCAAGCAGCTCTTACTATTGACCAATAGGGGCAAGCTCTCTCAAATTAAACCTTACACTGGGTAAAATTACCCCTGGCCTTAAAGTTCCTGACTTCCTCTCTCCCTGTTTTTCAGCTCTGGCTAACTCTTTGGACTAAGTTTCTTTAATTTTTTTCTCCTGACTTTTCTCTGCCCTCTCTACTCTTCACTTTAAATTGGATGTACTTCATAAAATGATGTCTAGATAACTCAGCCATTCCACTGAATTGAACTTAAATATTGGACAAAATAATTAAAACCACATTTTAAGTGGTTTTAAACTAAAAGCTAATGTGAAAATGTTGGAATTTGTACCAATATAGACATATTAAACTTAAGACCATATTCAAATACAGTTAAAAATTACATCATGTTCCTTCTACTAGAAATCTTAAAGGATATATATATATATATATAATTCACCTTCTGAGTCATGATGTAATTTAGATTATATTTTATTTGACATTCTTTACAAATTTAAAATACTGCTATTTTTACATGCACAGAGGAAAATCAGTTTGGATAATTATATTTAGGCATTCATTAAGATCAACCACAAAATAAAGACACTTTATTGTGTCATTTATCAACATACTTGATATGTATATCTAAAGTGCATTATGTTACAAAAAATATAGAAATTCAGCAGCACCAAGATACATTTACAAAATAAATACATCAGTTGACAAAATAAATTATGGTAAATGTGATAATAATAATTGGATTAGCCTTGGCAAAAAAAAAAAAATATTCACAATAACCAATGTGCAGTTTCATAGAGCAATGGGGGAGACAGTTTTATTCCAATGCATTTACAATATTTACAGACAATAAATATTTCTAATACTTTCCACATGTTCATTATTACAGAATCCTGCAATACGTCTTCTGAAGGTCTCTGCTGAAAAATTCAATGCCTCCTGCAAAGAGAAAGAAGCAAAAAAAGAAGAGGAGAAAACAGGTTAATTTTCCTTATAAATGAAGAGACATAAAACAAAGATGTAAATTAATGAACATAGAAACACAATGAAAACTGATTTAGGGGACTTCTTGTAAATATCTTTCCAAAAGGTGCCTGTGGGATCTACCCAACTCTCCAGAACCCTCTGCTAGAGGCAGGCTCTTTAATCTGATCTAATGATCAATGTAATACAGAAAGGAAAATGGGTCTGCATTTCTAATTATACTCTGTCAGGAAAAGGAGACCCTTTGAGAATTTTCCAAAGCTGCTAACTGGCAAGTTTGGGAAGAGGAGGGACACATCTCAGAATTCAGAATAAGGCCAGGTTGTGTTATCCATCATTAAATACACCTTGCTTAGAAGTTTATTCCCCACGGATGCCCGACAGAGGTGATGCAAAGGTTGCTTATTCTTTTCAGGTTCTCATTTGGCCAATCTCTTACTCAGATTAATGGGCTGTTGTGAGGGTTGAGTGTGTGATTTGGGGTAAATGTTAGAAGGATGAGTAATTAAAGTATGTTTGGCTGATGATTTGAGGATGAGGATATCCGTCCTTCTTTAGCTGTTCTTAAATACTAATGAATAAAATTATTTTTGGATTTTTGTTTTTGAAGCCAAAACTAAGATAGAATTGCTGCTAGTTTTTTGACTGGATCTTACGTTCGAAATTGGGAAAGCCTATTTTAAATTAGAGAATAGGAATCTATTAATTCAAAAGTACAAAATAGCAATATTTCACATCACTGTGTTTGTTTTACTACCCAGAATAAGTTTCCACTTGGGACTGACATGTTTTCTAACCCTTCTAAGCACTATAATGACAGTATTTTCAGTTGTGTGTGCTTAGTTGTTCAGTTGTGTGCACTTCTTTGTGACCCCATGGACTGTAGCTTGCCAGGCGCCCCTGTCCATGGAATTCTCCAGGCAAGAACACTGGAGTGGAGAAGCCATCTCCTTCTCCAGGGTATCTTCCTGACCCAGGGATTGAACCCGGGTCTCCTACATTGCTGGCGGATTTTTCTCTGCTTCTCTCTCTGCTTTTTTCTTCTCTGTGTGTGGTCTTATTTTAGGGAATACCTACTGGTGTCAAAGGAACCAACTATGGAACAACTAGGAACAACAGCTACGGAATGGAAGCAGTTGGCTGCATCACTGCATTAACAGCCAGAATTTTACATGTCAGACCTGCATGACTGTGTGACCTACCCAAAAGCAAACTCTTGACAATTTAGGAATTGTATGTGCAGCTTGAAGAATGAAAAGCAAGTTTAGCATTTAGAGTGTTTTAACGTCTTAAGGAATCAACCTCTTCAAGAATTTTGTTTGGAATGAGAAAACAGCTCCTAGTAACAGAGGAAAAAAATAGTTTACTATTAAAGTTTTTAAATGGTGGGCAGATATGGATGGATGTTATGAATAAAGTCTGAAAGGCAACTGTCAAACTCAATCATTTGGGTATTGTACTGATTATAAAATGTTTTGGTACTAAATGGCATCTAGTGAATTGTATTTAAGAGTAACACAAGCAAGGAGGGAATGAATAGCCTCTTGAACAATTTATTCCTCAGAAGGAAAGAAAAAGGAAATACATTAAAGGACCAAGGAAAAGATCTTTTAATTATATTTCACCCTGCCCGGCCAGTTTGTTTGTTATCCTTCCTTCTCTGATTTCCCTTTGACAAAGGCATGTAGTGGGATAGTCAGGTAAAATATATACCATGACCTAAAAGTATATGTATAAGCGTATTACTCATATGAGTATGACAACACTTTAGAGCTCTTCTGAGTGCTTAAAAGCTTTCATTTTTTTTTACATCAGTGTTTACCAAGGTAAATTATATGAGTCCCACTCTATCTGGACATCTCACGTGCAACGTCAAAAATTCTAAAATATAATCTCCAAAATTTAAACCTGTATATTTTCCACTGAATGGTTCATGTAAGAGGATCCATACAGTGTAGGCTCAATAGTTTCTCTTAAGAAATACCACCACTATTACCTATTATAATAAAGTTCATGGTTGCCGTATCATTAGATCTCTGAGCTCATCGCATTAATGCAAGGAGACTGAAGAGAGGATGTTAATAAAAGGTGAGTTACTTATAAAACTTTAAAATGGTTATTCTGAAAAGATTCTATCTGGACGACAACATTTGCATGGTCCCACATGTTCTCATCAGTACACTCCTGAATTTCCCCACTCTTGCCTACGCCTCTGTTGGACTGCAGTGAGAGAATGCCAACATTGGCTGCCAAACATAAAGTGCCTTCCACGAACATCTCTCAGAACCAGGGAACAGAAAGGAGAGGCAGAAGCATTCTATTTCTTTCAGTCATAGGTGTGGATTTGATTGGGCACTGCCTAGTTTTTAGTAAATCTACTTTAACTTAGAGACAGTTTGGGGATATGAACTGACAAGGGCTGACTTTCAATTCTCCAGATACTTAAGCGCATTGCAAATTTTAAATGAATAGAATTAATTAAAACATATTTCTACTTCTGTTTATGTATATATACAAAATGGATAAAAGTAGATTTTGGCAATAAAGCCCTTGAATTAGTTATAAATATGTACAATTAGGATCATATCTAAAAATACATTGAATGTGTGCATTAAACCAAGATTTATAGTTTGTTATCCCTTATATATCCATTAGGTATTTGCAGAATAGATCACTCACTGGGCTAAAGACCCTTCTAGTGCCACTGTCCATTGATTACTAAAGCTGCACTACTTAGCCGATGTCATTATCATTTTATATGCTTTTGAATGATGGGTTTTGTCAATTTAAACTCAAATATCCCCTTTGAAACATCATGCTGTTATCCAGTCTTTACCAGTCAGAGGAAAGGACTGGAGAAGTGACAGGGGACTCCTTAAATAGCAAGATCGTTAGCTGCATAGAATGCATCCTTGTGTTGTTTCCCCCTTTCTTTTAAACCCCACAGAGGGCTGTACTGGAAAGTAAAAAACGAAAAGATCCCATCAGTGGAAATGCAGAGGTAAAGAGCAGCACCAGCACAGTGCTGGCCTAAGTGTCAAGACAGGAAGTGAAGCCAGTTCTGAGCACCACCACTCCCCGTTGCCAGGTCTGCTCAGTTGCTTTACCTGTGGAAGATTTGGTTTTCAAATCGTATTCTAAACTGAGATGAATACTTACCCCCTTTTTGCCTCACAGAAACATGCATACTTAGATAGAGAGATGGATGAATGGATGATAGAGCCAGAATGAAATCTCAAAGCACGTAAACAATAATGAGCTGCAATTTACTGGGTATTTACTCTATGACAGGCCTTTAACCCATGTAATCTCATTTAATCTTCACCTGACCCACTGAGGTTGGCACAAGTACCATCTTCATTTTACAGAAGAGGAAATCTGTCTTGAAAGACTAAGGTTGTGAATGTCAATAAATTCAGACCCAAGACTTGAACCTAAGGGTTTCTGACTCCAAAGTTTGTGAATGTGAACAGCTGCGAGCTAAGGATAAACAAGCCACATAGATGTGGTTTTATTATTCCTACTACAAAACCCTATAGAAAGTATCTCAACTTGTCAGTGGACAAATAGGTACCTGAGAAAAACTTACATCCTTCCCAATCTTTACTTAGAAATTTTCAGAAATCATGATTTTTGTTTCATGAACTGGTAGAAAACAGAGTTAAATTCAATTAAGTAAATTCAAAGTCTGTGTGTAAAAATTTAAATTTAATCACATGAAAATAAATTTAATTTTTAATTAAATAAGTTTATTTGTTCATGGTAGGATATTTTTCTGTAGTGTTTGTAGATCATATCAAAGCCTTCTTTTTTTCCCCCCCCTTGAAGGGAAAAAAAAAAGAAAAAAAGAAAAATAATTATAAAGTTCGACTTGGTATAAGAGTGGGGTAAATAAATACAGTTCTCTAACAAATGGTTAAAGTGCACAAGCTTCTAAAGCTTGAGGAAAAAGATAAAAGTTGTTAGTAGAGTATTAAAGGATTGGTTTTGGGGTTTGCTGGTGGAGAAAGAAGCGAGTGATTAAACCCCTTGTGTGTTGAGGGGCTTGGAGGACATTGCCTTAAGGCAGGCAATATTCTGAGCCATCTTGGTTTTGTAAGCTTTTTAAAGCGTGGCATGATGGACCGAGGCACAGATAGGAGATTCTAGGTCTGTGCAAGCCAGGGTAGAATGGAGTCTCCACACTGTACTTGGGACACCGAGGAGGGGCTAGGGGCCGGGAAGCTGGTTACCGTGAGTTGAGCTCCAGCGATGTTGCGGAGATGTCAGATAGGTAGTCCTCTTCCAGCCCAGTCCCAGCCACGTACGAGGTCAGCCAGGCCGACCGAGTTCGCCGTTTCTTCTTTTCCTGCTCCTTGCGTTTTCCAGGCTTGCTTTTCTTTTTCTTGCCGGGCGTCTTCAGTGGCTGCTCTTTGTATGTCTCCACCTTGTTAGTTTCCTGAGTCAGGTATTTGCCCTCATCATCAGACCCAAATCGGACGGGGTGGTTCTTGGTGTTGGGAGCAGGCTTGGAGTTAGGGGACACCTCCGAGGTAGCTCTGATTTCGGCTGTGTGGATTTCCGCGATCAGATGGTGGAGGAAGAACCGACGCCGTAAGTCTTGGATGGACTTCCCCTTGTCATGGAGGAGCTGGTGCTCAGACACAGCCCTTTTGCTGTAGAGAGAAAAGAGCAGGAGAGGAAGAAGACAGTGACAGTTTAAAATCTGACCAAGACCACAAAGACCTGGGGAAAGCCTTTGAATGGTCTAGTTGGTCCCACAAGCCAAGCTGGCTGCGCAGGGAAGGGAGAGATGGGAAGGGAAGAGCCCGCCTTTAGGAGGCTTCAGCTTAAGTCCCAGCTGTGCTGCTCCCCAGGTCAGTGACCTTGCTGAGAACATGAACATTCTTGGGCCCCTGAGGCCCCATCTTTTTAAAAAGATCAGATTCTACAATGTCTATACGCTCTTCTCAATTTAAAATATTAAGCATCATTGTTTCAAAAATATGGACAGAAACCACTGAGCTTATTTTCATGGTTTTTGGAGCTGTGTTGCTATGCTATGGTTTTTCCAGTGGTCAGGTATGGATATGAGAGTTGAACTGTGAAGAAAGCTGAGCGCCAAAGAATTGATGCTTTTGAAATGTGGTGTTGGAGAAGACTCTTGAGAGTCCCTTGGACTGCAAGGAGATCCAACTCGTCCATTCTGAAGGAGATGAGCCCTGGGATTTCTTTGGAAGGAATGATGCTAAAGCTGAAACTCCAGTACTTTGGCCTCATGCAAAGAGTTGACTCATTGGAAAAGACTCTGATGCTGGGAGGGATTGGGGGCAGGAGGAGAAGGGGACGACAGAGGATGAGATGGCTGGATGGCATCACTGACTCGATGGACGTGAGTCTGAGTGAACTCCGGGAGTTGGTGATGGACAGGGAGGCCTGGCATGCTCGATTCATGGGGTCGCAAAGAGTCGGACACGACTGAGCGACTGAACTGAACTGGGGAAATAAAGCATCCTAGTCTGGGAAACAAAAAGGTGGCTGATTTCCCCGAAGTACTCACTCCAGGCATACATGTGCATGAGCGAGTATGCATACATGTGCACGAGCAGGCGTACATGCACATACACTGATCCCCACTTAAGAAAATAATAATAATATTGAATCTCAAAGAACAGCAAGCTCTACTAGAAAAAGCAAACAAAGTCTGAAGGATGAAGTGAGCTGTGAAGTCTGTCTAGGAAACCACCTGACTAACACACTGAATTTGGACATGATTGATAGTAGACTATAGGCTACCAAGAACCTATATATGAAGGCCAACTGTCAGAGCATGCATATTTTTCTATAAAGTAGTGGGTGGTCTCTTTAAAATGGCTGTCTTTGTGTGTTTAAGTGAGATCATTCTATTTCCTCTGTGCATCATTTTTCTTTTTAATTTAGAATTTCAAATGTATTATCCTTAGGGCTTAATTAAGAAATTCCATTTTCTATTTGTTCTTTGTCCTAGAAATATCTCTGGGCAAAAATATGAAGTGGTTTTTCTATTAAACAACACTCTAATGAAAATAGAGTGAAAAGAATAATTTTCTATCAGTCTTTTTAGATCACACCCTGACTCTTGCTTAAACGTCCATTCATGTATTCTTTTATTATTCTGTATGTATTAACCAAATTTAAGGATTACATACATGAAGCAGTCATATTATATCTGCTACAACCACACTTCACATAACTTGAATTTCTACCATTGAAATAACCCTCCAAAGTGGCTCATTTTCAAAAGTTTCTGAAGGCATTTCACAGGGCTGGATCCTGTGTATTTTCCCTCCCCAACACAATGATAGATTTATCTGGTCTCTTATTACTTTCACTGATACAACTTATTTAACTCTTCAGAGAAATATGAGAATAAACAAAACTTTTCATTTTACAGATGGGGAAAGTGAAGTTCAGAGATTAAAGGCTTCACACTTGCTACTTCCCTGGTAGCTCAGATGGTAAAGCATCTGTCTACAATGCGGGAGACCTGGGTTCGATCCCTGGGTCAGGAAGATTCCCTGGAGAAGGGAAATGGCAACCCACTCCAGTACTCTTGCCTAGAAAATCCCATGGACGGAGCCTGGTGTCCATGGGGTTGCAAAGAATCAGACACGACTGAGCGACTTCACTTCACTTCACATAACAGGCAGAACCAGGGCACTCCAAAGATGATGTCTTCTGATTCTAAAACCAAGATTGTTTTCCAACTTCCCCAACCCTTTCTCTTACTGACGTGTATATTGAGGAAACTAGAAGGGAAGGGCATAGAATAAAGAGTCTGTGTTAGGAACCATGGCAATGGGCAAATAGCAATTTATCCATTTCCTAGAAGACTGAGCTTGTTGTCCCAAGTACATTTTCATCACCAAAATAAAGAACCAGGATTTCTAGAGTCTGGATTATCACTGAGGGAACAACAGACTGTCTAGTTATATTGTCAGTCCAAGAAGAGGAAACCACGGAAACTGTCATTATTTCTCAGACGTTATAGCCAGAATACCAGCTCTTTCAGCATTTTAGTTGTGTGCACTGACTTTAAGCCATGTAGCTTGTGCAAAAAAGACATGACTTAATGGAAAGGAATTTAACAGGAGCCTGGTTTAAATGAGGCATGAAGGAGTCTCTCTTCCTTTTGGAAGGTGCCACATGTGACCAGATTAAAATTCACTTACTTTGTGGCAATAGTTAGTATCCTGGAAACTTTTAGTGACCTACATGGAGGCTTTGCTACAATAGATTTATATAGTCTAATAATGGTTTTAAAGAACAGGACCAATACACTTACATGTTTCATAAGTATTACACTTTCATAAGTATCTCTTAGCAAAATGTCAAGTTAAAAAGAAGTTCTTACACGTGATCATTTTTACTATTTGGAGCTTTTATTACATTCTCAATTCCTGGCAGATAGCCACTCTTCTGTATTGCTCTCCAAATGTATAACACAGCCCATTCTAGCTTACCTTGAAGCCAGACTTTTAATAGTTGGTCTGTTCTAATCAATTCTCCATTGCTCATGCCTCCTCTGACTGGCACATATGCCTGTCATCCTGGCTAGCCTGTCGTGTGAGTCACAGTGCCTTCCTAGCTCGGGCACTTCACTTTCCCAGGATGGTTCTCATGGGAAATGGAGTGAGCATTCTATCCTTCTGTTTTACAAAAAGCCTACAATATGGTACAACTTTGTCTAGTTTAAAATAGTACATCTCTTGCTGAGGTACAAAGCTTCATTCTGCCTCTGGTGGGTAATTATTAATATAGTAGAAAATACAGATTTTCTTAAATGCCAAATCTGAAATGCTGTAGCATAATTTACTTACTAGTTCAAAGACTTCTACATTCAAAATATGGTGAAGAATAACTTTCTGGTTGAGCAACTGCATTAGAGGATCAGGAATAGCATAGTATCTATACTGTCAACAAGGAATCAGGTCCATGGAGTGTTCTATTTATTTTCCAAATAAGACATTAACTGAGCCAAAAGTAAATGACTAGCATGTACAAACTAGATGTACACAGGTGGTGGGCAATTCCTTCCAAGAAGGAGGCTTTCACTTTAGATAATTCTGAAGTCCTTAAGTTGTAAATATGGCGTCAATAATAGTCTGTTACTTTGAATATCTGTACACATTATATAGCACAGTGGTCCACATGGTATTTATTACATCCCCAACATGGAAAAACATGCCTGCGTTCACAGTTTCCTTTGATTATTATTTTTAAAAATGAAAAAATGTGAAGGAAATGCTTAACCTCTAAATTCAGTCAAAATATAGCTTTTCTGTCTTTAAAAATCACTCTCTAGGGAGTTTTTGGGGAAGAAGATTAAATTTCTAAGGAGCTCTCAAGGAACACAGGGAGTAGCTGAAGTGACGGGAATTCCTTTTTTCAGCATAGGAAGAGGCAGCATGCTCATGCTGATGCTAGGCTCCTAAGAGGAAGGAGTCTGGGTTTGAGAAGAAAAGTTCTGTGGTCCATGGGTCAGGGTGTTAGAGTTAAGATGACTCATCAGAAGTCCCTTCCAACCCAAATGACTCAGTCAGAAGTTATGCTTTTCATTAAGTGGAAGAGACCCAGTCTGGCTCCTAAGCACATCAGTCAGTGATGTTTTAGGTTTCTGAATCTGCTGGGGTTCTCTCTCTAACTAAAACACAGAGACTGTCACCTGCCAAAAGCCCTGTTCATCTGGATGAGAATGTCCATAGGTCTCCAACTAGTGGCTCAGATGGTAAAGAATCCGCCTGCAATCCAGCAGAACCAGGTTTGATCACTGGGTTGGGAAGATCCCCTGGAGATCTTCAACCTGGCAACCTACTCCAGTATTCATGCCTAGGAAATCCCATGGACAGAGGAGCCTGGTGGACTATAGTCCATGGGATCGCAAAGAGTCAGACACGACTGAGAAACTAACACAGCCTCACTGAGTAAAGTCCTTTTAGACTCACAGGTCCAGAAGATTCACAACTTATATTGCCATGGCCTGGGACTTGTTACTGTTGTAGTAGTTTCCTCTCCTTTAAAAGTTAGCCCTTTTTTAGCAAACGTCTAAAGCAGTTTTCCTAATACTTGGTGTGAAAAGTAATTGGGGGGTAATATGATTTGATTATATGTTAAAATTTCTTTTAAGATACTATGCTGATTTATTGTAATAGCAGACTAATGTTTTGTCTAGCACACAAAAATGTACTGTTACTTGGCAATAATGCAAAAATAAATGACTTGTTTTTTTTTTTAAAAGAACTCCATTTGGCTGTAGTAATTTGATGAAACATGTTTATCTGCTGATGATTTCAGCCTCCATGAAAAACCATGGCTGTAATGTGATGATCTATTAGCCATTAACTATAAGAATGTTTTGTGGTAGTTTTATAACCATGTGCTGAGTGTGAGTGTTTAACTGCAATATTATATTTCACCCACAAACAAAACTATAACAGAGACTCTGGCTGCTAAGTGGTTTCTGATGTGTATTTTGCAAGGTGCAACAAGGAAAGAGTTAAAAATAGCCTCTAGAACTAACTTAGCACCATTTTAATGCCATAACTGTAGATTTAATCATGGTCGATTTACTGTTTCTCAAAAGAGAAAACAGGTATTTCTTAAGCAACTGTAAAGAAAAAAAAATTGGCTCTGTTCCAAGACAGTATTTCTTGGCCAAATAAATACAGTATTTAAGAGTGCTTTTAAAATTTTAGGCTTCATTTATATTTATATATGGATTTTACATAACTGAATTAAATATGAGTCTCAAAATGAGCAAATAATCTGAAGACAATTTCCAGAAATACATCAGCAATATCTTAATTTGAAGAATACAATGCAGCTTTATCTTCAGTACAACGTTCTACACAATTTGCCTTAGGAGATTCATAATAGATTTTCATTTCGGTGCCAAGGTTCAGACATGTCTAAGATAATTTCATTTAAGGATTTTCTGCTTTAATAATAATAGACCAAGGGCACATATAAAAAGTTGCCTTTTGGTACACCCTTGGGAATTTACAAGGAAGCACCGGGAACCTGATTGTAAATATTAGATATTGCTATTTTTATTGTTATTGTAAAAGTTCCCCTTAATTCCTTCACCAGAGGCAAACTCGTCTCAGTTCTCAAACTTTCTGGTTTTCCCATCCTGGACACTGAGAGTACAGCTTAAAGATCACCCAAAGATGGTATTACATACATTCATAAACTGCTGGGCCCAACGGATTATGAAGCTAGTGTTACTTTCCCACTTTTCCAACTTTTCAGTCACACAACATGGTGCTATTTCTCTGGTGAGCTTTGATGTATGATTAAAGTCAAAATTATCCTTAAAGAATCACCAAAGGAGAATGCCAAGATAACAGATTTTCCGTCTACAATGCAAATATTTGACTGCAGATTAAAGAGCTGTTAGCAATAATTCCAAGGGGGAGAAAAAGCTTCCACGCCTAATACTCATTTTGGAACCGAGCACTCTAGCGTTCTTAAACCGTATCAATACCGATGTTGGAGTTGTGCCATTGCAAAGTTGTTACTACTTCATTATATAATATGCCTACATTATGTAATGTGGTCCGTTTTATATGCTTAAAATTATGTCATTCATAATAAAATTAGATGTAAAGTTTTTGCTTTTCACACAAAACCTGCCACCCACATTCAGTGTGTACGTATACAAGTGCACACACAGACGTATGCCGCCTGGATACCTCAGCTTCCTGCGAGTTCTTAAGCTTTTTGCAGTCCTCAGGGTTTCAGAATCTTCCCAGGTTCTGAAAATAACCCTTTTCTCTCAGTAGAAGAGATTTTGCTAGAGGAGAATCAGTAAATCGCACCCGCTCATGGAAACACATGAAAGTTGTCTTTTGCCTGTCTCCCGCTGAGGTTTTACCCTGTTCTCCTGCCGGCTTTGAGGACCCGGGCTCAGGTCCGGGCAGGTAGCGGATCTTGCCGCTCTATAAGCCGGGCGAAGAGCATCATGACCGCGGAGGGCCCCCGGCAGCGCCCCAGCCTGGTGACCTCTCCCTTTGGCCTCCCCAGCCCTCACCCGGCGCCCTGGGGAGGATCGGGCACTTACAGTCGGCGGCCGAGCTCCTCCACCGAGCGCCCGCAGGAGGGCACCGAGTAGCTCAGCAGGAACACTGCGACGCTCCATTGCTGAACTAGCCTCCACAGCATCGTATCCTCTCGCTCTGGGGACCTGCAACGGAGAGGAAAGGGGCCCAAAGTGTCAGTCTGGCACCTCCATCTCCCCGCACAACCCCGCTGCCCCCCTTCAGCCTGCTCTTAGAGAGCTTCTTTCACTTCAAGGGCATCTCCCAAGTTGCAAAGAAAAAAAAAAAAAAAAACTTTCACTGGAGTCTCCCGGCACTTACTTATTTAGGAATCAGCTACTCCAACCGTGTTTTTTCCACACCACACAGGCAAAAAAGGGACCGAAAAAAGGGGAAGAAAAGAAAAAATCAGAGGCGCCTCCTCCGAAATAATAACCGAAATGAAATGGTTTTATATACGTATCAATGATGAGCAACGTGTTTACACGTCTCCCATAGCAATGTCTAATTAATCTGGCCGGCAGTATCCGGGGTTCGGGGAGCAGGGCTAACTCCTTTCTAAAAAACAGAAGGAAGTTTCCCGCTCCGAAGTCAGCTTCTTTGCGAACTAGGCCGGCTTGTTTCAGAGCCACTTGTAGCGAGACCCGCATATATATACCTAGCTGTCTGTCTACCTCCTCTGGTGGGCTGGTTGCTTCCGGAAAGTTGACTCCACACACCCTGAGAACAAGTTTTAAGTGCGTGTGTCGTCTATCAGGAGGGCCAGGTGGCGGCGAGGGCGGGTTACCAGCGGCGCAGAGGGGCGGCGGCGGCCCCGCTTCACGGCCGGGGAGGCATGCTGGCCGGGCGGTGCAGGTTGGAAGCGAGTTGAAAGCCGAGCTGGGCAATGTTCACACGCTCTCAGGGAAACCTGCCGGAGAAGAGAGCAAGTCGCAAAGAGGTGGCGCCCTAGGAACGCGCGCGGGCCGAGAGAGGGCGCGGGCGCGCGGGGGGCGGGGGCGGCGACCCGAGCGGGCCCAGCTGGGCCCGAGCGAGCCGAGGGGAGCCCAGAGCTGGGAACGTCCCGCCGGCGGCCGGGCGCCCCTCTCCCACCCCAGCCCCGCGGCCCCCGGCGCTGCCCCGAGCTCTGCCGAGCCCCACCCCGGAGCGCTGGCCCCGCCGCGCTGTCCCGGGACCGGGGGCGGATCCGCACGTTCCCGCCCGGTCCCTCCGGCCCGGGACTCCTCGGCGGATCAGCCAGCGCAAGTCCTGAGGGCGTGCGGACCTCCCGGGGGCAGCCACGACCCCCGGCGCGCAGCTGCAGCCGAGTCCCGCGGGACGCGCGGGCGCCCGGGCCGCCCGGGGCGGTCGGCAAGGAAGAGGCCGAGGAGCCGGGGCGGAGAGCCCGGGCGCCCGGCATCCTCGGCGGGGAGGTCGCGGGCCTCGGGCCAGTGCCTTACAGGAGCCCTAAGGCCGCCTGGGGGGCTCGGGAAGAGCGGTGGGAACCCTCTTCCCCGGTCCTTTCCTGGAAGAAGCTGAGTGGGGAGCCTTGGCTAAGGATGGGGGAATCCTTCGCTTAGAATGGTAAAAATGGTTTCAGACTTCAGGTCGAGATGGCATTTCTAAGTGTCTCAGTACAGCTGAGGACTTCTGGAGCCCGTCCAAGCAAGCCCGCTCACAGGATGGAGACCCCGTTTTGAATTGCGGAGGGGGACCGACACTCCTGCGGAGCGCACACGAGCGTCAGGAGTCGAACCCACCCTTTCCCCGCGGATAACCTAATGTTCCCCGCACCCCGCTCCCGCGTCCCCTGTTACATATTCTAGTATGTCTATCCATGTCGCTTCAGCCCGCAGAAGCAGCGGGACTATTGCTCTAAGCCGCTATGCCTCGGAGAAGCGAAGGGAAAGCAGGGGGTTCTTCCTTAAACGGTTGGGCGGGGAAGAAGGACTGCTCTGAATTACCGGGCAGTATCGTCTAGGGAGGGCTTGCAGCGGATGTGAACGCCCGCCCAACGGACTCAGTTCTATCTTTCGGAAATGAACCCGAGTGGTTGGGAACCATTCAAGAGATGTTTGTCTTCGAGACAGACAATCCCACTGGTAGGTTTCAATACTCTGTAGAAGGCTAGTGTGACTTAGAGATGTGAGATGATTTGAGCCTGACCTTTATCAAGCCTGGCTTTCTGGCTGATGCTCCACAAATTTCACCAAGTTTGGGTGAAATAGCGCCCTCTCACTGACCCTCTTTAATCTCTGCTCCGTTTCCCCACCATCAGCTGCCAGCTAACTAGCTTTATCAAACATTTGCTACTTAAGTTGGGTGGGTGTCACCCCTTCTCAGAAGCTGCTATCTCCCTCACTTGATTGCTTTAAACTTCACACTTAAAAAAAAACAAAAAACAACTTGGCTTCCTCCAGCTTAAAAAAAAAAAAAACTGGGAATTTCCACAACTTCCCTTGAACGTTTAAGAATTTCTAAATGTTAGACCTGTTTGCAAGGCATGAAAAGATGAAGTATCAGCACTCAGAAATGTTAATCTTTGAACATCTAACACTTTCTGATTTATAATAAATTCTTTCCAAAAGGACGCAGAAGCCTTAATGTAATCGTTAGATCTGAAGGGGGGGAAATCTGTAAAAAAGTAAATCACAAATGAGCTATTTAATACTTGCAAGTTGTTTAACATTAAAATGATAATATTTGCTTCCACAATAAAAAACCCAGAGGTGCTTAGCCAAGTTTCAAACTATCCAGGCTTTAAAAAGTCAACCCTCTCCCAATAAAAGGTTAAAACAAAAATCAGATTGAAAATATTAAATCACTTATGCTGTAAATAAATTCATTATATTCTCATAACATTATAAATTAAAGACTGGCCTCAATAGACTGCTTTGATTTATGTTGCTTTTTCTACTAATTAAACAAAACTGACCTCTCTCCCTCTCCCCCCACCCCCAACACTTTTCTGGTGTTAATGGCAAAACATCTATCAAATATTTTTAGAATTTCCTCTCCTCTACAAAAAAAGAAAATATAGACACAGGAAAAATAAATAGTCTTTATATACTTGGAATACCAAAGCTTTCCTCATAATTTATTACTTTACCTTTTCCTTGATTTACAGTCTTCTCTGCTTCTCTGGCCAAAGGAGGGAGATCTTTGCAGCAGTCTCTTCCAGAAATAATTTTTTTTGTTTTGTTCTTCAAAAAAGTAAAATTAAGTCTTAAATGAATTAAAAATTTCCTGTAAGGAGACTTCTGTTCTCACTCAAGGCAATTATTAGAAAGCAGGTCCGTCTTCTAAAGCAGCCCTGTGTATCACTCAGAGTTGAGATTCTCTTCAAATATACCCTCAATATATACCTTTCTGAGAAGGATATTTTTCTGACATCATAATCTAGTTCCCAATATAATTGAATAACCTTTATGGTAATGCTGAAGACACATGACTGTAAATGAGATGACTCCACACTACTGGCTTTTTTTTTTTTTTTTTTTTTTTAAGGCTTAGGAATAGAAGATGTGCCAACAGAGCCTGAATGTTTGCTTAGGCCTTGTATCACATAAATGCACCTTAGCAAAGGAGGATTTGAAGTCCAGACTTTAATCTGAAGCCTTGCCATGTGAAGACGGTTTAGCTTGTGAGACCTACACCTACATGAATGCCTAGCCCATGAGCAAGCCCCAGACTTCCATCTTCCCATCTCCAATGGCAACATAATATCCCAATTTTAAAAAGAGATGTTCTCAATTTCTAAGTGCTCTTTTACTCTTAAATTCGTGTTTACATAACCAGTTGATGTCTATCTCTAGAGATATCTTCTCTTGCAATTTAGGGGAAAAAACCTCTAGCATTTATGTTTAGCTTCCTTATCTTTCTTCCATTTTTCCTCCCAGGTTCAAACAAGCAAACAAATAAACATTCAAATGAAAAAAAGGTAGCTTAAACTCTTTAAAAGTGCACCTGGGCTCAGAAATTCCCTTCTTATTACCAATAAACATGCAAATTTAACATTTGCCAATTTCCAAGTTATAGCTCTCAAATCCTATGAAACTGAACAACACAATGCATCCTTTCTTTTCTCTCTTTGTTTGCATAAAGAAGTTTGCATAATTAGCTCAAGTAAAATTATCATTTGATCACACTAGAACATGGTTCAAATCACTTTGAACTATGGCCTGGATTAGGATTTGAGATCTGACCTCTAGGTAGCAAGAACCTAGAGGAAAGTTTAAAGTAATGCCTTTAAATCCCCAAGAGGGGCAGGAAAGGGTGTGTTTTGTTACTAAATCTCTTTATAGATGAGGATAGGACTCAAACTAGGCTGTCTTTATAAGAACAGGACTGGCTGATGGCAGGGAGAGGGCTGCCTCAGAGAGAAGTGCCTAGACACCATCAAGCTGATGGGTTTCTCTTATTGGCAAAGTGGGTCTCACACCTTCCTGGTCTTTCCCTACTTTTTGGGCAATGTTCAGCTTTCCCCAGACAGGACCAGAAAGCTCATGGGTAAGGCAGTTTTCCCAGAGGGCGCAAGCCAATGTGAGATGAGCAGGTCTGTAAGAAAGGGGTTCTCTGACAAGTTCTCCAAGATCAAGTACTGGTGCAACCTCCCAAACCCACGACCATCAAAACATGAATGAGAAAGAGTCTTCCAGCTAGGGATGGAGACTGTGTGGGAGAGAGAAAGAGAGAGACACGGGGAGAGAGAAAATGGTTGTGTAGTGAGAGTCCTGCTCTCTTGGACTGATGCTCTCTAAATGCCCGTGGCTGGGCCCAGTTCCGGCTCCCAGAAGCAGGCAGTTCTGGACTTGGACACCACAAGGAGAGTTCCGAGTCCCACATGGCTCAGGTGACAACCTCTCCATCTGAAACTGATCTCGGGCCTGCCACACAGTCTTCCTGGCCCGGACCCAGCTCCTCTGTGAGCAAAGTCATCTTTTCTTACCATCTGAGCCCTGCTGTCTGGAGTCGCCGGGACTTCGGAAGCAGTTCACATTCCTAACACCACCCCTCACCCCTGCATACTGGGCCAGCTCTCAGGCTCTCCCCAAGGCAGCACCGAACGGGAGCCCATCCGCACGGGCAGAAATGGTATTTGGCCTCCCACCCTTCGAGGGGGTGCTGTGCGTATTTCGCTTGAGCTTGTGATTAAGTCTTTGGACACTCCCTCCTCTTTCTGGGATTCCTGTCAGAAATAAGGCAGACTTGAAACCTACGCGTCCTCTCCCGGGTTTTCAGGCCTGATTGTTGTGCTCTGGGTGCAGGAAGGGGAAGCCTATGTCGCCTTGTGGTTGGAGTCCCGGGTCTTGGAAGAAGCGTGACACGACAGGACGATTTTTATCAGTCCCCACCTGCCACTGCAGACTTAGGTCACCCTTGCGTATACGGTACCCGGGGACCGTAGACCTGATGGAAAGTTTAGAGGCCTGGGAGCCCCCCGGCGGGTGTAGCTACGTTCGTTGGGTTTTCAGGCGTCTCTCCCTCAGCATCTGGACTTCGATGGCCGCACAGAATCCTTCTGTCCGCGGCGGTAGCACCCAGGCCTTCGCGCTCCCATCCCTCTGGGTTGACTGCGTGGCTTCGCACGCGTTATAGAGACGGTCCCTCCTCCCAGAAGGGCCCTGCTTCCTGCTGCCGGGGAAAAAAGAAAGCGTCGGGAACAGTGTGTCCCGAGCACAGGGTCGGAGGCACCAGCGAAACGCCCCCTAGCAGGCTGTCCCCTCCCTTCTCCCTCCTGGGCAATCGATGACTCAAACTTGACATCAGACCCTGGCGGACAGTGGCAGTAAATTCCCAGTGGGGGTGGGGGACAGAGGGTGGGGCGGCTATACTCCACCTCCGGCCCGTCCGCGTCCAGGGCCGGTCCCCAGAGGGGTGTGCAGGCTCGATCCCTCCTTCTGGAGCCCCCGGGACTCGCTGTCCTCGGGCCCGCCTCCCGAGCGTCCGTCCGGCTCCGCGCTCCCGGAGCCGGGGAGCCCGTCTGCTTTATTTCATTTAACATGATCGGCAAAGCCAAGGCGGGGAGAGGGACGGCGCGGGCTCCGGGGAGGAAACGAAGGGACGTGGAACAAAGTTCTCTGCCAATTCTCCGTCGGATTCTTAGTATCCGGTGGCACCTTAAAAGGCCTGATGTGAGGGCAAAGAGACAGGTTATTGATTCTTGAAGCCCACTCTGTCAATATATAGTTGATCGGTGGTCGCATTTGGCGATCGCGGGGAGTGTAGACCGTGAAACACATGGCATCTCTCCAGCATGTAGAAAGCAACCTCTCCAGTGGCTCCCGCGGAGCTCGCAAGCGGCTCCGCGCAGGCCGAGGGAAGCCAGTGAGCTGTCCATGGTGGTTAAGGCGCCTTGACGTGCGTCCTGGGCGGTCCCGGCGAGGCGCAGACCCCCGCGCCGGGGGCCGCCACTTCTCCGGCCCCAGCCTGCCGGCCACCCAGCCGGTGTGAGCCGGGCACCGGCTGCACGTGTTCCTTTGCACCGCTCTGGGACGCAAACGGGGCAGAATTCCAGATATAGGCGGAAAATAAACTCTCGAGTCCAAATTGTGGGTTTCCTTTTAGCTCCTTCCTGAAGATGTCTTTCCCCCTCAGCCGACACTTCTTGGGCTTAAAGAAATGTCGGTGCAGCCAGCAGTTTACCTCCCTTCCCTACACTAAGGTTTTGTTCTCAAAAGAGCGAGAAGCAGTCACTGCTCTTATGATGCTTCTCATATTTGTTAAAAGAATCTAGGAACTGGCCATCGCTTTTGGATCCGTGTGGTATCTCTAGGGTGACGCACGACGCTTCTATTGAGTAGGGAAAGTTCTGGGGTTGTCAGGCGTCTCAGAGATTTTGGTCAATTCCTTTCCAAGGGTTGGTTGGGGTCCTTTGTAAAATACTGTTGCTCAGAGGAGCGACTTCTTTATTATTTATCAGTGCCGAGTAGTGTCTGATGGCCACTCGTAGGGAAGGAGGAAACAAATTTTTTTTTTTTTTTGCCATATTGTAGGTCTCTTCTCTGTGAAGTACAATTCTGCCTGGTTCTTATGACATGATCTTAAGAAGAAATGTTTATGAAGTTAAACCCTTATACATATTAAGACAGAGCATGTTTTGCCTTTTTAATTATCACATTTTACCTTTTTGTCTTTTAATGTCTCTTGGCAATTTCGGCACTACTTATCTCTATTAGCGATCTCATCTCCATTGAGTAACAGACTTCTTTAAATACTACCAAAGAAACTAAAAATATTATTGTAAACATTTATAACTCTTATTTGAGAGTTGTGCCTTTATTTATGAGGACATTTAACTAACAAGCAGAACGTAACAGAATCTTTTATGTCTCTGAACAAGACATCAGATAGGAACACATCATTGCTTGCTGCTTTTACCCTTCTTTCTTATTGTGGTGTGATGCTTAAAAAAAAAAAAAAAAGAATGTGTGTACTTATTAATAACTCTGAGAATGCCTCGTGCAAAACAGAAAGTATTATGAGTCAATAATTTTTCATAGCTTTTCTTCTCTCAGTTTCTGCATTTGTATAATAATTAGTGAAGGAAAATGGAATATTTCCACATATCAATAAAATGGATATTAACATTTTACTTTCTTTTTTTCTATTTATAAAAATTAACAAAATAAGGCTTGAATGTGTACCCTATTCTTTGAAAAGTGTGAAATAAACTGGACTAATAATATTTTATTATTGTTGTTTTGCAATTTAGAAGTTCAGCTTTGTTCTATGAATCCTTTGCTAGCTAGTCTTCTTCCATATATCTCTTTACTCTTCTTTCTATGAAAGAAGAAAAAAATAGATTGATATAAATAGACTTCGTTCTATTCTTTATCTGCTCTTATAATTTAGAAAGTTCCCGCCCCCACCTCCCCAACACACACTGGTAATTTAGCATTTTCCTTTGTCCAGTGTTGATACCAATGGAGAATTTCCCCTTTAAAGTTCAGCCAATTTCCTTCAGTTTCCTGAATTTTTAAAAAATTAGCTTTCTCCAACAGCTTATTAGATTTTAAAGATTTCATTCTTTTATCTGTTTATTAGAGAGGGTATTAATCCTTCCCATCAGCAGCTCTGTTAAGACTGCCAGACATTTTTTCTGCTCCCAAGAGGAAAGCATTTAATTAGTATAATTGTCTATCAGCTAAAAAAGGAAAATAAAGTCTATCGATCTCTTGTTTGTGTTCTGCTTATCTTCCCAATGTGCTTAGCACTGCTGTGAGCCCAGAGAAGGTCTTCAGAAGGTATCTGTGGAATCGAATTGGATTGCATTTCTCTCTACCTGCACTTTTGAGAAATGAAAGTATGTTTTTAATTATTTTAGATCTACTTCCTCAAATTCATATATGAAGCTCATTTCTCAGCAGCTGAAAACCTTATGTAAGGCATATTCTTTTAAAACTCATAGTGGATCAGGGATGAGGGCATCCCATCTGTTGTGCTGTGCTTAGTCGCCCAGTCATGTCCAGCTCTTTGTAACCATATGGACTGCAACCTGCCAGGCTCCCATGTCCATGGGATTCTCCAGGCAAGAATACTAGAGTAGGTTGCCATGCCCTTCTCCAGGGGATCTTCCCAACCTGGGGATCGAACCCAGGTCTCCCACATTACAGGTGAATTCTTTATAGTTTGAGCCATCAGGGAAGCCCATCCTGTCTGTTGGACAGTCTTAAAAGTCTGTCTTTCCTTAATGCTTGGTGCATGGTATTGCTTTCCTGAAGATATTTCTCTCTTCATTTCATCTGTGCTTCACTTCCCAAAGACTGGTAAATGTGGGGGAAATGCGGATTCATAATTCACCAAAATACATTGAGATCAATTATTGTGTGGAAGTACTTGTTAAGAAAATTTACTGACCTTAGCAGAATTTTGTTGCGCTTTGCTCCTTTACTTCTTATTCTGCTAATTCTGCTAAGTCGTTAATTGTACATAGAACTGCCAAGGCACTTTTAATGGTTAAAAAAGGAAGCTGTTCTTTGTGGCAAGGATAATTTTTTTTTCTTTTGTCCTGTAAACACAGGTCACATTCTTTGTAAAGCTGTATTTTAAATGGCAAAAATGTACATGTCTTTAGCAGCTAAAATTGCCCTTTAAAAGGTCTAGCATGTCCTTAAATGAAGCAGCAACTCAAGTGTAGTTGATATGATTCCCAAAACCCCTCATGTTAAAAGGGATTCATTGTCGAGGTACGCCAGGATGTACTTTTAGGTCTATAATACACAGTCTGGGCACCACGACCACAGAGTTCCCTCATCTCATTCCAACCCCGGTGTGGTGAAACCAAAGAGATTCCAGATCAAGGAGAGTCTGAGGATTTGTGGGGAAAGGGCTGTGTAAGTACAGTGAGTATGAATCTTTAAGATCTTCCCCAGACTTTTAAACAGTTGAGAAGGTAGCTTGTTTGCTAAGTAGGGCAAAGTGTCTCCAGGTCTATCGCTGGAGCTGCTGACATAATTAATGATTTCATTCAGAGCCTGAAAGAAGGTACTTGTATTCCCTCTGGCATGAGCAGGCCAAGTTCATGTCCAAACTCTAATATTTTGGGTTGATTTTAGCTAACAAGACTGTTGGTCCTCTTGTTACATACCCAGAACTCGAAAGCCAAATATTATATTAGGCTATGATACTTCCTAGCCTTGAGGAGGTTGACATATCCTAAATATATAAACAGTCACTATTATCTAAAGATGAATTACATTCTGGTTAGAGATTCATTATTTCTAGGTCAAAGTGGGAAAACTAAAAACCATAGAACAACCCACCAGTACCACCAAACACACAGCAAACTACTTTAAAAATCAACATTTTCTACTAACCCTTATATGTAAAAATTTTCTTGCTCCATTTTGTACTATGAGGTTAATTAATGGCAATCCTTGAAAATTAATTATGGTACTGAAAAATACTCTAATAACATTTCAGCTAAAAATAAACTAGAGGCAGTGTAATGCCCTGGATTCATGATTGCTTACATCTGGTTTCTATTTCTGTGAGTTTCATTTGGTTCTCAGAGAGTTCATTCACAGTCATCACGGGTTTAGTTTCCTGTTCTCCAATGGGAGAACTTGTCTTGATGACCCATCTATTTTTCATCTGAATGCTACACTTCTTTATATTAGGAAACATGGAAAAGAAGAATGAAAAATGCATCAGGTCTAATTTAAGCAAACTAAAATCTGGACATCATATTTTAACACCTGACTTATCCTGAATCCAGTGGCAAATAACAATGAGGAAATCATTCCCTTTTAGACCCTTGCAGAATCAGGTAGGGAAGAAAAGAGAAAATAGAAGGAAAGAAAAGAGAAGATGGAAGGAGAGGGGAGAAAGAATGAAGTTAAAGGAAAGGAAAGGAAAGGCTTCTTTGTCAATAAGAACACCCATGCCCGGCCCATTAAATTCCCATTGCCCATAAGATATGGTAATACCTTTGTCTTTCTTTCCATGTTAACTTTCAGGACTTTTTCAAAGAAAAGAATGAGGTGTATTGTGTGCTGGTTAAAAACAATCTCTTAGACTCCTTAGTGTGTCCAATCTCTTGGACACACTTAGGGTGGGAATAGCAAGATACCATAGGGACTTTATTCCCTGCTGATCTGAACTTGGGTAGACTGCTTTGACTTTAGTTTATAAGCTATCCTATCCAATATCTTTTTTCACCATCTAAAACTTCCCAGTGTTTCTCCTCTGTGTAAGTAAAAAGCACCTCCTTTTTGAGATGGCTGGTTTATCTAAAAATCCTGTCTAGTTTATATTCCAAAGTTTAATGAAGCCTATTCTTTTCACCTCACCATAGGATTATCCTGTTTCTTTCCTGCTGATATCTCAGAACATAGGTCTCCAAAATATCCTAGATGCTATCTATGTTCAATAATAGTAATTACAAATATTGTTGAACTCCTATACCCTATGACTGTGAAGACTTCAAACAGCATCATTTCATTCACAACGGACTGCCGCATTGTCTTTCCTGACTGGGGTAAATAATTACTAGAACTGAGATTTGAATTTGGTTTTGTCTGACACTATGGGACTCTCTAGTATGATACAGGATCTGACTTGCATATCTTATATCCCCTGATCTATAAAGGTTGATTTGGCTGATGTGGCTGACTAAGGCAACTGTTACCTTCTCTCACCCATTTATGTGGGTTCCTGAAAGCTATGCACTTAATTGAAGAGGTTGAGAAGGACCATTTTTCCATCAAGGGCTTTGAGACTCTGAGCATCTTCCCTTGAAAGCAAACTGTAGGATGCTGTAACTCAACAGGCCAAAATGAAAAGATGAGCATTCTTTCTCCCCTGATTACATGATCTTATTATACACTATAGAAATAGCTCAAGAATCAGTCTTATCTGATGGTCTCATATCAACATGTATTGAGGTTCTGCTTTATGCTAAGTTCTATTCTTAGAATGTTAAAAAAGCCACACGCACAGCATTGTTGCTCTGATGTCCATAGAAGTGCCTTATTCAAGATAATTTCTTTCCCTTTCTTTTCAGCCTCATGTTGGGACCTGTCCATTTCAACTTCTGTTGAGGGACATAATATACATATATTTTAAAGTCATGTGAAAAATATGTATGTATTTTTTTTGGAAATTGCTATGAAATATACTTTAATTTAAGCTATTTATCACCTATTATGCCTGAGCTGTGTATTTTTTTTGGAAGCCACACACTATGACTACATTTCTTCCTTTATTGCTTAAATTTTCTCTCTTTTTGTTGAAAGTTACTTTAAATCTTTTTTTTTTTTTTTTTGGAAAAGTAGTAGAAAACAAAATCTAGTAATCTTGTACAAGGTTGAGATGTAGTGTCAGGGCTATTTTCAGAGAACATGAAGTCTGTTCACTTGTTCATTCAGCCATTCAACAAATATTTCTTGAATGTCTACTAGGCCAGGCACCTGTAGGTCCTGGGGTTACACTGATAACATGGAATTTGCAGTCTCGTCAGAACTGTGAATCTCTTACTTCTTGTTTGCTAAATATTTGATATTTTTATTATAAATCTTTGAATTTTGACAAAGGAAATGTTTTACTCCCATTGTTTATTGTCTGTCTGCTTCCGCTGGAATAAATGCAAACTCTGTGAAATCCAGGATCTTTGTCTGTTTCTGTGGTACCTCCAGAACCTAGACCAGGGCTTGCACATGGTAGGCAGTCAATAAATACGTCAAAGAATGAAAGGATAAATGGAGATTCAATGGTGAAAATACTTTCCCTTTAAATACACATCCTGGTATACAACATGTAGGCATATTTCTTTGATAAGACAGATTTCTACCCTGAGTTGGAAATTTTCTTCACAATTGCCACACACTTCTTAGTATCTTACATCAATAAACTAAAGGATTACTGATAATCCTTTGGTAGTAATGTCAGTTTAAACACAATAATCTTTTAAAATATCCTATGTAATAATAAGTTAGACTTGCCCAGAAATGAATTAGTTTTATCACCAAAGGTGGTCCTATTTTCATTCCTGTGTACATTCATTTTGCCCTCCAAACTATAATACAATTAGAATAGTCTCCATTATCAGATCATGCAGCCAAAATGGAGAATGTTATTTCACCACACCCCAGTAAGGATTCCTGCTAATGGGAAAAGACTCGCTACTCTCCTTTAGGTGCTTCCATCATAGCTGAATCATTAACCAACCAAAGCCTTAAGGATGTTGAATTTGTCTTTTTTTCCTACAGCAAGTAAATACATTTTATTGTCATGGCAGCTGAGCTGGGCAGAATAGAATCATACCTGAGTCAGTTCCTTTCATACCTCCTTTCAAGGGCTACCGCATCCAATTGTATCATAATGTCTATGAATGCGTTTTTCAGTTGTTTTAAAAAACCACATTTTCTCCTCAAATGACCTGTTGTGGCTATGGTTTAAGTGCTACATTTTCCTTACAATAGCTCTGAGCAGTAGCCTTCCACTTTATCATGGAGTTTTGGGCTTAATATATTTGCTACGTTAATTCAATAGAATGAAGAATTATGTTAAAAAGCTAAAGTAAATCTGATCTACAAATCCTATCTCTTATAACCCTACCTCTCACTGGAGTTTCAGACATCTGTAAATGCCTGAAACCTTATTGTTGAGTTCTTTTTCAGCCCCGTCAAGAAAGGCTATTGCATAGTCCGATCGGTTAAAACCTAAAATGCAAGCAACATTGCCTGTTAAAGACACCTCATTGGATAGGACTTGAAAATCATAGTTGCTGTCTTGCTCAGTCTTCATAGATCTTGGGCTAGAGTTCTTGGCAGGGACAGTGTTTGAATGCGGCCTATCTCAAGCTCTAATAGAAGCTGTAGAAAGAGTAAAAGTTGGCAACATTTTCGGCAGAGAACCAAGGGTAGTGGAAACTATTTTTCATATTACAAACTGGAGATTATAGAGCAGCATGACCTTAAGTGTTGCTTTTAAGAGACATCAGACCACCCTATGTTTAATAAGGTGTCCTATTCTTGATTTAAAGGATCAAGCTCAAATAATCTGAACATCATTGAAATATAAATATTTGAAAATCAGGGGGAAAGTTGAGTGCTATGGCAATTTCAGGGGGCAAAAGTTCCTTGGTGTCACA
The DNA here is from genome assembly GCF_032452875.1 of Bos javanicus. Lineage (NCBI taxonomy): Eukaryota > Metazoa > Chordata > Mammalia > Artiodactyla > Bovidae > Bos > Bos javanicus. Next base: position 82,353,438 of record NC_083872.1, on the reverse strand, counting down.
GCCAGCCTTCAGCATGCTGTACTTTCCAAGTCTCCCTGGGAATATTGCTCATTCATTAGGTTCTCCTAAATGCTCCTCAAAGAAACATCATTGCTATCTAACATTAAATCTAAGGGAAATAGACAGGAAGGCAAAGCCACAGGCTCCACTTGAAGGAAGGAGCTCCTCAACTGCAATCTGTTGGCTTTCAATTTTTGCTACTTGTGTTTAGGCAATGAGGGCTATATTCATATATATTTTGTCATGATTGTATATTGGCAGCGTGGGCGGTGGAAAAAGTGACTCAAAGCCTTAGAATTTAGCCCTGGCTCTTCCTTTCACCAGCTAGTTTTGTAAACTTAAAAAAGGCACAGAACCTCTCAGAGTTAGTTTATTCACCTCTGAAATGTGGATAGCCTTGGCACATACTTCATAAAGCTGTCATAATGATTAAATGAAATAATGCAGGTAAAGTTAAATCCTCATTGAGATATTTAATTAAATACATATATTACATTTGACCATTATTCTACATAGAAATACATAGATCTTAATCTAAATTATTCCCTCCTCAGCCATTCAGATGAGTATTTGATAATACATTGGGACAATTAGACAGTGAAAATGACTTTAAGATTGAGAATTTTTGTTTGGCTTTTTACTCTTTCAATATTTTCCTTCCTTTACCTGATAAATATTAGCATTGTGTAAATCAGTTCAGGAAATACCAGTCTCCTTGATTCCCAGCATGAATACCATACTGAATATCTTTTAAATAAAGGGTAGCTAATTGATTTGTAACAGGAGCTGGTCTTTTTCAACAGTTGCTGTTATCTGAGGATCTTTGTTAGGACAGCTATTTCAGCTGCAGTGTAATCCCCATGGCATCCCATGAATCAGCAATGTTCAGTTTTGGGGAGTCAGTTTGACCCTTTGGGTAACCATGGTATCTAAGGACTGCTCAGACATAACAACAAACCTTGAGGTTGGGGTTAGAATAGAGAGATAAGAATTGGAAGTCAAGGAATAGAAACCAAAGGGCAGAAATCAGTGTATTCAGCAAATACACCATTCTACAAGAAAAGGACTTTGCCAACAAAGGTCACCAAGTCAAAGCTATGGTTTTTCCAGTGGTCATGTATGGATATGAGAGTTGGACTATAAAAAAACTGAGCACCGAAGAATTGATGCTTTTGAACTGTGGTGCTGGAGAAGACTCTTGAGAGTCTCTTCGACTGCAAGAAGATCCTATCAGTCCATCTTAAAGGAAATCAGTCCTGAATATTCATTGGAAGGACTGATGCTGAAGCTGAAACTCCCAACGCTTTGGCCACCTAATGCGAAGAGCTGACTCATTTGAAAAGACCCTGATGCTGGGAAAGATTGAAGGTGGGAGGCGAAGGGGACGACAGAGGATGAGATGGTTGGACGGCATCACCAACTCAATGGACGTGAGTTTGAGTAGGCTCTGGGAGTTGGTAATGGACAAGGAAGCCTGGCATGCTGCAGTTCATGGGGTCACAAAGTGTCAGATATGATTGAGTGACTAAACTGAACTGAACAAGAAAAGGGGGAAAACCCAAACCTTTTATTTTATTTTTTTAATATAAATTTATTTATTTTAAATGAGGGAACCAGATGGTAAGGAGAAAAAGGGAAAAATCTCAAATGGTGTAGAGAATTTTGTTTGAACTTAAATCTGTCTGAACTTGTTGAAGTTTTGATATTCCCTCCTCAGGGATTTTCAACCACTAGTTTTAGTAAGGAAGATCCAGCTGATGGGCAAAGCTGAAAGGAAATGAATTGGAAAGATCTGATCAAAGTCTAAATTTCTCCAGATAGTTCTTTGCCTTTATTTAGGATCTATAAATTTTTTCCCCCACCTAAGCCCATTCCATAATCAGGAAGAGCATTAGAATTCCAGCTTGAAAGTCCCTGCTTCTGGGTCATATTTGTGGTCACGGGGAAGAAAGCATCTTAAAGCCAAATTATCCTGCTAATGCACACAGGATGGATGTGGACCACACCTATCTTAGAGCCTTAACTCTAAGCTCTCATAAAGGTTTATGTTAATCTTGGAAAGAATTAATGAGATTAACAATTCAATTCATCATTTATTTATTGAATTGAGTTTCTACCATATGAGGCTAACTCCATAGGAGATATAAATATGAAAAAGACACCATCTATTCCACTGAAGAGTTTACAGACTTGTATATGTAGGGATTAGGCCTACATGAAATCATTAAGCCCTCCATTTTTACTTCTTTTCTATCAGAGGAATAACTTGAATAAAAACAATTCAATCATATGCAGTATCATTTCTCCAGTAAGAAAGAAAAGACATACAAAAACCTCCACCTCCTTCTGAGGGTGCCAGGTTTCTGATGGACCAGAAAAAAAGCCCAGTGTACTATAGCACAATAAAGCTTAAGAGGAACACAGAGTCCTGTGCACAAATCTTCTTTCATCAATAATGATTACACTAATGTGCTAAGTCACTTCAGGCATGTCAGATTCTTTATGACCTTATGGACTGCAGCCCACCAGGCTCCTCTGTCCATGGGATTGTCCAAGCAAGAATACTGGAGTGGATTGTCATGCCCTCCTCCAGGGGATCTTCCCAATACAGGGATTAAACTCATGTCCCTTATGTCTCTTGCATTGGCAGGTGGGTTCTTTACCTCTAGTGCCACATTTCTAAGAAAAATTAATGTCTTGGAGAGACTACTGATTTGGTAGATACCATTGGTTACCTAATGTCTTTTCTCACACACCCTTCCTCTTTCCTATTAGGGCCCTGATTTTGTTCAGGCTTTTTACCCTCTCTGTGTGACCACATTCTTTAGAGTAGGCGTGCCCTAAGGATATGTCCTGGTGGGTCTAAACCAGTCATGGTGGGTCTATCCCTTTGCCAGTAATTGTTTAGTTATAAGCATGTGATCCAGTTCTGTTCAATAAAGACTAGAGTAGAAGAACATTGGGGAATTCTGGGGAAAGTTTTCTTTGCTTCTAAGAGAAGCAGGGAGATCACCTCTACTTTCTATAGACACAGTTGCATCCGGATATGTACCTAGATCTGTGTCAATGCTTTTATTTTCAGTCTGAGGATGAAGCTAACTCGCTTAGGAAGACAGACCCAGGAGGGTCTTTGAGGAGCACAGTCAAGATCATTTATGTGACACCTAGAGTTCTTTGTGTAGGAGAGAACTTTGTGTAGGAGAGATAATAAATGTTAAAATAACTGAGAAATTTCTAACAAATATAGTTACCATTTGAGGGAATCAGAGCTTTCACTAAGTGGTTTGAGAGAAATATAGTTTGGAAGAATTATTTTCATTGTTGTCCATACTCGAAGCCCATCTTTTACATCATGAGACTGAGCAGAGTTCATCTAGTTGGAAGCCCAGTATACACCTTGACATGGAGAACTCAGAAAGCAACCAAATACCAGATTTTATCCTATGGAAATATTGACACTTTCCTGAAGGATTTTTTTGGTCTGGGAAACTTGAGAGGCATGAGAGACATGAAAACCTAAGTTTCAAGGTGTCTTCCTTAGTGTATCACTAGGAAAGAAAGGCCTCAGTTTCATACTTTTTGTTTGAAAGTCCAAATCAGCTAAAATTACATCTTTTTCCCTCTCTCTGAGACTACTTATTTCAACCTCTCAGTAAATTAATTTGAATGTGTGTCATAGTCTTATGTGTTAGGCTGGTGGAAACTGTAGAACAGGTGGCCAGGGATAGAGGTATTTGCTTTATGTTTTTTTTTTTTTTTTGTACTATGAACCAGTTTTTTATTTGATGGACTATAACAGTGTCCTTGATTGGACACTGACAAACAACCTTAGAATCACTGGTGGAGCCTGAACATGCTTCACTTTTTCTAAGACAGTTTTTTTCCCCTAGCATATTTATATCTCTGAAATTATACTGAATTTCACAATTGCTGTTAACCAAGTGTTAGTCATGATGCAGCCTGTCATTGCCTGTTCACACACATCAACACCCTTACAGTTGGCTTTAGTGAATGAGAAGAAATTCCTAGAGACAATAGTGGAGCACTTGCTTAAGAAATGCTACATCATGAACAGTCCAGATGGCAGAAGGGATGACATTTTGTGCCAAGACGTGGACATGGTTGACTGTGAGTCTGAAAGTTATTCAGGAAGTCATTCTTAAAATATATTGGTTCAGTTACTGACTTTCCAATAACTTAACTAATGTTTTTTATGAAAAGCTATATCTATATATCTTCATGTCTAACACATTTTTAAATAAATACAAAATAAAAACCGTAAGTTATAAGAACACATTGTATCCCAGCTTTATTGGAAGTATTAAAAATTGCTTTAGAAGCGTGTGAAATAATGATAAATTTTTAGTGGATAACATCTCAGATTCAGTGAAAGATGGTTACTGGACAGTCAGATTGCACTGTCACTGAAGAACCACATGCTTCTTTTACTACATTTGTCTGAAGATTTCTTCCTCTGAGCACAGTCTCCTCTCTTGTTGCTCTTTTTTGAATCAATGCAACAAGTGGGTATTCTTGATTGGTTAGACTCAGTCACATGGCTTCTTCCTAACTATAAAGGAATCTAGGTATGTGAATTCTAATTTCTCAATTGGGAAGATGAGACTCAGGACATGAGAATATCCCAGATTGTAGAAAAGTAGTCATGCCTCAATAAAGAAATGGCATTTGAGGTGGACATCAATGGTTAAGTGCTGTTTATAATGAGTAGAGAAGAGTAGGGAAGATGTTCTTAGCAGAACAACTAGTGTGGAAGCAGGAAGGTATTGCCTATGTTTGGGGGAAAGGTATTGCACATTTGCAGAGATAATAGGAAAGGTACACAAGAGCTAGATAGTGGAAGATCTTGAGTTTCAGGCTTAGGAGTTTATGTATATTTCAGGGGCCTTATGGAACTGTTAGCATGGGAAGTGGAAGATATGTTTCTTTGATCTTAAATAACCCATGGACTCCAGCGTACTCCCAGAAGGACAAGATTTGTTCAAGGATTTGTTGTTGTTCGGTCACTAGGTCATGTCCGACGCACTGTGACCCCACGGACAGCAGCATGCCAGGCTTTCCTGTCCACCACTATCTCCAAACTATCTTGGAGTTTGCTTAAGTTCATGTCCATTGAGTGGTGATGCCACTCGATCATCTTATCCTCTGTCACCCCTTCTGCCCTCAATTTTTCCCAGCATCAGGGTCTTTTCCATGAGTTGGCTCTGTGCATCAGGTAGGCAAAGTATTGGAGCTTCAGCATCAGTCTTTCCATTGAACAGGCTTGATTTCCTTTAGGATTGACTACTTTGACCTCCTTGCTGTTCAACAGACTCTCAAGAGTCTTCTCCAGATGACAATTCAAAAGCTTCAATTCTTTGGCACTCAGCCTTCTTTATGGTCCAACTCTCACATCTGTACATGACTAGCAGAAAAACCATTGGTTCAAGGATACCTCTAGGTATTACAAGCGATCCGTGTTCAAATTTAATTTGGGTAACTTTCTTTACGAAATGTGCAGATTATATTATTATTTTCTAAAACAGTCATTGTGGGATGCAGTATGGATATGGGTTGTGTCCTTTATGTATTTTCCTATTTTTTTGTCCTCCCTTTAGCAAGAGATTTTGAAATGGTTTGAGGTTGGGAAGAAAGGTTGGACGACACATGCTCCAGCAAGCCAATCTTCAATATTGAATGAGCGTTGACGTAACATTTTATTCCTTTTTACTTTGTTTTTTTTTCTCCTCTTGGACTTCAAAGCATGGTTCTTATTTCATGTTATGAAAACTTTGAGGTTCCATTGTAAATGGGAAATGAATATAAGTAAAGGGCTATATTCAAACTTGAAAGAGCTGAATCCAGCCATCACAAGAATAACTGCCTCAATTATTCTCATTACCAGCTTAGCTCTCTATGAAGAGTGCACTGGAAGAGGTAGTGAATCACAAGGGTTTTGTTATCAATAAATCAAGTGGTTGATGCCTCTATAGCTATTTGTGATCTTTCTATTAATGCTTTCAAAAACAAGCCACTATGCATAAAATTTATTATGTACATTATTTTCTTTTTAGAAATATACCGCTAATGGCAACTACCAACTCTGAGACTATCACATGGAAAGCTGACATGATAGGCAATCTCTATGCCATGCAGAATCTTTTTGTTTTTTAGTTTTGCTGCTGATTGCAACAGCTGCTGCTATTTGCAAATGGAACTTTAGCTTCATGATCTGTCCAATTCTTCTGCTTCAAGGCTTGCTCATTGTATCACTTAGCTTTTGCTATAGACAAACCACCTAAAATCTAGTGGCTCAAAACAACAACCATTTATTGTTATTTGTGAGCGACAAGTCATTTGGGTGCTTCTGCAGATCTGAGGCAGACAGGTGAGCAGCTAAGCTCACTAAAATCTGTGTTCCCCTGGTGACTTGGCTAGGAACTGTGTGAGTGAAAATGACCTCACTGAACTATCTGGTGGTTGTCTCACTATTAGTGAGAAAAATGGGGTGATTCAATCACAAACCTCTCACTGTCTAGCAATCTGAAAGCTGTTAGGTTTGTGAAGGCTTAGGTGTACAACTATTAGGTTTTAACTTCCTCCACATTCTATCAATCATGATAAGTCATAAGGCCAGCCCACATTCAAGGGGTGGGGAAATACACTTCATTGCTTGACTGGAGAACTACAAAGTATAGTGGGTATTTTTGTAATCTATCACAATCACTTTCAAGATAGAGTGACTGGGTGGTACATCTTCCTTTATAGTATTCTGGTTGCAAAAATCTGCACTATGAAAACTTGTTTTCCTTCTATTTACTTTGCTTATTACTTATCTCTGGTTATAGATCAGAAATTTTGCTCTCTTTCCTTCTCCTTAAAGACTCAAGTGAATATACCCTGACCCAACCAGTGTAGGTAGGGCAAAGAGCACGAAATCTTTGCTTTCATTTTGATGTATCAACAGGCAGTGGGAGAGATCATGCAAGTAAAGTCTCTGGTACAATTTTAGAAACTGTACTCTGCATAAGGTTACCTAGTTGAGATGGAATGGGCACTCAAATCAGCAGATCAGCATCCCAGCTGTTTTTCTTCACAGAGGAAGGCTCGTCTTTCTCTAATTCATACAAAGGTACCTTATACGCCAGTGGCATCCTAATTAAAAGCTTTCTGAGTCCTAATTTCATCAACTGAAAATTTAGCAAGGGGGGGCTTTCAATTCAATACCCTTTTATGACAAAAACTTTCAATAAGTTAGATGTGGAAGGAATTTATCTCAATATAATAATGGCCACATATGAATAGTCCACCGCCATTAATAACATCATACTCAATGGTGAAAAGCTGAAACCTTTTCCTCTAAGATCAGGAATGAGGCAAGTGTGTCTGCTGTCACTTTTGTTTTTAAACATAGTACTAGAAGTCCTGGCTAGAGCAATTAGGCAAGAAAAAGAAATAAAACTCATCTAAATTGGAAAGGAAGAAGTAAAATAATCTTTGCTTGAAGATGATATGATCTCAGAGGTATAAAACCCTAAAAACTTCACAAACAAAATTATTAGACCTAATAAACGAATTCAGTAAAATTGCTGGACGGGAAAGAAACCTGTAAAAATAATTTCTCTGTACTAAGAACAAACTATCTGAAGAGGAAATCAAGGAAACAATCCCATAGCATCAAAAAGAATAAAATATTTAGGAATAAAAAAAACCAAGGAGGTGAAAGGCTTATATACTGAAAAGTACAAAACATTGATAAAGAAGACACAAATAAGTAGAAAGATATTATGTACTCATCAACTGAAAGACAGTATTGTTAAAATGTCCACACCACCCAAAGTGATCTATAGATTCAATCCTTTATTAAAATCCAAATTATATTTTCCACAGAAATGAAAAATAAATCATATAGAAGTATGAAAGATCCTGAGTAGCCAAAGCAGTCTTGAGAAAGAAGTACAAAGCTGGAGATACAACACTTGCTGATTTTAAATTTTATTACACGTCTTCAGTAATTATAACAGTGTGGCATTGGCTTAAAGATAGACAAATAGACCAATGAAACAGAACAGAGATCCTAGAAATAAGCCAAGCAAATATAGCCAACTGATCTTTGACAAAGATCCCAAGATTACACAGTAGGGAAAGGGTAATCTCTTCAACAAATGGTGATGGAAAACTGGATATCCACATGCACAAAATGAAGCTGGATCCTTGTCTTAAGGCATACAAAAAAATTAACTCAAAATATATTAAATATTTAAATAAAGACTGGAAACTATAAAGCTCCTAGATGAAAACATAAAGAAAGAGCTTCATGTTATAGGTCTTTTTAGCAAATTTTGGGATATGACACCAAAAGTAGAGGCAACACAAGCAAAAATAGACAAGTGAGATTATATTAAATTAAAAATATCAGCACAACAGGAAACAATGGAGTAAAAAAGGAATCTATAGAATGAAAGGAAATATTAGCAAATGCAATATCTGATAAGGGGTTAGTATTCAAAATATACAAGGAACACCTAAATTCAACATATAAATAAATAAATGAATGTTTAATAAATATTCATTAAAAGTGAGTAAAGGACTTGAGTAGACATTTCTCCAAAGAATATATACAAATGGCCAACAGATATATTACAAGATGTTAAAGATAACTAATCATCAGGGAAATGGAAAGCAAAACCACAATGAGATATCACCTCACACCTATTGGGATGGTTATTATAAAAAATATATATATAACAAGTGTTGGCGAAGATGTGAGAAATTGAAAGTTTTGTACACTGTTAATGAAAATGTAAAATAGAGTGCAGCCAGTATGGAAAACAGCATGGAGTTCCCTTAAAAAGATAAAAAATAGAATTATCATATAAAGCAGCAATCCTACTTCTGGGCATATACCCAAAATAATTGAAATAAATATCTTGAAGAAATAACTGCATTCTGATGTTCATTGCAGTCTTATTCATAATAGCCAAGACTTGGAAACAACCTAAATTTCCATCTACAGGAGAATGGGTAAAGAAAACATGGTATGTACATAAAATGGAATATTATTCAGGCTTAAAAAAAGAAGTAAATCCTGCCACATGCAACAATGTGGATGAACCTAGAGGACATTACGCTAAGTGAAATAAGCCGGTTATAGAAAGACAAATACTGCATGATTCTGTTCATACAAGGTATCTAAAACAGTCAAACTCAAAGAAGCAGAAAGTACAGTGGCGGTTGCCAGGGCTAGGGGTCAGGGGTGGTGGGGAGTTGCAGTCAAAGGTATATAGTTTCAGTGATGCAAGATGAATAACCCAGAGGTCTGTCGTTCAGCTTCATGCTTGTAGTTAACACTACTGTGTTGTGCACTTAAGTATTTGTCAAGAGTGTGGATCTCATATTAAGTGTTCTTACTCTAATAAAAAACAAAAACCAAAACTCCTTCAACCACTGTCATAAGATTGTTCTGGAGATTCAGTGATATAATTCCTATGGAATCTCTAAAAACTATAACGTGCAGTAAAAGTAGTTGGTTGCTATTCTTATGGATATTTTGAAAGTAAAAGTCGCTCAGTTGTGTCTGACTCTTTGCAAACCCATGGACTATACAATTCATGGAATTCTCTAGGCCAGAATACTGGAGCGGGTAGCCTTTCCATTCTTCAAGGGATCTTTTCAACCCAGGGATTGAACCCAGGTCTCCTGCATTGCAGGTGGATTCTTTACCATCTGAGCCACAAGGAAAGCCCATCAATATTTTAAGTAATTAAAATCTATATTTTAATAACATTTAATATTGATGGATGACTTATATTTTAGAATCTTCTAGTGATAACTGTGCCTTTGCCATTTAGAGGATCACTCATCATGATCAATGAAACTATCCAGGAAGACAGTATAAAGTGTTGATTGTCATTATCCAACCAAAAAGCTATTTGCTAAGCTTCTATTATTATTTAGCAATATTGTAGGCACTTCGGGAAATAAGACAGACATCATTCTTGTTTTTTAAGCAGTTTAATGATCAGTTAGGAAAATGATGCTATCACAAGGCAGTTAGCAAGGAATGAAATAGTACCGAATCAAGTAATAATTGATTACTTGAGCCCAGTTGAAGTTCAGACAAGAGAAAGATCCTGGAGTTATGAGTGCTCTGCGGCATCTTCTGGCCAAATGTTAGACCTCAGAGAGTTAGGAGAGAGACAATTGCAATTGCTATGGCTGCTCTTTTGGCACCATCTTGCTTTTTATAGTCTCTAAAACCATGAGGGCCTTCTTGATTCACTCATCAATCATTAGACAGTATGTGGTTTAAAAGCAGAGCTCCTTCTCTAGCCTGGAAAGAAATTTTGGCTCGCATGTCAGGTTCTCTTGATCGGGCTTGTGTATGACCTTGGCCCTTTTTAGATTACAGAAAGTTTTTGTAGAATCTTCACAGCTAGCATCATTTCTGACAGGAGGATATCTCTGATCTTGATGATAATCATCAGAAATTTACATGTATTATTATGCTTTCAGAGGATGTGCAGTTACTAAGTAGATTCTTCCGGAGATACACATCAATCAGCAGGCAAATTAATTGGTATTCTCATTTCATATGTTTCTTTCTTTTTCTTTCAACAGTTCCATAATGCATTGCTTCTCAAAGTGTGGTCTGTGGGCCACCTACACCAGAATCCACTGGACGTGGTAATTAAAAATTCAGGTTTCTGAAACCCAGGCCTACTGAATCAGAATCTTTGGGGAGAACCCAAGAATCCACATTGGTGTGAGCTTTCCAGATGATCTTTTGCACATCGATGTTTAACAGTCATGCCTTAATGCTCATTGAACATATAAACATCCCAATGTCCTGTCCACTTCCTAACTCTACACCCCGATCAAATCAGATCTCTGATGCAGGGACATAGGCATCAGCGTTTTTAAACCTTCGAGACAGTTCCAATGTGCAGCCACAACTGAAGACCACTGGCTTACAGCAGTGCTTTTCAAGCTTTAATGTGTACATGAGCCACCTGGGGGTTTTATTAAAATGTGATTCTGATTTAGGAAGTCTGGAGAAAGGCCTTAAATTCTGCATTTCTATTAAGTTCCCAGATGATGTAGATGCTGCTGGTACATGGACCTGATTGGAGTACCTAGGGCTTAGAGAAAAATACATTTAATTGTTTAATTGCCCCATTCTTCATTGGCACAATCTTCTGCATGAATTATATTTGATCAAACTTAATTCCATATAAACTGATTTATGGCACAGTGAAATCTCTGTTCCAAAGAATCGTTTTTCCAGCTTCCCATAAAAATAGTATTTCTTCCAGACTTCATATATGGGCCAATAAACCCTGCATCTCTACTTTTGACCTCTTTTCTCACCTCTCCCTCTAAACTGGCTTTCTTTATATTCCTCACATAAACCAGCTCATTCCTACTCAAGGCCTTTGTCTTGTGATTTCCAGGCAAGCACTTCTCCTAGTTAATAGCAAGGCTGGCCCTATCTGTCCTTTCAGGATTAAATTTCAATGTCATTTCTTTAGTGGGAATGTCCCTGACTGTTTTCCTCCATCCCACTCCAAATATATATTTGCTATTACAGCTCATGTTTTGTTTTCTTTATACAACTTACTACCTGAAATTCCTGTTAATTTATTCCTTTCCTTTTAAATTTGTATATCTCCCTCTTCTATCCCCACCTCAATGGAGGCCACACAAAAATTCAGGTCTGGTCTACCTTGTTCACAACTAGCCAAGTGCCTGGAATAATGCTTGATATCTGGTGATTGATCAATAAATGTTTTTGAAGGAATGAATGATAGTCTGTGACATCATCTGTTGTGTGTCTGTCTATAGTACCAATCCGTAGTTCCCAGCCTCTGAATATCTGTTTCAGTAGCTCTTGAATGGGCTCCAAAGACCCTAGGTTGGGAAACAAAGTCCCAAAGAGTGTGTTCCTTTCTTGATTGACTGAATGTTCCTGGACAATAGCTGTGGATATTCAAATTCCTGACTTCTTTTAGAAAAGGAATGTATCATAAAAATAGGATGTATTTCTCTTGCCTTATGAGCTAGTGTAGATATTATACAAGCACTACATCAGACCACACTTCTGATCTACTGAAGCAATATTTCTGGGTATTGGTTCTAGTGATTTTTTTTCTTAAAACATCTCCAGGTGATTCTGCTAAGTATTCAGTTTTGTGCAGCACTGGAGTGTGAGGGCTTCCCAGTTGGCACTAGTGGTAAAGAACCCTCCTGTCAATGCAGGAGACATAAGAGGCACAAGATCCCCTGGAGGAGGGCATGACAACCTACTCCAGTATTCTTCCCTGGAGAATCCTATGGACAGAGGAGCCCGGCGAATTCCTGGTGGGCTACAATCCATAGGGTCACAGAGAGTCAGGCACGACTGAAGGGACTTAGCATGCACGTATGCATGGAGTGTGAGGGACTCATTATTAGAACTGATGGGACATGAAGCAAACATTGATGTTAATTCTCCAAAGGCACATACATAAAGCCTCTGAATAACATGCTGTATCTGATAGAAATGCTTTCGGGGCAAGCAACGACAAAAAATCTGATTAACAGTAGATTAAACAATGGATGCTTTTTTCCTCTTTCATAACAAGAAATCTGAAATTAGGTGTTTACTGGCATTGGTTCAGTCATTCTGCTTAAGGATTCAGATTGTTTCCATCTTTATCATCCACCATCCTCATATGCTTGCCTTCTTCCTCATATTTGTAACTTTGCATAAAGCCCAAACAGCTTCAGAAGTCACGTTCATGTTCAAGGCAAGAAAGAAAGAGAAGGCTCTCCCAGGAGCTCCCTCAGAAGGCATCTTATCTTTCCTTGGCCAGAACTTTGCATTCTACTCTAGCTGCAAAGAAGGCTGGGGATGTGAGAGGCAAGCTTTCCAAACCATAGTGGGAGGGAGGTGAGCAGTGAGAAGGGGATGGAGAATGGTATTTAAGGAGCCAGGGAATAGCATTTGCCCCGTATGCCTGTTGTGGAAACACAATTCAGCCCAAGATGATGTCTAAAGGGAGACTTCTAGCCTTTCCTGCTCCATTCAATCCATGCTTTCCTAGAGTTACCTTTTTCTTTGCCTAGAGAATTTTCACCAAGTGACTGATTTTCACTTCCAAAGTCTCTTTAAAAAATTGAGATATAATTGACATATATATTATATTAGTTTCAGGTGTACAGCATCATGACTTGCCATTTGTGCATGCTAAGTCGCCTCAGTCATGTCTGACCTATGGACTATGCGATCCTATGGACTGTAGCCTATCAGGCACCTCTGTCCATGGGCTCCTCCAGGCAAGAATACTAGAGAGGTTGCCATGCCCTCCTCCAGGAGACCTTCCCAATCCAGGGGTTAAGCCCATGTCTTTTATGTCTCCTACATTAGCATGCGGGTTCTTTACCACTAGTGCCACCTGGGAAGCCCTTGCTATTTGTATACATTGAGAACTGACTACCACTATTAGTCTAGCTAACATCCTTGTCACTTCATAGAATTACAAACCTTTTCTTGTGATGAGAACTTTTTTGATCTACTCTCTCAGCAACTTTCAAATATACAGTACAGTATTATTAACTATGTGGGTTTCCCTGGTGGCTCAGTGGTAAAGAACCCACTTGTCAATGTAGGAAATGTGAGTTCGATCTCTGAGTCAGGAAGATCCCCTGGATAAGGAAATGGCAACTCACTCCAGTACTCTTGTCTGGAAAATCCCATGGACAGAGGAGCCTCGCAGGCTACAGTACATGGGGTTGCAAAGAGTCGGACACAACTTAGTGACTAAAACAACAACAATTATTAACTATAGTCACCATGCTGTACATTACATCCCCAGGACTTATTTATTTTATAACTGGAAGCTTGTGCCTTTTGACTCCCTTCACCCATTTAACTCACCCCCATCTGCTGCCTCTGTCAATGACCAATCTGTTCTCTGTACCTATGAGTTTGGACATTCTGCTTGTTTGCTTTCTTTAGTTTCCACGTATAAATAAATCATGCAGTATTTGTCTTTCTCTGTCTGACTTATTTCACTCAGCATAATGTCCTCTGATTTCAACCATGTGGGTGCAAATGGCAAGATTTCCTGCTTTTTATGGCTGAATAATACTCCATTACATCTGTCTATCTTATATCTGTATCTACATAGATATGTCACATTTTCTCTATCCATTCATCTATCTTTACCCATTCACCTATTTATGAAGACTTAGGTTGCTTCCAAGCTTCTTGGATATTGTAGATAATGCAGCAGTGAACATGGTGTTGCATATATCTTTCTAAGTTAGTGTTTTTGTTTCCTTCAAGTAAAGGCCCAGAAATGGAAGTGCTGGATCACATTTTAATTCTATTTTTAATTGTTTTGAGGAAATACCATACCATTTTCCACAGTGCACAAGGGTTCTCTTTTCTCCACATCCTTGCCAGTGCTTGATATTTCTAGTCTTTTTGATACCTGCCATTCTAACAGGTGATATCTCATTGTGGTTTTGATTTGCACTCCCCTGATGAATACCAAATGCTTGGTTTACTCCTGGTGATAACAGCAACAATTTATATGTTCCAGGCATTATCTATAAGCACTTTATGTATATTAACTATTTAATCTTCATGAAAAACTTATGTAGTAGATCCCATTATTATCCCCAGTTAACAAATGAGAAAACTGGGTTATAGAGAAGTTAATTAATTTGCCCAAGGTCACTCAGCTAGTGAATAGCAGAGTGGGATTCAAACCCAGGCAATTTGATTCTAGAGTCCATGTTCTTAACCATAATACTATACTGTATACCCTTCCACAGGTACTTAGGTTAAGGTCCACTGACTAAAGAATATAACTTAGTCAAACAAAGCTAGGCTTCCTTAGTTGTTGCAGAAAGGGAAATGCACATCAGGGGAATGATGAGGAACCTGAAAGGGGAAACCAAGTAAGAGTATTTAAAGGGTCTGGGGAACAGAGTTATTTATTCATAAGTCTTAGCAGGGATAGCTTAAGAACTTGTAAGCTACATTAGTTACTAGAACACTCAGTGGTCTTTAGGACACAGGAGTTGATGTGCAATTATTATTAGAATAATTGTATCTGAAGGAGCTGGAGTCAAGAGAGTTTGAGCTTACTTAATCTTCATGTCACCTCATCTGTTTTGTGAGCTGCACAGTTTTGCAAGTGGTGACTTATATTTCCATCCACCCTCTTCATGAGCTAGCTGCCAGCAGGGTGATTTTGCATCTATCAGTCTCCCCTTCTGGTCATTTTTCAGTCTAAGTGGAAGGATGCTTGCATGTTCAGTCACTTCAGTTGTGTCCGACTCTTTGCAGCCTCATGGACTGTAGCCTGCCAGGCTCCTCTGTCCATGGGATTTTCCTGGCAAGAATACTTGAGTGCATTGCCATGCCCTCCTCCAGGGATCTTCCTGACCGAGAGATGGAAATCACATCTCTTGCATCTCCTATATTGCAGGTAGGTTCTTTACCACTGAGCCACTGGGGAAGTGCCAAGTGGAAGGACAGATCACTGTCTTTTAGGGAAATGATGAATCCAGATTCACGTATGTGTGTGTGTTAGTTGCACAGTCATGTCTGACTCTTTGTGACCCAATGGACTGAAGCCCACCAGGCTCCTCTGTCCGTGGAATTCTCCTGGCAAGTATAAGGGAGTGGATAGCCATTCCCTTCTCCAGGAGATCTTCCTGACCTAGGGATCCAACCCAGGTTTCCTGAAGTGCAGGCAGATTCTTTACCATCTGAGCCACCAGGGAAGCCCTGGTGGGGCTTCATACCCACTGTTCAATTGGTTGCAATAGTGTTTGCAACCTCAAGTGACAGGCCTTCTGATTCTTTTTGCTGGATGATTATTTGTGGAATCTTCTGGAGTGAAAGTGGCTCTGGAGTTATTCACTTTGGATGCAATATAGAAACAGGAAATTTTGTTCCTGTCTCAATATGAGACAGGAAATTACTTAAGTGAAACTTCATTCTCGTGAACCTTAAGCTACTTAAATCTTTTGTTAACCATGTGGCTTTTTCCTTTGACTTAATGTAAGTAGTTCATTTTTCCCCATTTCTGGAGGATGAATCTTACTTGTAATAATTACTGGGAGCCAGGATATCAGGAGTACCATGATTAAAGGGTAAGAGTGTCTATTAATGTAGATTCTTGAACCAGCACAGAAGGAAGAAACTAACCAAGAGTATAAAGAAAAAACTTACAAAGATGTACAGCAATCAATGGCTTTGGGCATCTGGGGTCTTAGGCATAAGCCATCTACTTAAATTGTCTTTTTCTTTTGGGCCAAAACAGCCCTATAAATGTTGACTCACTCATAGATGCACGTCTAAAGTGATGAGGACGATGGTATCCGTGAATTTATTCTCTCCAATATCAGTGGTTCTTTCCTGAGATTCTTTAGATATTTTCCCCCCAGAAAACTCATTTCCTTAGTATATCAGAGTACTCATATACATATTTTGGCCGAGAGAGAAGGTAACGCCATCACAAGTACCAAGAAAAGGCTATGTTCATGTTCTGTGTACTTAAGGTCAGCACTACACCAGTGCAAACGTATTTGAATACACAGCATAAAAGGGCAATCCTTCATTAATTTCTCTGAAAACACACTTGCACCTGCAGACTTCCTGGAGGTTCTTTTTTTTTTTTTTTCTTTAGGGGGAGTGTCTTGAAGTACAGGGACTCTCAAGCACCTGGAGGCCAACAACTGCAGATGTCTGCCTGAAGGCAAAGATTTGATCAGGTTGATGAAACCAGCATGGTATGTCCTAGCAAAACAATGATCTACAGATTACAAAGCTTTAAGTGGTTTTAATTCTGAAGATATGAAATCTATGCCTGCAAAAAGGGTGGGAGATTCTGCAACAAAAGTCTGGAATGATTCCCAAATATGCAGAATCAAGAACTAGAATTTTTGTTGATGTTAAGGGTTTCATTTCACAAAGATTAATTCTATATCTTTTGAATATAGGAAGTGGTTGTCTTAAATATGGCCTAAGTAGAAAAGAAAGGAAAGTTCTCTATTGCCTTATATTCAGCATCTGTTTTTGTTAATGGTCTAACGCAGGACTCTCTGAACTTTTCCCAGAATTTAAACTAAGTATTAGTTTTTAAAATAAAAAATATATAAATGTTTACTTAAAAAAAATCTCTAATGTCTTTTTGGTTACCTAAAATATATCAAAGACCAATATTTGGAACAGGAGCAATTAAGTAAATTTTCTTTGATTAATAAATTATCTTCCATTTAAAACAAAAGAGGAAAGATAAACTATTTGCTTAAAGTTCAATCAGCCAAGATGTGTGTTTGTTTAATAAGCTGTTGGATTTGCCTATACCTGGCTATTCTCTAATTCACATAAAGGCCCGGGCTATTGCTTACAAACCTATTTTGTGAAATTACTGGAGTTACACTGCTCCAAGTGAGATTCTTTATGATATTGTATAAAAATTAAGCATTTTGCCTGCTTAGTCACACCACATAATTGCAAAGGTTCTTAAGTCTAGGTCAACCTGAGCAAGTTTGTTCTTGATTTATATACTACTTCCAAAAATATGTCAAGGTGTTTATTTCTTTGTGCAGAGGAGCAGTGGGGCAAAATAAGTTGTGACTGGTGATTGCACACTCATGTGGAACTTTAGGACCCACTCTGGATTTTGATTGCACCAATTTGAAAAATTTAATTTTTGTGATCGCTTACTGTTTACTGATATCCTCTTCTCAACTTCGTTCTAAATAATTTCCTGCCTTTCTTGAGCCTAAGAGCCAGGAGACCAAAACCTTCCACACCTCTAACCAGATGAATGCAGGCAATTAGGTGGAAATGCCCCTTTAAGTATAGGTTTGAGTGCACCAGGTATAATTCTCAGAGTTACCTGGATGCAAGGGTTAAACTCAAGAAGCTCTTGACTCATGCTATAAATTTTTCAGAACTATTTACTGGGGGAAAAAAAAATCCAAACTCCTGATTTTTCCCATTGTTTAAAACTGTATATTTGGAAGCCGTCATACTGCTCATGGGGCTTCCTTGGAGGCTCAGTGGTAAAGAATTTGCCTGCAATTCAGGAGACAATGCAAAAGATGTGAGTATGATCCCTGGGTCGGGAAGATCCCCTGAAGGAGGGCATGGCAACCCACTCTAGTATTCATGCTTAAAAAATCCCACGGACAGAGGAGCCTGGCGGGCTACAGTTCATGGGGTTGCAAAGAGTCAGATGTGACTGAAGCAACTTAGCACGCACACATACCACTCATGATAGTCGTGTGATACAATACAGGATGGATGGATGGTTATTCATGTTATTTACCTTCAGGAATACTAAGAGGCATCTCACATTGGAAAAGTAAAAAAATATATTTTGCTAATTTTTAAACATTATTTCAGATAGATTCATTCTATTTCTGTCAATAGTGCTTTCAATTAACTCCAGAAGATTAATACATATCTCCCCAACCAATGCATCAACATAGTCAAAATGGACCCTATTTTTTTTAAGAACTTGGTGTATCTTCCCAGATTCATCTAGGAACTGATAAAATGGTCTATCAACAAATGCAAAGATGCAAATTGAGATGATTAAATAACACTTCCAAACTCTCTTTTATCCTCTTGTTGAATTGATCAGCTGTTATTTCTCTATGGGGTAGAGTGGGGTTGACATTTGCTTCTTCAATGTGTCTTGTGTTAAGAAGCCAGTTTTGGGTGGAGGTTGTAGGGGGAGAATGAGCTAGCTGATTGGATCACTTTTAGACTGGTTGTGAGAGAACACACATGCCACTCAACTCCCCAGAGTGAGTAGAGGACTCAGTTTATACATGGCTCACCCTTACTCATGACCCTTTTATATCAACTCTGAATGTACCACTAAGAAAATCCAAGAATTAACTTCATATAAACAATTAAAGCTGCAAATGAACTGAGTATTCTCTAGGAAGAGACAAAGCTTTTTTTCCCGAACACTTGATTGCTAAGGAACCAGAAAGAGAATAGTTTGAATAGAAGATTAGAGGAGTTGTGTTTTAACTAGGATTTGGACACAGTATCTTTTAAAGTTTCAAGTATGAACAATGATTAAACCAAATTAATTTGCTATGGAATCAACTTCTTCCAAAGTCATAGGAAGTATTGTCATATAGTGATAAAAAGCTAACTCCCTCCCCCACACTGCCAGCCTCTTGTCTCTTGCCATTTCAATCCATCCTCCACTTTTCTGTCACAGTTCTCTTTTCTAAACTTCCAGCATAATCCATGCTATTTTTTCAGCCTAAATGTCTCTCTGGATCCCCATTCCCTAGGAAAATAAAGTCCAATGCCTCATCTAGGCACTAGAGGTCTTTCATAATCTGGTCCCAGTCAAAGTTTCTAGACTCTTCTCTTTTGACCCAGCTTGTCCTAAACCACACTAAGTTTTTCACTGTTTCCTGACCATGCTGATTCTCCTGTTTGGTTCTCTCTACCTGGAATGCCCTTTCCTCACTAGGATCTACATGCCCCAGAGAGCAACTGAGCTCTTCCCATTCTACTTTCAAAGAAGAGACAATGTCCAGACTCTGCACTTATCATATGGCATTTTTTGTAGTTAATTACATACTTATGAATCTGTCCTACCAAGTTGTGAATTCCTTGATGGAAGAGACAATGCATTACCCATCTTTACTCTCTGTGCATCTTGTGTAAATAGGGTGCACAAGGCAACTTCAATAATTATTGAATTGCAGAGTAGTTGTTGAACAGCAAATATGGGTAGAATATGCTACAGATGTGTGATGAGTTTTAAAATACTGACTTATTTATTTTTGGTTCCAATTACTTATTCTGCTAGAGCAGTACTGTCCAGTATAAATATAATGTAAGCCACAGATGCAAGCCACACATATGATTTAAAATTTTCTAGTGGCTATATTAAAAAATAAAAAGAAAGGTAAAATTAATTTTCATAGTATTTTTATTTACCAAATATGTCTAAATATTATAATTATTTTTATTATAAATATTTTATTATTATATAAATATATTATTATAAATATTTTATTATAAATATAATTATTATAATTATTATTAAACATAGTATTAGCATAAAAATGATTAATGGGATAGTTTACATTTTTTAAAGAAGTCTTGGAAATTGAGGATGTATTTTTCACATCTCAGTTTGGACTAGCCACATCCAAGTGTTCAGTAGCCTCATGTGGCTTGTAGCTACCATACTGGACAACACAGCTCTAGATATTTCTACTGCTTCCATTCAGGAATTTTCTGGGGACTTTATAATAACTGCTACAAAGGAGGCATGAAAAACCAGAAAGCGAGGAAGAACTTCATATCTTGGCTTTTGACTTTAAAGAAAGCTGAGTGCAGAAGAATTGATGCTTTTGAACTGTTGTGTTGGAGAAGACTCTTGAGAGTCTCTTGGACTGCAAGCAGATCAAACCAGTTCATCCTAAAGCAAATTAGTCCTGAATATTCATTGGAAAGACTGATGCTGAAGCTGAAACTCCAATACTTTGGCCACCTGATGTGAAGAACTAACTCATTAGAAAAGACCCTGATGCTGGGAAAGATTGAAGGCAGGAGGAGAAGGGGATAACAGAGGCTGAGATGGTTGGATGGCATCACCAACTCAATGGACCTAAGTTTGAGTAAGCTCTGAGAGTTGGTGATAGATAGGGAAACCTGGCGTGTTGTAGTCCATGGGGTTGCAAAGAGTTAGACACCACTGAGCAACTGAACTGAACTGAGGTCTTTGTGGGGAAAGGATAGCTTCATGCAGAGGAAGTGAAATAGATTCAAGAGAAAGCTTATGACATGAAAAGAAGGCATTGTTTGGTCTTCTTCCACAAGTATACATGGGAACAAAGAATCTGTAGGTCAAGAAGTGGGACAAAATTTAAGGGGAAGTAGAAAATGAACAGGCTTCCCAAGTGGCACTAGTGGTAAAGAACCTACCTGCCAATGTAGGAGACATAAGAGACATGGGTTCAATCCATGGGTCAGGAAGACCCCCTGGAGGAATGTGTGGCAACCCACTCCAGAATTCTTGCCTGGAGAATCCCATGGACAGAGGAGCCTGACAGGCTTCAGCCCATAGGGTGTGCCCTCGAAAATTCAGACACAACTGAAGCGATATAACACACATGTACAGAAAATGAACAGACAGCATGCGTTCTTGAGAAAAAAGACCCATATGTCTTTTTCTCTCTCAGGTTCTGAGTAAGAGGACAACAGAAATTCAAGTTGATTTGAGGATTTGAGAGCAGTGGAGTCCTGGGTCCCTTTCTCCAAGAACGGCTTAGGGAGATGGCAAGTAGAAAGGCTGCTCTATAGTGTGTCCAGGCTCATGGACTTGAGATGGTCTCATGGAATTCCCATGTGCCCCAGAGATTTATAGTTTCCCCAATGACTTAGCAGGTAAAGAATCTGTCTGCAATGCAAGAGATGCAGATTTGATCCCTGGGTCAGGAAGATCCCCTGGAAGTGGAAATGGCAACCCACTCCAGTATTCTTGCCTGGAAAATCCCATGGACAGAAGAGCCTAGTGGGCTACAGCCCAAAGGGTTGCAAAGAGTTGGACATGACTGAGCACACATAGACACACACACCTAGAGAGCTGTATAGTTAGCCCCACGCACCCAAGAATAGCTCTGAAACAATGACCTCCTATTAATAGTCCCATTGGGCTTCTTGGAGCTCACTCTTCTGTAAGAGAAGCTGAAGGATCCCATGCCCTAGAAGGAGAGAAGGATGGATATCAGCAAAGAGACATGGGCAGGAAGATATAAACAGATAGAGACAGATGGATTAAGCACACAGACATGGAGGAGTCCTGTCGATAGGAAGGGAGAACAGCTGAGCTGTGACCTATGTGGATATGGAGTCAAAGATCAGATAGAAACAGCAGAGCTGAACAGACATCACCATGCATAGGTGATGACTCTGATAAAAAGACACCTATCTCAGGGTTGGGTACCTCATACAACTTCCTGGAAATTAGACACACCTCCAGGGAGAGAAGGACAGGCTTAAACTGACTGGGTTTCAGTTTCTCCTACTTGAAGCATCAAGGCTTATAATTAAAATGAAGTTCAGTCATGAAAACTATAGGAAGTTGTCTTACACAGCTGATTTTGTGCACTGAGATTCATGACCACCATTCAGAGGATATTCTGGACTCCTGGTCATGTATTTTCAACAGTATTTTGGATATAGATTCCTCTCACCCTTAAATATTTTTATGCAGAAAAGGCTTAAAATCATAAAAAGAACCTCAATGTTTTTAATCACACATTATAATTAACTATAGTTAGCTAAGTGTCTAGGAGATTCAGAGCATCCAAAAATTGGAAGACTGAGGTATGTGTGTACAGTCAATGAAGGAAGAAACTGAAATATAGACAATGCTGAGAAATACAGGCTTGGTGAAATTAATCATTATCACCAGTGCTCTAGAGAAGTGCTCGTCATGAAGAGTATCATCTTTCTACAGGGCTGCAGTATACCTTGTTGCTTTTATAGTTTTACAGAAATTGTTGGAGGGAGAAAGGAGAAAAATCTAAACTGTATGAAAATTGAGAATTAATTCTGTCATAGGTTTCTCATAAAGAAGGAACTAAAGATCCTCAAGGGGCTTCCCAGGTGGCTCAGTGGTAAAAAGAAAGAAAGGAAAAACTGCCTGGGAAATTCTATGGACAGAGGAGCCTGGGGGCGGGGGCTACAGTCCGTGGGGTTGCAAAGAATCAGACAGGACTGATGGACTAACACTTTTCACTTTCATTATAGGTGGTTGGAGGTTGTGAGGCTGGGAAGGCATGCAGGCAAACCAACTCTATATTATGGATAGAATATATTTAGCAACCAAGATTTGATGTAGTGAAACATAAACTCTAAAATTATTTAAATGTTAGCCCCCAAAAGACTTCTGTAAGTCAAATACTTTTGACATCCTCTCCTCTTCCAAACTGAGAGAGAGGACTAATGAAAAGCTCACCAGTTGCAAAATAAAGATTTTCAACCCACCACTTCTGAAAAAGCCTTGATTCTAATCATCCTGGAAGTTCACCTGACCAACTGGTCAAGAGGAAATAGAGATCCAAAACTTTCCAACAAGTTCAGAAAAGTAGAAAAGGATTATCCAGGAAGTGATAAACTGAGCACATTCAGAGAAAACCTACTCCAAATAATATGGCCCATCTGAGAGTTAAATGGGAGAAGGCAATGGCACCCCACTCCATTACTCTTGCCTAGAAAATCCCATGGACGGAGGAGCCTGGTGGGCTGCAGCCCATGGGGTCACTAAGAGTCGGACACGACTGAGCGACTTCACTTTCACTTTTCACTTTCACGCATTGGAGAAGGAAATGGCAACCCACTCCAGTGTTCTTGCCTGGAGAATCCCAGGGTTGGGGGAGCCTTGTGGGCTGCCATCTATGGGGTCGCACAGAGTCGGATACGACTGAAGAGACTTAGCAGCAGAGAGTTAAATATATTGAAAAAACTTAAAGAGCTGGAAAAAGAGAAACTAAAATAACAAGAAAAGAGTCATCCTTAAATAATGGGGGTGCACATTGCCTCACAAGTCTTGCTTTCTCCCTGTCCCCATCCCCCATCACTAGGGCCTTGTGAAAGACTATTTTTCCCCCTTTAGATGCGATAAAGGAGAAAACACAACTGTTCATTTGCAGGATGGCCTGAGGAATGCAGACTAAAGGACAGACAGTCTCCTTACTTTTCCATAAGAAATGTTTTAAGACATCTAGTTTAGTGATGGCTGTTGAGATTGGAATTGCAAATGCTCTTTGCCAGCTCTTGTTTCCTGAAAAGTAAAACAGTAACTTCCATTCTCTAAGAAGTTTCTTAAAAGCTAGCAGAAGGAAGTTTGGGAACTAGAATCTATGCAAGCAGAGAACTTTCCTGAAGATGTTCATTCTGTACCCATGTCAACATCTTCTCCTTTGGATCCAATTGATTTTTACATTATTTGTAGCAATGGTGGTAAAGTATTAATAGTATGTAAGCAATAAATACTGAATATTTATTGAGATCTTATTATGTGTCAGGCACTGTAACAAGCATTTAACCTAGAGTGATTTAATTTTCATTATAACTCATTGTTGTTGTTATTATTACTATTCCCATTTTAGAGATGAAGAGACTGAGGCTTAGAAAGGTTAAATCACTTTGCCAAGATCACATAAATAGCAAGTGGCAGAGCTAGGAGTTTAATAAATAGCATGTGGCAGAGCCTGTTTTTGTCTTTTATCTTAAAATGCGACACTGAGTGCCCACCACCCCAAGAACAGGATGCATAATTCGCAGGGCCTGTTGCAAAGTAAAACAAAAGAGGTGCCCTTAGTTGAAAAATATAAGAAAGTCAAGATGGTGCCACAAGGCATTAAACCAAACTCGGGTCCAGTGTGACAACACAGATCACGGGACCATGAAGCTCGTCCTGACTGTGTATAACTTCTGGGGATACAAATATGAATAATATCCAGTTCATGTCCTTAAAGACAGGAGAACAAACAGGCAACCAGGAAATTCCTATTACTTTTCAGGTGTGATAAGGCCACAGAAGTCAGAGACAAAGCAACCACAGCCATCCTGGGGCTGCAGGAAACAATAGTAATTATTATTTGTAGTAAACACAGTAAGAAAATGACTTTTCTTAGTTTTCTTTTCTTTCGCACTTTTTATTTCCTTCCTTGTTTGAGAAACCTGATACGAGACACAGAGATGGAGATAAAGCAAAGCCTTAATACTGACAGGAGAAGTGGCTTCAGATGTGTGGCTTGCTCCCACAGCCTCCTGACTGAAGCATCTCACTCAGTGGTCCCTGTAGAACCACTGGGAGCCCTGCAGGCTGCCCAAATAGGCCTGCTCCCCTCAGCCCATGGAGCATGAACTTCGTGAATGGCCAACTTTAACAGAAACGTTCAAGGTCTTCTCCAAAGGAGCAGGAAGGTGAGTGAGCAGCCAAGAGTTGTCAGGAGTGGTGTCGAATGAGGTCCCTCTATCTGGAATCACACGGAGGCCAAAATGAGTCTCTCTCCCAGTGGGTCTTATACCTTCTGTTTTAGGATAATTTGTTGTTCAGTCGCTAAGTCGTGTTTGACTCTGAGACCCCATGGCCTGCAGCATGCCAGGCTTCCCTATCTTTCACTATCTCCCGGAGTTTGCTCAAACTCATGTCCATTGTTGGTGATGCTGTACTACCATCTCATCCTGTCGCCCCCTTCTCCTTTTGTCCTCAATCTTTCCCAGCATCAGGGTCTTTTCCAATAATCTGAGTGCTAAGTCTTAATACTCTTGCATTTTGTAGGCCTATCACGCTGGTAGATGTCTTACTGAATCCCTTGATCTTTCTTAAAACTCTATTATATAATAATTTTTGAGGAATGGGAAAAGAGTCTGTAATCAGAATATTATTCTTCCAATTTTTTTCACTCCTTAGAAAGTAGGGAAAACCTTTCTTCTCTCTAGATAGTGAGAAGCTTCTGGTTTATCCTTCTAAAGGCAAAAGGTTCCATTTTGAATGCTCTGGTTTAAATTAAAGAATAACAAGTTTGAGTGAATAGAGCTTGTTTGAGTGAAGTAGAAGGATGAAGACACTAAAGTCTTTGTTAGAAGTGTTTATTACTCAAATAATTAGGAAAATGGGAAACAAGTAAATGTTTTAAAATATTGGACTCCATAGTGGGCTTTCTTTTCCCCCTCTTTTTAAGTGAATGTTATGAAAATGTTTCATTCTTGTTTACTGATAGTGTGAGAAAATTCCAGGAACAGCTTCCCTGGTGTGTGTGTGTGTGTGTGTGTGTGTGTGTGTGTGTGTGTAGAACAGTGCTTCTCAAAGTATGATTTTTGATTCTTAGGCCAACTACACCAGATCACTAGGGAAACTGATTAGAAATGTGTGTTCCATTTGGAACCAGTATGTTTCCATATTCTACCATACTGAATCTGTAGGAAGCTACATCTATTCCGTGCTCCTTAAGTGAATCTTTTTCAAATTGAAGTTTCAGAGGCCCTGAAATCCATTTAAAATGACCCCTCTCTGAAAATATTTAGTAATTTATGGTGGATGTAAAGTAGGTCTAGAGGTGAACCTGAATGAGGATTCACTCTTGGCTGGGTGAGGCCTTGGGCAGAGGGAGAAAAACAGACTTGAACAGGGGAAAGGAAGGATATTTCAATGTGGAGTGAATGAAGGCCATGGAGAAAGCTACTAGGGATGGGAGGGGATGGAAGATAAGTGTTTCCTTTGTGGTTGGGGCAGGAGGTGGAAGTGAGGAGCGTATGAATCATTGATCTTTCCTGAAATTTTCTGCTCCTAACTTAAGAGTGGAAAACACTTACTCTCATGAGCCTGCAGAAGCAGAAGATATTAAGAAGAGGTGCAAGAATACACAGAAAGAAAGTGAAAGTGAAGTAGCTCAGTCATGTCCAGCTCTTTGTGACCCCATGGACTGTAGCCTACCAGGCTCTGAGATCCATGGGATTTTCCAGGCAAGAATACTGGAGTGGGCTGCCATTTCCTTCTCCAGGGGATCTTCTCAACCCAGGGATCAAACCTGTGTCTTCTGCATTGCAGACAGACGCCTTACCGTCTGAGCCAAGAAGAGGTTTAAGAATACACAGAAGAACTGTACAAAAAGATCTTCATGACCCAGATAATCACGATGGTGTGATCACTCACATAGAGCCAGACATCCTGGAATGTGAAGTCAAGTGGGCTTTAGAAAGCATTGCTACAAACAAAGCTAGTGGAGGTGATGGAATTCCTCCATCACCTTTGAGCGATGGAGGAAATTTGAAAGTTGAGCTCTTTCAAATCCTGAAAGATGATGCTGTGAAAGTGCTGCACTCAATATGTCAACAAATTTGGAAAACTCAGCAGTGGCCACAGGACTGGAAAAGGTCAGTTTTCATTCCAATAGCAAAGAAAGGCAATGCCAAAGAATGCTCAAACTACCGCACAATTGCACTCATCTCACATGCTAGTGAAGTAATGCTCAAAATTCTCCAAGCCAGGCTTCAGCAATACATGAACCATGAACTTCCTGATGTTCAAGCTGGTTTTAGAAAAGGAAGAGGAACAGAGATCAAATTGCCAACATCCGCTGGATCATGGAAAAAGCGAGAGGGTTCCAGAAAAACATCTATTTCTGCTTTGTTGACTATGCCAAAGCCTTTGACTATGTGGATCACAATAAACTGTGGAAAATTCTGAAAGAGATGGGAATACCAGACCACCTGACCTGCCTCTTGAGAAACCTGTATGCAGGTCAGGAAGCAACAGTTAGAACTGGACATAGAACAACAGACTGGTTCCAAATAGGGAAAGGAATACATCAAGGCTGTATATTGTCACCCTGCTTATTGAACTTATATGCAGAGTACATCATGAGAAATGCTGGGCTGGAGGAAAACACAAGCTGGAATCAAGATTGCCAGGAGAAATATCAATAACCTCAGATATGCAGATGACACCACCCTTATGACAGAAAGTGAAGAGGAACTAAAAAGCCTCTTGATGAAAGTGAAAGTGGAGAGTGAAAAAGTGGGCTTAAAGCTCAACATTCAGAAAACGAAGATCATGGCATCTGGCCCCTTTACTTCCTGGCAAATAGATGGGGAAACAGTGGCTGACTTTATTTTTGGGGGGCTCCAAAATCACTGCAGATGGTGATTGCAGCCATGAAATTAAAAGACGCTTACTCTTTGGAAGGAAAGTTATGACCAACCTAGACAGCATATTAAAAAGTAGAGACATTACTTTGCCAACAAAGGTCTGCCTAGTCAAGGCTACGGTTTGTCCAGTGGTCATGTATGGATGTGAGAGTTGGACTGTAAAGAAAGCTAAGCGCTGAAGAATTGATGCTTTTAAACTGTGGTGTTGGAGAAGACTCTTGAGAGTCCCTTGGACTGCAAGGAGATCCAACCAGTCCATCCTAAGGAGATCAGTCCTGGGTGTTCATTGGAAGGACTGATGTTGAAGCTGAAACTCCAATACTTTGACCACCTGATGTGAAAAGCTGACTCATTTGAAAAGACCCTGATGCTGGGAAAGATTGAGGGCAGGAGGAGAAGCGGACGACAGAGGATGAGATGGTTGGATGGCCTCACCAATTCAATGGACATGAGTTTGGATGGACTCCGGGAGTTGGTGATGGACAGGGAGGCCTGGCGTGCTGCGGTTCACGGGGTCACAAAGAATTGGACATGACTGAGTGACTGAACTGAACTGAACATGAGCCTGCATAATAATCACTCTCTTGTTCCTCCTTAGATGGTATTTTGAGAAAGAAATGATGGATGTAGATGATATCTACAAAGGAAGGTATGATAATGAAGACATTGACTAATTCCACTGGAGAGAAAGAATCCAGGTTCCACAATATCCATGACATGTTGACCATAAAGTCTCCTATGTCTGCATGGCCAAGGGAAGTGAATGAATACATCTATCCGCCTTCTTTGACGCCATCATTTGAGTTTTTCAAGAGTCTAATTTGGAGATATACTTTTACTATCAATCTGTACCCAATTTCAACTCCCCTAACAAGTCTTTACTCACTTCCCTGTCACCCCTCCTCCTTTTTCTCGGACCCATGAGCACCTGCGTTGAGGCCCTTCCCTTGGGAAAGCAGATCTGAGTCTGAGGCTTATTCTGGCCTTTGCTCAAAGATGATCTGTAAATTACCAAGCTGAACGTTGGTAAAATAAACCCATAAACCTATTTTAGAAACACAGTTTAGGGAATTTCCTGGCAGTTCAGTGGTTAGGACTTAGCACTTTCCCTGCCAACGGCCTGGGTTCAATCTCCTGTTGGGGACCTAAGATCCTGCAAGCCATGCAGCATGGCTAAATAAATAAAATAGAAACTTTATTTACAAAAAAACAGTTTAAAATATATTTACAGAATTCTCTGACTATTCCCATGTCAAATATTTTACAGCACTTTTCCTACTTAAGTTTATATCATTACAAAGAGAAGAGGCATGTCTACAATGAGGACTGTTTTTATTTATTCTTTTTTTAATCTTATCTTTAAATACAACACATTATTAAATTTCTACAGACTAAGGTGTTGTCTGATTTGTTTTCACAGTATATCATGAGTCCAGAACTGAGCTTGGGCTTCCCTGATGGCTCAATGGGTAAAGAATGCAGGAGACATGGAACTGAGCTCCAGCCACAAGACTTGTGAACCATCTCAGAGTCCTGCGCAGGTGCAGAAAACAGGGAGGGCACTGACAGCCCACCTGGGGTGGAGATGATCTGCCCAGCTATCATCTGACTTACTCTGCATCCCTCACCTTTCCCAAACAACTTCCTTTCTTCCTCTTTCCCTTCTTTGTGGCCATGAAATATATTTCCTCTGTACTCCCAGGGTATAAGAAGAGAGTAGGTTGAGGGTATGCTGTTTGATCCTGGGGTGGCTCAGGAAATCCTAAAAGAAATCTAATATTTAGATCCATTTAAGACTTTCCTACTATTGGCTCCATCCTGGGGTCCTTTGAGACCACTGTAAACATTTACTTCTTTCTCCCAAGGCCTTCCTCACTGGAATCCTCTTCTGCCTGGCTACACCTAGAAATGTGTATACTTGGAGTGGAGGATAGTGGAAGGTAGTGGGAAAAGATCAGAGGTCCGAGAGATATGGGTAGCACATCTTTGCATAAAGATGTTTATCAGGATGTGATCCTAGCAGGTGAATCATCCTGTGGGCTGGGCTGCTGTGGTCAGTGGCAATTCTGGCCTTAGGCAGAAATGTAGAGCAAGAGACATTGGCTGAAGCATCCCCTATGCACAGCCCTGGCTACCCAGAGTTCTCTGTATTCTGTTGTGTCTTTTCTCTTCTGATAGATGTATCAAAGTGTTTCCCCCATAGTTCAGTTGGTAAAGAATCTGCCTGCGATGCTGGAGACCCCAGTTCGATTCCTGAATCAGGAAGATCCAGCTGGAGAAAGGTTAGGCTACCTACTCCAGTATTCTTGGGCTTCCCTTGTGGCTCAGCTGGGAAAGAATCCACCTGCAATGTGGGAAACCTGGGTTCAATCCCTGGGTTGGGAAAATCCCCTGGAGAAGGAAAAGGCTACCCACTCCAGTACTCTGGCCTGGAGAATTCCATGGAATGTATAGCCCATGGGGCCACAAAGAGCTGGACACGACTGAGCAACTTTCACTTTTCAGATATACCAAGAAAACAACATACTGACCCACCCAGTGACGTTTGCTTTGAATTCTGTGGTCTCTGTGTTTCCCCAGGGTGAATGTTTCTCCTGGATGCCAGTGAGCCTCTCTCATATTCTCCTATAATTTGCAGGGCATACATCACCTACCTAAGCATATACCTGAGCAATTGCTTAGTAAATATTTGTTCACTGAAGACAAAGTCTTTTCTGAAATCAAAGAATAAAATATCTCATGGTGAAATTTCAATTACTAGGACATGAAGATGCAAGATATTTGGGGGAAAGAGAAACTTCATAGTTCCAGCCACCTATGTGGTGTTCTTATAGGGTGTGAAGCACTAGAAGCTTCTCAGAACTTCTTTTCAGGTATCTATTGATACTGTGATGGCCCACACCTCCTTATCGCAACAGTATCAGCAAATAAAACACTTAAAGATTGGGTGAAAAATGGAGGGGGGGAGGAGACTTCAATTCTTCTGAAGATATCTAGAGTGAAGTGAAGTTGCTCAGTCATGTCCAACTCTTTTCGACCCCATGGACTCTAGCCTACCAGACTCCTCCATCCATGGGATTTTCCAGGCAAGAGTACTGGAGTGGGTTGCCATTTCCTTCTCCAGGGGATCTTCCCGACCCAGAGACTGAACCAACATCTCTTATGTCTCCTGCTTTGGCAGGCGGGTTCTTTACCACTAGTGCCACTATTTAATAACTTATATTAATACTTCTTGGAAAAACTGTGACTTTTATAATTATATCAGACTCTAAATTATTAGTTAAAATGTCATAGTTTCTTCATCCTAATTAGTATAATTATTAGCCAATTTTTCCATTGTTGAAGGATTATTTACATTGCCAGCTAAAATTACTACTTTTATTTGCATCACAAAACTCTTAAGTGAGTTGGTAAAATGTGAAAACATCACAAAACTTCCCTTGAGATGCACTGGATACATGTTGGAATAATTTTTATTCCTCTGGGTAAATGATGGAGAACTTGGCTGTTCTATTAATTCTTACCTCAGCAAATTTTTTTTGGACAAAGATAAATCTCTGGTGGCTCAGTGGTAAAGAACCCACATGCCGGAGCAGGAGACTTGGGATTGATCCCTGGGTTGGGAAGATCCCCTGAAGAGGGAAATGGCTACCCACTCCAGTATTCTTGCCTGGAGAATCCCATGGACAGAGGAGCCTTTTGGGCTACAACCTATGGGATTGCAAAAGAGTCAGACACAACTTAGTGACTTAACAACAACAACAAAAATTGCCATAACAGAAATAACTTTTCTTGTTTTATAAGGGGCAGTTTCTAGTTTGGAATTCATTCCAGTGTTATTTCTGCTTAAATGGATAGGAAATAGAGTCAGAGGTCTTTGGAAATACCATTATAGTAGCTAAATAAAACAGCGATAATTATTTTCTCAAAAATTTGTGCTGTTGTATTTTCACTGCTAATGAAAGAGCTGAGTGGGTGGGTGAAGTCGCTCAGTCATGTCCCACTCTTTGTGACCCCGTGGACTGTAGCCCACCAGGCTCCTCCATCCACGGGATTCTCCAGGCAAGAATACTGGAGTGGGTTGCCATTTCCTTCTCCAGAGGATCTTTCTGACCCAGGGATTGAACCCAGGTCTCCCGCATTGCAGGCACTTTAACCTCTGAGCCACCAGGGAAGCTAGCATGGGTTAATAAATTTTCCTCATTCATATATATATATATGTATATGTGTGTGTGTGTGTGTATAAATTTTCTTATACATGTGCAATATTAATTAAAAATTGGAGAACTTTAAATTTTAGTTATTTTTATTTATATATTATATATAGCATATACTATATTTCATTATATAGTTCATATAATTATATGCTAATTATATATATAACATATATAGTTTTCTTGTAGGTATGCAGTGTTAATTAAAAATTGAGGAGAACTTTAATAATTTTTCATGGTTTATAGGTTAAGTTTCAATTATAAGAAGTTCCTTATTTTGATTTGTAGTTCTTCTTGTAACTGGAATGTATTTCAACTAGGAAAACACAGTAGGTCAAGTTAGTTAAATAAGAACCAACAATACCTAATTCAAAGACTTGAGGCCAATTTATCCCATTGTACCTCTCATCCCTATCATTCTTGGCTGAGATCCAACTATAGAACTTTTGATCATTTATCTCCTAAATGCATAGCCTGATATGGCACTGTGGTGCTTCTCTTTGATCTTTTTTTCCCCATTATGTCTTCTGGAAACCCATTTCAGAATGTACCAAGGTTAATAAATCTAATTTTTTTCTTTTAGTGGTACACTCTGTTCTGTGGGGTGAATGCCCTGATAAGCCCACTCAGAGGTTGGGGCCTCTTAGATCCGGGGGTAGATTGATGCTTCAAGAGAACAGACTTAGAGTTCCACTGCACTGGATAAAAAATAGGGTGGATAGATATAAGGGACATGAAAGTGTCTCCAGGAAGAGACAAGACTCAGCAGCTGGTGACTTAATGACAAACTTAGAAATGAGGATCTTTGGGAGAAAATGTTATGTGCTGAGTGATGTATCTGCTCATACTCAATCCCAAATTCTTAAGTATATTTTGTATGTTGAGCTGGTGCTCCATGAAGTAGTTTTTCTTTGTGGGGAGAAGGTGAAGAAGTGCATCATCTTACATCAAGTCTGACATGAGGTACAAAGTAAATCTGTCCTTGATCTAAAGTGTCTCTGTATGTCTCTCCTTTCAACACCAGAAATTTCTAGAAAGAATGGCCTACTGCCTATCTCCACTTCCTTAACTCTAGTGTACCTGATACACTTTCCCTGCTCAAGGTAAGCCCTGCCTGTGGCTTAAGCTACTATTAATAGCTGATTCTCAAGGTTGTTTTCCAATCTAATCTGCTCCCAGAAATTCAGGGTTAAGTACCCTTTTCTACATGGATGTTCTACAGGCCTGAACTTCATCTTGAAACTTCCAGGTCTTCATCAAAGTGAACACTTCAAATCTGAACTCCCCATATTCTTCCCCTTTGTCCTAAATCTACTCCTTCTCAGGCTTTATGCATCCTACTGTTACCAGGACCCATCAAGCTAGATATCACAGTACACTCCCTCTTCAACCATCCTATTCAGTCATAAAACCCTGCTGAATTTATCTTTAATGCCTTGATTGAACCCTTTTAAAATTTCTCCGTTAGAAAACTTACATGAAACTTACAACTCACTTTTTAGAGGATAGCTTTTGTGTTTGTATTCATTATCAGTCTGTGAGTTTCTGGATGACAAAGACTGTCTTATCTTTTTCTTTGCTTATCTCTTTCTGTAGATTCTAGCTCTTAACAAACTGGATCACTTATCTATTGCTACCTTACAAATCACCCCAAAATTCGGAGGCTCCAAAGAGCTGCTCTTTATTTGCTCATGATTCTGTAGGTCAGCAGCAAGTGCAGGGCTCATCTGTGATGTCTGGTCTCTGCACTACGGGGTGCTGATCGAGCTCATTCATGCATTTGCGGTCAGTTGGCAAATCAGCTGGGGACTGGCTGGTCTTTGGCTTCATGTACGCTTCTGGCAGTTGACAGAGGCTGTTGGCTGTGGTATCTTGGTTCTCTGCCACATGACTTCTCATCTCTAAGATGACTTCTCATCATTCAGGCTTCTTTGTACAGCAGTCTCAGGGCAGCCAGAGTTGGGGAGAAGAAACTGCAAGGCTTCTTGAGGTCTAGACTCTGAAATTGTATCATATCACCTCTGCCACATTTTTTGTAAAGTCAAAGCAATGGCAAGGTCAGGCCAGATTCAATGGGTATAGAAATAAACTACCTCCTGCTGGGAGGAACAGCAGAGTCATGCTGCACAGGAGCAGACACGTGAGTAGGAGTGATTCACTGGGACCACACATTGCTTCCGGTACAGAGTTAAGCTTCACAAATGCCTGTAGAATAAATCAAATGGATGGCTAGGTGGGTGGACAGACGAGAGTGGTTGAAAGACAGTATGGCCTGGCAGTTAGAACATTGGATTAGGAATCTTAGTTTTGCTGCTGCTTATTACTAATATTTGGGCAAGATACTTTATCTCTCTTATATCCATGTTTCTTCACCTGTAAAATAAAGGCAAAAGACTAGATGTAGTCTAAGGTCTTAGTTGAAATAACATTTATTATTCCGTAGCTATTAGTCATTTTATTATGCCACAGGTAGCAATAATTCCTTGCCATTTGCTTTCTCAAAGGACTTGATTCATCCATGGGTGCTGCACTGGGCTAAGGAAAAATCGTGTTGGTTCTCATTTCATGGGAATATCCTAAAGATGTTTCTATTGTTAGTCAGCCAGCTAGAAGCTAGGACATGCCTGTAATAAGCATTCTCTCAGTTTTATTCATTTATTTTTTGTGTTAGTACTTCCTTTGAAATGACTATCAAGACTTTCTATTTAACATTATTAAAATGTAATCCCTGTCCTAAAATGCAGTATTGGATGTATGGGCTTCCTCTTCATTCATCCCCCTTAATGGAGGCAGTTGGGAAAATATTGTTGGATACTTAGAAAAGACTAGGTTTGCTTAGGATTGTACTTACTTTGCAAAATATATTCTTTCAACTCTTTTCAACTTAGACTCTGTTTGGTATAAATCAAATAAAACATGTCAACTTGTGAGTTTGCAAAGGCTTAATTGCCAGGTATCAAGTAAGTTATTTCCTTTGCACACTGAAAATAATATTTAATCTTTCAAGCCCCTGGATGATCTTCAAATTACACAGTAGGACAGAGTTGAATTACATAAGTATTGTTTGAGTTTTACTTTTTCAGCTCCTTATTTGATATGAAACAGCATAACATGTTATTGATTTCTTCAATTTTCTGTTCAATATCAATTCACACCAATGGTGGTAAGATGAATGGGGAAGGTGGAAGGCAGTGCTGATAAAAATCCTAGGGGTTCAAGTTCATTGTATCTGCAGCTGTCCATTCAGATAATTAATCTTTAGATATCTTACTTGGCCGAGTCTCTTCCTATATGTTTTCAGGCTGGTTGTATTTGTTTATTTTAAGTTAATTTTTATTGGAAGTTTAGTTGCTTTATAATGTTGTATTAGTTTCTTCTGTACAGCAAAATGAATCAGCTAAAGATATATGTACATCCTCTCACTTTTGGACTTCCCATTCAGATATAGAGAATTAAGCAGACTGCCTTGTGCTATGCAGTATGGTCTCTTTCAGTCAGTTCAGCCGCTCAGTCTGTCCGACTCTTTGTGATCCCAGGGACTGCAGCATGCCAGGCTTCCCTGTCTATCAGCAACTCCAGGAGCTTGCTCAAACTCATGTCCATTGAATTGGTGATAACATCCAACCATCTCATCCTCTGCCATCCCCTTCTCCTCCTGCCTTCAATCTTTCCCAGCATCAGGGTTTTTTCTAATGAGTCAGCTCTTCACAACAGGTGGCCAAAGTATTGGAGTTTCAGCTACAGCACCAGTCCTTCTAATGAATATTTAGGACTGATTTCCTTAAGGACTGATCGGTTTGATCTCCTTGCAGTCCAATGACACTCAAGAGTCTTTTCCAATACCACAGTTCAAAAGCATCAATTCTTTGTTGCTCAGCTTTCTTTATAGTCCAACTCTCACATCCATACATGACTACTGGAAAAACCATAGCTTTGACTAGAGGACCTTTGTCAGCAAATAATGTCTCTGCTTTTTAGTATACTGCCTAGGTTTCATAGCTTTCCTTCCAAGGAGCAAGCATCTTTTAATTTCATGGCTACAATCACCATCTGCAGTGATTTTGGAGCCCCCAAAATAAAGTATGTCACTGTTTCAATTGTTTTCCCATCTATTTGCCATAAACTGATGGGACTCATCATAACAAACACCCTCTTCCAACAACATAAGAGAAGACTCTGCACATGGACATCACCAGATGGTCAACACTGAAATCAGATTGACTATATTCTTTGCAGCCAAAGATGGAGAAGCTCTATAAAGTCAGCAAAAACAAGACCAGGAGCTGACTGTGGCTCAGATCATGAACTCCTTATTGCCAAATTCAGACTTAAATTGAAGAAAGTAGGGAAAACCACTAGACCATACAGGTATGACCTAAATCAAATCCCTTATGATTATACAGTAGAAGTGAGAAATAGATTTAAGGGCCTAGATCTGATAGAGTGCCTGATGAACTATGGAATGAGGTTCGGACACTGTACAGGAGACAGGGATTAAGACCATTCCTGTGGAAAAGAAATGCAAAAAAGCAAAATCGCTGTCTGGGGGAGGCCTTACAAATAGCTGTGAAAAGAAGAGAAGCAAAAGGCAAAGGAGAAAAGGAAAGATATAAGCATCTGAATGCAGAGTTCCAAAGAATAGCAAGAAGAGATAAGAAAGCCTTCCTCAGTGATCAATGCAAAGAAATAGAGGAAAACAACAGAATGGGAAAGACTAGAGATCTCTTCAAGAAAATTAGAGATACCAAAGGAACATTTCATGCAAAGATGGGCTCGATAAAGGACAGAAATGGTATGGACCTAACAGAAGCAGAAGATATTAAGAAGAGGTGGCAAGAATACACAGAAGAACTGTACAAAAAAGATCTTCACGACTAAGATAATCATGATGGTGTGATCACTGACCTAGAGCCAGACATCCTGGAATGTGAAGTCAAGTGGGCCTTAGAAAGCATCACTACGAACAAAGCTAGTGGAGGTGATGGAATTCCAGTTGAGCTCTTTCAAATCCTGAAAGATGATGCTGTGAAAGTGCTGCACTCAATATGTCAACAAATTTGGAAAACTCAGCAGTGGCCACAGGACTGGAAAAGGTCAGTTTTCATTCCAATCCCAAAGAAAGGCAATGTCAAAGAATGCTCAAACTACTGTACAATTGCACTCATCTCACACGCTAGTAAAGTAATGGTCAAAATTCTCCAAGCCAGGCTTCAGCAATATGTGAACCATGAACTTCCTGATGTTCAAGCTGGTTTTAGAAAAGGCAGAGGAACCAGAGATCAAATTGCCAACATCCGCTGGATCATGGAAAAAGCAAGAGAGTTCCAGAAAAACATCTATTTCTGCTTTGTTGACTATGCCAAAGCCTTTGACTATGTGGATCACAATAAACTGTGGAAAATTCTGAAAGAGATTGGAATACCAGACCACCTGATCTGCCTTTTGAGAATTCTATATGCAGGCCAGGAAGCAACAGTTAGAACTGGACATGGAGCAACAGACTGATTCCAAATTGGAAAAGGAGAACGTCAAGGCTGTATATTGTCACCCTGCTTATTTAACTTATATGCAGAGTACATCATGAGAAACGCTAGACTGGAAGAAACACAAGCTGGAATCAAGATTTCTGGGAGAAATATCAATAACCTCAGATATGCAGATAACACCACCCTTATGGCAGAAAATGAAGAGGAACTAAAAAGCCTCTTGATGAAAGTGAAAGTGGAGAGTGAAGAAGTTGGCTTAAAACTCAACATTCAGAAAACGAAGATCATGGCATCTGGTCCCATCACTTCAAGGGAAATAGATGGGGAAACAGTGGAAACAGTGTCAGACTTTATTTTTGGGGCTCCAAAATCACTGCAGATGGTGACTGCAGCCATGAAATTAAAAGACGCTTACTCCTTGGAAGGAAAATTATGACCAACCTAGATAGCATATTCAAAAGCAGAGACATTACTTTGCCATCAAAGGTTCGTCTAGTCAAGGCTATGGTTTTTCCTGTGGTCACGTATGGATGTGAGAGTTGGACTGTGAAGAAGGCTGAGAGCCGAAGAATTGATGCTTTTGAACTGTGGTGTTGGAGAAGACTCTTGAGGGTCCCTTGGACTGCAAAGAGATCCAACCAGTCCATTCTGAAGATCAGCCCTGGGATTTCTTTGGAAGGAATGATGCTAAAGCTGAAACTTCAGTATTTTGGCCACCTCATTCAAAGAGTTGACTCATTGGAAAAGACTCTGATACTGGGAGGGATTGGGGGCAGGAGGAGAAGAGGACGACAGAGGATGAGATGGCTGGATGGCACCACTGACTCGATGGACGTGAGTCTAGGTGAACTCCGGGAGTTGGTGATGGACAGGGAGGCCTGGCGTGCTGCGATTCATGGGGTCGCAAAGAGTCGGACATGACTGAGCGACTGAACTGAACTGATGGGACCTGATACCATGATCTTAATTTTCTGAATGTTGAGTTTTAAGCCAGGTTTTTCACTCTCCTCTTTCACTTTCAACAAGAGGCTCTTTGGTTCTTTGCTTTCTGCCTTAAGGGTGGTGTCATCTGACTATCTGAGGTTATTGATATTTCTCCCAGCAATCTTGATTCCAGCTTGTGTTTCATCCAGCCTGGTATTTCACATGATGTATAAGTTAAATAAGCAGAGTGACAATATACAGCCTTGATGTACTTCTTCCCCAATTTGGAACCAGTCTGCTGCTCCATGTACAATTCTAACTGTTGCTTCTTGACCTGCATACAGATTTCTCAAGTGGCAGTCAGGTGGTCTGGTATTCCCATCTCTTTCAGAATTTCCCAGTTTATTGTGATCTACACAGTCGAAGGCTTTGGATTAGTCAATAAAGCAGAAATAGATGTTTTTCTGGACCTCTCTTCCTTTCTCGATCATCCGGTGGATGTTGGCAATTTGATCTCTGGTTCCCTTGCCTTTTCTAAATTCAGCTTGAACATTTGGAAGTTCACCATTCATGTACTGTTGAAGCCTGGCTTGGAGAATTTTGAGTATTATTTTACTAGCATGTGAGATGAGTGTAATTGTGCGGTAGTTTGAGCATTCTTTGGCATTGGCTTTTCTGGTGATTTGAATGAAAGCTGATCTTTTCCAGTCCTGTGGCCACTGCTGAGTTTTCCAAATTTGCTGGCATATTGAGTACAGCACTTTCACAGTATCATCTTTCAGGATCTGAAATAGCTCAACTGGAATTTCATCACCTCCACTAGCTTTGTTTGTAGTGATGCTTCCTAAGGCCCACTTGACTTCTTATTCCAGGATGTCTGGCTCTAGGTGAGTGATCACACCATCATGATTATCTTGGTCGTGAAGATCTTTTTTGTATAATTCTTCCATATATTCTTTCCACCTCTTCTTAATACCTTCTGCTTCTGTTAGGTCCCTACCATTTCTGTCCTTTATTGTGCCCATCTTTGCATGAAATATTCCCTTGGTATCTCTAATTTTCTTAAAGAGATCTCTAGTCTTTCCCATTCTATTGTTTTCCTCTATTTCTTTGCACTGATCACTGAGGAAGGCTTTCTTAACTCTCCTTGCTATTCTTTGGAACTCTGCATTCAGATGCTTATGTCTTTCCTTTTCTCCTTTGCCTTTTGCTTCTCTTCTTTTCACAGCTATTTGTAAGGCCTCCTCAGACAACCATTTTGCCTTTTTGCATTTCTTTTTCTTGAGGATGATCTTGATCACTTCCTCCTGTACAATGTCACAAACCTCTGTCCATAGTTCTTCAGGTACTCTATCAGATCTAACCCCTTGAATCTATTTGTCACTTCCACTGTATAATCATAAGGGATTTGATTAAGTCAAACCTGAATGGTCTAGTGGCTTTCCCTACTTTCTTCAATTTCAGTCTGAATTTGGCAATAAAGAGTTCAATATCTGAGCCACAGTTAGCTCCCGGTCTTGTTTTTGCTGACTGTATAGAGCTTCTCCATCTTTGGCTGCAAAGAATATAATCAATCTGATTTTGCTATTTACCATCTAGTGATGATGGCAACCCACTCCAGTACTCTTGCCTAGAAAATCCCATAGATGGAGGAGCCTGGTAGGCTGCAGTCCATGGGGTCGCTAAGAGTCAGACATGACTGAGCGACTTCACTTTCACTTTTCACTTTCCTGCATTGGAGAAGGAAATGGCAACCCACTCCAGTGTTCTTGTCTGGAGAATCCCAGGGACAGCGGAGCCTGGTGGGCTGCCATCTATGGGGTCGCCCAGAGTCAGACAAGACTGAAGCAACTTAGCAGCAGCAGCAGCAGCAGCTGCAGCAGATGTCCATGTGTAGAGTCTTCTCTTGTGTTGTTGGAGGAGGGTATTTGCTATGACCAGTGCGTTCTCTCTGCAAAACTCTGTCAGCCTTTGTTCTGCTTCATTTTGTACTCCAAAATCAAATCTGCCTGTTACTCCAGGTATCTCTTGACTTCCTTCTTTTGCATTCCAGTTCCCTATAATGAAAAGGACATCTGTTTTGGGTGTTAGTTCTAGAAGGTCTTGTAGGTCTTCATAGAACCGTTCAACTTCAGCTTTACTGGTTGGAGCATAGACTTGGATTATTGTGATATTGAATGTTTGCCTTGGAAACAGACAGAGATCATTCTATCATTTTTGAGATTGCACCCAAGTACTGCATTTCAGACTCTTCTGTTGACTATGAGGGCTACTCCATTTCTTCTTAGGGATTCTTGCCCACAGTAATAGATATAATGGTCATTTGAGTTAAATTTGCCTACTCCAGTCCATTTTAGTTCACTGATTCCTAAAATATCAATGTTCATTCTTGCTATCTCCTCTTTGACCACTTCTAATTTACCTTAGATTCATGTCCATCACATCAATGATGCCATCCAACCATCTCATCCTCTGTTGTCCCCTTCTCCCGCCTTCAATCTTTCCAAGCATCAGGGTCTTTTCCAATGAGTCAGTTCTTTGCATCAGGTGGCCAAAGTATTGGAGTTTCAGCTTCAGCACCAGTCCCTCCAATGAATATGCAGGACTGATTTTCTTTAGGATTGACTAGTTGGATATCCTTGCAGTCCAAGGGACACTTAAGAGTCTTCTTCAATACCACAGTTCAAAAGCATCAATTCTTCAACACTCAGCTTTCTTCATAGTCCAACTCTCACATTCATACATGACCATCAGAAAAACTGTAGCTTTGACTAGGCAGACCCTGTTGGCAAAGTAATGTCTCTGCTTTTTAGTATGCTGTTTATGTTGGTCATAGCTTTTCTTCCAAGGAGCAAGCATCTTTTAATTTCATGGCTGTAGTCACTATCTGCAATGATTTTGGAACCGCAAAAAATAAAGTCTGTCACAGCCTTGACGTACTCCTTTCCTGATTTGGAACCAGTCCCTTGTTCCAAGTCCAGTTCTGTTCTAGCAATTTCTAACCAGTTCTAGCAAGACGGTAGGAGGGGCGAAATCACACTTAGAATCAAACTCCATACCCACCAGAGATACTCAGAGAGCTCAAACAAAACCTTGTGCACACCAGGAAACCCCACAGAGACTGAGCCAGACCTGCCTTTGAGTGTTTGAGTGTCTGCTGAGGAGGTACCAGTCAGTAGTGGCCTGCCACAAGGGCAGGGGCTCTGGGTACAGCAGACCTGGGTTTGGCATAAGCCCTCTTGGAAAATGTCACCGTTAACCCCACCAGGGAGCTGCCAGAACATACACAGGGCTGGAGAAACAGACTCTTGGAGGGCACAAAGAAAACCTTGTGCACTCCAGGACCCAGGAGAAAGGAGCAGTGACCCCACAAGAGACTGACCAAGACTTGCCTGTGAGTGTCCAGGAGTCTCCAGCAGAGGTGTGGGTTGACAGTGGTCTACTATAAGGTCGGGGACAGTGAGTGCACCAGTGTGTGCATGGACCTTTTGAAGATGGTTGCCATTATCTTCATTACCTCCACCATAGTTTGGTTTCAAGTCAACAACAGGGAGGGAACACAGCCCCGCCCATCAACAGAAAATTGGATATCCTCATTAGTAATCTATTTTATATATAGTATCAATAGGGTATATGTGTTAATCTCAATCTCCCATTCCTCCCGCCCCTACTCCTTTCCCCCTTGGTATCCAAACATTTGTTCCCTACTTTTGCATCTCTATTGCTGCCTTGCAAATAAGATCATCTATACCATTTTTCTAGATTCTACATATATGCATGAATATATGATATTTGGTTTTCTCTGACTTCACTCTATGTCACTCTCCAGGCTGACTTTATTTAGGTTACATTTCTTTTAAAGGAAAGTGCGTGAATATCAGTGTTAATAAACCTTGAAAAAAACGTGATGTATTCACATGTACTTTTTTATTAGTTAAGTTTAAGAGCTGTGCCAAAATGAGGCACTGCCACACTCAGTGCCCCCAACCCTGTAGTAGACCACTGCTGACCACGCCTCTGCTGGAGACTCCTGGACACTCACAAACAAAATCTTTGAGTGGAGTGGCTTATAAACTGAACAATTGAATTATGTGAGTCTTGATTTTAGTAAATGACAAAGCAGCTAAAATTACAAAGCATCAAAATGGAGCAAGAAGGATTAAAGTACAGGTCATATCCTGAGAGCAAAAAGGTTGTGGGGGAGGAAGGGGGTGGTGGCCTGGAAGGGAGTGGGTGGGGGTAATGTCCAGCTGGAAGCAAATGATGCCATGTGGTTCAGCTGGTCATTCATAGAGTACATCCTGTGCTGAGGTAGTTACTCCTGTTATAAGTTTAAAACAAAAAGACATCATGGGTAAGTAATGCAGTAGAGTGTAGTGGAAGGCTGTTAGTACTTGTAGGGGGAGGGAGGGAAGTAGAAGATTGAAAGAGTAAAGAGACAGCTTTATTAGCTTTCAGATGGTTTTTCTAGATGGCTAGTGGCATCTACCTAATTTCTTGAATAATGCCATAGCATTATGCACGGCTTCCTTATTCTATGGCAACCTTTATTGTTATTTATTTATAAGTCTTCTACTTCCAACAAGGATTTGAAGCAGCTTATAATAAAAGACACAGATAAAATAAACCCCTCAAATAATTAACAGCACAGTAGAAGATAAGGATTAAGTATTAATAATGGTCGAGGTGGGGGGGATAATTATTTTAGAAACAAATGACTAAAGAAGTTATTACAGCTCTGAGCTTCATAATGGTCAAAATAGAAAGTTTTAGTAACTTGGAAAAAATTTTCTCATCCTCCATATAATCTTATGAGCAATTTAGGTCATGTTTTAGGATGAATATAAGCAACAATAAAGTACATTTAGAATGTTGTGAGAAAAGATTAAAGAAAATCTATTCTTACCACTCTCACAGAATCATTAACTTTATTTTTTAAAACACACTAATAGCTAGTTTTTGTGCTTATGCAAACTTTTATTTTTTGTTTTTTTTTTGCCATGATACACAGTTTGCAGGATCTTAGTTCCGCAACCAGGGTTGAACCTGAGCCCTTGACAGTGAGAGAATAGAGTCCTAACCCCTGGACAGCCAAGGAAGCCCCCAAATATATTTCACTATTAGGGCAATCATACTGTATTTTGTACTTAGTTTTTATTTCCATAATGGCTAAATATTTTTTCAGTCTTCACTGATGACTTTACATTACTGTTTTTTTAGACTATGAAATAGTCAATCATATTTTTATAAAGTCCTTTGCTTAACCACTTCAGTTTTATTGGCCAGGTTTCTCATATTTCACTAGTGTAAAGAATACCTTTGTGTGTATAACTTATTTTTCTTCTTCTGAAGAGTTCTTTCTTCATTCAGTCAATAAGTATGTATTGACACTTTTGTGTGTGTGCCAGTCACTATTTATGCACTGGGGACACTGAGATCAGTATTTTCCAAACACAGAGGAAAATATGGTGCTCTGTCTGGGCAAGGAGATGCCAGGATGGTCTTCACAGAGGAACTAAGTATCAAGATAGTCCTTAAGAATAAAGGCAACCCACTCTGGTACTCTTGCCTTGAGAATCCCATGGACGGAGGAGCCTGGTAGGCTATAATCCATGGGGTCGCTAAGAGTTGGACACGACTGAGCGACTTCACTTTCACTTTTCACTTTCATGCATTGGAGAAGGAAATGGCAACCCACTCCAGTGTTCTTGCCTGGAGAATCCCAGGGATGGGGGAGCCTGGTAGGCTATAATCCATGGGGTCACTAAGAGTCGGACATGACTGAGCGACTTCACTTTCACTTAAGAATAAAAAAAAGTGCTTGTCAAATTTTCATATAGGTTTTGTCAAATCATAATGTTGATATTGTTAAAGGTTTTCTTCTTTCCTACATTTTCAAACCTATACCAGTATTTGTGTTATTATTAAATTAAAAAATTTTTTTCTCAGTTTGTTTTCATTGACTTAGATTATAGTTGAAGATAATATAGTATCTATCTATAGATTCTGTTCATGGTCTTCAAGTTTTCACTTGTATGGCAGGGAAAGGAAGGAAAAAAATGAGACTTTGGAGTCCCATTTATAAGATGGCTTTGCCATTTATTAGTGAGGTAAACTAATTAGGTGATGTAAATTAGTGATGTAAACTAA
The DNA here is from genome assembly GCF_032452875.1 of Bos javanicus. Classification (NCBI taxonomy): domain Eukaryota; kingdom Metazoa; phylum Chordata; class Mammalia; order Artiodactyla; family Bovidae; genus Bos; species Bos javanicus. Next base: position 82,308,952 of record NC_083872.1, on the reverse strand, counting down.
TTAGTGAGGTAAATTACTTAATCTTGCTAAACTACAGTTTTTCCAACAATAAAGTTAGAGTAACAATACTTAACCTTGTATGATCATGGAAAAGATTGAACCAGAGAAAGAATAAAGCATCTGTAATATAGGAGGCATTTTTGTTGTTTTTCAGTCACTAAGTTGTGTCCAACTCTTTGAGACCCCATGAACTGCAGCACACCAGGCTTCCCTGTCCTTCACTCATTCCTGGAGTTTGCCCAAACTCATGTCCATTGAGCTGGTGGTGCCATCCCACCATCTCATCCTCTGTTGTCCCAGTCTCCTCCTGTCTGCATTCCTTCCCAGCATCGGGGTATTTTTCAATGAGTCAGTTCTTTGCATCAGGTGGCCAAGCTATTGGAGCTTCAGCTTTGGCACCAGTCCTTCTGATAAATATTCCACGTTGATTTCCTTTGGGATTGACTGGTTTGATCTCCTTGCTTTCCAAGGGCATTTAAGAGTAACTATTATTGCTTTTTGGAATATTGATGCTCCCTTTAAGATTCAGGAGTTCTTTACACATGTAAACCCTGTGTCCTATTTGTTGAAAATGACTTCTTTTCTATTTTCACTTTACAGTTTAAGAATTTCATATTTTAAAATTAAAGTTGGTTAAGTTATTGTTCTGTTAAATATCAGGGTTTCTGATAGTTACTCTATTTTAGGATTATATGCAAGTCACTAAACCATCTGGGATCTATTTGAGCATATAGAAATTTAATGTTTGACATAGCAAATATCAGTTGAACTTTTATACAATTTTTTTACAATAAAATCTGTCTCAAAGCATGAGATTGCTCATTGAGAAAATACATTGCCAATATTTTCTTTTCACTATCTAAAATCACAGATTCCCCAATAGACCTGCAGTTTGTTGAGACTGCCTTTTAAGATGAAACTGAATACTTGATGTGAGATCAATAAAATCATAAGGACTGAGATAATATTTACAGAATTATTCATGTTGACAAACACTTAGCTCTGTTCATTGTGTATTTACTCGTCATAGAGCATTACAGAAAAGAGTAAATATTTGTTGGAATGGTCACTATTATAGTCTGAGTTTAAAACCTGAAACAAAAATTCTGGGCAATTTCAAAGTCTAACTCCTGTATCCTGTAAACTTAAATTTTATTTTTGACATGATTCTGAAATGAAATCTTATTATTTACATTTTAGAGATAAAAGATAAAGGGATTGTTTTGTTTAACAGAAGAAAACCCTTTTGTATCCTGGCCTTATTGATTCATCTAGCTTCTGCTCGCAACAGCTTAGAAACTTATACCAAAAGTTCTCAAATTTGAGGAACTTTTTCTACTCTGTATACCTTTGCTCGTTAGTCTTTCTGTCTGCAACACAGTTTTGATTTTTCAAAGTTGATCAGGTTCTTATCCTTGAAGATTCAACATAAATACAATGACTTCTCTGAAACCTTCAGCATCATTACTAACTCTCTGCCTTGATACCCTCTGGAATTTTTATATATTTTTGTTGTTGTGTGAAACTCATGGCCTGCACCTGAGAGGCAATATTCATTGGCTTTAAATGAAGGACTTTTAAATCGGACATGGGCTTTAGTCCTAGCTCTTCCATTTCCTAGCAATGTAGCCATAAGCATGTCAGATGACCTCTCTATGCTCTCTCTCTGTCTTAGTTTTCTCACCTGTAAAATGGGGTTAACAATAGTATTTCACAAAATTATTGTGAGAAACAAATGAAATAATGTGTGTCAAACATTTAGTCTAGTTTCTGACACATAATAAAGATAATGCATTTTCTTGTTACTTTTTGGTAATTATTTCCACACCCTTCTTATCTCTTGCTTCGCGTTTACCCCAATATGTGGCAGCATAAAACAATGAACATCTATTATTTCAGTTTCTGTGGGTCTGGAATCTGGGTGCAGCTTAGTTGGGTGTCTATGGCTCAGGGTTTCCCACAGACTGCACTTAAGATATCAGCTGGGAATGGATAACCAACTAGGACCTACTGTATAGCAAGGGAACCCTGCTCAATGTTATGTGGTAGCCTGGATGGGAGAGGAGTTTGGGGGTGAATGGATACAAGTATATGTATGGCTGAGTCCCTTTGCTGTCCACCTGAAACTATCACAACTTTGTTAATTGGCTATATCCCCAGTACAAAATAAAAAGTTAAAAAAAGCTATTTAGAAAAGAAGATATCAGCTGGGGCTACAGTCACTGAAGTTTTGACTGGGGAGGTTACACAGTTAGACCCTTGCTGCTTATGGGACTTAACTTTCCTCAGAGCCAGTGAGAGAATGAGAGGGGATGCCCAAGACAGAAGCTATAGCTTTTTGGTCACTAATTTGGAAGTTACAGCCCATCATTAGGTCTGGCCCATGTGTGCATGGGTGCTAAGTTGCTTCAGTCCTGTCTGACTCTTTTCAACTCTATGGACTGTAGCCTGCCAAGCTCCTCTGTCCATGGGATTCTCTAGGCAAGAATACTGGAGGTGGTTGCCATGCCCTTCTCCAGGGGATCTTTCTGACCCAGGGATTGAACCCTTGTCTCCTGCATTTCCTTCATTCTGGGTGGATTCTTTACCGCTGAGCCACCAGGGAAGCCCAGATCTGGCCCATACTCCAGGTGAAAAATAATCCCACAGAGGCCTGACTACCCGCAGGAGGAAACTACTGGAAACCATCTCAAGGGCTGCCTAGCACCAGGGGTGTTGCAGCTTACTTACTGGTTTTTGTATTTTCAACGTTATTGTTGTTGTCTTTGTTTAGTTGCTAAGTCATGTCCCACTCTCTTGCGATCCTGTGAACTGTAGCCCACCACGCTCCTCTGTCCATGGGATTTCCCAGGCAGGAATACTGGAACGGGTTGCCGTTTCCTTTTCCATTTTCAATGGAATCTGTCTCCATAAACCCTTACCTCTATGGCTAAGAACTTTTTCTTAGTTCTGGAAAGTATGAGAGATTCTTACTTATCAGCTGTTCATGCAGTGTTGTTTTTGTTGTCCTTCCTTAGGGGAAAAGCTATTAGCAAAGCATGACACCCACGAAAGGTGGAAGAATGTTGGCAGCAGCTTGTTCCATTCTGTTGTTATAGGAAGGATGGAATGCCAGGTAGTATGTGTGAAGAAGGATAAAAAATGGAGGGAATTTACACATATCAGTTATTTATCTAAAATTTTTTTTCACTCCCATAACCTAGTCCATCTTTAGATTATGGAAAGAAGAGAATGCACTTTGTGTTCTTTCTAAAAATTATTAGATGCTGCTGCATTTAAGGGAAAGAGAAATCAAATGATAATTAACCAAGTAAGACAAATATCTTTTATAGTATAGCACCTGGTTGTATACATCTGATTGTAACCATGGTTTGTGTTGATCAACATCCTACCAGCTGGCTAAGTAAATTCCCAACATGCCAGGCTTCTAGGATGAACCTCCTTTGGAGAAACCATAGGTTCCATGCTCCTAAGCAGGAATCTTTTTCCCTCTGATGTCACTGAGTGTAGCCAGATGTTGCCAGAAAGATTGTGGTTAGCGGCCACTTATTATTTTTTTATTTTTATTTTAGTCTTCTTAAACATAACCCCAAACACTTATGCAGGCCACTAAGAAAAATAGGCCTCCAGTCTCAGCAATTTCCATTTTCCCCCATGTTCTTTTGAACATCTTTCATGTTGATGGCTGGAAGTTATTCAAGCATCTCCTGATTGCTGTTTTCAAATCTTTTGCCATTGGTAGGTAGAATTCTTTTACAATCTTAGGCATAGGAATGGTACACAATAGATCTCCAATGAATGGAAGCTACTGAAATAATATTATTATCACACTTTTCTCAAAATGATCCTCCCATAGGATTGTTTCAATGCAGTTAATGATCATGCCATTATTTCTGTGTTTGTGTGGCCAGAGTACTCCAGAGTAATAAGCAGGATACATGAAAACCCCTCCGTAAATAGGTACCCTGTCTGTGGTGCAGACTTTTTTTACTGTGCACAATTCTGTTTTCTTCTGTTCTTCTCCATACCTAGTCTCCCATCATTGTGCAAGGACTCGCCAACTGGCAATTCATGTAGCTTTTTACCATCAACCTCCCCTTACTGTTCCAGAATGCTTTCATTGCTCTTACATTGTCACTTCAGATGCAAGGCTGCAAAACTCTTTCTTCCCTTTTGGAGTCTTGGAGCACCTATTGCCATCCACACGCCTATCTCTTGGTACATCCAATTTTTATTTTAAAGCAACAAAGATATTGGGTTCAAAGAGCTTGCAGTCTAGCAGGGATGATAAGACCTGGCATGAATAATGGTAGCACAGAGCAGGAGGGGAGAGGCGGTGTGTGGGAAGAGTCCATGCCCTAGGGTTTGGGGAGGGAAGGTCATTGACACCCAAACTGATCAGGAAAGATGTCGTGGAGACTGTGTGGTAGAGAGGATCCCGAATGCTGGAAATGGTGATGGAGACATTCCACTGGGTGAGGAGAATATGAAGAGAAGTGTGGAGATGATGGGAATAAGTCATGAGAGGAAGGTGGGGAAGAGTCCAGTTGGCCTGGGAGCAGAGAGTGGGGGCAAGACCACTGGGTCTGAGGCATGCAGGCTGGCTTTGGGTCCCAGCCCTGCTGGATGAGGAATATAAACTGGTGTCAAACTGGGAGACAGATGCTGAACATATGACTTGATCTTTCCAAATCTGTTTCTTCACCTGAAAAGTGAGGTTGTTTACCTCGCAGAAGTGTGAGAATCAAAGCAGACAATGAACGTATTGTGGTGAGATAATTAAAAGAATATTAATTTATTATGTCCACTCCCACTTGGCATTACAATTTTCCCTTCTCTGTCCCTCCCTTGGCTCTGTGCCTTGGGGCAAGAATGCAGCAGATCGGAAAGAGAAGGAAAAAAAAAGAAGAAGAAACATCTTCCTATTTCAGCCTGCAGGCAATGGAAAGGACTGGAATGGGATGGAAAACATGGAGTTATCCAAATTGCTGAGAAGCTGATGAATGTTAGGATTCTTCATGCTGTCACCTGCATCCCCCCTGGGAGAGAAAGGCTGGGGATAATGAGGCACGGGGTCACGGGGAGCAGGTCTCTGCACCACCTCCTTGACTGGTGAGCTGCCAAGCCTAAGCGGACTTTAGAGCTCCCTGAGGCCATATGGCCTTAGAAGGAATGGTTCTGCAGCGAGTCCTGGCAAACAGGGCCAGAGCCCCACAGAGAGTCCTACAGTCCACCCTAGTAAGAAAGCCATTATTCCATGGCTTTCTTTCTAGGGTAGACTGTGCTGCTCCAGAATGGCACCAGAAGTGGCGTGGAGACAGGAGCTAGAGCTGTCTCAGGGCTGAGCCCAAGATCAGTGCTTGAAGGTTCACAGATTGCTCAGCAAAGACAGAGCGCATGGAGAACCCGGTTTATCCTCAGACCCCACAATAGCTTGATAATGTGGGGACTCTCAGATCTCCCATAAAACCTCGTAGAGAAGTGAATTCCAACTGAACCAATAATTAAATTTCTGCAGCCCCCAGGAAATAGGAACTCATAATAGAAATTAAGTTGTTGTAGGGAAAAGAAAAACTAAGTATTTTCCTTGCTCCTCAAGGTTATGGATTGAGAAGTATATCCATTATAGTAACTTTAAAAACTTTAAATTGACCTGCCACATTAAGAACTAAAATGAAGAGAAAGCTGGAAAGGCCGCCACGTACTGGAGTATGAGTGGCCCTGGAATAGCATCCTGGGAGGGTTCTGAAATGGAGTTATTCACATTCTTTAATTCCCTATTCTCAGCCCCAGAACAGTCAAAACTGTGACACAGCTGTTCTGGTTGTAAAGGGCAGCTATGTAGGGCAGTATTCCCAGAAGCTTTCTTTGCTCCCAAATCAGCTCCATAAAAAAGTAAGCATTCTAAATATCAGGCACGTTGATACGACAACCACAGCAAATTCAGTGCCAAACGTTTTTATCTTTGTGGCAGATGGTGGCCTGTTTGTGAAGCAGCACTTCATAGGGAAAGGATGCCCTTCAACACTTGAAATGGCTGAGCCTGCTTCTAATCCTTCAACTCAGAAGAAGCATCAAACTCTGAAGAAAACCTCCAGGGCAACTTAACTCTTAAAACCAGCTGCCAGGTGGTAGCAGGCCATTGTTCCGTGTCTGGCCCTTTCTGTCATTCTGTAGCTGAGCATTGTTCATTGATTCCATTAATTAATATTTGTTGAACACCCTCTCAGCTGGACAACATGAGAGGTCCTTCTTACACCAGTAAGAAGGCAGGACACCTTTCCTCCAGGAACTTAAATAATTACAACAATATGTGCTAGTCACAATGGATCTCTAAGGTAAGTGGTAGAAGCCCCCTCAGTCTACAGATAGAGGAGCCGAGATTTAGATAAATGAGGGAACTAGCCCAAGAGCACATAGCTAGGAAAGGGAAGACCAGAATTTAGATAATTCTGGATTCAAGATTCATGCTTCTAACCAGCATATTCTGGTGTCCAGGGAGGAATGAAGGAGAACAGGTTGGGAATTATGTACAAGGCAGTGTGATGGGAGCTCTGATCAGGTGTTTTGTGGGAACTAGAGAACCCCCTTCCCTGCCACAGCAGATGGGGAGGGTTCCCAGAGGAAGCCCCATCAACCTAAGGATTGTCAAACTGACTCCTCAATCAAAGGATTTGCTGTGGGCCCTAGTCATGGACATTAGAATCAGTTCCTCATCCTCCTATCTACAAAATTTTCACCCAAAGCACACATTTTCTCATCTTCTTTTCCTCTTTGGAACAAGGATAGTAGGTTTTCATCAAGCCTGGGTTCTTTATTGCCCCTCTTTTAAGATTTTTTTTTTTTTTAATGTGCACCATTTTTAAAGTCTTTATTGAATTTGTTACCATATTGCTTCTGTTTTATGTTTTGGTTTTTTGGGGCATGAAGCGTGTGGGATCCTAGCTCCCTGACCCAGGGGTCGAACACATATCCCCTACATTAGAAGGTGAAATCTTAACTACCCACTGCCAGGGGAGTCCCATTACCCCTCTTCTTAGGTTGCAAATCTACAGATGGGCTGTTTTCGCTCATTGGCTATGGATACAACCTAAGGAGTAAGTCAGTGGAGGGGCCTGCATGACCAGGGCCACGACGAGGTGCCAAGGCCGCACTGTGGCTGTGCCTGGAACAGAACTCTGAGTGGGAGGACCAGCCGTCCCGGTCGGCCAGCCTTCAGCTGAGTCATGTGAGGCCATGCTGACCCGGTAATTCTGGGCCAGCAAGTGACCTCACTGAGTGTTTGTGGGGACACAGCAAGGGAGGAAATGTGCTAGAAGAAAGCAAAGTAAAGCAGTAAATGGCTGTCATTAGTGCTGTACCTCTGAGAGGGAGAAGGAGTGCCTATGTTTAAGGTAATATTTGACAAAGACCTGGGCTTCTCTGGTGGCTCAGATGGTAAAGAATTGGCCTGCAGTGCAAGAGACCTGGGTTTGATCCCTGGGTTGGGAAGATCCCCTGGAGGAGGGAACGGCTACCCATTCCAGTATTCTTGCCTGGAGAATTCCACCGACAGACAAGCCTGGCGGACTTGAGGTCCATGGAGTCACAAAAAGCTGGACATGACTGAGCGACTAGCAATTTCACGTTCTAGTCTTAAGTCCTGGAAAGGGTTCATTCAGCATTATTACTGCCACCCACCATCTTATCTTCTAAGCTCTGTTTTTCCTCAGGCACCAAAATTTAAGATAACGAGGACCAGTTATTAATACTTGACTACATTATCAACATTGTTTCATTACAAATATCCTGACACATTGCAGAAATGACTACGTATACTTATTTTTTTTAAGTATAGTTGTAAGGTAGAGGTTTAAATACACATCTAACATTTTAAAGGCAATTTATGGTACAATATCGTTTTATCTTTTTGATTGCTAATAGTATTTCAGCTACAGGGAGACTGAATACATTTGGGAAAGAAGATAGTCTGGGAATATCACCACTATTTGTAATGTTTCCTTGGAAAATATTAGAAATTAAAGTAACCACTTTATAATCAAATTTTAGTAACACATTAAGGAAGGAATGGCATGCATATGCTAAAATGGCTATGATTTAACACCAGCCTGCTTTGTTTGGTATATGTGACAAGTAATCCAGTGACATGGCACCAGATTGACAGTAGTTCTTCCTCTGTAGCTACTGATGAAAAAAGGACCCACTCTAGCTCCCTAGACATGAACAGAGTCGTTTAATGCTCGGAGAGGAATGGGGCCACCCTCTGGGCCTTTGCGGCTTGCTTATGATGTTTTAAAGCAGCCTGCCAGGAACAACACAGGCAATATTTGCGTAATTGTAAACAGATCCTTAGATCTTTTATAGCTGGGATAATCTGTACAAGGAAAGGGGCTGCCTTTAGTCTTTATAATAGAACCAGCACCTTGTCCGCTCCCTCTGTAACTGCCCACTGAGGCTGTGCCCGTGCAGCCCTGTGTTCTGCACAGCAAATGGTAGTAAAGCAATAAGCCTCTAATCAGCAAAGTCTTCCTGAACCAGCAGCATGAGGCAGGTATCCCAGTAAACTGAAAGGAGTATGTCTTGGGTCAGGCAGGGTCTCTGCGGGAGGTCAAGGTGGGGCCCGGAGAATTCGGAGGCGGCCTCAAGAAGACAGGTTCCAGACCTTTCACACTTTACAAATGGCTCGGCTTGGCCTAATCCCTTCATTTTTTAAGGAGCACATTTCCTGGGTCTATAAAGTATATTAGAACAGCCTTTTACAACTGAGGTGGTTGGTAATATAGTTTGGTGGCTAGGAAAACAGACTCCAGAATTTGCCCTCTGGAGCTCCGGCCTGGTTGTCACCCACAACTTTGGGACCTTCCGCATACCTCTTATCAGTTTTAGTAAAGCAGGGCCGCAGGCTATGTCAGCCGGCAGCTCTGAGGGTTGAATGAGTTAATACAGAGAGTTTAGCACACAGTCAATTCTTTATAAAGAGACGTTCCCTATTATGGTTACTGTTGTGCTTTCAGGAGCCCGATTCTACAAACACAAAATTTGAATGTCACGTTACAGTGTATTTTTGATTAGTGAAAATAACATGCGAACAAAAATAAGTGTCATGCTCACGTGTAGCTCTGATGACAATCTTTCAATTTGGGCTGCTTGTTTAATTTTTCTAGGTGTAATCATTGGGACAAAGATTCTCTTGCCAGAACTAGTGACTGTAATAATATCGATGAAGAATCCTGGTGTTTCTTAATACTTGGGTCTGCACATGGACCCCCGGGCAGGGTTGTCCAGCATACTGCACTGTGGCAGCATGCGTGGCAGAATCTCAGTTAAATGGAAAAAAAAAAAAAGCCAGCCAGGTCTGGGCACTTCAGGGTGGTTGAGGAAAAGAAAGTGGACCTCTGACAAGTCACACTGTAAACCAGATGGTATGATGGAGAGTTTATGCCTTTTATGCTTCCGACTTCCGTGTTTGTCATAAATCAAGGTGTTAGATATGGTTAGTGATTTGAAGTGAAAAACAAATGCTCTGCTTTTCTTCTATAAGCTTCTGCATCAGTTAGAAAGAATCCTGACCTTCTAAGCAGATCTACTACAATCCCAGTAACAATAAACTATCATTTGCAACTCTTTACTGATTGGAATCAGAATTTCCTCAGTACTGTGAAACCAAAACAAGTTCAAAATAAACTGGACTCTGAGGCTCATCTAAGCATGCAACTCTCACTCTCAATATTATTTTTTTCTTTTTATGTGATCACTGAAAGGGCTTTATTTTTTTCATTGCCTTGCTTAGTGATAAATGAAAGTTATGAATTTGTACTAGTAAAGTGCATTTACAGTGGCAAAACAGAGCTTTTATTATTTTTCATAGTCCCAATTTGCCTGGGACTGTCCCAGTTTTAGAACTGAAAGTTCTTCATCCTAAATTCTTCCTTTATCCTGGTCAAACTGGGATCATATTGTCACTCTGTCTATATATCAGAACCCGGTGTAAGACTTGGTTTTTAAAAAGGATTCTGCTGCTAAAATTGTTTGAAAATCACTGTGATAGATGAAGTAGCATGGTGAATAAATGGTTTGTTATCCATCCTGGACACCCTTGAGAGTGAAAGGCTCACAGATTGGACAGTAAGCAAACCCTATCCTAAAATACCTCTTATTCTGAAAGGCTAATACTCTGTTTGATTGCAAATAAATAAAAACCTTTTGGTAGCAATTGTCCGAATATCTCATACCACTCTTTGCTTAAGGATCATGGATTTGGGCATATGTTCATATTTTTCATTTGATCATAAATATAAAAGGTGAATGAGATGAGCCAGAAGAGATCTTTACTAATATCTGGTTATACCTTGGGATCAGTTGGCTAAAAAAATTAATCCCGCATGTCAAAGTACTTGTGATTCACTTTACTTCCCATCAAAGCCAATGCAAAAGAAAAAATGTTAATTAAAGGTTGTAGTAAGTTAGACTGCAGTTGACTAATGCTTTATTTTGTCTAAAACAGTCTCTAGGGTGAATAAACATTAACCATTTCATGAGTGAACAAAATTCATGTGATCTGTGACCTCTGGAAAATCTCAAGGAAAAAATACTTTAAAAATCCAGCAACTTTCAAACTTCCTGTCCTGAGAAGGACTGATGGTGGGAGGGACCCTTAGGGGCAAGCCAGCCCTGCTCCCTGTGCCCAGACCAGCTGCTTACAATGCAGTAGGCAGGATCCAGTCTTCCAGCAAATGTGCTTTGTCCGATCCTATCCACACACACTTGGCTCTTCATTGACTTTTCTCACACTGCTTTATTTCAGTAATTATTACCAACTTCCTTAGCTCCACATCAGCAAGTTCCCCCACCCCCTGTTTTTCTGGAAGGATGCTCAAAGATCATCCATGTTAAGGTACAAATAACGCATGGTGGCAGTGGCACTGATGCTATCACTTCAAAGCAGATGAGATGCCCTTGATGATTCTGGAACATGTAGTCTCTCTCACTCTCAATCTTTTACCCTAACTATGATTAAGGCACTTTTCAGTAATGGGAAGACCTTGTTCAGTACTACTCAACAATTTATACTCTACTTCTTTTTTTTATATAGCTGTATCTACTTATTTTCTTTAAATATTTTTAGGAACAAGGGGTCTTTTCTGGTGAATTACACATTCATGTGATAATTTGGGGATATGCTTTACATTTTTAATCTTTTTATGTTGAACATCAGAAAGTTCCATAAATGACGACAAACGAGCATCACATGCAAATCCTTTCCTTGGTGCTTCATTGCTGTCAGCATTCGCATAGATCTGCATCCTCACTCTGATTCATTGGCTGATTGATCTATTCTGTATTTGTTCTCTTTCCCCCATCTTTTCAACAACCCACTCAGGACTGTTTTAGGTAATTTTAAGACGGGAATTCTCTGACGGGAATCACTTTCATTAAATTCCTGAAGAACGGTGAGTTTGAAGAATGTATGTGCAGTTTATATGTGGAATTAGATTAATATCAAAATGGATAAAGCCATTTTTTGTAGGGCTAATAATTCAGCTATTGGTAGGACCATAATGTAACAGGGAGGAACTTGTTTTAAGTGGTTGAAAATAAGCACACACATAGATCTACTATGTCTAAGGTCACATTGATGACTGAGTAGAGCTTGATCACAGATAACAAAAACCCCTCATGATTACTGAGTGACCAATAAACTGTGGAAAATTCTGAAAGAGATGGGAATACCAGACCACCTGACCTGCCTCTTGAGAAATTTGTATGCAGGTCAGCAAGCAACAGTTAGAACTAGACATGTAACAACAGACTGGTTCCAAATAGGAAAAGGAGGATGTCAAGGCTGTATATTGTCACCCTGCTTATTTAACTTAGATGCAGAGTACATAATGAGAAACACCAGGCTGGAAGAAGCACAAGCTGGAATCAAGATTGCTGGGAGAAATATCAATAACCTCAGATATGCAGATGACACCACCCTTATGGCAGAAAGTGAAGAGGAACTAAAAAGCCTCTTGATGAAGGTGAAAGAGGAGAGTGAAAAAGTTGGCTTAAAACTCAACATTCAAAAGATGAAGATCATGGCATCTGGTCCCATCACTTCATGGGAAATAGATGGGGAAACAGTGGAAACAGTGTCAGACTTTATTTTTTTTGGGCTCCAAAATCACTGCAGATGGTGACTGCTGGAAGAAAAGTTATGACCAACCTAGATAGCATATTCAAAAGCAGAGACATTACTTTGCCAACAAGGGTCTGTCTAGTCAAGGCTATGGTTTTTCCAGTGGTCATGTATGGATGTGAGAGTTGAACTGTGAAGAAAGCTGAGCGCTGAAGAATTGATGCTTTTGAACTGTGGTGCTGGAGAAGACTCTTGAGAGTCCCTTGGACTGCAAGGAGATCCAACCAGTCCATTTTAAAGGAGATCAGTTCTGGGTGTTCTTTGGAAGGAATGATGCTAAAGCTGAAACTCCAGTACTTTGGCCACCTCATGCGAAGAGTTGACTCATTTGAAAAGACTCTGATGCTGGGAGGGATTGGGGGCAGGAGGAAAAGGGGACGACGGAGGATGAGATGGCTGGATGGCATCACTGACTCGATGGACGTGAGTTCGAGTGAACTCCGGGAGTTGGTGATGGACAGGGAGACCTGGCGTGCTGTGATTCATGGGATCGCAAAGAGTCGGACATGACTGAGTGACTGAACTGAACTGAACTGATGTAGACACTGATCTGCATATTGTGCTTTATATTGTGCTTTTTATCTTCATACCATTATTGAGGTAGGTATGCTATGGTCCCACAGAAATAAGTACCTTACATGAGTTTTCCCAGCTGACAAGTTGTAAAGCTAGGGTAACCAAATGTCCTGGTTTTCGTGGAGCTGAGGGTACTCTCGGTAAATGGAATTTCCAGTACTAAAATCAGAGAAGTCTCCAAAGTGGTCTCATTTTTGATATGGCCAAGAACTGAACTCAGGAAACTGGTCTTCAGAGTGCACACTTCTAACTCTCACCTTATGACACCTCTCTTGGGTAAGTTCAGTAGCAAGTCAGAGTTTGCAATGGGCATGCCTAAACTTTTTCCCAAAGTAAATATTTAAGAACTTAAATAAGCCATTGATTCTAGGGTAGACTTGGGGGCATCCTCAGTGACGAGGGTTCCCTGCTTCTCTTTGTAGTTGCATAAACTTGAACCTGTAAAATGTTCTTATGCAAGTCAACTCAAAACTATTATTTTCCCTTTTCATGGTATAATTTTTTTGAATCCTTTCTCTTGTTTTTCCTTCTTTACAAACCCCAATTCCTAAAGCTTAGTGCTTCCAAGCACCACTTTATCCCTGCATAAAGAGGGAGCTTTTCTAAAGTTGCCCTGTGCTATAGAGCTCTGCTGGGTATAGTGGAGTGTTTTGGCTCTGTGTGATTTTAATCTCCTGGCTTACGTGACTAAGCATGCAGAAAATTCCAGGGTTTTCTCACAAATCCCTAAAAGAAGAGGGCCAAAATGCTTGCTTTCTTCTCAAAGTGTTGTTCCTCCTTGAATTCTGAACTCTAAATTGGAGTTAATTTTCCCTTTTCCAAAGGAAGAGTTCATTGTACAGAGATCCTTACAGACACACCCTTTGCTAAATATTGCCCACGTTCAGGTCTTCAGGAGTTTTAGAGGCAACCCTTTATTTTTAGAAAGAACTAATTGTGGCAAGTTTTTCTTATATTGGGCTGAGATTTGTCCATCTGTAGTCAACATTCAGAGAATGAAGATCATGGCATCTGGTTCCATCACTTCATGGCAAATAGATGGGGAAACAGTGGAAACAGTGTCAGACTTTATTTTTTGGGGCTCCAAAATCACTGCAGATGGTGACTGAAGCCATGAAATGAAAAGACGCTTACTCCTTGGAAGGAAAGTTATGACCAACCTAGATAGCACGTTCAAAAGCAGAGACATTACTTTGCCAACAAATGTTCATCTAGTCAAGGATATGGTTTTTCCAGTGGTCATGTATGGATGTGAGAGTTGAACTGTGAAGAAAGCTGAGAGCTGAAGAATCGATGCTTTTGAACTGTGGTGTTGGAGAAGACTCTTGAGAGTCCCTTGGACTGCAAGGAGATCCAACCAGTCCATTCTGAAGGAGATCATCTCTGGGATTTCTTTGGAAGGAATGATGCTAACGCTGAAACTCCAGTACTTTGGCCACCTCGTGCGAAGAGTTGACTCATTGGAAGACCCTGATGCTGGGAGGGATTGGGGGCAGGAGGAGAAGGGGACGACAGAGGATGAGATGGCTGGATGGCATCCCTGACTCGATGGACATGAGTTCGAGTGAACTCCGGGAGTTGGTGATGGACAGGGAGGCCTGGCGTGCTGCAATTCATGGGGTCGCAAAGAGTTGGACACGACTGAGTGACTGAACTGAACTGAACTGAGTGTTATTAATCCTATCTCCTATGTTCTGAAGCAACCAGCATAAACTACTTCAGGTTCAGATGTATGAAGGCAGCATGAATGTCTCCCTCTAACTTTCTTCTCCAGACCAAAGATCTTGGTTTCAATTACTCCTTCACATCAGTGATTTTCACATATTTTTTCAAATGAAATCTTATGTTGAAATGAAGGATAAAACCATTCATGTGTTTAATCAGTATATAATTATTCTATACACTTACATTTATGTTTCCTTACTATCAAGTCAGTTAAGGATAGTAATGGGACTATACATTTTTTTAAATTAGAAATCTAGCATTTTATTCATATGAAGTCAAACAAGTGGAATCAAGATGTCATACATTTTTTAGCTAGGCAAAAATTCAAAAGTTTTCTAAAATATTAATACAAATTACATTGTACATACTGTATATACAATAAATGTATATAAAAGCTTTTCTACTATACTTGATAAAGGCCTGAGAAAGAACAAAGAACAAAAAAAGGGATGGAGAAAATGGAAAACATAAGCTAAATGAAATGGCAGTATTGAATATGAAATAGAAAAAGCAAAACAAACTAGATAAAAGTAGAAGATCATCATATAATCCAGTCTTTTTTTTTTTTTTAAACATGGCTGCTCACTAGAAGCACCTCTGGGGAAAAAAAGAAATACATCTGGAGCTTAAGAGAAAAAAAGTAATGCCTGAGCATTTGTATATTAAAAAAAAAAATCCAAGATAGTTCTGATATGCATCTGGATTTTAAAATGTGATTACAGAGTTTTCTATTAAAAGGCAGTTATAATGATATATAATTATATTGTTTTCTGTTGACCAGTCATGATACAATGGTATTAAGCAAATTACAGTTACCTAATCACAATAGAAAAGATGTTTATCAGTTTCCACAATCAATAGCCAGACAGAAATGGGACTATACATTTAAAACTGAAAAATACACCCAATGTTTTGCAATATCTATAAGGAAAAAGAATCTGAAAAAAGAATATATATATATTTGTATATGTATAACTGAATCATTTTGCTGTATACCTGAAACTAACACAACCTTGTAAATCAACTAAACCTCAATTAAAAAAAATAAAATCTTTGGTGATGTTAAACAAACAAAGCAAAACAAAACAAGTAAAACCAAACACCATCCCTCCCCAAATTGAAATGGAGGCTTATAGATTATTGCTACGAATTTGCATCAGTGATGAGGAGTTCCTGAATTGCAAATAGTTTTTAAATACAGTTCTCCTTGTAATCTGAGGATTTTCTTTAATTAAATTGATGCAAATATTTGAAAGAGGATTAAGATGACAATTCTGTTTCAAAATTTAACAGCTAATAGTATCTATCAGCTGCTTGCTTTTCTTATGATGCATACATAAGTCATATAGAAAGCTTACAGTATGTGCCAAAACTCTCTCTCACATGATATCACCATGACTCAATAGATCATGGTAGTCACTTCCTTTTATACAAATCATATTATATACACCCTGACAAGGGCGTACACTGAATGGGTGTGCCGGAGCCTTACCTGAAATTTAAGTATTGCATACCTGTGTATTCCTTTCTATACAAGAGTAATGTACTCCTAGAGTAATGTAATGTACTCCTTATATCTAAGCAGATATATGCAGAATTGCATTTTGTGTGCGTATTTGTGGTCAGGGGTTCTAAGGGATTTTTATTCTATTATTTTCTGAATTTTTTGAATGTTTCAGTAAGCATATTACATATTACTTTACTCTCAGAAAGTATATATTTCTTATTTTTAGTTATCAAGTTATGGCTGTTTCAGTACTCTAATAATGTAAAAAAACTACAGAACAAGAAACTATAGAGAAATCATTAATATAACAATGGGGTAAGAAAGAATGTTTCTTCCTACTACTTTTCAAGTTTTTTTTTTACAAGAATATGTAATATCTTTGGTGATAGTGTATTCATCTTTGTTTAATGGGATACAGGCAAAGAATTGCTATTAAACTTAGACATTTTATTTAGGACTGCAGTAAGGAAAAAAGACTAGTAAAAGCTTCAGCATTTCTGGTAATATTTGCAGATAATCAATATATATGTGCAGTGATGTGAGAAGTTTTGTTCTGAGAAGCACACAGTGATGACATTAATGCAAATTAATGGAATGAGGGTCTGTAAGGGTCAGATTTTGATACCTAATATATTTGATTATTGTCATGATAGCATTGAAATATTTAAAATATAATTTACAGTCAAATTCAAATTAGGCAATTGCAGAACCCCCAAATATCACCATATAACCTAAGTAAAAAAACCCATGATCTGTCAATACAGTACAAAATGGCTATTACATCAAGAAACCCAATGATCTCTAGACATCATTTGAGATTATGGAGTGAATTCACTTGTTAAAGCTGCCGCAACAAAGTACCACAGTCTGGGTAAAAAACAGAAATTTATTTTCTCAGAATTCTGGAACTAGAAATCTATTAAGGTGTTGATGGTGTTGGTTTCTCCTGGGGCCTCTGTCCTTGGCTTGTAGATACCCTCCTTTCCTGTGCATCTTCACATGGTCTGTGTGTATGTGTGTCTGTGTCCACAATTCTTCTTCATATAAGGACATCAGTCATATTGGATTAGGGCCCACTCTAATGATTTCGTTTGAACTCAGTCATCTCTTCATAGCCTCTGTCTCTAATCACAGCCACATTCTGAGGCGTTGGGGAGTAGGACTTCATCACATAAATTGTGTGAGGGACACAATTTAGTTCGTAACGTGGAGTTTCATGATTTTCTACACTCTTGTTAAAGAAACTTCTTCCCATTACAACAAGCAATATACAACTTCCCAGTATTTAGTCATGTATTTGTGTGTAGACACATTTATAGAAATAAAATATAAATGTATTTATGCACCACTTACTTTGCACTCACACAAAATTGCTAAATGTCTTTGAAGAATCATTTGACATTTTAAGGGGAAAAAAAAGCTGTTTTGGGGGTTCTGGAATGATTTCTCCTTTGGCTATTTGCAATTATCACACGGACTTGTGTAAACCAACCAGTATCAAGTTAAAAGAAAATCAGATCAATGGTTAGAAAAATCAAAACAGATGCTCATTAGATTCGTCTAAGTCAGAATTAACTCCACCTTTCAAATTTTGTGGGAATCGTGCTTAACATCTGCAGAACAAAGCAAATACATTTAATTCACCACAGCCTTGAGTTTATAGTTCAAATTTGGCCTCTCTGATCTATTATATTTGTGCTAAAAAGCTAAGGAAGTAAGTTATAAAAACAGAGAAACTAGAAATATTAACTTTTCTACTCCAAGATCATCATCCCCCCTAGGTTTCATTTTGTGTAACTCGGGGAAGTTTTTGGTATTAAAATAGAATATTGTCCATTCTCAACTTATAAACCAGATACGTTCCAAAAGTTCATTTGAAAGTCAGTTATTAGAGACTTTCAAGAAATTTTCCCATAGACATAATGTTATTTATGATAATTACACTCTGAGGCCAGCCCATAAAACCTTGTTTAACTCCCATCACACAAAGTATGGTATTGACGGTATAGTGCTATGAAAACTCCTAACCACCTGAAACACTGCCTTGATGGAAAAAGAAATAGTGTCATGAGGATAAGATATACTTTAAAATCTATCAGTGTGCTCTTCTTGTTTCTACTTCCCTCTGATTTGCCAGAAACATCCATTTGTATCAAGGGGAGTTAGGATTGTTGCCACAGGAATGCCAAGAGTCTGTATTCAGCTTTGGACAACTGGCATAGAATATTTGAGACTAGAGTCATGAAATCCAGAATTTATCCAGAGAAGAAGAGTTTTTAAATTTCTTGCCACTCATTACATAGCCACACATCTCTGAAGAGTTAGACCTTGAAGGCAGTATGAGCCAGGGCTGGAGTGAGCTCAGAGTACCACAGGAGACACCTTCCTGCTAGAGGAAGGGCAGGGGACAGGGCAGGAAAGACAGGAGGAAGGCAAGCTGTTAGCCTAGAATGTAAAATACCGAGGAGGGATTTAGAGGAATGGAAGGCAAAGCCAGAGGAAGGGACACAGTTTCATTTCACCTGCCATTTTGAATTCCAGAAAGGAGATGATGATACAGTGGTCCTCCATCAGGACCAACTGGGCCGAGAGAGGTCAGACCTCAGGCTCAGCAGACTCCATTCAGCCTGCCGGCTCCAGGGTCTCGCCTAGACATTTTGCAATAGACAGCTGTGAAAGCCAGGCTCTGGGCACAGATCTAAGACCTCTATAAGGCACAAAGTTACTGTTTCTTGACATTCGTGTTTGATTCATTTTTCTTCATTGCACCTCACCTCCAGCAGGGTGGGGACTCATTTGGGACGTTAGACTAGTCCATAGAAATAAAGAAGCTTCATTTTCTTTGCATATCATTGTACATTTTATATATTTTAAATCATTTATCATTTTAAAAGCAAAGGTGTGCTTAACTTGAATTAATCGTGAGAAGAGTCCTATGAGATAATTATTATACCTCTACCACTGAGGAAATTGAAGTAATCTTGTCCCAAATGACACAGCTTTTGAATGAACAGTGAGGGTGTGAATCAAGATGAGTCAAGCTCTGGAAAGTCATGCTTTCCCAAAGAATTCACTTATAGTTTGGAGTGTCTGGATCACATATTCCCTTTATCTCTCTCTCTCTCTCTCTTTTTTTTTTTTTTTCTGGGTTGGGGAAAGAGTGGCTGGAGACAGCAGCTCTCAGGACCTGGGGCTGAGAACAAATAAAAATCAGAGCCTCTTGATGAAGGTGAAAGAAGTGAAAAAACTGGCTTAAAACTCAACATTCAAAAGACTGAGATCATGGCATCTGGTCCCATCACTTCATGGCAAATAGAGGGGAAGAAAATGGAAACAGTGGCAGATTTTTTTTTCTTGGGCTCCAGAATCACTGTAGACAGGGCCTGCATCCATGAAATTTAGACACTTGCTCCTTGGAAGGAAAGCTATGACAAACCTAGACAGCGTATTAAAAAGCAGCGACATCATTTTGCTGATAAAAATCCGGATAGTCAAAGCAATGTTTTTTTCAGTAGTCATCCACAGATGTGAGAGTTGGATCATAAAGAAGGCTGAGTGCTAAAGAGTTGATGCTTTCAAACTGTGGTGCTAGAGAAGACTCTTGAGAGTCCCTTGGACATCAAGGAGATCAAATCAGTTCATCCTAAACGAAATCAATCCTGAATATTCACTGGAAGGACTAATGCTGAAGCACCAATACTTTCGCCACCTGATTTGAAGAGCTGACTCCTTGGAAAAGAATTTGATGCTGAGAAAGATTGAGGGCAGGAGGAGAAGGGG